>NC_138295.1:13405000-14025000 GCF_965601325.2 Salmo salar
CAGTCTCTCTCATAGTGCTCCATTCCATAGGGAAAAGCCTTCTGAAACCAACAGTCTCTCTCATAGTGCTCCATTCCATAGGGAAAAGCTTTCTGAAACCAACAGTCTCCAATAGAAAGCCACAATAAGATCAGTAAACAGCTGGTGTTGTCAGCCGGTCAGGAAGTGGATGTTAGCTGCGGAAGCTAAATCGACGTTCAGATACTATATCTGATGAGTCTATACTGTAGAAAGACTGCAGGCATACTAAACAGATAGAGAACTGGGTGTGTGGAAGCAAAAAGAGAGATAATATGTTTGATTCTTAATAAATGCTAAATATTATAGACCAGCTATAAACGTTGACACATTGCTCTGTCAACATTCATATCTCTTAAGTCAACTTCAGCAAGACAGAAAACAATTTGGTTCATCTCCGCCTCCCCTAGGTAAACCCAGCGATCAGGCTGGTTCCACCAGGCTACCGCTCCCCTAGGTAAACCCAGCGATCAGGCTTGTTCCACCAGGCTACCCCTCCCCTAGGTAAACCCAGCGATCAGGCTGGTTCCACCAGGCTACCGCTCCCCTAGGTAAACCCAGCGATCAGGCTGGTTCCACCAGGCTACCGCTCCCCTAGGTAAACCCAGCGATCAGGCTTGTTCCACCAGGCTACCGCTCCCCTAGGTAAACCCAGCGATCAGGCTTGTTCCACCAGGCTACCCCTCCCCTAGGTAAACCCAGCGATCAGGCTGGTTCCACCAGGCTACCGCTCCCCTAGGTAAACCCAGCGATCAGGCTTGTTCCACCAGGCTACCGCTCCCCTAGGTAAACACAGCGATCAGGCTGGTTCCACCAGGCTACCCCTCCCCTAGGTAAACACAGCGATCAGGCTGGTTCCACCAGGCAACCACTCCCCTAGGTAAACCCAGCGATCAGGCTGGTTCCACCAGGCTACCGCTCCCCTAGGTAAACCCAGCGATCAGGCTGGTTCCACCAGGCTACCCCTCCCCTAGGTAAACACAGCGATCAGGCTGGTTCCACCAGGCTACCCATCCCCTTGGTAAACCCAGCGATCAGGCTTGTTCCACCAGGCTACCCCTCCCCTAGGTAAACCCAGCGATCAGGCTTGTTCCACCAGGCTACCCCTCCCCTAGGTAAACCCAGCGATCAGGCTTGTTCCACCAGGCTACCCCTCCCCTAGGTAAACACAGCGATCAGGCTTGTTCCACCAGGCTACCCCTCCTCTAGGTAAACACAGCGATCAGGCTGGTTCCACCAGGCTACCGCTCCCCTAGGTAAACACAGCGATCAGGCTGGTTCCACCAGGCTACCCATCCCCTTGGTAAACCCAGCGATCAGGCTTGTTCCACCGGGCTACCGCTCCCCTGGGTAAACCCAGCGATCAGGCTTGTTGCACCAGGCTACCCCTCACCTAGGTAAACACAGCGATCAGGCTGGTTCCACCAGGCTACCGCTCCCCTAGGTAAACACAGCGATCAGGCTGCTTCCACCAGGCTACCCCTCCCCTAGGTAAACACAGTGATCAGGCTGGTTCCACCAGGCTACCCCTCCCCTAGGTAAACCCAGCGATCAGGCTTGTTCCACCAGGCTACCCCTCCCCTAGGTAAACCCAGCGATCAGGCTGCTTCCACCAGGCTACCCCTCCCCTAGGTAAACACAGCGATCAGGCTGGTTCCACCAGGCTACCCCTCCCCTAGGTAAACCCAGCGATCAGGCTGGTTCCACCAGAATACCGCTCCCCTAGGTAAACCCAGCGATCAGGCTGGTTCCACCAGGCTACCGCTCCCCTAGGTAAACCCAGCGATCAGGCTGGTTCCACCAGGCTACCGCTCCCCTAGGTACACACAGCGATCAGGCTGGTTCCACCAGGCTACCCCTCCCCTAGGTAAACCCAGTGATCAGGCTTGTTCCACCAGGCTACCCCTCCCCTAGGTAAACACAGCGATCAGGCTGGTTCCACCAGGCTACCCTTCCCCTAGGTAAACACAGCGATCAGGCTGGTTCCACCAGGCTACCGCTCCCCTAGGTAAACACAGCGATCAGGCTGGTTCCAACAGGCTACCCCTCCCCTAGGTAAACCCAGCGATCAGGCTTGTTCCACCAGGCTACCCCTCCCCTAGGTAAACCCAGCGATCAGGCTGGTTCCACCAGGCTACCCCTCCCCTAGGTAAACACAGCGATCAGGCTGGTTCCACCAGGCTACCCCTCCCCTAGGTAAACACAGCGATCAGGCTGGTTCCACCAGGCTACCCCTCCCCTAGGTAAACACAGCGATCAGGCTGGTTCCACCAGGCTACCCCTCCCCTAGGTAAACACAGCGATCAGGCTGGTTCCACCAGGCTACCACTCCCCTAGGTAAACCCAGCGATCAGGCTGGTTCCACCAGGCTACCCCTCCCCTAGGTAAACCCAGCGATCAGGCTGCTTCCACCAGGCTACCCCTCCCCTAGGTAAACACAGCGATCAGGCTGGTTCCACCAGGCTACCCCTCCCCTAGGTAAACCCAGCGATCAGGCTGGTTCCACCAGAATACCCCTCCCCTAGGTAAACCCAGCGATCAGGCTGGTTCCACCAGGCTACCCCTCCCCTAGGTAAACCCAGCGATCAGGCTTGTTCCACCAGGCTACCCCTCCCCTAGGTAAACCCAGTGATCAGGCTGGTTCCACCAGGCTACCCCTCCCCTAGGTAAACCCAGCGATCAGGCTGGTTCCACCAGGCTACCCCTCCCCTAGGTAAACCCAGCGATCAGGCTTGTTCCACCAGGCTACCGCTCCCCTAGATAAACCCAGCGATCAGGCTGGTTCCACCAGGCTACCGCTCCCCTAGGTACACACAGCGATCAGGCTGGTTCCACCAGGCTACCCCTCCCCTAGGTAAACCCAGTGATCAGGCTTGTTCCACCAGGCTACCCCTCCCCTAGGTAAACACAGCGATCAGGCTGGTTCCACCAGGCTACCCTTCCCCTAGGTAAACCCAGCGATCAGGCTGGTTCCACCAGGCTACCGCTCCCCTAGGTAAACACAGTGATCATGCTGGTTCCACCAGGCTACCGCTCCCCTAGGTAAACCCAGCGATCAGGCTGGTTCCACCAGGCTACCGCTCCCCAAGGTAAACCCAGCGATCAGGCTGGTTCCACCAGGCTACCGCTCCCCTAGGTAAACCCAGCGATCAGGCTGGTTCCACCAGGCTACCCCTCCCCTAGGTAAACACAGCGATCAGGCTGGTTCCACCAGGCTACCCCTCCCCTAGGTAAACACAGCGATCAGGCTGGTTCCACCAGGCTACCCCTCCCCTAGGTAAACACAGTGATCAGGCTGGTTCCACCAGGCTACCCCTCCCCTAGGTAAACCCAGCGATCAGGCTGGTTCCACCAGGCTACCGCTCCCATAGGTAAACCCAGCGATCAGGCTGGTTCCACCAGGCTACCCCTCCCCTAGGTAAACACAGCGATCAGGCTGGTTCCACCAGGCTACCCCTCCCCTAGGTAAACACAGTGATCAGGCTGGTTCCACCAGGCTACCCCTTCCCTAGGTAAACACAGCGATCAGGCTGGTTCCACCAGGCTACCGCTCCCCTAGGTAAACCCAGCGATCAGGCTGGTTCCACAAGGCTACCGCTCCCCTAGGTAAACCCAGCGATCAGGCTGGTTCCACCAGGCTACCCCTCCCCTAGGTAAACCCAGCGATCAGGCTGGTTCCACCAGGCTACCGCTCCCCTAGGTAAACACAGCGATCAGGCTGGTTCCACCAGGCTACCGCTCCCCTAGGTAAACCCAGCGATCAGGCTGGTTCCACCAGGCTACCGCTCCCCTAGGTAAACCCAGCGATCAGGCTTGTTCCACCAGGCTACCCCTCCCCTAGGTAAACCCAGCGATCAGGCTGGTTCCACCAGGCTACCGCTCCCCTAGGTAAACCCAGCGATCAGGCTGGTTCCACCAGGCTACCGCTCCCCTAGGTAAACCCAGCGATCAGGCTTGTTCCACCAGGCTACCGCTCCCCTAGGTAAACCCAGCGATCAGGCTTGTTCCACCAGGCTACCCCTCCCCTAGGTAAACCCAGCGATCAGGCTGGTTCCACCAGGCTACCCCTCCCCTAGGTAAACCCAGCGATCAGGCTTGTTCCACCAGGCTACCCCTCCCCTAGGTAAACACAGTGATCAGGCTTGTTCCACCAGGCTACCCCTCCTCTAGGTAAACACAGCGATCAGGCTGGTTCCACCAGGCTACCCCTCCCCTAGGTAAACACAGCGATCAGGCTGGTTCCACCAGGCTACCCCTCCCCTAGGTAAACACAGTGATCAGGCTGGTTCCACCAGGCTACCCCTTCCCTAGGTAAACACAGCGATCAGGCTGGTTCCACCAGGCTACCGCTCCCCTAGGTAAACCCAGCGATCAGGCTGGTTCCACAAGGCTACCGCTCCCCTAGGTAAACCCAGCGATCAGGCTGGTTCCACCAGGCTACCCCTCCCCTAGGTAAACCCAGCGATCAGGCTGGTTCCACCAGGCTACCGCTCCCCTAGGTAAACACAGCGATCAGGCTGGTTCCACCAGGCTACCGCTCCCCTAGGTAAACCCAGCGATCAGGCTGGTTCCACCAGGCTACCGCTCCCCTAGGTAAACCCAGCGATCAGGCTTGTTCCACCAGGCTACCCCTCCCCTAGGTAAACCCAGCGATCAGGCTGGTTCCACCAGGCTACCGCTCCCCTAGGTAAACCCAGCGATCAGGCTGGTTCCACCAGGCTACCGCTCCCCTAGGTAAACCCAGCGATCAGGCTTGTTCCACCAGGCTACCGCTCCCCTAGGTAAACCCAGCGATCAGGCTTGTTCCACCAGGCTACCCCTCCCCTAGGTAAACCCAGCGATCAGGCTGGTTCCACCAGGCTACCCCTCCCCTAGGTAAACCCAGCGATCAGGCTTGTTCCACCAGGCTACCCCTCCCCTAGGTAAACACAGCGATCAGGCTTGTTCCACCAGGCTACCCCTCCTCTAGGTAAACACAGCGATCAGGCTGGTTCCACCAGGCTACCCCTCCCCTAGGTAAACACAGCGATCAGGCTGGTTCCACCAGGCTACCGCTCCCCTAGGTAAACCCAGCGATCAGGCTGGTTCCACCAGGCTACCGCTCCCCTAGGTAAACCCAGCGATCAGGCTGGTTCCACCAGGCTACCCCTCCCCTAGGTAAACACAGCGATCAGGCTGGTTCCACCAGGCTACCCCTCCTCTAGGTAAACACAGCGATCAGGCTGGTTCCACCAGGCTACCGCTCCCCTAGGTAAACACAGCGATCAGGCTGGTTCCACCAGGCTACCCATCCCCTTGGTAAACCCAGCGATCAGGCTTGTTCCACCGGGCTACCGCTCCCCTGGGTAAACCCAGCGATCAGGCTTGTTGCACCAGGCTACCCCTCACCTAGGTAAACACAGCGATCAGGCTGGTTCCACCAGGCTACCGCTCCCCTAGGTAAACACAGCGATCAGGCTGCTTCCACCAGGCTACCCCTCCCCTAGGTAAACACAGTGATCAGGCTGGTTCCACCAGGCTACCCCTCCCCTAGGTAAACCCAGCGATCAGGCTTGTTCCACCAGGCTACCCCTCCCCTAGGTAAACCCAGCGATCAGGCTGCTTCCACCAGGCTACCCCTCCCCTAGGTAAACACAGCGATCAGGCTGGTTCCACCAGGCTACCCCTCCCCTAGGTAAACCCAGCGATCAGGCTGGTTCCACCAGAATACCGCTCCCCTAGGTAAACCCAGCGATCAGGCTGGTTCCACCAGGCTACCGCTCCCCTAGGTAAACCCAGCGATCAGGCTGGTTCCACCAGGCTACCGCTCCCCTAGGTACACACAGCGATCAGGCTGGTTCCACCAGGCTACCCCTCCCCTAGGTAAACCCAGTGATCAGGCTTGTTCCACCAGGCTACCCCTCCCCTAGGTAAACACAGCGATCAGGCTGGTTCCACCAGGCTACCCTTCCCCTAGGTAAACACAGCGATCAGGCTGGTTCCACCAGGCTACCGCTCCCCTAGGTAAACACAGCGATCAGGCTGGTTCCAACAGGCTACCCCTCCCCTAGGTAAACCCAGTGATCAGGCTTGTTCCACCAGGCTACCCCTCCCCTAGGTAAACACAGCGATCAGGCTGGTTCCACCAGGCTACCCTTCCCCTAGGTAAACACAGCGATCAGGCTGGTTCCACCAGGCTACCGCTCCCCTAGGTAAACACAGCGATCAGGCTGGTTCCAACAGGCTACCCCTCCCCTAGGTAAACCCAGCGATCAGGCTTGTTCCACCAGGCTACCCCTCCCCTAGGTAAACCCAGCGATCAGGCTGGTTCCACCAGGCTACCCCTCCCCTAGGTAAACACAGCGATCAGGCTGGTTCCACCAGGCTACCCCTCCCCTAGGTAAACACAGTGATCAGGCTGGTTCCACCAGGCTACCCCTCCCCTAGGTAAACCCAGAGATCAGGCTGGTTCCACCAGGCTACCCCTCCCCTAGGTAAACACAGCGATCAGGCTGGTTCCACCAGGCTACCCCTCCCCTAGGTAAACCCAGAGATCAGGCTGGTTCCACCAGGCTACCCCTCCCCTAGGTAAACACAGCGATCAGGCTGGTTCCACCAGGCTACCCCTCCCCTAGGTAAACACAGTGATCAGGCTGGTTCCACCAGGCTACCCCTCCCCTAGGTAAACCCAGAGATCAGGCTGGTTCCACCAGGCTACCCCTCCCCTAGGTAAACACAGCGATCAGGCTGGTTCCACCAGGCTACCCCTCCCCTAGGTAAACACAGCGATCAGGCTGGTTCCACCAGGCTACCCCTCCCCTAGGTAAACCCAGCGATCAGGCTGGTTCCACCAGGCTACCCCTCCCCTAGGTAAACACAGCGATCAGGCTGGTTCCACCAGGCTACCCCTCCCCTAGGTAAACACAGCGATCAGGCTGGTTCCACCAGGCTACCCCTCCCCTAGGTAAACACAGCGATCAGGCTGGTTCCACCAGGCTACCCCTCCCGTAGGTAAACACAGCGATCAGGCTGGTTCCACCAGGCTACCACTCCCCTAGGTAAACCCAGCGATCAGGCTGGTTCCACCAGGCTACCCCTCCCCTAGGTAAACCCAGCGATCAGGCTGCTTCCACCAGGCTACCCCTCCCCTAGGTAAACACAGCGATCAGGCTGGTTCCACCAGGCTACCCCTCCCCTAGGTAAACCCAGCGATCAGGCTGGTTCCACCAGAATACCCCTCCCCTAGGTAAACCCAGCGATCAGGCTGGTTCCACCAGGCTACCCCTCCCCTAGGTAAACCCAGCGATCAGGCTTGTTCCACCAGGCTACCCCTCCCCTAGGTAAACCCAGTGATCAGGCTGGTTCCACCAGGCTACCCCTCCCCTAGGTAAACCCAGCGATCAGGCTGGTTCCACCAGGCTACCGCTCCCCTAGGTAAACCCAGCGATCAGGCTGGTTCCACCAGGCTACCGCTCCCCTAGATAAACCCAGCGATCAGGCTGGTTCCACCAGGCTACCGCTCCCCTAGGTACACACAGCGATCAGGCTGGTTCCACCAGGCTACCCCTCCCCTAGGTAAACCCAGTGATCAGGCTTGTTCCACCAGGCTACCCCTCCCCTAGGTAAACACAGCGATCAGGCTGGTTCCACCAGGCTACCCCTCCCCTAGGTAAACACAGCGATCAGGCTGGTTCCACCAGGCTACCCCTCCCCTAGGTAAACACAGCGATCAGGCTGGTTCCACCAGGCTACCCCTCCCCTAGGTAAACACAGTGATCAGGCTGGTTCCACCAGGCTACCCCTCCCCTAGGTAAACCCAGCGATCAGGCTGGTTCCACCAGGCTACCGCTCCCATAGGTAAACCCAGCGATCAGGCTGGTTCCACCAGGCTACCCCTCCCCTAGGTAAACACAGCGATCAGGCTGGTTCCACCAGGCTACCCCTCCCCTAGGTAAACACAGTGATCAGGCTGGTTCCACCAGGCTACCCCTTCCCTAGGTAAACACAGCGATCAGGCTGGTTCCACCAGGCTACCGCTCCCCTAGGTAAACCCAGCGATCAGGCTGGTTCCACAAGGCTACCGCTCCCCTAGGTAAACCCAGCGATCAGGCTGGTTCCACCAGGCTACCCCTCCCCTAGGTAAACCCAGCGATCAGGCTGGTTCCACCAGGCTACCGCTCCCCTAGGTAAACACAGCGATCAGGCTGGTTCCACCAGGCTACCGCTCCCCTAGGTAAACACAGCGATCAGGCTGGTTCCACCAGGCTACCGCTCCCATAGATAAACACAGTGATCAGGCTGGTTCCACCAGACTACCACTCCCCTAGGTAAACACAGCGATCAGGCTGGTTCCACCAGGCTACCGCTCCCCTCCTAAGTTCTAATAAGAGGGTATGAATTCTTCTGCAGGGTGTGAGATCTTTGTTATGTTCCAGCATGCAGGCCAGGGGCCAATCGATGAAGAGTTCCTCTCCTATTGATCACATATTGATTATGAAGCAGAAGAGTGATATCATCCTTAAATAACAATCTATAATAGTACACTCCCAGGGTCTGGACTCACACACACACATGCACGCGCTAACACAGAACAATGGAAGAACCACCTCGCCCTGCCATGAGTTATGAGACAAAGGGACCCTGGCATGTTTCGGGCCAATGTGTGTGTGTGTGTGTGTGTGTGTGTGTGTGTGTGTGTGTGTGTGTGTGTGTGTGTGTGTGTGTGTGTGTGTGGTAGAGGGCAATACTAATTTATTAGCTGAGACAGCGGTGGTCTCTAAAGTGGGAACAGGAACTAAGTCGTAAATCTACATGAGACACCAGATACTGTACCTCAACATCTCTCTCCTTCTCTTTCTCTCTCCCTCTGTCTTTACCTCTCTCTCCATGTCTCCCTCTCTCCCTCTGTCTTTACCTCTCTCTCTATGTCTCCCTCTCTCCCTCTGTCTTTACCTCTCTCCCTCTGTCTTTACCTCTCTCTCCATGTCTCCCTCTCTCCCTCTGTCTTTACCTCTCTCCCTCTGTCTTTACCTCTCTCTCCATGTCTCCCTCTCTCCCTCTGTCTTTACCTCTCTCCCTCTGTCTTTACCTCTCTCTCCATGTCTCCCTCTCTCCCTCTGTCTTTACCTCTCTCCCTCTGTCTTTACCTCTCTCTCCATGTCTCCCTCTCTCCCTCTGTCTTTACCTCTCTCCCTCTGTCTTTACCTCTCTCTCCATGTCTCCCTCTCTCCCTCTGTCTTTACCTCTCTCTCCATGTCTCCCTCTCTCCCTCTGTCTTTACCTCTCTCTCCTTCTCTTTCTCTCTCCCTCTGTCTTTACCTCTCTCTCCATGTCTCCCTCTCTCCCTCTGTCTTTACCTCTCTCTCTCCATGTCTCCCTCTCTCCCTCTGTCTTTACCTCTCTCTCTCCATGTCTCCCTCTCTCCCTCTGTCTTTACCTCTCTCTCCATGTCTCCCTCTCTCCCTCTGTCTTTACCTCTCTCTCTCCATGTCTCCCTCTCTCCCTCTGTCTTTACCTCTCTCTCTCCATGTCTCCCTCTCTCCCTCTGTCTTTACCTCTCTCTCCATGTCTCCCTCTCTCCCTCTGTCTTTACCTCTCTCTCCATGTCTCCCTCTTTCCCTCTGTCTTTACCTCTCTCTCTCCATGTCTCCCTCTCTCCCTCTGTCTTTACCTCTCTCTCCATGTCTCCCTCTCTCCCTCTGTCTTTACCTCTCTCCCTCTCGCCAAGCCTTTACATACTGCTGACTGAGTCACTTCACAACAACAAGGTATGTCTGTAAGGCTGTATGGCTGTGGGACTGTATGGCTTTGGGGCTGTATGGCTGTGGGGCTGTGTGGCTGTGGGGTTCAGGGATTGTGGGGCTGTATGGCTGTGCGTATGTATGGCTTTATGGCTGTGGGGTTGTGGGGATGTATGGCTGTGTGGCTGTATGGCTGTGGGGCTGTATGGCTGTGGGGCTGTATGGCTATGGGGCTGTATGGCTGTGTGGCTGTGGGGCTGTATGGCTGCTGGTCTATGGGTCTGTAATGGCTGTGGGTCTGTATGGCTGTGTGTCTGTATGGCTGTGGTTGTGTATTGGCTGAAGGGTCTGTATGGCTGTGGGTCTGTATGGCTGTGGGTCTGTAATGGCTGTGGGTCTGTATGGCTGTGGGTCTGTATGGCTGTGGGTCTGTAATGGCTGTGGGTCTGTAATGGTTGTGGGTCTGTATGGCTGTGGTTGTGTATTGGCTGAAGGGTCTGTATGGCTGTGGGTCTGTAATGGTTGTGGGTCTGTATGGCTGTGGTGTATTGGCTGAAGGGTCTGTATGGCTGTGGGTCTGTATGGCTGTGGGTCTGTATGGCTGTGGTTGTGTATTGGCTGAAGGGTCTGTATGGCTGTGGGTCTGTAATGGTTGTGGGTCTGTATGGCTGTGGTGTATTGGCTGAAGGGTCTGTATGGCTGTGGGTCTGTATGGCTGTGGGTCTGTATGGCTGTGGTTGTGTATTGGCTGAAGGGTCTGTATGCCTGTGGGTTGTGGGCATTCTCTCTGTGTATTTTCAGTGCTTCTGTATCTTTACTCTCAAGAGTTCTTGTATTTTAATGTATTATTTTTTCCATACAGTTATATATATATAAAAAAAATGATTTTCATCTATTTACAAAGGAATATATCCAGGACAGTTAGTATGACATATGGAAGAGGGATGTCCCACTCTCTCACCGGTCATTCCATGTCATTCCATATATTATGACATCAGACACCATCAATCAATCTGTTTGCCCATGCCTGACACGTCCTCAATGATGTGTGTGTTTCTCATGAGGCTCATCAGTCCACTACTGGCCCAGTCATAGTCAAATAAGACCTGATGTGCCGTAGTCCCACAGTTAAACACACACACACATACACACACACACACACACACACACACACACACACACACACACACACACACACACTCGACACAAACTGGCTGAATCAACGTTGTTTCAACGTCATTTGTTCATGTATTGTGACGTAGAATCTATGCTTAAAATACATTGGATTTGTAAAAAGTAATCAACTGTTGTTTTGAGACTGACATGTAAACCCCAGGATGGTAACCAATTTTCAACAAACCTTGTATAAAATAAGTTGAATTTGTACCTTTGAAACCTCGTAAGATCTGGAAAGCACCTCCTACTGGATAATGAATGAATCTACAGCTACCCTGTGGTCTCCCATCCAGGGTTTTAACCAAGCCCAGCTTAGTTATGTCACTGACTATTACCAATGTGAGATTGACTATTGAGAATTCTCCACTTAAAAATTCAATAGATTCACAGTTGTATAGAAGTCAATGAAATGAAATGTGACCATACTTTATGAATCATACATCAACAATGATCATCAACAGCTATTTTTTCAATTCAACCCAGGATTCAACAACAGAAAAAGGCCTAGGGTTTCAAGCTTTGGTTGATTTCACATTTTATCTACAAATGAATCATGAATATGTTCAATTCACATCTCCATTTCAACCAAAAATGTAAGTTAAAGAATAAGACTAAATGTAACTTTATTTAAAGTGAATTTAAAGTTTGATTTGATTTAGTCATATTCTTTCGCTTAGATTTTTGGTTGAGATGGAGACGTGAAACCAACATATCAATTATTAATAGACAAACTGGAATTGACAGGCAGGTCGTTGAAGATTTACTTCGAAATACTGAGGGAAATGCCTTGACAACCAGCCACTAGGGGCAACAGTGAGCACTATTACCATCAAGTAGACTTGGGTTTTTCTAGGGTGTTGTGGACTGGGGTGGCTATTACAATCAAGTAGACTTGGGTTTTGCTATGGTGTTGTGGACTGGGGTGGCTATTACCATCAAGTAGACTTGGGTTTTTCTATGGTGTTGTTGACTGTGGTGGCTATTACCATCAAGTAGACTTGGGTTTTTCTAGGGTGTTGTGGACTGGGGTGGCTATTACAATCAAGTAGGCTTGGGTTTTTCTAGGGTGTTGTGGACTGGGGTGGCTATTACAAGCAAGTAGGCTTGGGTTTTTCTATGGTGTTGTGAACACAGGGTGGCAGACTGATGTAATCTGGCAGACAGGTATAATCCCATGACTCTGGATCTGAAGGTTGTGTTGTCAATCCCAGTGTTAGACAACAATTTTTTAATATTTTGTTTAAACCCATCCCAAACCTTAACCCTTACCTTAACCATTCAGAATGAATGCTGACACTTAACCCTTGTGTAGTCTTAACATTCTGTATACTCCCCTTGTCCTAAGGGTAAAAAATGACCCGCCTTCACTAAACTCCTAAAATAAAGCAGTTTAATTGAATTTTTAAAACCCAAATCTATTTTGCATGAAGAAACAACCTGTCATTCATCACAAACTTTGTGAATATCTGGGTTTTCCCTCTTCACAATGCAGAAATACATTTTTATTACAACACACCTGTCATAATTGTTTTCTTTACTAAAGTAGAGGTTTATTATTATTATTGCTAAAGGTACAGCATAGGTGTAAACATACATTTGTTTCTAAGAGATAGCACTTGTATAGCCTAAGAAAGTAGCAGAAATGTATAGAAAGTATTTTGAATGCATTTTATTGAAGGGAAACAATAACAGTCTTGAACTGTTTTGGCAACATAGTGATATATCATTATATACTGTACAATGAGGAATTCAACTACAAAATACTAGTCTTCTCCATTTTTTTAACCCTAGCCCCCACCCACAAGGTGTATAAACAACAAGAAGAATAAAATAAGATAATAGATACAACATAAATCAATCTACTCGAATTAGCACATGTAGGACAGTATGCAAGTGTGTGTGCATGGACATTGCAGATGTATTTCTCACATGTGCAGCACATAGTATTTGTTTTCCTCCTCTTGCCTGACCCAGCTGCAGCCTCAAGTGGATCAGGACAAGATTCATACCCCTGAACTGCTTTCACAAGCGCTGCAGAGGCTGCTGTGTGGGGGAGGCGCTCCCTTCTTTGAATGTGTGGGGTTACAAGTGCCTTTCCCAGCTGCTCCAGGAAAACCCTCCTCTTGTTCCGCTTATCAGGCATCCAGGTAGGGTTGATCTTGTTCCATATCACGAAGGCATTGTATGAGGACATATCAATGATGTTATGGAAGATGACCTGGGGCCAGCGGGCAGTTATCCTCCTGCAACTGTAAGTTCCAATCACCTTGTCCAGGTTGTCCACACCTCCTTTGTTGTGGTTGTAGTCCAGGATGATGGCTGGCTTCCTGTCCTCACGATCTCTGATCTCAGCCGTTTTGTGCAGTGTGCTCAGGAGGACCACATTCTTGTTCCTCTTTGGAAGGTAAGAAACTAGAGTGGTGGTGGGGGTGAAGGCAAACTTTGATGAGAAGGCCTCTCTCCCCCTTGTTGCGAGGAGTGCAGGGGGGAGCTCAGGCTTGTTCTTTCTAACTGTGCCAACCATGGTGATCTTCCTCTTCAGGAGCTGCAGGCTGAGTTCATTAGAGGTGAAGAAATTGTCACACGTGACATTGTGACCCCTCAGTCCAACAGTCACATCATGCACAACCCGCATCCCCCGGTTCTTCTCGTTGCCTCCACCAGTCAGCTTCCCTGTGTAGACTTGCATCTTCCAAGCGTAGCTGGATTGTGCGTCACAGGCCACCCATATCTTGATGACATACTTTTCTGGCTTGCTGGGCATATACTAACAGCGACCTTTTGACAAAAGAGATTACTATCAGTAATACGTATCAGTGTCACAGAAAATAATCACATAAATCAATGATATTACAGCAATAGATAATCAAATTAAAATTGAAAATCACTTACATTCCAGATGTGAAAATAAAAATTGACTTCTGAATGGAACCAGTTGCTCAACCACTGTTACTTCAGGCCCAGGGTTGTAGAGGTATGGCCTCATCCACTGTTACTTCAGGCCCAGGGTTGTAGAGGTATGGCCTCATCCACTGTTACTTCAGGCCCAGGGTTGTAGAGGTATGGCCTCATCCACTGTTACTTCAGGCCCAGGGTTGTAGAGGTATGGCCTCATCCACTGTTACTTCAGGCCCAGGGTTGTAGAGGTATGGCCTCATCCACTGTTACTTCAGGCCCAGGGTTGTAGAGGTATGGCCTCATCCACTGTTACTTCAGGCCCAGGGTTGTAGAGGTATGGCCTCATCCACTGTCACTTCAGGCCCAGGGTTGTAGAGGTATGGCCTCATCCACTGTTACTTCAGGCCCAGGGTTGTAGAGGTATGGCCTCATCCACTGTTACTTCAGGCCCAGGGTTGTAGAGGTATGGCCTCATCCACTGTTACTTCAGGCCCAGGGTTGTAGAGGTATGGCCTCATCCACTGTTACTTCAGGCCCAGGGTTGTAGAGGTATGGCAGACGCTCCACCCACTTCTCCCAGACATCTTTTATGGCCACAAGTTTGTCTCTCCCACGTCTTGCAGGTCTTGTCTCACGGTTATCAAATCGTAGCATTCATGAGAAAGTGTGAAAGACTTTCAGTGGCATCGTGGCACGGAAAACCGCCCTTCCGCTTTCTGCATCCCAGAGACTACATGTAGCCTCGCCTCGGGACCTATACACACCCGCTAAGATTAGCAGACCTATGTAGGCACGCAGGTCAATCTCATCCATCCTTTTCCAGTTGTCTCCATATTTACGGAAACCCTCCAAATTTGTCATCTCCAGGATGATTTTTTCCCAATGGCTGGTGTGATGAACATGTAGAATGTTGAGGCGATGTCCTGGGCATGGGCATATGTTGTGGGCCCTGTGTTCATCCTTATGACATTTGTGCTGCCATCCTGCCCTGGTTGTCATATGGTGACAAGGACCATGTTATTTTGCTGTTCTTTGACAAAAATGTCTCTCTTTCAGCTTGGGGGATTTGTTCTTCATCTGGAGATGATGCATCGAGCTCTGGGTTGTATTCTTCTCCCATCTTCTTCTTCAGATACCTCCTCCTCTTCTAAATCATTGTTCTCTTGATCCTCCTGGACATCTGAATAAATCAGATCTACGACCTGTTGGGCACTGAAACGTGCACTCATGGCTTCAGCAAAGAGAGAACTGGGGGGACTGTGATCTGCAGCACCTTTATAGCCTCTGACTGCATTCCCCATTTGTAAACAATGCTTTCAAGAAATTTTTATTTTGTCTGAAATGTTGTTTATTTTGTCTGAAATAGTTTTCATTTTGTCTGTGAACTTGAGTCATGTGTTAATATACTGGAGTTGCTTACCAAGACGACATTGAATGTTTCTGAGTGGCCTATTTACAGTTTTGACTTAAATTGGTTTGAAAATCTATGGCAATACTTGAAAATGTCTGTTTAGCAATGATCAACACCAACTTGACAGAGCCTGAAGAATTTTTAAAAGAATTATGTGCAAATATTGTACAATCCAGGTGTGCAAAGCTCTTAGAGACTTACCCAGAAAGACTCACAGCTGTAATCGCTGCCAAAGATGAATCTAACATGTATTGACAGGGGGTTGAATACTTATCTAATCAAGATATATTCGTGTTTAATTTCTCATAAATCTATGACAAATGTTTGAATTTTTCTTCCACTTTTACATTACATTATTTTGTGTAGATCGTTAACAAAAATGACAAATAAATCCATTTTAACACCACTTTGTGACATAAAAATGTTTGGAAAAAGTCAAGGGGTGTGACTGAACACACTGTACCTCTCCTTTAGATGTTGATATTTTGTTGCGTTGCCAACCAAACACAATTCAATATTACTTTTGTCATATAGTAAATGGCCTAAAGTTAAGGCTATCTTACAAACTAATGTAACAGTATTTACTCAACCTTAAAATG
The DNA here is from genome assembly GCF_965601325.2 of Salmo salar. Classification (NCBI taxonomy): domain Eukaryota; kingdom Metazoa; phylum Chordata; class Actinopteri; order Salmoniformes; family Salmonidae; genus Salmo; species Salmo salar. Next base: position 13,420,822 of record NC_138295.1, read on the forward strand.
ATTAACACATTCATGACCACATTGAGGTTACTGTAACTACAATGTTATCTTATGTAATCATAGAAACCGGCATGTTGAAGAGAGCATGCAAAGACCTTCACAACTCCCATAATAAAGCATTGATCACTATCACTATGCGTAGTGTACATACTTTTAATGCTATAAAATGAAGCGCACTGATAACCAATGTCCCCTCCAAAAAAAATTGGCACTGAGCAAATTTCAGGTCTGCTGAGCACAAACTTGAGCATTGTGAAAATTCTGTGCAACTTCTGGTATGCGTTTACTGTAAAACACTGAGGCTGTACCCGCTTTAAGTTACAGTTTTAACAGTGGCCAAGTAGGCTACTGTGGCTATTTGATCATAATGTAGGCCTACCAGAGTGGACAACCATAAAAAAACAATGGATAAATGTTTATTTATTTATGTATTATTTATTTAACCTTTATTTAACTGGGCAAGTCAGTTAAGAACAAATTCTTATTTACAATGACGGCCTACCAAAAGGCAAAAGGCCTCCTGTGGGGACGGGGGCTGGGATAAATAATAATAAATATAGGACAAAACACACATCACGACAAGAGAGACAACACAACACTACATAAAGAGAGACCTAAGACAACAATATAGCATGGCAGCGACACATGACCACACAGCATGGTAACAACACAACATGACAACATGGTAGCAACACAGCATGGTAGCAACACAACATGACAACAGCACAACATGGTAGCAACACAACATGACAACAGCACAACATGGTAGCAGCACAACATGACAACAGCACAACATGGTAGCAGCACAACATGACAACAGCACAACATGGTAGCAGAACAACATGACAACAGCACAACATGGTAGAAGCACAACATGACAACAGCACAACATGGTAGAAGCACAACATGACAACAGCACAACATGGTAGAAGCACAACATGACAACAGCACAACATGGTAGCAGAACAACATGACAACAGCACAACATGGTAGCAACACAACATGACAACAGCACAACATGGTAGAAGCACAACATGACAACAGCACAACATGGTAGCAGAACAACATGACAACAGCACAACATGGTAGCAACACAACATGACAACAGCACAACATGGTAGCAACACAACATGACAACAGCACAACATGGTAGCAACACAACATGACAACAGCACAACCTGGTAGCAGAACAACATGACAACAGCACAACATGGTAGCATCACAACATGACAACAGCACAACATGGTAGCAACACAACATGACAACAGCACAACATGGTAGAAGCACAACATGACAACAGCACAACATGGTAGCAACACATGACAACAGCACAACATGGTAGATACACAACATGACAACAGCACAACATGGTAGCAACACAACATGACAACAGCACAACATGGTAGAAACACAACATGGTAGCAGCACAACATGACAACAGCACAACATGGTAGCAGAACAACACATGGTACTAACATTATTGGGCACAGACAACAGCACAAATGGGGAGACAACAACACATCACACGAAGCAGCCACGACTGTCAGTAAGAGTGTCCATGATTGAGTCTTTGAATGAAGAGATGGAGATAAAACTGTCCAGTTTGAGCGTTTTTTGCAGCTCGTTCCAGTCACTAGCTGCAGTGAACTGAAAAGAGGAGCGACAAGTGGCGGACTGGTCTTCGGGAGCACCGGGACATTTCCCGGTGCTCTGAGGGTCGTTTTGGTCTGCCGTGAATAGTCAACTAGACCAGCGATAATATAGCAAGCAGGAATGAGATGACGGAGAATAGTGATGAGTCGTTTGCGAACGAGTCGGCTCTAAGAGCCAGCTCTTGTAGATGAACGTTGGGAGCCGGTTCGCATATCAGAAGAGCCAAATCTATTTCTAAAAATATTTTTAAAATTAAGATATGAATAATCAAAAGAGTTAAATGAATAAAATGAAAGAACGGAAAAAAGAAATAAAATAATAGGCCTAAATGCTGAAGCATTCGTTCTGTCTGCTTAGACTAACAACCTCACCTGTTGTTGCTGTCAATCAGACACGCAGTGTCAACCAACCAACCAAAGATGCGTAAGGAAGGGCCGAGCCAACTCACTCACAGTCACACACATAGCAGCCGAGGAGAGAGAGGAAGGACAGCTGTGAAAAAACAGCTGGAAAATGAGTCGGAAGCACAGTAGCATTTTAATAATGTAGACAATGTTAGAGCACCGTGTAGAATCTGCCAAAACAAAATCTCATATAAAGCCGGTTCTACGCACAACCTACACCGGCATATGAGAACTGTGCACCCAACTGTGAAGCTAGCTGTAGCGGAGCTTCCAGAAACTAGCGGCCTGCTAGTGATAGTGGTGGAGCCAGAGATGTATCCACTCAGTCCAGTAGGCCTACTCCGTTACCCACAGCAACGCAGTCTTCTATGGACCAGTTTATGACAAAGTCTATGTCTAGCAAAACAAGGCCAAATTGATATTGCATTGGCTAAAATGATTGCCACCAATTTCCAGTCATTTTTGATCGTGGAGGACAGAGGTTTTAGAAATGATAGCAATAGTCTAAATCCAATGTACACAATTCCAAGCAGGAAAACCCTTTTGAAATAACTTATTCCACAACTGTACAAGAGCACACAGGCTTCAGTGCGGGAAAGAGTCCAAAAAACTACTGCAGTTTGCCTTACCACTAACTACTGCACATCAAGGGTAACTACTTCTTACATGTTGGTTACATGTTACTTCATTTCACTGCTTTGAGTTCAGCGACAGACACACCTCAGAGAACTTGGCAGAGGAACTGTTGAGAGTGGCCAGAGAATGGCAAGTAGATTGAAAAGTGGTCTGTTGTGTTAGCGACAATGCAGCTAACATAACCAAAGCCATGAACATTTTTAAACGGACCCATCATCCATGTCTTGCCCCCAACAATCATCCAGATTGTAAGAGATGCTCTGAAGGTGATGAAGCCCACTGTGGACAAAGTGAAAGCAGCTGTGGAATACTTCCACAGGAGCACAGTAGGTGCTGAAAAACTAAAGTCTACACAATGCCAGATGGGGATGCCTGAGCTGAGGCCTAAACAAGACTGCACTACAAGGTGGAATTCAACATTTTATATGTTGAAGCAGTTTCTTGAGTCAAAGGATACCATCATCTTTACCCTTGCTATTGTCAATGCACCTGTTGATGCTCTGACCCAACAGTCCTGGAACCCTTTGAGCAGGTCACTGTGGAGATCAGAGGTACAGTAAGCAGTTATTACTACATCATTATTTAATCCAGTATTTTATATGTATATGAGCAGTAGATGAGAATATAGTATCAGTAGGAAAAACATGAACCAGAACTAATAAGTTACTGCTCTCTCTTTCAGCTATGTGACAGCCTCACAAATGACACTCCTGTGTAAGGGTCTGCAGCGAATCACAGCCAGCCACCAGAGAGAAACAAATGTAACCACAGGACATGTGACAGAGTTGATGGACACCCTATGTTCATCAATGGACAGAAAGTTCCACAGAATCGAATATAATCACGTGCTATCAGAAACCGCTGCACTTGACCCCAGGTTTAAGAAATTAGCCTTCAGTGATGCCAGAGCGATTGATGAGGCTCTTCAAAGAATAACCTCAGCAGCAGGGAGGGACAGCCCCAGCAGTCAGCAGGCTCAGGCACCAGGGCAACAGGAAGAAGTGGGATCAGATGGAGCAGATGCACCAGCAGTAGTGCCACAAACGTCTGCTGTTTGGATGCTGTTTGACGAGAGAGCAACTGGGGATGCAGCACGAAGGAATCCCTAATGGAGGTCCGATCCTATAATGGAGGTCCGATCCTATTTGGAGGAGCCCCTCCTACAAAGATCTGCAGACCCTCTGGGCTGGTGGAAGAACAAGGCCTCTGTCTACCCACGGCTTACTAAAGTCATGGCAGGGAGACTCTGCATAGTGGCCACATCCTTTCCCTCTGAGAGGGTCTTCTCGAAAACGGGACAAATAATTACTGAGAGAAGAAACCGCACCAGCCCCTTGAATGTGAGGCAGCTTGCATTTCTGAATGCAAATCTCTCATAAAAGCAAAATATGGTCAGCATTGGTGTGTGCTGCTGGTTATAACATGGCAATAAAGAAGAGAGAGAAAAGAGGGACCAGTTTAATGTTTTAAGTGGGATGCTGCAGTTTTGCACATTGCTATTTATTTTTCTTTGATATGGTGCAATATTCTATTATGCTGTTCAGATTGTATTCGTTTTGAATGGTTAGATGTATATGCACTTTGTTTATATACATTAAAAAGCTTACTTTAAATGCAAATGTTTAAAAGCATTCTTTTTCATAACACACCAATGCATTTTTAAATGCATTGTGGTTAAGTTAGAGTATGATTTCATTTAATAATTTAATTAGAATTGTTTTAACACCAATCATAGTCAAACTATCGCAAACTGTTTGACTTGAAAAAATACCCCCAACATTTTTTTTAAAGAGCCGTTGGGAGCCGGCTCTTTTTGGTGAGCTGAGCCGAGCGAGCCGAACGAGCCGAGCGAGCCGAACGAGCCGAGCGAGCCGAACGAGCCGGGCGAGCCGAACGAGCCGAGCGAGCCGCAACGAGCCGAACGAGCCGAACGAGCCGGCTCACTGAAAAGAGCTGGAATCCCATCACTAACGGAGAATCCATGCATCAGGCGCGACTATCACTCTCTCGCTGCAGTGTCCTCGCGCCAAAAATGACATCAGGTCTCTCTGCGACGCACATAGCAACCGTCTACCTGCTTCTCTACCGATAACATTTTAGACAAGTCGCATGACGAAATGGAAGGTCAGAAAAGGAAAGGTGGAGCGCAGCTAAATGCTGCAAAATAAGCGACATGTTCGCCAGTAAGGGACCAGGTCAGTCAAAAACACTAGCTAAAACACACACACTGACACACACAGCGGAAGACATTTAAACTCCGTTTTTCACAATTCCTGACATTTAATCCTTGTAAAAAATCCCTGTTTTAGGTCAGTTAGATCACCACTTTATTTTAAGAATGTGAAATGTCAGAATAATAGTAGAGAGAATGATTTATTTCAGCTTTTATTTCTTTCATCACATTCCCAGTGGGTCAGAAGTTTACATACATTCAATTACTATTTGATAGCATTGCCTTTAAATTGTTTAACTTGGGTCAAACATTTAGGGTAGCCTTTCACATGCTTCTCACAATAAGTTGGGTGAATTTTGGCCCATTCCTCCTGACAGAGCTGATGTAACTGAGTCAGGTTTGTAGGCCTCCTTGCTCGCACACACTTTTTCAGTTCTGCCCACAAATGTTCTATAAGATTGAGGTCAGGACTTTGTGATGGCCACTCCAATACCTTGACTTTCTTGTCCTTAAGCCATTTTGCCACAACTTTGGAAGTATGCTTGGGGTCATTGTCCATTTGGAAGACCCATTTGCGACCAAGCTTTAACTTCCTGACTGATGTCTTGAGATGTTGCTTCAATATATCCACATAATTTTCCTTTCTCATGATGCCATCTATTTTGTGAAGTGCACCAGTCCCTCCTGCAGCAAAGCACCCCCACAACATGATGCTGCCACCCCCGTGCTTCATGGTTGGGATGGTGTTCTTCGGCTTGCAAGCCTCCCCCTTTTTCCTCCAAACATAACGATGGTCATTATGGCCAAACAGTTCTATTTTTGTTTCATCAGACCAGAGGACATTTCTCCAAAAAGTACAATCTTTGTCCCCATGTGCAGTTGCAAACCATTGTCTGTTTTTTTTATGGCGGTTTTGGAGCAGTGGCTTCTTCCTTGCTCAGCGGCTTTTCAGGTTATGTCGATATAGGACTCGTTTTTCTGTGGATATAGATACTCTTGTACCTGTTTCCTCCAGCATCTTCACAAGGTCCTTTGCTGTTGTTCTAGGATTGATTTGCACTTTTCGCACCAAAGTACGTTCATCTCTAGGAGACAGAACGCGTCTCCTTCCAGAGCGGTGTGACGGCCCTGTGGTCCCATGGTATTTATACTTGCGTACTATTGTTTGTACAAATGAACGTGGTACATTCAGGCGTTTAGAAATAGCTCCAAAGGATGAACCAGACTTGTCGAGGTCTACAATTCTGTCTTGGCTGATTTATTTAGATTTTCTCATGATGTCAAGGAAAGAGGCACTGAGTTTGAAGGTAGGCCTTGAAATACATCCACAGACACACCTCCAATTGACTCAAATTATGTCAATTAGCCTATCAGAAGATTCTAAAGCCATAATATCCTTTTCTGGAATTTTCTAAGCTGTTTAAAGACACAGTCAACTTAGGGTATGTAAACTTCTGACCCGCTGGAATTGTGATACAGTAAATTATAAGTGAAATAATCTGACTCCAACCTAAGTGTATGTAAACTTCCAACTTCAACTGTAAGTAGCCATAGCTAATAATAGCGACACAACGGCCGCTAGGCTAAACAGTTTGCACGTCTCACTTCTTTGTGGAGGAATTATATCATAGCAATGAGTGCAACATAGTGATCATAATATGACATTGAAGGCAATATGTTTAATCTAGTAAAGAATAGTAAACCTAGACTATGGACTTGTTAGCATTCGGTCATGACTTATGCCACATAAATTAAAGCTAAGGAAAGTGCACATACACTGTATAGCAAAACAGGCTATAAGAAAAACACAAGTAATACAACTTTAGGTTATTTACAATGTTAATCTCATTCTGCAGAGCAACCAGATGTGTGCACACACATACAGAGAGAGAGAGAGAGAGACATCGAGAGAGAGAGAGGGAGAGAGACAACGAGAGAGAAACAACGAGCGAGAGAGAGAAAGAGAGAGAGAAAGAGAGAGAGAGAAAGACATTGAGAGAGAGAGAGAGAGAGAGGGAGAGAGAGGAGAGAGAGAGAGGAGAGAGAGAGAGAGAGAGAGAGAGAGAGAGAGAGAGAGAGAGAGAGAGAGGTTCAGAGCCCAGTACAGGGAAAATTGAAAGGGACAGCGAAAGCACAGAAAATCCATTTGATTATTTTGCCCGTCCTCAGTCCAAGGATTTTGACTTATTTTTTCAGTACCACCCAAAACAAACCACTCAAAGTGTCATTTCCAATGTATTCCACTCCAAAGATGGCACAAACAGAAAATGGCTGACATACAATGAAGTAACTCCCTCCTTGCTCTGCTCAGTATGTCTTGCATTCGCAAAACCTTCAGCCAGTGATAGTGCATTTGTCAAAGGAGGCATGCAGGCCTGGAAACATGTCCATCAGAGAGTACAGCAACATGAGAGAAGCAAGACCCATAGAGAAAGTGCAGAAGCCTTTTTCCTCAGAGCCAGCAAAGCAGACATCCGTACCCTTCTGAGTGATAATGTCAGTTCAACGAGACCAGGTCAGAAAGAGGAGGCAGGTCATGGAACGTGTGATTGATGTAGTTAAAGTTATTGGTAAATGTGGGCTTAGCTAGAGAGGACACAGACAAGAAGCTGCATATAACTTGGAAAACATGGCCGTCAATCATGGCAAGTTTCTTGAGCTTATATTGTTGCTAAGGAAATATGATGTCTGCCTACAAGAGCATGTTAGTGATTGCATTGAGAAGAGCAAGAAGCAGATGGGAAGTAAAGGAAGAGGGTCCTTGGTAACTATGACGTCCAAAACAACAGCAAATAAAGAAATTGAAGTCATCAGAATGTTGATTCAGCAGACAATTGCTGTTGAAGTGAGAAAGGCAGGGATGTTCTCAATACAAATGGACACAACACAGGATTTAACATCCAAAGACCAGAGTTCAATAGTTCTGCGATATGTCACTGATGTTGTCCACCAGAGACTCATTGCGGTCATTGACTGTGAGTCATGGACTGGACAGTACTTTGTGGACCTGGTGAAACAGACCCTTGATAAGATGGACATAGATATCAAACAGTGTGTTGGTAATGCAACAGACGGAGCAGCTAATATTCAAGGACAGTACAGGGGCTTCTCTGCATCGCTCACAGGAGAGTCTCCTAACCAAGTACACATATGGTGTTACTCACATGTCCTCAACCTTGTGCTAACTGACACCACTGGGGTTGTTGTGGCAAGTCAATACCTTTTCTCACTACTGAATGACATTGCAGTGTTCGTTCGAGATTCCTACAAGCGCATGAAGCTATGGGAGGAAACCAGTGAGGACAGGAGACACAGACAGCTTGATGTAATTGGTGAAACATGCTGGTGGGCCAAAGACCAGGCCTAAAGGAAAGTATTTGGAAGCTTTGCAAAGCCTGACCAGATGTGGTCATCACTATGGAAAGAATTGAAAAGGATGTGACCATAAAACCTGCCATCCGAAGCAAGGCCCAAGGGTACAAGGATGCTCTCCTAAAGTATGAAACCTTACTTACAGCTAAGGTTTTTCTCAGGATTTTTGAGCAGAGGTCCCCTTTCTCTAAATACTTGCAAACAAGTGGCATGGATATCGTAACAGCGCAGCACTTGGTGGCGGGAACGGAGGATAACCTGAGAAAGTGTGCCTGAGACTTTGAGGCTGTGAAGAGGGCAGCAGACGACTTTGTTGAGTGGGCCAATGTCATTCTAGAGGAGCAGCAGGACCATGATGCCAGAGCTCAGACTGCTCTCCCAGAGAAGAGAACAAAAAAAGAAGAGAAAACCAGGTGAATTGGCAGAAGACAAGCCCATTTCTAATGCAGACATGGATTACAAAATCAAGATCCACAATGTGGTACTGGACACTGTTGTTGAAAGTATTCACTGCCGTTATGCAGCAAATGCAGTGCTGTGTGCATGAATCCGAAGCATTTTTCTGAGATCAGAGAAAAGGGCCTTTCAAAGACAGCCATGAAGGAGCTCAGCAAATACTTACTGGAATTTGATGAACATGCCACTGTTGAGGCATTGCAGGCTGAACTGATCAGCCTTGCACAACAGTGGGAAAGACTGAAAAGTCAGCATTGGAGGAGTACAACACCAGGGCTGCCGCCGCCAGTGATGATGCAGGGGAAGGCTTTGAGGATCCTGATGAAAGTGTGGAGTTGGTGAGCAGAAGTTGTTCCACATGTAAAAAACTGCCTGATATGCTGCTATCTTCTCCTGTCTCAGTACAATCTGCTCACGGATGCGTATCACATCAATGGTTTGGGCTACAAGTTCCTCCTCACCCTATCCATCACTCAGGTGGCTTGTGAGAGGACCTTCTCCACCCTGAAATTCATGAAGAACCACCTAAGAACCTCCCTCACTCAAGAGAACCTTGAAGCGTTCCTTTTGATGGCAATAGAGGAGGAGATTCTTATGGGACATGACAAAGATGACATCATTGACAAGATGGCAGAGAGCAGTGAGTTACTGCGCCACCTACTGGTTTACTAGTGGTAATTACTTCCTGGTTACACAGGTAGCTATGCTATGACTCTTCCTTAACAGGCTGAAAGAAAATTTGCTGTGCGTTAAAGCTTTTGTACAGAGGCATGTTTTTGGGACTTTCGTATTATACTTGCTATTATGTACCCAATGTTCAATTTTATTGACTCAGTGTTTAGATGTGTTTATTTTTGTGCTGTTTGCTTTATGGACACCAGTGAGTGAACATTGTAATCAAAAAATTTTTGTAGAGGAGTGCTTTTTGACTTTTGTATTATACTTACATTGTTGTAGCTTATGTTCAAGTTCAGTGAATGTGTGAAGTTTTTTTATACTTTTGATATGCTTGATGCTTGAATATAAAGATAATAATTTCAACATTTGAGCTAACTGTATATCTCATTCTCATTTTAAAAAGTGTAGGCTAATTGTTTTGTGTGTCTAGCCTTGTACATGAATGTGCTATGATTGGTGTATTCCTAGTGAGTTTTTGAGGGTGCACCCACAGCCTTAGCCATAGCATACTTTGAAAACTCAGTGTTCAGATCCCGTAACTTGTTGGTCAGTCCCAAATGTTTGTATTTTCTAATGTGGATAACTTTCTTCCCAGATGAACATAGTGGCCAAATGTATAACTAGTTTGGTACCCGTTAGATCAACAAATAGGGTTAGCCTACAGCGGTCTGGTGGTTAGCGTGAAGAGGGTGGCCTGGGATGGAGTCAAATTCCCGGCCTAAATTATAGTTTCAGTCCGCCCCTGATGTGTGTGCTTTGGGACCTTTAACAGAATGTGACTGGCAAAACAGAATGCATCCCATAACATTTTAACATGGAAATAACTGTTCTATCATTCAGCCTACAGTAGCAGCCAATGTGTGGTGTTCAGTGTAGGCCTACATCCCATGAGACTTTTGAAAAAATCATGCAGGGCTTGACATTAACCTGTTTATCCCCTTGTCCTTCAGACAAGAAGGTGACTCAAAATGTTGTTGTGTTGTTTGATGCAAGAAACTACTTTACAAAATAAAATGCCTTATTATTCCCATACCATTATTACAGAGAATCAAACAAATTATGCTACTCTCTGCCTATTGGCTACTTAGCTTATTCAAGCCTGTCTCAAAATACAACACTGCCCCTTTAAGACAAGAAAAAGCTCTTTACCTGACTCGCTTTTCAAAGATGTCTAGAAATGTACACATTTTGTGCTCTTATAGAAAGCAATCACTCCCCCATTGCTGACCATAAATGATCTATAACTGGGCTAATAACTCAGTAATTAGCAAAGGATATGAACAAAATGTGGACACGTGGCTACATGCAGCTCTTGCTTTGATCTCAAAACAAGCACATCTACTCACGACCACAGTTCAAAGTGAATGGCACAGATCCATATATGGCAATGGTATATAGGCCTACTGCAGCTCTGATTGGTTAGGCCTCACCGGTCTGTGTAGAGTATGGGCTGAGTCATGCACCTGTCTGTGCAGAGTATGGACTGAGTCATGCACCTGTCTGTGTAGAGTATGGACTGAGTCATGCATCGGTCTGTGTAGAGTATGGACTGAGTCATGCACCTGTCTGTGAAGAGTATGGACTGAGTCATGCACCTGTCTGTGCAGAGTATGGACTGAGTCATGCACCTGTCTGTGTAGAGTATGGACTGAGTCATGCACCTGTCTGTGAAGAGTATGGACTGAGTCATGCATCGGTCTGTGTAGAGTATGGACTGAGTCATGCATCTGTCTGTGTAGAGTATGGACTGAGTCATGCAGGGTGTCTGTGTAGAGTATGGACTGAGTCATGCATCTGTCTGTGTAGAGTATGGACTGAGTCATGCATATGTCTGTGTGAGTGTTTGAGTGAGTGAATGTAGTGCTGGCCGGTATACCACATTTTACCATATAGTGTATTTTACTATATACTGTATTTTACTATATACCAGTATTGATGCACAGACCGGTATGGGTTTTTACTTTATCTTTTGTCTTTTGCTACCAAGTTGTGGCTAAAATAAATTGTGTTAGCCGCTAATGCTAATCGCTAGCTAGTTAGCTAGCTAGCTAATAAATGTACTGAGTCAGCGCAAACGTAGCTAGCTAATACAGCCTAACACCAGTGCTGGTGCAGGCCTAAATCAGCATGTTGTTTGAGCAACAGTATCTTCTAAATCAGAGAGGAATAGACTAAGCATGAATATGTTACTAGATGAAGTGAAAACACTTAAAGTGGCACTCCAGTCTCCTTTTCACCTCATTTATCACCAGACTTACATATTGCAGCTCAATATGGCAACCAGAGAATGGGGTAGCTGAAGCTCAATATGGCAACCAGAGAATGGGGTAGCTGCAGCTCAATATGGCAACCAGAGAATGGGGTAGCTGCAGCTCAATATGACTACCAAAGAATGGGGTAGCTGCAGCTCAATATGACTACCAGAGAATGGGGTAGCTGCAGCTCAATATGACTACCAGAGAATAGGGTAGCTGCAGCTCAATATGACTACCAGAGAATAGGGTAGCTGCAGCTCAATATGACTACCAGAGAATGGGGTAGCTGCAGCTCAATATGGCAACCAGAGAATGGGCGTGGAAAGGAAAGTAGTGGGCGTGTGGAAAGGAGTAGGTGTGTTAAAGCTCTCTGCTATAGGTTAGACGGTTTTGATTGAGCTGTGCTTTTTTTTCTCCTGTTTCTTACCACGCAACTACCGTACAGTAAGCTACCATACATTACATTGAGCTACCATACAGTACATTGAGCTACCATACAGTACATTGAGCTACCATACATTACATTGAGCTACCATACAGTACATTGAGCTACCATACAGTACATTGAGCAACCATACCTTACCTTGAGCTACCATACAGTACATTGAGCTACCATACAGTACATTGAGCTACCATACATTACATTGAGCTACCATACAGTACATTGAGCTACCATACAGTACATTGAGCAACCATACCTTACCTTGAGCTACCATACAGTACATTGAGCTACCATACAGTACATTGAGCTACCATACAGTACATTGAGCTACCATACAGTACATTGAGCAACCATACCTTACCTTGAGCTACCATACAGTACATTGAGCTACCATACAGTACATTGAGCTACCATACAGTACATTGAGCTACCATACAGTACATTGAGCTACCATACAGTACATTGAGCTGGTTAAAAATAACGCCTAGATTTTTTGCCCATATCGTGCAGCCCTGTGTGCCAGTGTGTAAATGATCTCAAATGAAATCAATTTCTGGTTGAAGTTGAATTGAACAGTATAAAACAATCAGAATGGAGAAAGACCCATTGAAATCACTTAGAATGTATGTGTAGCCACCCTAGGGTCAAAAACATAAAATACTGTCATACTGTAAAAAAATATTGTGATATGATATTTTGGCCATATCGCCCAGTCCTAAGGGAACGTACCGTAGGTTGTAATCTCATCGATCAACATCTCAACCATTACCCAATTGTCCACACTGAAATGACATCTCTCTCACTCCATTGTAGAGCACTGAAGCCCACCCTGAAGTACTGAGATGTTTAATCCCAATGGAATCGGATGTATAAATAAAGGATTTTATTTAAAAGCATTAGCTCACGGTCACCTAACACACACAACATAGGAAACCCTATTCCCTCCATAGGGCTCTGGTCAAAAGTAGTGTACTATAGAGGGAATAGGGTGCCATTTGGGATGCATATTATACTGAACAAAAATATAAACACAACATGTAAAGTGTTGGTACCATGTTTCATGAGCTGAAATAAAAGATTCCGGAATTTTTCCATAAGCACTAAAAGCATATTTCTTTCAAATGTTGTGCACAAATTTGTTTAAATCCCTGTTAGTGAGCATTTCACTTTTGCCAAGATAATCTATCCACCTGACAGGTGTGGCATATCAAGAAGCTGATTAAACAGCATGATCATTACACAGGTGCACCTTGTGCTGGGGACAATAAAAGGCCAATGTGTGCAATGTCACACAACACAATGCCACAAATGTCTCAAGCTTTGAAGCATGCAACTGGCATGCTGACTGCAGGAATGTCCACTAGAGTTGTTGCCAGAGAATTGAATGTTAATTTCTCTATCATCATTGTAGAGAATTTGGCAGTACGCCCAATCGGCCTCACAACTGAAGACCACGTATCACCATGCAAGCCCAGGACCTCCACATCCGGCTTCTTCACCTGTGGGATCATCTGAGACCAGCCACCTGGACAGCTGATGAAACTGAGGAATATTTCTGTCTGTAATAAAGCCCTTTTGTGGGGAAAAACCCATTCTGATTGGCTGGACCTGGCTCCCAAGTGGCCTCCCAGTCATATGAAATTCATAGATTAAGTCCTAATTTATTTATTTAAATGGACTAATTTCCTTATATGAACTGTAACAGTTTCCTGCTGCGCATCAGCTTGGCAATGATCACCCGAACATTCAGCATACTCTGTCCATTCTCTATATTTATTCTATTAGCTGTAATCTATGGAGGTCAGAGGAGGGAAGACGGGAGAGGGGAGGGGAGGGGAGGGAGAGGATGGGAAAGAAGTAGAACAGAGGGGTAAGGAACATCAGGAGATTTGTTCTTCTGCTCGTGCCACTGACATATGGACCCTAGAGGTCAGACAGAGTAGAGGTCAGTCGGTGACACTGACCCCATAACAAAGACCAGACTTCACTGATCAGTTGACATTGGTGGTCACAAAAATGCACACTGTTGTGCTGGTACATTGCCAATCACATTTAGTTAGGCCTAATTTATCATTCTGAATGTCATGAGTCTGCAGTTAAATCATGAACCTGGGATATTAACTATTAATACCTTGTGCCTTTACCAAACGCAGCAGAAATTGATTTCCATAAACGGGCCATGTGATGTGGGTGTAGAGAGAGAGACTCAGTCTGGTGTGAGTGATACATGTTACCAGAACACATTATTTTACTGCCAGTAGCCTCGATAAGGCTCTCTGAAACTATAATTAGGAAAGTGTGTGTGCTTGCATGCTGCTCAGCGCGTGCACAGGCACGGCTTTCTCTCTCGCCAGGGAACGTTCAGAGTTCGAGACTAACTGGAGAGATGTTTTATTTCCTTGAGCTAGCCGAGCTAGCTGGGAGCTGGGAGCTAGCCTACAGTACACCTAGACACACTTGGATCCGTTCGCCGGTGGCTTTTCTTCTCAGTCCACCATGAGGTGGGGTGTTAGAGAGGAAAATACTGCACACATTGGGTCTCTGTTATAGCTTAAATCAGGGGTTTTCAACTTTTTCTTGCCCAGGGACCCCCTCCCTGGAAAAACGGCGACCCAAGGTCCACCATCATACGTTAGCAATTGTTTTTCATTAACGTCTTGACTCGGGTGCGGCAGGTAGCCTAGTAGTTAGAGCGTTGGACTAATAACCGAAAGGTTGCAAGATCAAATCCCCGAGCAGCCAAGGTACAAATCTGTCGTTCTCCCCCTTTCAGAATGAAATGGCAAAGATAAGTAATAACAATTTTAAAACGAATAGATTTGGTGGATCGTTTTTCATTATTTTGACCTCCCCATAATGTCATTTGAAGAGGAAGTGTAAACTCTAAACATAGCCTATTAGCTAGAAAGGTAACTTTAAACACACTTTCGCTAAATGCAGCTGTTTATCTGGTTAAACAAAGGTTAGGGTTACCTGCTGCACTGGTAGCCTATTTTCGGGTGCTTTTTCAGAACCAATATCAGATACGCCAGTGAGTGTAATGTGCTCAACATTAGGAGTTGAGAAGTAAAGTTGACATCATTAGAAATAAGATATTCTCCTATTTTCAACTGCCCGGTATATAATTCAAAATTCGTTTATTATGTTGTTGCTTGCGATTTTCATTTAAAAACAAAATGAAATAAAAATGTATTTTTTCCACTTTAGAATTGTTCAAGAAAAATACATGGACCCCCTGCAGTAGCCCTGGCTGAATACCACTTGCTTTTGCTTAAAGCTATAATCCTTGGTTGTTACATCAATGTTTTGGATTTATAAACAGGGATGGAATTTATGGTTTTTTGGGCACTCGCCAGCTGGGCTAGTAGACTGCAAATTTTTACTAGCCCGGGTCCTAAATATGTGCCATGTAATATTTGAAACGACAAAATGTCACTAGCCAGGCTGGCATATTATCTTATTTTACATCCCTGCTTAAAAATGAATGATTACCTATATACCCATTAATTCTTGAAGAATATAACTTATAAAAGCCTGATGAGCGTACCGCATCAGAACAGAAAATATAGCGTAAGTTTGATTTACTCCAATATTTGAAAACAAAGTAAACATAAACAAACACTGTATAGACTCGAAACATGGTTAAAACTATAATGTTGATATAATGAATGTCCTTGAATCCATAGCTCTGTCTATTAATTTAATAGTGGTTACATTTCTTACATTTCTCCCTCAGCTTTTTACCAAAACAGAGTTCGCTTTGCTATTGTTTTCGATTAAGGATTCTAGCTTTAAGGAATGTGCCAAATACACAATGCTATCCAGATAATATTGTTCTGACTTCTGATAGTATTTCTGACACGTAGACTAGGCTTACATTCACCTCCAATCTCAAGACACAACTTTGGGTACGAAATGTTGCCTACAGGCCAATGCGCATCATGGGTGCCAACTTGATGTGTCATCATCATTGGAAAAGAGTGAATTTGAATACAGTTGTTAAGTTCCCCTTCTCCACACACACAGCGAATTTGCCAAACTTGACACTCTATTGAGTTTAAATATGTCACTTACTTGGCATTCTGAGTGCTCCACATTATAGTTTCCAGTAATTTGGCGTCAGAAGGTAACGTCGACCTAAATACGAAGATAAAGATCCAGAGGTAACACTTCAAGCACGCGACCCCTGTCATTCTCACAACCGGGAGATAGCGCGAGCCGAGGAGAGAGTCCGACCGGCCGTGCGCGTGGCAGGGGAGCAGCCGCTATCTATCGCTTTCTTCTGTGGCTCGTGTGTTTGTTAGTCGGGTGCATGTGAGGTCGGTGTTAGATACATGTCCCTCTGTCCAGTATGTCTTCCGATCCTCGTTTAGACCTGTCTTTGGTTGAACCGTCCGCAAAGCGCGCGTGTCAACAGCCGTTGGTTCTTAATTCCGGTTTTGAGAGGTCCAGGGAGGGATGAAAGCCGATGTGATCCGTTGTTGACCTGTAGCTGAGAATCCGGGGAAGTTCCTTCTTTTCGTCTTTGTCCCTAATGTCACACCGACTCGGTTCCTCGTTAGATCAGGTAGCCTATGCCGAGGTCTCTTTGCAGCCTGGGCTATTATTGCGGTCAGAAGGGAAGCCTAACGGCAGATGTCTTTGTCAGATGAATATTATCACCCAGCAAAGCTCTCTCTCTCTACCCGTCGCTGTATTGCATAGAACAGATGACAACACCATCATTTAGAGCTCCATCAGCAGCAACCCGACATAACACACTTTAACCGTCTCTTCACCTCATTCCTCCATTCTCCTCTCTTCCCTGGAGCGGAGAAACTGCGGTGAGTTAATGTAGTAAATATTTCCTTTCCTTTCATCCGCTGCGCTCTCCCTCTCCTCTTCTCTATTCGTCCTAGAACATTTTAGAGGTCCGATTGAGCTGGATCTGTATTCCTGCACGCACTGGCCGGATGCCTCCATGCAGCGGTAGACCGGGCAGTAGCTATGTCCTGTTTGTCCCTGAGTCTAGAGTTATTTATCGTGCAGTAGGCTAGTAGACGAAGTACGCACAGTTAGAAGAGGTCTAGTGTACCAAGGGTCAGGACTTGCTCTCTTCCTCTGTCTCTCTCGTTCACTGCGTGGAGCCCAACGTCCCCGGGTTTGAGTCTCTCCTCGAGCTAAACAGTTGTACGGTAACCTGACGCCCGGTTGCGAAAGGGACAGCCCACCATGTCAGCCGCCGCAACCAATCAGATAGCTCGGTCCGAACTCCGGCAGCGGTGTGTGTGTTGGTCCGGTCCATTACCCAAGTCCATTGCTCTGATAGCCATTTCGAACTTTTCCCCCTTAATAATTATACTGCTTGTGTGAACATCGCAAAGGACACTACTGCTAATGCAATGACTGGCCCATTAGAAATCACATAGGGAAACACCTACACCTACAATTATTTTTACATCTTCAGGCTATTTCAAGCATGTTTTATACAAAACGAGTGGTGTGAATTGCTCCCCTGAATCTCATCACAATGTCAGACAATGAACTTCATGGGAACCTATTGTCAATACAGAATAGGGCAGGGTTTCTCAACTGGCAGCTCACACAGCGAATTTGGCCCCTGGGGGATTTTCTTTGGCCCCCCATGTTGTCTGAGAAAGAAAAAATCTCATCCAAAGTATTCCCACGCATAATAGAGAGATATACACCCCTTCAAATTAGTGGATTTGGCTATTTCAGCCACACCCATTGCTGAGAAGTGTATAAAATTGAGCACACAGCCATGCAATCTCTTTATACATTGGCAAGAGCTCAGTGACATTCAACGTGGCACCGTCATAGGATGCCACCTTTCCAACAAGTCAGTTTGTCAAATTTCTGCCCTGCTAGAGCTGCCCCGGTCAACTGTAAGTGCTGTTATTGTGAAGTGGAAACATCTAGGAGCAACAACGGCTCAGCCACAAAGTGGTAGGCCACACAAGCTCACAGAATGGACTGCCGATTGCTGAAGCACATAGCGCTTAAAAATTGTCTGTCCTCGGTTGCAACACTCACTATCGAGATTCCAAACTGCCTCTGGAAGCAAAGTCAGCACACGTCTGGAGCTTCATGAAATGGGTTTCCATGGCCGAGCAGCCGCACACAAGCCGAAGATCACCATGTGCAATGCCAAGCGTCGGCTGCAGTGATGTAAAGCTTGCTGCCATTGGACTCTGAAGCAGTGGAAACGCGTTCTCTGGAGTGATGTATCACGCTTCACCATCTGGCAGTCTAGCGAACAAATCTGCCTGAATGCATAGTGCCAACTGTAAAGTTTGGTGGAGGAGGAATAATGGTCTGGGGCTGTTTGTCATGGTTCGGGCTGGACTCCTTAGGTCCAGTGAAAGCAATTCTTAACGCTACAGCATGCAATTACATTCTTGACGATTCTGTGCTTCCAACTTTGTGGCAACAGTTTGGGGAAGGATCTTTCCTGTTTCAGCATGACAATGCCCCAGTGCACAAAGCGAGGTCCATAAAGAAATGGTTTGTCAAGATCTGTGTGGAAGAACTTGACTGGCCTGCACAGAGCCCTGACCTCAACCCCATCGAACACCTTTAGGAGGAATTGGAACGCAGACTGTGTGCAAGGCCTAATCACCCAACATCAGTAACCGACCTCACTAATGCTCTTGTAGCTGAATGGAAGCAAGTCCCTGCAGCAATGTTCCAACATCTAATGGAAAGCCTTCCCAGAAGAGTGGAGGCTGTTATAGCAGCAAAGGGGGACCAACTCCATATTAATGCCCATGATCTTGGAATGAGATGTTCGACAAGCAGGAGTCCACATACTTTTGGTCATGTAGTGTATGTGATCGTATATAAATATAACCAAGGTTTGAAATTATGATTTTTATTTTGTCAAATATATCTGTTTGGGCTTCTTACGGTCAATATGCAAATGATTTGTAAATATGTTCGGCCTTCTGACCAACCCCTCAAGAAAATAAATTGTTCTGTGGCTGAATGTAGTTGATGATCCATGCAATAGATCCATTGGTGTTGAGGAAGAAATGCTACACACTTAATGATCGTGTCTGTATCTGCACCGGCTTTGTGTCTGTCTATGTGTGTCTGTGTGTCTTCACTATAGGTTTGAGCCCCTGCATTTGTATAATCAACGTTGCCCCCTAATGGTTGAGGAGAGATCAATTGATAGATCGCCTGGAGAAAACAGACTAACATAATTGCATTAGAAAGATAGCAGGAATTTACAGTTACATAATATGTTTGGGGAATTAGTCATTGTATACTGAGTCCATAGATTTGTATTGTAGGTCTTCTACAGAAGGGCAAATCAAATTCACAGCAGGGCTGTAACAAAAGCCTACACCTCTAGCTCTCCAAGAGGACAGTTGACCACTGGATGTGTCCCAAATGCCACTCTGTTGTTCCTAATTTCCTATGGGCTCTGGTCAAATGTAGTGCTCTATAAAGGGAATAGACTGAAATTTGGGACACAGACCTGTGGTCCAGTTCTACATGAACAGATACATGGTGCTACACCCGAGACTGAGGTCTGTGGTTCTCTATCACATATTTACACTCAGCAAACACTGAAACAATGACCTCATCACTGCGAGACGTAGCCAAAGCATGAAGTCAGCAGTACCACAGTGAATAAACCCAAAGATATTCTCGTTAATTGCTTTGCCTATTCCTCTCTGATAAAACCTATCCCATCTGTCAGTGGCCAGTTTCAGAGGCCTGTGTAGGTTTATAGAAGGTTTTTGTCTTACGGGTAACGATGCACTGTGCTGCTCGTTGCATCGGTGCTAGTGATCGTATTTATTTGCGCTACATAAGATGTGTTGAAGAAAGTTGTTTCCTAATCATAATTCTCCTCAGGACTGGAGTAGACAGATCGCTTCAAACACTTCAAGAGGTGCAGACAAAAATGACCTTAACATCAGAAAAAGTAGCCAGAGACACTCGCTCAAATTGAAAAACTCTTGATTAGAAACTCTTACTACTTGGTTAAGACATGCCGTTTAGACAATAACGGCCTTCATCAGACAGACAATGAGCGGAGCCTCTCGGCATGTGGAGGGTCAAATGGTTAACCCCTCATTATCTAGAGGAGAGAATTATGGGTAGGATGTGGCCTACTTGTGACTCGCCCCTTCTAGCTGCAATCAATACCACACACACATTAACAACTGGAGAGGAACACGCACACACGCACGCACGCACGCACACACACACACACACACACACACACACACACACACACACACAGTTGTTATCCTGGGGTTATGAGGCTCTGAAATTGTTACAGTGATTCATGAAGCTTTGATTTCACAACAGTCACAATAAAAGTCAAATAAAACCACTTCCTGTTTAGAAGTCTGATTACTGCCCAGACGTCGTCCTCTCTCACAGCCTCACTCGTAATTGCTACGGGAGGTATTCTTCTGATTTCACTGAGTCACAGTTACTCCCCAAAAGTAACCGATTCATAATTGCTGTAGGAAATGACTCAGACAGCCTCCTCTCTGATCTCACATCGATGTGTTTTACGCAAACTAATGTCCCTCCTTTAATGGCTTCATGGCCTGAAGGACTGTTTCCATTCTAGAGGAATCTCTCACTCAGGCAACTGTCTGTCGTTAGGTCCCTCAGGATACTGTCTGTCGTTAGGTTACTCAGGCTGTCTGTCTGTCGTTAGGTCCCTCAGGATACTGTCTGTCGTTAGGTTACTCAGGCTGTCTGCCTGTCGTTAGGTTACTCAGGCTGTCTGCCTGTCGTTAGGTCCCTCAGGCTGTCTGTCTGTCGTTAGGTCACACTCAGATTTTAGACTGGAGTTAGTGAGTGAGAGAGAGAGAGATATTTAGGGGGATGCAACGGGGTTGGAGAGAGAGAGGGAGGGGTTTCAGCGGAAGACAGAGGGCTTTGCGAGGGACAAAAGTGTGTGTGTGTGTATGTGTGTGTGTGAGAGAGAGAGAGAGACAGAGCAGTATCATAGATGTCTGAACCCACTTGCTCCCATCAGCTGTCAGGTCAGAGTCCTGAGTCCCTGGATTAACGTGTCACTGTCACTGCCTGTCTCAATGACGTCACTGCGGGACAGAACACACACACACACCCAGGGACTAACTATAAATGTGAGGTTTTAATAAGAAGCAGAGGTTTCAGGGGCTCTCTCAGCTTCAAAGCACACGCTCTCTCTCCTCTCTCCTCCCCCTCTCTCTCTGTCTCTCTCTGTCTCCCTCCCTCCTCCCCGTCTCTCTCTCCCTCCCTCTCTCCTCCCCCTCTCTCTCTCCCTCCATCACTCTCTCCTCCCCCTCTCTCTCCCTCCCTCGCTCTCCCTCCCTCTCTCCCCTCCCTCCCTCCCTCCCTCCCTCCCTCCCTCCCTCCCTCCCTCCCTCCCTCCCTCCCTCCCTCCCTCCCTCCCTCCCTCCCTCCCTCCCTCCATCCCTCGCTCCTACCCCTCTCTCTCCCTCCCTCTCTCCTCCCCCCTCTCCATCTGCTGGATTTCTCTGGTCCATCTACACGCATCACCTCTAAAAACACCACAGAATTGCCTTGTGCTTCTCTACCAGGAGTATAGCTTGGTGAATAGCTTGGTGTGTCTATACCAGGAGTATAGCTTGGTGCGTCTATACCAGGAGTATAGCTTGGTGCGTCTATACCAGGAGTATAGCTTGGTACGTCTATACCAGGTGAATAGCTTGGTGTGTCTATACCAGGAGTATAGCTTGGTGCGTCTATACCAGGAGTATAGCTTGGTGAATAGCTTGGTGCGTCTATACCAGGAGTATAGCTTGGTGAAAAGCTTGGTGCGTCTATACCAGGAGTATAGCTTGGTGAATAGCTTGGTGTGTCTATACCAGGAGTATAGCTTGGTGCGTCTATACCAGGAGTATAGCTTGGTGAACAGCTTGGTGTGTCTATACCTGGAGTATAGCTTGGTGAATAGCTTGGTGTGTCTATACCAGGAGTATAGCTTGGTGTGTCTATACCAGGAGTATAGCTTGGTGAATAGCTTGGTGTGTCTATACCAGGAGTATAGCTTGGTGCGTCTATACCAGGGGTATAGCTTGGTGAATAGCTTGGTGCGTCTATACCAGGAGTATAGCTTGGTGCGTCTATACCAGGAGTATAGCTTGGTGCGTCTATACCAGGAGTATAGCTTGGTGAATTGCTTGGTGTGTCTATACCAGGAGTATAGCTTGGTGAATAGCTAGGTGTGTCTATACCAGGAGTATAGCTTGGTACGTCTATACCAGGTGAATAGCTTGGTACGTCTATACCAGGAGTATAGCTTGGTGCGTCTATACCAGGGATATAGCTTGGTGTGTTTATACCAGGAGTATAGCTTGGTGCGTCTTTACCAGGAGTACAGCTTGGTGTGTCTATACCAGGAGTATAGCTTGGTGCGTCTATAACAGGAGTATAGCTTAGTGTGTCTATACCAGGAGTATAGCTTTGTGCTTCTCAACCAGGAGTATAGCTTGGTGGGTCTATACCAGGAGTATAGCTTGGTGAATAGCTTGGTGTGTCTATACCAGGAGTATAGCTTGGTGTGTCTATACCAGGAGTATAGTTTGGTGTGTCTATACCAGGAGTATAGCTTGGTGAATAGCTTGGTGTGTCTATACCAGGAGTATAGCTTGGTGAATAGCTTGGTGCGTCTATACCAGGAGTATAGCTTGGCGCGTCTATACCAGGGATATAGCTTGGTGTGTCTATACCAGGAGTATAGCTTGGTGAATATCTTGGTGCGTCTATACCAGGGGTATAGCTTGGTGTGTCTATACCAGGAGTATAGCTTGGTGAATAGCTTGGTGTGTCTATACCAGGAGTATAGCTTGGTGTGTCTATACCAGGAGTATAGCTTGGTGCGTCTATACCAGGAGTATAGCTTGGTGCGTCTATACCAGGAGAATAGCTTGGTGTGTCTATTCCAGGAGTATAGCTTGGTGCGTCTATACCAAGAGTACAGCTTTGTGTGTCTATACCAGGAGTATAGCTTGGTGCGTCTATACCAGGAGTATAGCTTAGTGTGTCTATACCAGGAGTATAGGTTTGTGCTTCTCTACCAGGAGTATAGCTTGGTGTGTCTATACCAGGAGTATAGCTTGGTGCGTCTATACCAGAGGTATAGCTTAGTGAATAGCTTGGTGCGTCTATACCAGGTGAATAGTTTGGTGTGTCTATACCAGGAGTATAGCTTGGTGTGTCTATACGAGGAGTATAGCTTAGTGAATAGCTTGGTGCGTCTATACCAGGTGAATAGTTTGGTGCGTCTATACCAGGAGTATAGCTTGGTGTGTCTATACCAGGAGTATAGCTTGGTGAATAGCTTGGTGTGTCTATACCAGGAGTATAGCTTGGTGCGTCTATACCAGTAGTATAGCTTGGTGTGTCTATACCAGGGGTATAGCTTGGTGTGTCTATACCAGGAGTATAGCTCGGTGAATAGCTTGGTGTGTCTATACCAGGAGTATAGCTTGGTGCGTCTACACCAGGGGTATAGCTTGGTGTGTCTATACCAGGGGTATAGCTTGGTGCGTCTATACCAGGAGTATAGCTTGGTTTGTCTATACCAGGGGTATAGCTTGGTGTGTCTATACCAGGAGTATAGCTTGGTGCGTCTATACCAGGAGTATAGCATGGTGTGTCTATACCAGAGTATAGTTTGGTGTGTCTATACCAGCGGTATAGCTTGGTGTGTCTATACCAGTAGTATAGCTTGGTGTGTCTATACCAGGAGTATAGCTTGGTGTGTCTATACCAGGAGTATATTTTGGTGTGTCTTTACCAGGGGTATAGCTCGGTGAATAGCTTGGTGTGTCTATACCAGGAGTATAGCTTGGTGCGTCTATACCAGGAGTATAGCTTGGTGTGTCTATACCAGGGGTATAGCTTGGTGTGTCTATACCAGGGGTATAGCTTGGTGAATAGCTTGGTGTGTCTATACCAGCAGTATAGCTTGGTGAATAGCTTGGTGTGTCTATACCAGGAGTATAGCTTGGTGTGTCTATACCAGGGGTATAGCTTGTTGAATAGCTTGTTGTGTCTATACCAGGAGTATAGCTTGGTGCGTCTATACCAGGGGTATAGCTTGGTGCGTCTATACCAGGAGTACAGCTTGGTGTGTCTATACCAGGAGTATAGCTTGGTGCGTCTACACCAGAAGTACAGCTTGGTGTGTCTATACCAGGAGTATAGCTTGGTGCGTCTATACCAGGAGTACAGCTTGGTGTGTCTATACCAGGAGTATAGCTTGGTGCGTCTATACCAGGGGTATAGCTTGTTGAATAGCTTGTTGTGTCTATACCAGGAGTATAGCTTGGTGCATCTATACCAGGGGTATAGCTTGGTGCGTCTATACCAGGAGTACAGCTTGGTGTGTCTATACCAGGAGTATAGCTTGGTGCGTCTACACCAGAAGTACAGCTTGGTGTGTCTATACCAGGAGTATAGCTTGGTGCGTCTATACCAGGAGCACAGCTTGGTGTGTCTATACCAGGAGTATAGGTTGGTGTGTCTATACCAGGGGTATAGCTTGTTGAATAGCTTGTTGTGTCTATACCAGGAGTATAGATTGGTGTGTCTCTACCAGGAGTATAGTTTGGTGGGTCTATACCAGGTGTTTAGCTTTGTGGTTCTCTACCAGGTGTATAGATTGGTGCGTCTATACCAGGTGAATAGCTTGGTGAATAACTTGGTGCGTCTATACCAGGAGTATAGCTTGGTGTGTCTATACCAGGAGTATAGCTTGGTATGTCTATACCAGGTGAATAGCTTGGTGCGTCTATACCAGGAGTATAGCTTGGTTAATAACTTGGTGCGTCTATACCAGGAGTATAACTTGGTGTGTCTATACCAGGAGTATAGCTTGCTACGTCTATACCAGGTGAATAGCTTGGTGCGTCTATACCAGGTGAATAGTTTGGTGTGTCTATACCAGGAGTATAGCTTGGTGCGTCTATACCAGGTAGTATAGCTTGGTGTGTCTATACCAGGAGTATAGCTTGGTGCGTCTATACCAGAGGTATAGCTTAGTGAATAGCTTGGTGCGTCTATACCGGGTGAATAGTTTGGTGTGTCTATACCAGGAGTATAGCTTGGTGTGTCTATACCAGGAGTATAGCTTAGTGAATAGCTTGGTGCGTCTATACCAGGTGAATAGTTTGGTGCGTCTATACCAGGAGTATAGCTTGGTGTGTCTATACCAGGAGTATAGCTTGGTGCGTCTATACCAGGAGTATAGCTTGGTGTGTCTATACCAGGGGTATAGCTTGGTGTGTCTATACCAGGAGTATAGCTCGGTGAATAGCTTGGTGTGTCTATACCAGGAGTATAGCTTGGAGCGTCTACACCAGGGGTATAGCTTGGTGTGTCTATACCAGGGGTATAGCTTGGTGCGTCTATACCAGGAGTATAGCTTGGTGTGTCTATACCAGGGGTATAGCTTGGTGTGTCTATTCCAGGAGTATAGCTTGGTGCGTCTATACCAGGAGTATAGCTTGGTGTGTCTATACCAGGAGTATAGCTTGGTGTGTCTATACCAGGAGTATAGCTTGGTGAATAGCTTGTTGTGTCTATACCAGGAGTATAGCTTGGTGTGTCTATACCAGGGGTATAGCTTGGTGAATAGCTTGGTGCGTCTATACCAGGAGTATAGCTTGGTGCGTCTATACCAGGAGTATAGCTTTGTGTGTTTATAGAAGGAGTGTAGCTTGGTGTGTCTATACCAGGAGTATAGCTTGGTGAATAGCTTGGTGTGTCTATACCAGGAGTATAGCTTGGTGCGTCTATACCAGGGGTATAGCTTGGTGAATAACTTGGTGCGTCTATACCAGGAGTATAGCTTGGTGCGTCTATACCAGGAGTATAGCTTGGTGAATTGCTTGGTGTGTCTATACCAGGAGTATAGCTTGGTGAATAGCATGGTGTTTCTATACCAGGAGTATAGCTTGGTACGTCTATACCAGGGATATAGCTTGGTGTGTCTATACCAGGAGTATAGCTTGGTGAATATCTTGGTGCGTCTATACCAGGGGTATAGCTTGGTGTGTCTATACCAGGAGTATAGCTTGGTGAATAGCTTGGTGTGTCTATACCAGGAGTATAGCTTGGTGTGTCTATACCAGGAGTATAGCTTGGTGCGTCTATACCAGGAGTATAGCTTGGTGCGTCTATACCAGGAGAATAGCTTGGTGTGTCTATTCCAGGAGTATAGCTTGGTGCGTCTATACCAAGAGTACAGCTTTGTGTGTCTATACCAGGAGTATAGCTTGGTGCGTCTATACCAGGAGTATAGCTTTGTGCTTCTCTACCAGGAGTATAGCTTGGTGTGTCTATACCAGGAGTATAGCTTGGTGCGTCTATACCAGAGGTATAGCTTAGTGAATAGCTTGGTGCGTCTATACCGGGTGAATAGTTTGGTGTGTCTATACCAGGAGTATAGCTTGGTGTGTCTATACGAGGAGTATAGCTTAGTGAATAGCTTGGTGCGTCTATACCAGGTGAATAGTTTGGTGCGTCTATACCAGGAGTATAGCTTGGTGTGTCTATACCAGGAGTATAGCTTGGTGAATAGCTTGGTGTGTCTATACCAGGAGTATAGCTTGGTGCGTCTATACCAGTAGTATAGCTTGGTGTGTCTATACCAGGGGTATAGCTTGGTGTGTCTATACCAGGAGTATAGCTCGGTGAATAGCTTGGTGTGTCTATACCAGGAGTATAGCTTGGTGCGTCTACACCAGGGGTATAGCTTGGTGTGTCTATACCAGGGGTATAGCTTGGTGCGTCTATACCAGGAGTATAGCTTGGTTTGTCTATACCAGGGGTATAGCTTGGTGTGTCTATACCAGGAGTATAGCTTGGTGCGTCTATACCAGGAGTATAGCATGGTGTGTCTATACCAGAGTATAGCTTGGTGTGTCTATACCAGGAGTATAGCTTGGTGTGTCTATACCAGGAGTATAGCTTGGTGAATAGCTTGTTGTGTTTATACCAGGAGTATAGCTTGGTGTGTCTATACCAGGGGTATAGCTTGGTGAATAGCTTGGTGCATCTATACCAGGAGTATAGCTTGCTACGTCTATACCAGGTGAATAGCTTGGTGCGTCTATACCAGGTGAATAGTTTGGTGTGTCTATACCAGGAGTATAGCTTGGTGCGTCTATACCAGGTAGTATAGCTTGGTGTGTCTATACCAGGAGTATAGCTTGGTGCGTCTATACCAGAGGTATAGCTTAGTGAATAGCTTGGTGCGTCTATACCGGGTGAATAGTTTGGTGTGTCTATACCAGGAGTATAGCTTGGTGTGTCTATACCAGGAGTATAGCTTAGTGAATAGCTTGGTGCGTCTATACCAGGTGAATAGTTTGGTGCGTCTATACCAGGAGTATAGCTTGGTGTGTCTATACCAGGAGTATAGCTTGGTGCGTCTATACCAGGAGTATAGCTTGGTGTGTCTATACCAGGGGTATAGCTTGGTGTGTCTATACCAGGAGTATAGCTCGGTGAATAGCTTGGTGTGTCTATACCAGGAGTATAGCTTGGAGCGTCTACACCAGGGGTATAGCTTGGTGTGTCTATACCAGGGGTATAGCTTGGTGCGTCTATACCAGGAGTATAGCTTGGTGTGTCTATACCAGGGGTATAGCTTGGTGTGTCTATTCCAGGAGTATAGCTTGGTGCGTCTATACCAGGAGTATAGCTTGGTGTGTCTATACCAGGAGTATAGCTTGGTGTGTCTATACCAGGAGTATAGCTTGGTGAATAGCTTGTTGTGTCTATACCAGGAGTATAGCTTGGTGTGTCTATACCAGGGGTATAGCTTGGTGAATAGCTTGGTGCGTCTATACCAGGAGTATAGCTTGGTGCGTCTATACCAGGAGTATAGCTTTGTGTGTTTATAGAAGGAGTGTAGCTTGGTGTGTCTATACCAGGAGTATAGCTTGGTGAATAGCTTGGTGTGTCTATACCAGGAGTATAGCTTGGTGCGTCTATACCAGGGGTATAGCTTGGTGAATAACTTGGTGCGTCTATACCAGGAGTATAGCTTGGTGCGTCTATACCAGGAGTATAGCTTGGTGAATTGCTTGGTGTGTCTATACCAGGAGTATAGCTTGGTGAATAGCATGGTGTTTCTATACCAGGAGTATAGCTTGGTACGTCTATACCAGGGATATAGCTTGGTGTGTCTATACCAGGAGTATAGCTTGGTGAATATCTTGGTGCGTCTATACCAGGGGTATAGCTTGGTGTGTCTATACCAGGAGTATAGCTTGGTGAATAGCTTGGTGTGTCTATACCAGGAGTATAGCTTGGTGTGTCTATACCAGGAGTATAGCTTGGTGCGTCTATACCAGGAGTATAGCTTGGTGCGTCTATACCAGGAGAATAGCTTGGTGTGTCTATTCCAGGAGTATAGCTTGGTGCGTCTATACCAAGAGTACAGCTTTGTGTGTCTATACCAGGAGTATAGCTTGGTGCGTCTATACCAGGAGTATAGCTTTGTGCTTCTCTACCAGGAGTATAGCTTGGTGTGTCTATACCAGGAGTATAGCTTGGTGCGTCTATACCAGAGGTATAGCTTAGTGAATAGCTTGGTGCGTCTATACCGGGTGAATAGTTTGGTGTGTCTATACCAGGAGTATAGCTTGGTGTGTCTATACGAGGAGTATAGCTTAGTGAATAGCTTGGTGCGTCTATACCAGGTGAATAGTTTGGTGCGTCTATACCAGGAGTATAGCTTGGTGTGTCTATACCAGGAGTATAGCTTGGTGAATAGCTTGGTGTGTCTATACCAGGAGTATAGCTTGGTGTGTCTATACCAGGAGTATAGCTTGGTGAATAGCTTGGTGTGTCTATACCAGGAGTATAGCTTGGTGTGTCTATACCAGGAGTATAGCTTGGTGCGTCTATACCAGGAGTATAGCTTGGTGCGTCTATACCAGGAGAATAGCTTGGTGTGTCTATTCCAGGAGTATAGCTTGGTGCGTCTATACCAAGAGTACAGCTTTGTGTGTCTATACCAGGAGTATAGCTTGGTGCGTCTATACCAGGAGTATAGCTTTGTGCTTCTCTACCAGGAGTATAGCTTGGTGTGTCTATACCAGGAGTATAGCTTGGTGCGTCTATACCAGAGGTATAGCTTAGTGAATAGCTTGGTGCGTCTATACCGGGTGAATAGTTTGGTGTGTCTATACCAGGAGTATAGCTTGGTGTGTCTATACGAGGAGTATAGCTTAGTGAATAGCTTGGTGCGTCTATACCAGGTGAATAGTTTGGTGCGTCTATACCAGGAGTATAGCTTGGTGTGTCTATACCAGGAGTATAGCTTGGTGAATAGCTTGGTGTGTCTATACCAGGAGTATAGCTTGGTGCGTCTATACCAGTAGTATAGCTTGGTGTGTCTATACCAGGGGTATAGCTTGGTGTGTCTATACCAGGAGTATAGCTCGGTGAATAGCTTGGTGTGTCTATACCAGGAGTATAGCTTGGTGCGTCTACACCAGGGGTATAGCTTGGTGTGTCTATACCAGGGGTATAGCTTGGTGCGTCTATACCAGGAGTATAGCTTGGTTTGTCTATACCAGGGGTATAGCTTGGTGTGTCTATACCAGGAGTATAGCTTGGTGCGTCTATACCAGGAGTATAGCATGGTGTGTCTATACCAGAGTATAGCTTGGTGTGTCTATACCAGGAGTATAGCTTGGTGTGTCTATACCAGGAGTATAGCTTGGTGAATAGCTTGTTGTGTTTATACCAGGAGTATAGCTTGGTGTGTCTATACCAGGGGTATAGCTTGGTGAATAGCTTGGTGCATCTATACCAGGAGTATAGCTTGCTACGTCTATACCAGGTGAATAGCTTGGTGCGTCTATACCAGGTGAATAGTTTGGTGTGTCTATACCAGGAGTATAGCTTGGTGCGTCTATACCAGGTAGTATAGCTTGGTGTGTCTATACCAGGAGTATAGCTTGGTGCGTCTATACCAGAGGTATAGCTTAGTGAATAGCTTGGTGCGTCTATACCGGGTGAATAGTTTGGTGTGTCTATACCAGGAGTATAGCTTGGTGTGTCTATACCAGGAGTATAGCTTAGTGAATAGCTTGGTGCGTCTATACCAGGTGAATAGTTTGGTGCGTCTATACCAGGAGTATAGCTTGGTGTGTCTATACCAGGAGTATAGCTTGGTGCGTCTATACCAGGAGTATAGCTTGGTGTGTCTATACCAGGGGTATAGCTTGGTGTGTCTATACCAGGAGTATAGCTCGGTGAATAGCTTGGTGTGTCTATACCAGGAGTATAGCTTGGAGCGTCTACACCAGGGGTATAGCTTGGTGTGTCTATACCAGGGGTATAGCTTGGTGCGTCTATACCAGGAGTATAGCTTGGTGTGTCTATACCAGGGGTATAGCTTGGTGTGTCTATTCCAGGAGTATAGCTTGGTGCGTCTATACCAGGAGTATAGCTTGGTGTGTCTATACCAGGAGTATAGCTTGGTGTGTCTATACCAGGAGTATAGCTTGGTGAATAGCTTGTTGTGTCTATACCAGGAGTATAGCTTGGTGTGTCTATACCAGGGGTATAGCTTGGTGAATAGCTTGGTGCGTCTATACCAGGAGTATAGCTTGGTGCGTCTATACCAGGAGTATAGCTTTGTGTGTTTATAGAAGGAGTGTAGCTTGGTGTGTCTATACCAGGAGTATAGCTTGGTGAATAGCTTGGTGTGTCTATACCAGGAGTATAGCTTGGTGCGTCTATACCAGGGGTATAGCTTGGTGAATAACTTGGTGCGTCTATACCAGGAGTATAGCTTGGTGCGTCTATACCAGGAGTATAGCTTGGTGAATAGCTTGGTGTGTCTATACCAGGAGTATAGCTTGGTGAATAGCATGGTGTTTCTATACCAGGAGTATAGCTTGGTACGTCTATACCAGGGATATAGCTTGGTGTGTCTATACCAGGAGTATAGCTTGGTGAATATCTTGGTGCGTCTATACCAGGGGTATAGCTTGGTGTGTCTATACCAGGAGTATAGCTTGGTGAATAGCTTGGTGTGTCTATACCAGGAGTATAGCTTGGTGTGTCTATACCAGGAGTATAGCTTGGTGCGTCTATACCAGGAGTATAGCTTGGTGCGTCTATACCAGGAGAATAGCTTGGTGTGTCTATTCCAGGAGTATAGCTTGGTGCGTCTATACCAAGAGTACAGCTTTGTGTGTCTATACCAGGAGTATAGCTTGGTGCGTCTATACCAGGAGTATAGCTTTGTGCTTCTCTACCAGGAGTATAGCTTGGTGTGTCTATACCAGGAGTATAGCTTGGTGCGTCTATACCAGAGGTATAGCTTAGTGAATAGCTTGGTGCGTCTATACCGGGTGAATAGTTTGGTGTGTCTATACCAGGAGTATAGCTTGGTGTGTCTATACGAGGAGTATAGCTTAGTGAATAGCTTGGTGCGTCTATACCAGGTGAATAGTTTGGTGCGTCTATACCAGGAGTATAGCTTGGTGTGTCTATACCAGGAGTATAGCTTGGTGAATAGCTTGGTGTGTCTATACCAGGAGTATAGCTTGGTGCGTCTATACCAGTAGTATAGCTTGGTGTGTCTATACCAGGGGTATAGCTTGGTGTGTCTATACCAGGAGTATAGCTCGGTGAATAGCTTGGTGTGTCTATACCAGGAGTATAGCTTGGTGCGTCTACACCAGGGGTATAGCTTGGTGTGTCTATACCAGGGGTATAGCTTGGTGCGTCTATACCAGGAGTATAGCTTGGTTTGTCTATACCAGGGGTATAGCTTGGTGTGTCTATACCAGGAGTATAGCTTGGTGCGTCTATACCAGGAGTATAGCATGGTGTGTCTATACCAGAGTATAGCTTGGTGTGTCTATACCAGGAGTATAGCTTGGTGTGTCTATACCAGGAGTATAGCTTGGTGAATAGCTTGTTGTGTTTATACCAGGAGTATAGCTTGGTGTGTCTATACCAGGGGTATAGCTTGGTGAATAGCTTGGTGCATCTATACCAGGAGTATAGCTTGGTGCGTCTATACCAGGAGTATAGCTTTGTGTGTTTATACCAGGAGTATAGCTTGGTGTGTCTATACCAGGAGTATAGCTTGGTGAATAGCTTGGTGTGTCTATACCAGGAGTATAGCTTGGTGTGTCTATACCAGGAGTATAGCTTGGTGCGTCTATAACAGGAGTATAGCTTAGTGTGTCTATACCAGGAATATAGCTTTGTGCTTCTCTACCAGGAGTATAGCTTGGTGCGTCTATGCAAGGAGTATAGCTTGGTGGGTCTATACCAGGAGTATAGCTTGGTGAATAGCTTGGTGTGTCTATACCAGGAGTATAGCTTGGTGAATAGCTTGGTGCGTCTATACCAGGAGTATAGCTTGGCGCGTCTATACCAGGGATATAGCTTGGTGTGTCTATACCAGGAGTATAGCTTGGTGAATAGCTTGGTGCGTCTATACCAGGGGTATAGCTTGGTGTGTCTATACCAGGAGTATAGCTTGTTGAATAGCTTGTTGTGTCTATACCAGGGGTATACCTTGGTGAATAGCTTGGTGTGTCTATACCAGGAGTATAGCTTGGTGAATAGCTTGGTGTGTCTATACCAGGTGAATAGCTTGGTACGTCTATACCAGGTGAATAGCTTGGTGAGTCTATACCAGGTGAATAGCTTGGTGAATAGCTTGGTGTGTCTATACCAGGAGTATAGCTTGGTGAATAGCTTGGTGTGTCTATACCAGGAGTATAGCTTGGTGCGTCTATACCAGGGGTATAGCTTGGTGAATAGCTTGGTGCGTCTATACCAGGAGTATAGCTTGGTGCGTCTATACCAGGAGTATAGCTTGGTGCGTCTATACCAGGAGTATAGCTTGGTGAATTGCTTGGTGTGTCTATACCAGGAGTATAGCTTGGTGAATAGCTTGGTGTGTCTATACCAGGAGTATAGCTTGGTACGTCTATACCAGGTGAATAGCTTGGTACGTCTATACCAGGAGTATAGCTTGGTGCGTCTATACCAGGGATATAGCTTGGTGTGTTTATACCAGGAGTATAGCTTGGTGCGTCTTTACCAGGAGTACAGCTTGGTGTGTCTATACCAGGAGTATAGCTTGGTGCGTCTATAACAGGAGTATAGCTTAGTGTGTCTATACCAGGAGTATAGCTTTGTGCTTCTCAACCAGGAGTATAGCTTGGTGGGTCTATACCAGGAGTATAGCTTGGTGAATAGCTTGGTGTGTCTATACCAGGAGTATAGCTTGGTGTGTCTATACCAGGAGTATAGTTTGGTGTGTCTATACCAGGAGTATAGCTTGGTGAATAGCTTGGTGTGTCTATACCAGGAGTATAGCTTGGTGAATAGCTTGGTGCGTCTATACCAGGAGTATAGCTTGGCCCGTCTATACCAGGGATATAGCTTGGTGTGTCTATACCAGGAGTATAGCTTGGTGAATATCTTGGTGCGTCTATACCAGGGGTATAGCTTGGTGTGTCTATACCAGGAGTATAGCTTGGTGAATAGCTTGGTGTGTCTATACCAGGAGTATAGCTTGGTGTGTCTATACCAGGAGTATAGCTTGGTGCGTCTATACCAGGAGTATAGCTTGGTGCGTCTATACCAGGAGAATAGCTTGGTGTGTCTATACCAGGAGTATAGCTTGGTGCGTCTATACCAGGAGTACAGCTTGGTGTGTCTATACCAGGAGTATAGCTTGGTGCGTCTATACCAGGAGTATAGCTTGGTGTGTCTATACCAGGAGTATAGTTTGGTGTGTCTATACCAGCGGTATAGCTTGGTGTGTCTATACCAGTAGTATAGCTTGGTGTGTCTATACCAGGAGTATAGCTTGGTGTGTCTATACCAGGAGTATATTTTGGTGTGTCTTTACCAGGGGTATAGCTTGGTGAATAGCTTGGTGTGTCTATACCAGGAGTATAGCTTGGTGCGTCTATACCAGGAGTATAGCTTGGTGTGTCTATACCAGGGGTATAGCTTGGTGTGTCTATACCAGGGGTATAGCTTGGTGAATAGCTTGGTGTGTCTATACCAGCAGTATAGCTTGGTGAATAGCTTGGTGTGTCTATACCAGGAGTATAGCTTGGTGTGTCTATACCAGGGGTATAGCTTGTTGAATAGCTTGTTGTGTCTATACCAGGAGTATAGCTTGGTGCGTCTATACCAGGGGTATAGCTTGGTGCGTCTATACCAGGAGTACAGCTTGGTGTGTCTATACCAGGAGTATAGCTTGGTGCGTCTACACCAGAAGTACAGCTTGGTGTGTCTATACCAGGAGTATAGCTTGGTGCGTCTATACCAGGAGTACAGCTTGGTGTGTCTATACCAGGAGTATAGCTTGGTGCGTCTATACCAGGGGTATAGCTTGTTGAATAGCTTGTTGTGTCTATACCAGGAGTATAGCTTGGTGCATCTATACCAGGGGTATAGCTTGGTGCGTCTATACCAGGAGTACAGCTTGGTGTGTCTATACCAGGAGTATAGCTTGGTGCGTCTACACCAGAAGTACAGCTTGGTGTGTCTATACCAGGAGTATAGCTTGGTGCGTCTATACCAGGAGCACAGCTTGGTGTGTCTATACCAGGAGTATAGGTTGGTGTGTCTATACCAGGGGTATAGCTTGTTGAATAGCTTGTTGTGTCTATACCAGGAGTATAGATTGGTGTGTCTCTACCAGGAGTATAGTTTGGTGGGTCTATACCAGGTGTTTAGCTTTGTGGTTCTCTACCAGGTGTATAGATTGGTGCGTCTATACCAGGTGAATAGCTTGGTGAATAACTTGGTGCGTCTATACCAGGAGTATAGCTTGGTGTGTCTATACCAGGAGTATAGCTTGGTATGTCTATACCAGGTGAATAGCTTGGTGCGTCTATACCAGGAGTATAGCTTGGTTAATAACTTGGTGCGTCTATACCAGGAGTATAACTTGGTGTGTCTATACCAGGAGTATAGCTTGCTACGTCTATACCAGGTGAATAGCTTGGTGCGTCTATACCAGGTGAATAGTTTGGTGTGTCTATACCAGGAGTATAGCTTGGTGCGTCTATACCAGGTAGTATAGCTTGGTGTGTCTATACCAGGAGTATAGCTTGGTGCGTCTATACCAGAGGTATAGCTTAGT
This sequence comes from Salmo salar, assembly GCF_965601325.2. Lineage (NCBI taxonomy): Eukaryota > Metazoa > Chordata > Actinopteri > Salmoniformes > Salmonidae > Salmo > Salmo salar. The sequence goes on from NC_138295.1 coordinate 13,456,034, forward strand.
GAATAGCTTGGTGCGTCTATACCGGGTGAATAGTTTGGTGTGTCTATACCAGGAGTATAGCTTGGTGTGTCTATACCAGGAGTATAGCTTAGTGAATAGCTTGGTGCGTCTATACCAGGTGAATAGTTTGGTGCGTCTATACCAGGAGTATAGCTTGGTGTGTCTATACCAGGAGTATAGCTTGGTGCGTCTATACCAGGAGTATAGCTTGGTGTGTCTATACCAGGGGTATAGCTTGGTGTGTCTATACCAGGAGTATAGCTCGGTGAATAGCTTGGTGTGTCTATACCAGGAGTATAGCTTGGAGCGTCTACACCAGGGGTATAGCTTGGTGTGTCTATACCAGGGGTATAGCTTGGTGCGTCTATACCAGGAGTATAGCTTGGTGTGTCTATACCAGGGGTATAGCTTGGTGTGTCTATTCCAGGAGTATAGCTTGGTGCGTCTATACCAGGAGTATAGCTTGGTGTGTCTATACCAGGAGTATAGCTTGGTGTGTCTATACCAGGAGTATAGCTTGGTGAATAGCTTGTTGTGTCTATACCAGGAGTATAGCTTGGTGTGTCTATACCAGGGGTATAGCTTGGTGAATAGCTTGGTGCGTCTATACCAGGAGTATAGCTTGGTGCGTCTATACCAGGAGTATAGCTTTGTGTGTTTATAGAAGGAGTGTAGCTTGGTGTGTCTATACCAGGAGTATAGCTTGGTGAATAGCTTGGTGTGTCTATACCAGGAGTATAGCTTGGTGCGTCTATACCAGGGGTATAGCTTGGTGAATAACTTGGTGCGTCTATACCAGGAGTATAGCTTGGTGCGTCTATACCAGGAGTATAGCTTGGTGAATTGCTTGGTGTGTCTATACCAGGAGTATAGCTTGGTGAATAGCATGGTGTTTCTATACCAGGAGTATAGCTTGGTACGTCTATACCAGGTGAATAGTTTGGTGTGTCTATACCAGCAGTATAGCTTGGTGCGTCTATTCCAGGGGTATAGCTTGGTGCGTCTATACCAGGAGTATAGCTTGGTGCGTCTATACCATGGATATAGCTTGGTGTGTCTATACCAGGAGTATAGCTTGGTGAATAGCTTGGTGTGTCTATACCAGGGATATAGCTTGGTGTGTCTATACCAGTAGTATAGCTTAGTGTGTCTATACCAGTAGTATAGCTTAGTGTGTCTATACCAAGAGTATAGCTTAGTGTGTCTATACCAGTAGTATAGCTTAGTGTGTCTATACCAAGAGTATAGCTTGGTGTGTCTATACCAGGAGTATAGCTTGGTGTGTCTATACCAGGGGTATAGCTTGGTGTGTCTATACCAGGAGTATAGCTTGGTGGGTCTATACCAGGAGTATAGCTTGTTGAATAGCTTGGTGCGTCTATACCAGGAGTATAGCTTGGTGTGTCTATACCAGGAGTATAGCTTTGTGCTTCTCTACCAGGAGTATAGCTTTGTGCTTCTCTACCAGGTGTATAGCTTGGTGCGTCTATACCAGGGGTATAACTTGGTGCGTCTATACCAGGAGTATAGCTTGGTGCGTCTATACCAGGGGTATAGCTTGGTGAATAGCTTGTTGTGTCTATACCAGGAGTATAGCTTGGTGCGTCTACACCAGGGGTATAGCTTGGTGTGTCTATACCAGGGGTATAGCTTGGTGCGTCTATACCAGGAGTATAGCTTGGTGCGTCTATACCAGGGGTATAGCTTGGTGTGTCTATACCAGGAGTATGGCTTGGTGCGTCTATACCAGGAGTATAGCTTGGTGTGTCTATACCAGGAGTATAGCTTGGTGTATCTATACCAGGATTATAGCTTGGTGTGTCTATACCAGGAGTATAGCTTGTTGAATAGCTTGTTGTGTCTTTACCAGGAGTATAGCTTGGTGTGTCTATACCAGGGGTATAGCTTGGTGAATAGCTTGGTGCGTCTATACCAGGAGTATAGCTTGGTGCGTCTATACCAGGAGTATAGCTTTGTGTGTTTATACCAGGAGTATAGCTTGGTGTGTCTATACCAGGAGTATAGCTTGGTGCGTCTATACCAGGTGAATAGCTTGGTGTGTCTATACCAGGAGTATAGCTTAGTGTGTCTATACCAGGAGTATAGCTTGGTGAATAGCTTGGTGCGTCTATACCAGGGGTATAGCTTGGTGAATAGCTTGGTGTGTCTATACCAGGTGAATAGCTTGGTACGTCTATACCAGGTGAATAGCTTGGTGCGTCTATACCAGGAGTATAGCTTGGTGTGTCTATACCAGGGGTATATCTTGGTGAATAGCTTGGTGTGTCTATACCAGGAGTATAGCTTGGTGAATAGCTTGGTGTGTCTATACCAGGTGAATAGCTTGGTAGGTCTATACCAGGTGAATAGCTTGTTGCGTCTATACCAGGTGAATAGCTTGGTGAATAGCTTGGTGTGTCTATACCAGGAGTATAGCTTGGTGAATAGCTTGGTGTGTCTATACCAGGAGTATAGCTTGGTGCGTCTATACCAGGGGTATAGCTTGGTGAATAACTTGGAGCGTCTATACCAGGAGTATAGCTTGGTGCGTCTATACCAGGAGTATAGCTTGGTGTGTCTATACCAGGGGTATAGCTATGTGTGTCTATACCAGGGATATAGCTTGGTGCGTCTATACCAGGAGTATAGCTTGGTGCGTCTATACCAGGAGTATAGCTTGGTGCGTCTATACCAGAAGTACAGCTTGGTGTGTCTATACCAGGGATATAGCTTGGTGTGTCTATACCAGGAGTATAGCTTGCTACGTCTATACCAGGTGAATAGCTTGGTGCGTCTATACCAGGTGAATAGGTTGGTGTGTCTATACCAGGATTATAGCTTGGTGCGTCTATACCAGGAGTATAGCTTGGTGTGTCTATACCAGGAGTATAGCTTGGTGCGTCTATACCAGAGGTATAGCTTAGTGAATATCTTGGTGCGTCTATACCGGGTGAATAGTTTGGTGTGTCTATACCAGGAGTATAGCTTGGTGTGTCTATACCAGGAGTATAGCTTAGTGAATAGCTTGGTGCGTCTAACCAGGTGAATAGTTTGGTGTGTCTATACCAGGAGTATAGCTTGGTGCATCTATACCAGGAGTATAGCTTGGTGTGTCTATACCAGGGGTATAGCTTGGTGTGTCTATACCAGGAGTATAGCTCGGTGAATAGCTTGGTGTTTCTATACCAGGAGTATAGCTTGGTGCTTCTACACCAGGGGTATAGCTTGGTGTGTCTATACCAGGGGTATAGCTTGGTGAATAGCTTGGTTTGTCTATACCCGGAGTATAGCTTGGTGCGTCTATACCAGGGGTATAGCTTGGTGAATAACTTGGTGCGTCTATACCAGGAGTATAGCTTGGTGCGTCTATACCAGGAGTATAGCTTGGTGAATTGCTTTGTGTGTCTATACCAGGAGTATAGCTTGGTGAATAGCATGGTGTGTCTATACCAGGAGTATAGCTTGGTACGTCTATACCATGTGAATAGTTTGGTGCGTCTATACCAGGAGTATAGCTTGGTACGTCTATACCAGGAGTATTTCTTGGTGCGTCTATACCAGGGATATAGCTTGGTGTGTCTATACCAGGGGTATAGCTTGGTGAATAGCTTGGTGTGTCTATACCAGGAATATAGCTTGGTGTGTCTATACCAGTAGTATAGCTTAGTGTGTCTATACCAGTAGTATAGCTTAGTGTGTCTATACCAAGAGTATAGCTTAGTGTGTCTATACCAGTAGTATAGCTTAGTGTGTCTATACCAAGAGTATAGCTTGGTGTGTCTATACCAGGAGTATAGCTTGGTGTGTCTATACCAGGGGTATAGCTTGGTGTGTCTATACCAGGAGTATAGCTTGGTGGGTCTATACCAGGAGTATAGCTTGTTGAATAGCTTGGTGCGTCTATACCAGGAGTATAGCTTGGTGTGTCTATACCAGGAGTATAGCTTTGTGCTTCTCTACCAGGAGTATAGCTTTGTGCTTCTCTACCAGGTGTATAGCTTGGTGCGTCTATACCAGGGGTATAACTTGGTGCGTCTATACCAGGAGTATAGCTTGGTGCGTCTATACCAGGGGTATAGCTTGGTGAATAGCTTGTTGTGTCTATACCAGGAGTATAGCTTGGTGCGTCTACACCAGGGGTATAGCTTGGTGTGTCTATACCAGGGGTATAGCTTGGTGCGTCTATACCAGGAGTATAGCTTGGTGCGTCTATACCAGGGGTATAGCTTGGTGTGTCTATACCAGGAGTATGGCTTGGTGCGTCTATACCAGGAGTATAGCTTGGTGTGTCTATACCAGGAGTATAGCTTGGTGTATCTATACCAGGAGTATAGCTTGGTGTGTCTATACCAGGAGTATAGCTTGTTGAATAGCTTGTTGTGTCTTTACCAGGAGTATAGCTTGGTGTGTCTATACCAGGGGTATAGCTTGGTGAATAGCTTGGTGCGTCTATACCAGGAGTATAGCTTTGTGTGTTTATACCAGGAGTATAGCTTGGTGTGTCTATACCAGGAGTATAGCTTGGTGCGTCTATACCAGGAGAATAGCTTGGTGTGTCTATACCAGGAGTATAGCTTAGTGTGTCTATACCAGGAGTATAGCTTGGTGAATAGCTTGGTGCGTCTATACCAGGGGTATAGCTTGGTGAATAGCTTGGTGTGTCTATACCAGGTGAATAGCTTGGTACGTCTATACCAGGTGAATAGATGGTGCGTCTATACCAGGAGTATAGCTTGGTGTGTCTATACCAGGGGTATATCTTGGTGAATAACTTGGTGTGTCTATACCAGGAGTATAGCTTGGTGAATAGCTTGGTGTGTCTATACCAGGTGAATAGCTTGGTAGGTCTATACCAGGTGAATAGCTTGGTGCGTCTATACCAGGTGAATAGCTTGGTGAATAGCTTGGTGTGTCTATACCAGGAGTATAGCTTGGTGAATAGCTTGGTGTGTCTATACCAGGAGTATAGCTTGGTGCGTCTATACCAGGGGTATAGCTTGGTGAATAACTTGGTGCGTCTATACCAGGAGTATAGCTTGGTGCTTCTATACCAGGAGTATAGCTTGGTGTGTCTATACCAGGGGTATAGCTTGGTGTGTCTATACCAGGAGTATAGCTTGGTGCATCTATACCAGGAGTATAGCATGGTGTGTATATACCAGGAGTATAGCTTGGTGTGTCTATACCAGGAGTATAGCTTGGTGTGTCTATACCAGGAGTATAGCTTGGTGAATAGCTTGTTGTGTCTATACCAGGAGTATAGCTTGGTGTGTCTATACCAGGGGTATAGCTTGGCGAATAGCTTGGTGCGTCTATACCAGGAGTATAGCTTGGTGCGTCTATACCAGGAGTATAGCTTTGTGTGTTTATACCAGGAGAAAAGCTTGGTGTGTCTATACCAGGAGTATAGCTTGGTGAATAGCTTGGTGTGTCTATACCAGGAGTATAGCTTGGTGCGTCTATACCAGGGGTATAGCTTGGTGAATAACTTGGTGCGTCTATACCAGGAGTATAGCTTGGTGCGTCTATACTAGGAGTATAGCTTGGTGAATTGCTTGGTGTGTCTATACGAGGAGTATAGCTTGGTGAATAGCTTGGTGTGTCTATACCAGGAGTATAGCTTGGTACGTCTATACCAGGTGAATAGTTTGGTGTGTCTATACCAGGAGTATAGCTTGGTGGGTCTATTCCAGGGGTATAGCTTGGTGCGTCTATACCAGGTGTATAGCTTGGTACGTCTATACCAGCAGTATAGATTGGTGCGTCTATACCAGGGATATAGCTTGGTGTGTCTATACCAGGAGTATAGCTTGGTGAATAGCTTGGTGTGTCTATACCAGGGATATAGCTTGGTGTGTCTATACCAGTAGTATAGCTTAGTGTGTCTATACCAGTAGTATAGCTTAGTGTGTCTATACCATGAGTATAGCTTAGTGTGTCTATACCAGTAGTATAGCTTAGTGTGTCTATACCAAGAGTATAGCTTGGTGTGTCTATACCAGGAGTATAGCTTGGTGTGTCTATACCAGGGGTATAGCTTGGTGTGTCTATACCAGGAGTATAGCTTGGTGGGTCTATACCAGGAGTATAGCTTGGTGAATAGCTTGGTGCGTCTATACCAGGAGTATAGCTTGGTGAATAGCTTGGTGCGTCTATACCAGGGGTATAGCTTGGTGTGTCTATACCAGGAGTATAGCTTGGTGAATAGCTTGGTGTGTCTATACCAGGAGTATAGCTTGGTGTGTCTATACCAGGAGTATAGCTTGGTGCGTCTATACCAGGAGTATAGCTTGATGCGTCTATACCAGGAGAATAGCTTGGTGTGTCTATTCCAGGAGTATAGCTTGGTGCGTCTATACCAGGAGTACAGCTTGGTGTGTCTATACCAGGAGTATAGCTTGGTGCGTCTATACCAGGAGTATAGCTTAGTGTGTCTATACCAGGAGTATAGCTTTGTGCTTCTCTACCAGGAGTATAGCTTGGTGTGTCTCTACCTGGAGTATAGTTTGGTGTGTCTATACCAGGAGTATAGCTTCGTGTATAACTTCGTGCGTCTATACCAGGAGTATAGCTTGGTGCGTCTATACCAGGGATATAGCTTGGTGTGTCTATACCAGGAGTATAGCTTGGTGAATTGCTTGGTGTGTCTATACCAGGGATATAGCTTGGTGTGTCTATACCAGTAGTATAGCTTAGTGTGTCTATACCAGTAGTATAGCTTAGTGTGTCTATACCATGAGTATAGCTTAGTGTGTCTATACCAGTAGTATAGCTTAGTGTGTCTATACCAGTAGTATAGCTTGGTGTGTCTATACCAGGAGTATAGCTTGGTGTGTCTATACCAGGGGTATAGCTTGGTGGGTCTATACCAGGAGTATAGCTTGGTGGGTCTATACCAGGAGTATAGCTTGGTGAATAGCTTGGTGCGTCTATACCAGGAGTATAGCTTGGTGAATAGCTTGGTGCGTCTATACCAGGGGTATAGCTTGGTGTGTCTATACCAGGAGTATAGCTTGATGCGTCTATTCCAGGGGTATAGCTTGGTGCGTCTATACCAGGAGTATAGCTTGGTGCGTCTATACCATGGATATAGCTTGGTGTGTCTATACCAGGAGTATAGCTTGGTGAATAGCTTGGTGTGTCTATACCAGGGATATAGCTTGGTGTGTCTATACCAGTAGTATAGCTTAGTGTGTCTATACCAGTAGTATAGCTTAGTGTGTCTATACCAAGAGTATAGCTTAGTGTGTCTATACCAGTAGTATAGCTTAGTGTGTCTATACCAAGAGTATAGCTTGGTGTGTCTATACCAGGAGTATAGCTTGGTGTGTCTATACCAGGGGTATAGCTTGGTGTGTCTATACCAGGAGTATAGCTTGGTGGGTCTATACCAGGAGTATAGCTTGTTGAATAGCTTGGTGCGTCTATACCAGGAGTATAGCTTGGTGTGTCTATACCAGGAGTATAGCTTTGTGCTTCTCTACCAGGAGTATAGCTTTGTGCTTCTCTACCAGGTGTATAGCTTGGTGCGTCTATACCAGGGGTATAACTTGGTGCGTCTATACCAGGAGTATAGCTTGGTGCGTCTATACCAGGGGTATAGCTTGGTGAATAGCTTGTTGTGTCTATACCAGGAGTATAGCTTGGTGCGTCTACACCAGGGGTATAGCTTGGTGTGTCTATACCAGGGGTATAGCTTGGTGCGTCTATACCAGGAGTATAGCTTGGTGCGTCTATACCAGGGGTATAGCTTGGTGTGTCTATACCAGGAGTATGGCTTGGTGCGTCTATACCAGGAGTATAGCTTGGTGTGTCTATACCAGGAGTATAGCTTGGTGTATCTATACCAGGATTATAGCTTGGTGTGTCTATACCAGGAGTATAGCTTGTTGAATAGCTTGTTGTGTCTTTACCAGGAGTATAGCTTGGTGTGTCTATACCAGGGGTATAGCTTGGTGAATAGCTTGGTGCGTCTATACCAGGAGTATAGCTTGGTGCGTCTATACCAGGAGTATAGCTTTGTGTGTTTATACCAGGAGTATAGCTTGGTGTGTCTATACCAGGAGTATAGCTTGGTGCGTCTATACCAGGAGAATAGCTTGGTGTGTCTATACCAGGAGTATAGCTTAGTGTGTCTATACCAGGAGTATAGCTTGGTGAATAGCTTGGTGCGTCTATACCAGGGGTATAGCTTGGTGAATAGCTTGGTGTGTCTATACCAGGTGAATAGCTTGGTACGTCTATACCAGGTGAATAGCTTGGTGCGTCTATACCAGGAGTATAGCTTGGTGTGTCTATACCAGGGGTATATCTTGGTGAATAGCTTGGTGTGTCTATACCAGGAGTATAGCTTGGTGAATAGCTTGGTGTGTCTATACCAGGTGAATAGCTTGGTAGGTCTATACCAGGTGAATAGCTTGGTGCGTCTATACCAGGTGAATAGCTTGGTGAATAGCTTGGTGTGTCTATACCAGGAGTATAGCTTGGTGAATAGCTTGGTGTGTCTATACCAGGAGTATAGCTTGGTGCGTCTATACCAGGGGTATAGCTTGGTGAATAACTTGGTGCGTCTATACCAGGAGTATAGCTTGGTGCGTCTATACCAGGAGTATAGCTTGGTGTGTCTATACCAGGGGTATAGCTATGTGTGTCTATACCAGGGATATAGCTTGGTGCGTCTATACCAGGAGTATAGCTTGGTGCGTCTATACCAGGAGTATAGCTTGGTGCGTCTATACCAGAAGTACAGCTTGGTGTGTCTATACCAGGGATATAGCTTGGTGTGTCTATACCAGGAGTATAGCTTGCTACGTCTATACCAGGTGAATAGCTTGGTGCGTCTATACCAGGTGAATAGGTTGGTGTGTCTATACCAGGATTATAGCTTGGTGCGTCTATACCAGGAGTATAGCTTGGTGTGTCTATACCAGGAGTATAGCTTGGTGCGTCTATACCAGAGGTATAGCTTAGTGAATATCTTGGTGCGTCTATACCGGGTGAATAGTTTGGTGTGTCTATACCAGGAGTATAGCTTGGTGTGTCTATACCAGGAGTATAGCTTAGTGAATAGCTTGGTGCGTCTAACCAGGTGAATAGTTAGGTGTGTCTATACCAGGAGTATAGCTTGGTGCATCTATACCAGGAGTATAGCTTGGTGTGTCTATACCAGGGGTATAGCTTGGTGTGTCTATACCAGGAGTATAGCTCGGTGAATAGCTTGGTGTTTCTATACCAGGAGTATAGCTTGGTGCGTCTACACCAGGGGTATAGCTTGGTGTGTCTATACCAGGGGTATAGCTTGGTGAATAGCTTGGTTTGTCTATACCAGGAGTATAGCTTGGTGCGTCTATACCAGGGGTATAGCTTGGTGAATAACTTGGTGCGTCTATACCAGGAGTATAGCTTGGTGCGTCTATACCAGGAGTATAGCTTGGTGCGTCTATACCAGAAGTACAGCTTGGTGTGTCTATACCAGGGATATAGCTTGGTGTGTCTATACCAGGAGTATAGCTTGCTACGTCTATACCAGGTGAATAGCTTGGTGCGTCTATACCAGGTGAATAGGTTGGTGTGTCTATACCAGGATTATAGCTTGGTGCGTCTATACCAGGAGTATAGCTTGGTGTGTCTATACCAGGAGTATAGCTTGGTGCGTCTATACCAGAGGTATAGCTTAGTGAATATCTTGGTGCGTCTATACCGGGTGAATAGTTTGGTGTGTCTATACCAGGAGTATAGCTTGGTGTGTCTATACCAGGAGTATAGCTTAGTGAATAGCTTGGTGCGTCTAACCAGGTGAATAGTTTGGTGTGTCTATACCAGGAGTATAGCTTGGTGCATCTATACCAGGAGTATAGCTTGGTGTGTCTATACCAGGGGTATAGCTTGGTGTGTCTATACCAGGAGTATAGCTCGGTGAATAGCTTGGTGTTTCTATACCAGGAGTATAGCTTGGTGCGTCTACACCAGGGGTATAGCTTGGTGTGTCTATACCAGGGGTATAGCTTGGTGAATAGCTTGGTTTGTCTATACCAGGAGTATAGCTTGGTGCGTCTATACCAGGGGTATAGCTTGGTGAATAACTTGGTGCGTCTATACCAGGAGTATAGCTTGGTGAATTGCTTTGTGTGTCTATACCAGGAGTATAGCTTGGTGAATAGCATGGTGTGTCTATACCAGGAGTATAGCTTGGTAAGTCTATACCAGGTGAATAGTTTGGTGCGTCTATACCAGGAGTATAGCTTGGTACGTCTATACCAGGAGTATTTCTTGGTGCGTCTATACCAGGGATATAGCTTGGTGTGTCTATACCAGGGGTATAGCTTGGTGAATAGCTTGGTGTGTCTATACCAGGGATATAGCTTGGTGTGTCTATACCAGTAGTATAGCTTAGTGTGTCTATACCAGTAGTATAGCTTAGTGTGTCTATACCAAGAGTATAGCTTAGTGTGTCTATACCAGTAGTATAGCTTAGTGTGTCTATACCAAGAGTATAGCTTGGTGTGTCTATACCAGGAGTATAGCTTGGTGTGTCTATACCAGGGGTATAGCTTGGTGTGTCTATACCAGGAGTATAGCTTGGTGGGTCTATACCAGGAGTATAGCTTGTTGAATAGCTTGGTGCGTCTATACCAGGAGTATAGCTTGGTGTGTCTATACCAGGAGTATAGCTTTGTGCTTCTCTACCAGGAGTATAGCTTTGTGCTTCTCTACCAGGTGTATAGCTTGGTGCGTCTATACCAGGGGTATAACTTGGTGCGTCTATACCAGGAGTATAGCTTGGTGCGTCTATACCAGGGGTATAGCTTGGTGAATAGCTTGTTGTGTCTATACCAGGAGTATAGCTTGGTGCGTCTACACCAGGGGTATAGCTTGGTGTGTCTATACCAGGGGTATAGCTTGGTGCGTCTATACCAGGAGTATAGCTTGGTGCGTCTATACCAGGGGTATAGCTTGGTGTGTCTATACCAGGAGTATGGCTTGGTGCGTCTATACCAGGAGTATAGCTTGGTGTGTCTATACCAGGAGTATAGCTTGGTGTATCTATACCAGGAGTATAGCTTGGTGTGTCTATACCAGGAGTATAGCTTGTTGAATAGCTTGTTGTGTCTTTACCAGGAGTATAGCTTGGTGTGTCTATACCAGGGGTATAGCTTGGTGAATAGCTTGGTGCATCTATACCAGGAGTATAGCTTTGTGTGTTTATACCAGGAGTATAGCTTGGTGTGTCTATACCAGGAGTATAGCTTGGTGCGTCTATACCAGGTGAATAGCTTGGTGAATAGCTTGGTGTGTCTATACCAGGAGTATAGCTTGGTGAATAGCTTGGTGTGTCTATACCAGGAGTATAGCTTGGTGCGTCTATACCAGGGGTATAGCTTGGTGAATAACTTGGTGCGTCTATACCAGGAGTATAGCTTGGTGCTTCTATACCAGGAGTATAGCTTGGTGTGTCTATACCAGGGGTATAGCTTGGTGTGTCTATACCAGGAGTATAGCTTGGTGCATCTATACCAGGAGTATAGCTTGGTGCGTCTATACCAGGAGTATAGCTTGGTGCGTCTATACCAGAAGTACAGCTTGGTGTGTCTATACCAGGGATATAGCTTGGTGTGTCTATACCAGGAGTATAGCCTGCTACGTCTATACCAGGTGAATAGCTTGGTGCGTCTATACCAGGTGAATAGGTTGGTGTGTCTATACCAGGATTATAGCTTGGTGCGTCTATACCAGGAGTATAGCTTGGTGTGTCTATACCAGGAGTATAGCTTGGTGCGTCTATACCAGAGGTATAGCTTAGTGAATATCTTGGTGCGTCTATACCGGGTGAATAGTTTGGTGTGTCTATACCAGGAGTATAGCTTGGTGTGTCTATACCAGGAGTATAGCTTAGTGAATAGCTTGGTGCGTCTAACCAGGTGAATAGTTTGGTGTGTCTATACCAGGAGTATAGCTTGGTGCATCTATACCAGGAGTATAGCTTCGTGTGTCTATACCAGGGGTATAGCTTGGTGTGTCTATACCAGGAGTATAGCTCGGTGAATAGCTTGGTGTTTCTATACCAGGAGTATAGCTTGGTGCGTCTACACCAGGGGTATAGCTTGGTGTGTCTATACCAGGGGTATAGCTTGGTGAATAGCTTGGTTTGTCTATACCAGGAGTATAGCTTGGTGCGTCTATACCAGGGGTATAGCTTGGTGAATAACTTGGTGCGTCTATACCAGGAGTATAGCTTGGTGCGTCTATACCAGGAGTATAGCTTGGTGAATTGCTTTGTGTGTCTATACCAGGAGTATAGCTTGGTGAATAGCATGGTGTGTCTATACCAGGAGTATAGCTTGGTACGTCTATACCAGGTGAATAGTTTGGTGCGTCTATACCAGGAGTATAGCTTGGTACGTCTATACCAGGAGTATTTCTTGGTGCGTCTATACCAGGGATATAGCTTGGTGTGTCTATACCAGGGGTATAGCTTGGTGAATAGCTTGGTGTGTCTATACCAGGGATATAGCTTGGTGTGTCTATACCAGTAGTATAGCTTAGTGTGTCTATACCAGGAGTATAGCTTTGTGTGTTTATACCAGGAGTATAGCTTGGTGTGTCTATACCAGGAGTATAGCTTGGTGCGTCTATACCAGGAGAATAGCTTGGTGTGTCTATACCAGGAGTATAGCTTAGTGTGTCTATACCAGGAGTATAGCTTGGTGAATAGCTTGGTGCGTCTATACCAGGGGTATAGCTTGGTGAATAGCTTGGTGTGTCTATACCAGGTGAATAGCTTGGTACGTCTATACCAGGTGAATAGATGGTGCGTCTATACCAGGAGTATAGCTTGGTGTGTCTATACCAGGGGTATATCTTGGTGAATAGCTTGGTGTGTCTATACCAGGAGTATAGCTTGGTGAATAGCTTGGTGTGTCTATACCAGGTGAATAGCTTGGTAGGTCTATACCAGGTGAATAGCTTGGTGCGTCTATACCAGGTGAATAGCTTGGTGAATAGCTTGGTGTGTCTATACCAGGAGTATAGCTTGGTGAATAGCTTGGTGTGTCTATACCAGGAGTATAGCTTGGTGCGTCTATACCAGGGGTATAGCTTGGTGAATAACTTGGTGCGTCTATACCAGGAGTATAGCTTGGTGCTTCTATACCAGGAGTATAGCTTGGTGTGTCTATACCAGGGGTATAGCTTGGTGTGTCTATACCAGGAGTATAGCTTGGTGCATCTATACCAGGAGTATAGCTTGGTGCGTCTATACCAGGAGTATAGCTTGGTGCGTCTATACCAGAAGTACAGCTTGGTGTGTCTATACCAGGGATATAGCTTGGTGTGTCTATACCAGGAGTATAGCTTGCTACGTCTATACCAGGTGAATAGCTTGGTGCGTCTATACCAGGTGAATAGGTTGGTGTGTCTATACCAGGATTATAGCTTGGTGCGTCTATACCAGGAGTATAGCTTGGTGTGTCTATACCAGGAGTATAGCTTGGTGCGTCTATACCAGAGGTATAGCTTAGTGAATATCTTGGTGCGTCTATACCGGGTGAATAGTTTGGTGTGTCTATACCAGGAGTATAGCTTGGTGTGTCTATACCAGGAGTATAGCTTAGTGAATAGCTTGGTGCGTCTAACCAGGTGAATAGTTTGGTGTGTCTATACCAGGAGTATAGCTTGGTGCATCTATACCAGGAGTATAGCTTGGTGTGTCTATACCAGGGGTATAGCTTGGTGTGTCTATACCAGGAGTATAGCTCGGTGAATAGCTTGGTGTTTCTATACCAGGAGTATAGCTTGGTGCGTCTACACCAGGGGTATAGCTTGGTGTGTCTATACCAGGGGTATAGCTTGGTGAATAGCTTGGTTTGTCTATACCAGGAGTATAGCTTGGTGCGTCTATACCAGGGGTATAGCTTGGTGAATAACTTGGTGCGTCTATACCAGGAGTATAGCTTGGTGCGTCTATACCAGGAGTATAGCTTGGTGAATTGCTTTGTGTGTCTATACCAGGAGTATAGCTTGGTGAATAGCATGGTGTGTCTATACCAGGAGTATAGCTTGGTACGTCTATACCAGGTGAATAGTTTGGTGCGTCTATACCAGGTGTATAGCTTGGTACGTCTATACCAGGAGTATTTCTTGGTGCGTCTATACCAGGGATATAGCTTGGTGTGTCTATACCAGGGGTATAGCTTGGTGAATAGCTTGGTGTGTCTATACCAGGGATATAGCTTGGTGTGTCTATACCAGTAGTATAGCTTAGTGTGTCTATACCAGTAGTATAGCTTAGTGTGTCTATACCAAGAGTATAGCTTAGTGTGTCTATACCAGTAGTATAGCTTAGTGTGTCTATACCAAGAGTATAGCTTGGTGTGTCTATACCAGGGGTATAGCTTGGTGTGTCTATACCAGGAGTATAGCTTTGTGCTTCTCTACCAGGAGTATAGCTTTGTGCTTCTCTACCAGGTGTATAGCTTGGTGCGTCTATACCAGGGGTATAACTTGGTGCGTCTATACCAGGAGTATAGCTTGGTGCGTCTATACCAGGGGTATAGCTTGGTGAATAGCTTGTTGTGTCTATACCAGGAGTATAGCTTGGTGCGTCTACACCAGGGGTATAGCTTGGTGTGTCTATACCAGGGGTATAGCTTGGTGCGTCTATACCAGGAGTATAGCTTGGTGCGTCTATACCAGGGGTATAGCTTGGTGTGTCTATACCAGGAGTATGGCTTGGTGCGTCTATACCAGGAGTATAGCTTGGTGTGTCTATACCAGGAGTATAGCTTGGTGTATCTATACCAGGAGTATAGCTTGGTGTGTCTATACCAGGAGTATAGCTTGTTGAATAGCTTGTTGTGTCTTTACCAGGAGTATAGCTTGGTGTGTCTATACCAGGGGTATAGCTTGGTGAATAGCTTGGTGCGTCTATACCAGGAGTATAGCTTTGTGTGTTTATACCAGGAGTATAGCTTGGTGTGTCTATACCAGGAGTATAGCTTGGTGCGTCTATACCAGGAGAATAGCTTGGTGTGTCTATACCAGGAGTATAGCTTAGTGTGTCTATATCAGGAGTATAGCTTGGTGAATAGCTTGGTGCGTCTATACCAGGGGTATAGCTTGGTGAATAGCTTGGTGTGTCTATACCAGGTGAATAGCTTGGTACGTCTATACCAGGTGAATAGATGGTGCGTCTATACCAGGAGTATAGCTTGGTGTGTCTATACCAGGGGTATATCTTGGTGAATAGCTTGGTGTGTCTATACCAGGAGTATAGCTTGGTGAATAGCTTGGTGTGTCTATACCAGGTGAATAGCTTGGTAGGTCTATACCAGGTGAATAGCTTGGTGCGTCTATACCAGGTGAATAGCTTGGTGAATAGCTTGGTGTGTCTATACCAGGAGTATAGCTTGGTGAATAGCTTGGTGTGTCTATACCAGGAGTATAGCTTGGTGCGTCTATACCAGGGGTATAGCTTGGTGAATAACTTGGTGCGTCTATACCAGGAGTATAGCTTGGTGCTTCTATACCAGGAGTATAGCTTGGTGTGTCTATACCAGGGGTATAGCTTGGTGTGTCTATACCAGTAGTATAGCTTGGTGCATCTATACCAGGAGTATAGCATGGTGTGTATATACCAGGAGTATAGCTTGGTGTGTCTATACCAGGAGTATAGCTTGGTGTGTCTATACCAGGAGTATAGCTTGGTGAATAGCTTGTTGTGTCTATACCAGGAGTATAGCTTGGTGTGTCTATACCAGGGGTATAGCTTGGCGAATAGCTTGGTGCGTCTATACCAGGAGTATAGCTTGGTGCGTCTATACCAGGAGTATAGCTTTGTGTGTCTATACCAGGAGTATAGCTTGGTGAATTGCTTGGTGTGTCTATACCAGGGATATAGCTTGGTGTGTCTATACCAGTAGTATAGCTTAGTGTGTCTATACCAGTAGTATAGCTTAGTGTGTCTATACCATGAGTATAGCTTAGTGTGTCTATACCAGTAGTATAGCTTAGTGTGTCTATACCAGTAGTATAGCTTGGTGTGTCTATACCAGGAGTATAGCTTGGTGTGTCTATACCAGGGGTATAGCTTGGTGGGTCTATACCAGGAGTATAGCTTGGTGGGTCTATACCAGGAGTATAGCTTGGTGAATAGCTTGGTGCGTCTATACCAGGAGTATAGCTTGGTGAATAGCTTGGTGCGTCTATACCAGGGGTATAGCTTGGTGTGTCTATACCAGGAGTATAGCTTGGTGCGTCTATTCCAGGGGTATAGCTTGGTGCGTCTATACCAGGAGTATAGCTTGGTGCGTCTATACCATGGATATAGCTTGGTGTGTCTATACCAGGAGTATAGCTTGGTGAATAGCTTGGTGTGTCTATACCAGGGATATAGCTTGGTGTGTCTATACCAGTAGTATAGCTTAGTGTGTCTATACCAGTAGTATAGCTTAGTGTGTCTATACCAAGAGTATAGCTTAGTGTGTCTATACCAGTAGTATAGCTTAGTGTGTCTATACCAAGAGTATAGCTTGGTGTGTCTATACCAGGAGTATAGCTTGGTGTGTCTATACCAGGGGTATAGCTTGGTGTGTCTATACCAGGAGTATAGCTTGGTGGGTCTATACCAGGAGTATAGCTTGTTGAATAGCTTGGTGCGTCTATACCAGGAGTATAGCTTGGTGTGTCTATACCAGGAGTATAGCTTTGTGCTTCTCTACCAGGAGTATAGCTTTGTGCTTCTCTACCAGGTGTATAGCTTGGTGCGTCTATACCAGGGGTATAACTTGGTGCGTCTATACCAGGAGTATAGCTTGGTGCGTCTATACCAGGGGTATAGCTTGGTGAATAGCTTGTTGTGTCTATACCAGGAGTATAGCTTGGTGCGTCTACACCAGGGGTATAGCTTGGTGTGTCTATACCAGGGGTATAGCTTGGTGCGTCTATACCAGGAGTATAGCTTGGTGCGTCTATACCAGGGGTATAGCTTGGTGTGTCTATACCAGGAGTATGGCTTGGTGCGTCTATACCAGGAGTATAGCTTGGTGTGTCTATACCAGGAGTATAGCTTGGTGTATCTATACCAGGATTATAGCTTGGTGTGTCTATACCAGGAGTATAGCTTGTTGAATAGCTTGTTGTGTCTTTACCAGGAGTATAGCTTGGTGTGTCTATACCAGGGGTATAGCTTGGTGAATAGCTTGGTGCGTCTATACCAGGAGTATAGCTTGGTGCGTCTATACCAGGAGTATAGCTTTGTGTGTTTATACCAGGAGTATAGCTTGGTGTGTCTATACCAGGAGTATAGCTTGGTGCGTCTATACCAGGAGAATAGCTTGGTGTGTCTATACCAGGAGTATAGCTTAGTGTGTCTATACCAGGAGTATAGCTTGGTGAATAGCTTGGTGCGTCTATACCAGGAGTATAGCTTGGTGCGTCTATACCAGGGATATAGCTTGGTGTGTCTATACCAGGAGTATAGCTTGGTGAATTGCTTGGTGTGTCTATACCAGGGATATAGCTTGGTGTGTCTATACCAGTAGTATAGCTTAGTGTGTCTATACCAGTAGTATAGCTTAGTGTGTCTATACCATGAGTATAGCTTAGTGTGTCTATACCAGTAGTATAGCTTAGTGTGTCTATACCAGTAGTATAGCTTGGTGTGTCTATACCAGGAGTATAGCTTGGTGTGTCTATACCAGGGGTATAGCTTGGTGGGTCTATACCAGGAGTATAGCTTGGTGGGTCTATACCAGGAGTATAGCTTGGTGAATAGCTTGGTGCGTCTATACCAGGAGTATAGCTTGGTGAATAGCTTGGTGCGTCTATACCAGGGGTATAGCTTGGTGTGTCTATACCAGGAGTATAGCTTGGTGCGTCTATTCCAGGGGTATAGCTTGGTGCGTCTATACCAGGAGTATAGCTTGGTGCGTCTATACCATGGATATAGCTTGGTGTGTCTATACCAGGAGTATAGCTTGGTGAATAGCTTGGTGTGTCTATACCAGGGATATAGCTTGGTGTGTCTATACCAGTAGTATAGCTTAGTGTGTCTATACCAGTAGTATAGCTTAGTGTGTCTATACCAAGAGTATAGCTTAGTGTGTCTATACCAGTAGTATAGCTTAGTGTGTCTATACCAAGAGTATAGCTTGGTGTGTCTATACCAGGAGTATAGCTTGGTGTGTCTATACCAGGGGTATAGCTTGGTGTGTCTATACCAGGAGTATAGCTTGGTGGGTCTATACCAGGAGTATAGCTTGTTGAATAGCTTGGTGCGTCTATACCAGGAGTATAGCTTGGTGTGTCTATACCAGGAGTATAGCTTTGTGCTTCTCTACCAGGAGTATAGCTTTGTGCTTCTCTACCAGGTGTATAGCTTGGTGCGTCTATACCAGGGGTATAACTTGGTGCGTCTATACCAGGAGTATAGCTTGGTGCGTCTATACCAGGGGTATAGCTTGGTGAATAGCTTGTTGTGTCTATACCAGGAGTATAGCTTGGTGCGTCTACACCAGGGGTATAGCTTGGTGTGTCTATACCAGGGGTATAGCTTGGTGCGTCTATACCAGGAGTATAGCTTGGTGCGTCTATACCAGGGGTATAGCTTTGTGTGTCTATACCAGGAGTATGGCTTGGTGCGTCTATACCAGGAGTATAGCTTGGTGTGTCTATACCAGGAGTATAGCTTGGTGTATCTATACCAGGATTATAGCTTGGTGTGTCTATACCAGGAGTATAGCTTGTTGAATAGCTTGTTGTGTCTTTACCAGGAGTATAGCTTGGTGTGTCTATACCAGGGGTATATCTTGGTGAATAGCTTGGTGTGTCTATACCAGGAGTATAGCTTGGTGAATAGCTTGGTGTGTCTATACCAGGTGAATAGCTTGGTAGGTCTATACCAGGTGAATAGCTTGGTGCGTCTATACCAGGTGAATAGCTTGGTGAATAGCTTGGTGTGTCTATACCAGGAGTATAGCTTGGTGAATAGCTTGGTGTGTCTATACCAGGAGTATAGCTTGGTGCGTCTATACCAGGGGTATAGCTTGGTGAATAACTTGGTGCGTCTATACCAGGAGTATAGCTTGGTGCGTCTATACCAGGAGTATAGCTTGGTGTGTCTATACCAGGGGTATAGCTATGTGTGTCTATACCAGGGATATAGCTTGGTGCGTCTATATCAGGAGTATAGCTTGGTGCGTCTATACCAGGAGTATAGCTTGGTGCGTCTATACCAGAAGTACAGCTTGGTGTGTCTATACCAGGGATATAGCTTGGTGTGTCTATACCAGGAGTATAGCTTGCTACGTCTATACCAGGTGAATAGCTTGGTGCGTCTATACCAGGTGAATAGGTTGGTGTGTCTATACCAGGATTATAGCTTGGTGCGTCTATACCAGGAGTATAGCTTGGTGTGTCTATACCAGGAGTATAGCTTGGTGCGTCTATACCAGAGGTATAGCTTAGTGAATATCTTGGTGCGTCTATACCGGGTGAATAGTTTGGTGTGTCTATACCAGGAGTATAGCTTGGTGTGTCTATACCAGGAGTATAGCTTAGTGAATAGCTTGGTGCGTCTAACCAGGTGAATAGTTTGGTGTGTCTATACCAGGAGTATAGCTTGGTGCATCTATACCAGGAGTATAGCTTGGTGTGTCTATACCAGGGGTATAGCTTGGTGTGTCTATACCAGGAGTATAGCTCGGTGAATAGCTTGGTGTTTCTATACCAGGAGTATAGCTTGGTGCGTCTACACCAGGGGTATAGCTTGGTGTGTCTATACCAGGGGTATAGCTTGGTGAATAGCTTGGTTTGTCTATACCAGGAGTATAGCTTGGTGCGTCTATACCAGGGGTATAGCTTGGTGAATAACTTGGTGCGTCTATACCAGGAGTATAGCTTGGTGAATTGCTTTGTGTGTCTATACCAGGAGTATAGCTTGGTGAATAGCATGGTGTGTCTATACCAGGAGTATAGCTTGGTAAGTCTATACCAGGTGAATAGTTTGGTGTGTCTATACCAGGAGTATAGCTTGGTACGTCTATACCAGGAGTATTTCTTGGTGCGTCTATACCAGGGATATAGCTTGGTGTGTCTATACCAGGGGTATAGCTTGGTGAATAGCTTGGTGTGTCTATACCAGGGATATAGCTTGGTGTGTCTATACCAGTAGTATAGCTTAGTGTGTCTATACCAAGAGTATAGCTTAGTGTGTCTATACCAGTAGTATAGCTTAGTGTGTCTATACCAAGAGTATAGCTTGGTGGGTCTATACCAGGAGTATAGCTTGGTGTGTCTATACCAGGGGTATAGCTTGGTGTGTCTATACCAGGAGTATAGCTTGGTGGGTCTATACCAGGAGTATAGCTTGTTGAATAGCTTGGTGCGTCTATACCAGGAGTATAGCTTGGTGTGTCTATACCAGGAGTATAGCTTTGTGCTTCTCTACCAGGAGTATAGCTTTGTGCTTCTCTACCAGGTGTATAGCTTGGTGCGTCTATACCAGGGGTATAACTTGGTGCGTCTATACCAGGAGTATAGCTTGGTGCGTCTATACCAGGGGTATAGCTTGGTGAATAGCTTGTTGTGTCTATACCAGGAGTATAGCTTGGTGCGTCTACACCAGGGGTATAGCTTGGTGTGTCTATACCAGGGGTATAGCTTGGTGCGTCTATACCAGGAGTATAGCTTGGTGCGTCTATACCAGGGGTATAGCTTGGTGTGTCTATACCAGGAGTATGGCTTGGTGCGTCTATACCAGGAGTATAGCTTGGTGTGTCTATACCAGGAGTATAGCTTGGTGTATCTATACCAGGAGTATAGCTTGGTGTGTCTATACCAGGAGTATAGCTTGTTGAATAGCTTGTTGTGTCTTTACCAGGAGTATAGCTTGGTGTGTCTATACCAGGGGTATAGCTTGGTGAATAGCTTGTTGTGTCTTTACCAGGAGTATAGCTTGGTGCGTCTATACCAGGGGTATAGCTTTGTGTGTTTATACCAGGAGTATAGCTTGGTGTGTCTATACCAGGAGTATAGCTTGGTGCGTCTATACCAGGAGAATAGCTTGGTGTGTCTATACCAGGAGTATAGCTTAGTGTGTCTATACCAGGAGTATAGCTTGGTGAATAGCTTGGTGCGTCTATACCGGGGGTATAGCTTGGTGAATAGCTTGGTAGGTCTATACCAGGTGAATAGCTTGGTGCGTCTATACCAGGTGAATAGCTTGGTGAATAGCTTGGTGTGTCTATACCAGGAGTATAGCTTGGTGAATAGCTTGGTGTGTCTATACCAGGAGTATAGCTTGGTGCGTCTATACCAGGGGTATAGCTTGGTGAATAACTTGGTGCGTCTATACCAGGAGTATAGCTTGGTGCTTCTATACCAGGAGTATAGCTTGGTGTGTCTATACCAGGGGTATAGCTTGGTGTGTCTATACCAGGAGTATAGCTTGGTGCATCTATACCAGGAGTATAGCATGGTGTGTATATACCAGGAGTATAGCTTGGTGTGTCTATACCAGGAGTATAGCTTGGTGTGTCTATACCAGGAGTATAGCTTGGTGAATAGCTTGTTGTGTCTATACCAGGAGTATAGCTTGGTGTGTCTATACCAGGGGTATAGCTTGGCGAATAGCTTGGTGCGTCTATACCAGGAGTATAGCTTGGTGCGTCTATACCAGGAGTATAGCTTTGTGTGTTTATACCAGGAGAAAAGCTTGGTGTGTCTATACCAGGAGTATAGCTTGGTGAATAGCTTGGTGTGTCTATACCAGGAGTATAGCTTGGTGCGTCTATACCAGGGGTATAGCTTGGTGAATAACTTGGTGCGTCTATACCAGGAGTATAGCTTGGTGCGTCTATACGAGGAGTATAGCTTGGTGAATAGCTTGGTGTGTCTATACCAGGAGTATAGCTTGGTACGTCTATACCAGGTGAATAGTTTGGTGTGTCTATACCAGGAGTATAGCTTGGTGGGTCTATTCCAGGGGTATAGCTTGGTGCGTCTATACCAGGTGTATAGCTTGGTACGTCTATACCAGCAGTATAGATTGGTGCGTCTATACCAGGGATATAGCTTGGTGTGTCTATACCAGGAGTATAGCTTGGTGAATAGCTTGGTGTGTCTATACCAGGGATATAGCGGGCTCCGTGGCTGTGTGTCTATACCAGTAGTAGCTAGGGCCCGGTTGCAGTGTGTCTATACCAGTAGTATAGCTTAGTGTGTCTATACCAAGAGTATAGCTTGGTGTGTCTATACCAGGAGTATAGCTTGGTGTGTCTATACCAGGGGTATAGCTTGGTGTGTCTATACCAGGAGTATAGCTTGGTGGGTCTATACCAGGAGTATAGCTTGGTGAATAGCTTGGTGCGTCTATACCAGGAGTATAGCTTGGTGAATAGCTTGGTGCGTCTATACCAGGGGTATAGCTTGGTGTGTCTATACCAGGAGTATAGCTTGGTGAATAGCTTGGTGTGTCTATACCAGGAGTATAGCTTGGTGTGTCTATACCAGGAGTATAGCTTGGTGCGTCTATACCAGGAGTATAGCTTGATGCGTCTATACCAGGAGAATAGCTTGGTGTGTCTATTCCAGGAGTATAGCTTGGTGCGTCTATACCAGGAGTGCAGCTTGGTGTGTCTATACCAGGAGTATAGCTTGGTGCGTCTATACCAGGAGTATAGCTTAGTGTGTCTATACCAGGAGTCTAGCTTTGTGCTTCTCTTTACCAGGAGTATAGCTTGGTGTGTCTCTACCTGGAGTATAGTTTGGTGTGTCTATACCAGGAGTATAGCTTCGTGTATAACTTCGTGCGTCTATACCAGGAGTATAGCTTGGTGCGTCTATACCAGGGATATAGCTTGGTGTGTCTATACCAGGAGTATAGCTTGGTGAATTGCTTGGTGTGTCTATACCAGGGATATAGCTTGGTGTGTCTATACCAGTAGTATAGCTTAGTGTGTCTATACCAGTAGTATAGCTTAGTGTGTCTATACCATGAGTATAGCTTAGTGTGTCTATACCAGTAGTATAGCTTAGTGTGTCTATACCAGTAGTATAGCTTGGTGTGTCTATACCAGGAGTATAGCTTGGTGTGTCTATACCAGGGGTATAGCTTGGTGGGTCTATACCAGGAGTATAGCTTGGTGGGTCTATACCAGGAGTATAGCTTGGTGAATAGCTTGGTGCGTCTATACCAGGAGTATAGCTTGGTGAATAGCTTGGTGCGTCTATACCAGGGGTATAGCTTGGTGTGTCTATACCAGGAGTATAGCTTGGTGAATAGCTTGGTGTGTCTATACCAGGAGTATAGCTTGGTGTGTCTATACCAGGAGTATAGCTTGGTGCGTCTATACCAGGAGTATAGCTTGATGCGTCTATACCAGGAGAATAGCTTGGTGTGTCTATTCCAGGAGTATAGCTTGGTACGTCTATACCAGGTGAATAGTTTGGTGTGTCTATACCAGGAGTATAGCTTGGTGCGTCTATTCCAGGGGTATAGCTTGGTGCGTCTATACCAGGAGTATAGCTTGGTGCGTCTATACCATGGATATAGCTTGGTGTGTCTATACCAGGAGTATAGCTTGGTGAATAGCTTGGTGTGTCTATACCAGGGATATAGCTTGGTGTGTCTATACCAGTAGTATAGCTTAGTGTGTCTATACCAGTAGTATAGCTTAGTGTGTCTATACCAAGAGTATAGCTTAGTGTGTCTATACCAGTAGTATAGCTTAGTGTGTCTATACCAAGAGTATAGCTTGGTGTGTCTATACCAGGAGTATAGCTTGGTGTGTCTATACCAGGGGTATAGCTTGGTGTGTCTATACCAGGAGTATAGCTTGGTGGGTCTATACCAGGAGTATAGCTTGTTGAATAGCTTGGTGCGTCTATACCAGGAGTATAGCTTGGTGTGTCTATACCAGGAGTATAGCTTTGTGCTTCTCTACCAGGAGTATAGCTTTGTGCTTCTCTACCAGGTGTATAGCTTGGTGCGTCTATACCAGGGGTATAACTTGGTGCGTCTATACCAGGAGTATAGCTTGGTGCGTCTATACCAGGGGTATAGCTTGGTGAATAGCTTGTTGTGTCTATACCAGGAGTATAGCTTGGTGCGTCTACACCAGGGGTATAGCTTGGTGTGTCTATACCAGGGGTATAGCTTGGTGCGTCTATACCAGGAGTATAGCTTGGTGCGTCTATACCAGGGGTATAGCTTGGTGTGTCTATACCAGGAGTATGGCTTGGTGCGTCTATACCAGGAGTATAGCTTGGTGTGTCTATACCAGGAGTATAGCTTGGTGTATCTATACCAGGATTATAGCTTGGTGTGTCTATACCAGGAGTATAGCTTGTTGAATAGCTTGTTGTGTCTTTACCAGGAGTATAGCTTGGTGTGTCTATACCAGGGGTATAGCTTGGTGAATAGCTTGGTGCGTCTATACCAGGAGTATAGCTTGGTGCGTCTATACCAGGAGTATAGCTTTGTGTGTTTATACCAGGAGTATAGCTTGGTGTGTCTATACCAGGAGTATAGCTTGGTGCGTCTATACCAGGAGAATAGCTTGGTGTGTCTATACCAGGAGTATAGCTTAGTGTGTCTATACCAGGAGTATAGCTTGGTGAATAGCTTGGTGCGTCTATACCAGGGGTATAGCTTGGTGAATAGCTTGGTGTGTCTATACCAGGTGAATAGCTTGGTACGTCTATACCAGGTGAATAGCTTGGTGCGTCTATACCAGGAGTATAGCTTGGTGTGTCTATACCAGGGGTATATCTTGGTGAATAGCTTGGTGTGTCTATACCAGGAGTATAGCTTGGTGAATAGCTTGGTGTGTCTATACCAGGTGAATAGCTTGGTAGGTCTATACCAGGTGAATAGCTTGGTGCGTCTATACCAGGTGAATAGCTTGGTGAATAGCTTGGTGTGTCTATACCAGGAGTATAGCTTGGTGAATAGCTTGGTGTGTCTATACCAGGAGTATAGCTTGGTGCGTCTATACCAGGGGTATAGCTTGGTGAATAACTTGGTGCGTCTATACCAGGAGTATAGCTTGGTGCGTCTATACCAGGAGTATAGCTTGGTGTGTCTATACCAGGGGTATAGCTATGTGTGTCTATACCAGGGATATAGCTTGGTGCGTCTATACCAGGAGTATAGCTTGGTGCGTCTATACCAGGAGTATAGCTTGGTGCGTCTATACCAGAAGTACAGCTTGGTGTGTCTATACCAGGGATATAGCTTGGTGTGTCTATACCAGGAGTATAGCTTGCTACGTCTATACCAGGTGAATAGCTTGGTGCGTCTATACCAGGTGAATAGGTTGGTGTGTCTATACCAGGATTATAGCTTGGTGCGTCTATACCAGGAGTATAGCTTGGTGTGTCTATACCAGGAGTATAGCTTGGTGCGTCTATACCAGAGGTATAGCTTAGTGAATATCTTGGTGCGTCTATACCGGGTGAATAGTTTGGTGTGTCTATACCAGGAGTATAGCTTGGTGTGTCTATACCAGGAGTATAGCTTAGTGAATAGCTTGGTGCGTCTAACCAGGTGAATAGTTTGGTGTGTCTATACCAGGAGTATAGCTTGGTGCATCTATACCAGGAGTATAGCTTGGTGTGTCTATACCAGGGGTATAGCTTGGTGTGTCTATACCAGGAGTATAGCTCGGTGAATAGCTTGGTGTTTCTATACCAGGAGTATAGCTTGGTGCGTCTACACCAGGGGTATAGCTTGGTGAATTGCTTTGTGTGTCTATACCAGGAGTATAGCTTGGTGAATAGCTTGTTGTGTCTATACCAGGAGTATAGCTTGGTGCGTATATACCAGGGGTATAGCTTGTTGAATAGCTTGGTGCGTCTATACCAGGAGTATAGCTTGGTGCGTCTATACCAGAAGTATAGCTTTGTGTGTTTATACCAGGAGTATAGCTTGGTGTGTCTATACCAGGAGTATAGCTTGGTGAATAGCTTGGTGCGTCTATACCAGGAGAATAGCTTGGTGTGTCTATACAAGGAGTATAGCTTAGGGTGTCTATACCAGGAGTATAGCTTGGTGAATAGCTTGGTGCATCTATACCAGGAGTATAGCTTGGTGAATAGCTTGGTGTGTCTATACCAGGAGTATAGCTTGGTGTGTCTATACCAGGAGTACAGCTTGGTGCATCTATACCAGGAGGAAAGCAAGGTGAATAGCTTGGTGAGTCTATACCAGGAGTATAGCTTGCTGCGTCTATACAAGGAGTATAGTTTGGTGTGTCTATACCAGCGGTATAGCTTGGTGTGTCTTTACCAGGGGTATAGCTTGGTGTGTCTATACCAGTAGTATAGCTTGGTGTGTCTATACCAGGAGTATAGCTTGGTGTGTCTATACCAGGAGTATAGTTTGGTGTGTCTTTACCAGGGGTATAGCTTGGTGAATAGCTTGGTGTGTCTATACCAGGAGTATAGCTTGGTGCGTCTATACCAGGAGTATAGCTTGGTGTGTCTATACCAGGGGTATAGCTTGGTGTGTCTATACCAGGGGTATAGCTTGGTGTGTCTATACCAGGGGTATAGCTTGGTGAATAGCTTGGTGTGTCTATACCAGGAGTATAGCTTGGTGAATAGCTTGGTGTGTCTATACCAGGAGTATAGCTTGGTGTGTCTATACCAGGGGTATAGCTTGTTGAATAGCTTGTTGTGTCTATACCAGGAGTATAGCTTGGTGCGTCTATACCAGGGGTATAGCTTGGTGCGTCTATACCAAGAGTACAGCTTGGTGTGTCTATACCAGGAGTATAGCTTGGTGCGTCTACACCAGAAGTACAGCTTGGTGTGTCTATACCAGGAGTATAGCTTGGTGCGTCTATACCAGGAGTACACCTTGGTGTGTCTATACCAGGAGTATAGCTTGGTGCGTCTATACCAGGGGTATAGCTTGTTGAATAGCTTGTTGTGTCTATACCAGGAGTATAGCTTGGTGCGTCTATACCAGAAGTATAGCTTTGTGTGTTTATACCAGGAGTATAGCTTGGTGTGTCTATACCAGGAGTATAGCTTGGTGAATAGCTTGGTGCGTCTATACCAGGAGAATAGCTTGGTGTGTCTATACAAGGAGTATAGCTTAGTGTGTCTATACCAGGAGTATAGCTTGGTGAATAGCTTGGTGCATCTATACCAGGAGTATAGCTTGGTGAATAGCTTGGTGTTTCTATACCAGGAGTATAGCTTGGTGTGTCTATACCAGGAGTATAGCTTGGTGCATCTATACCAGGAGTATAGCAAGGTGAATAGCTTGGTGAGTCTATACCAGGAGTATAGCTTGGTGCGTCTATACAAGGAGTATAGTTTGGTGTGTCTATACCAGCGGTATAGCTTGGTGTGTCTATACCAGTAGTATAGCTTGGTGTGTCTATACCAGGAGTATAGCTTGGTGTGTCTATACCAGGAGTATATTTTGGTGTGTCTTTACCAGGGGTATAGCTTGGTGAATAGCTTGGTGTGTCTATACCAGGAGTATAGCTTGGTGCGTCTATACCAGGAGTATAGCTTGGTGTGTCTATACCAGGGGTATAGCTTGGTGTGTCTATACCAGGGGTATAGCTTGGTGAATAGCTTGGTGTGTCTATACCAGCAGTATAGCTTGGTGAATAGCTTGGTGTGTCTATACCAGGAGTATAGCTTGGTGTGTCTATACCAGGGGTATAGCTTGTTGAATAGCTTGTTGTGTCTATACCAGGAGTATAGCTTGGTGCGTCTATACCAGGGGTATAGCTTGGTGCGTCTATACCAGGAGTACAGCTTGGTGTGTCTATACCAGGAGTATAGCTTGGTGCGTCTACACCAGAAGTACAGCTTGGTGTGTCTATACCAGGAGTATAGCTTGGTGCGTCTATACCAGGAGTACAGCTTGGTGTGTCTATACCAGGAGTATAGCTTGGTGCGTCTATACCAGGGGTATAGCTTGTTGAATAGCTTGTTGTGTCTATACCAGGAGTATAGCTTGGTGCATCTATACCAGGGGTATAGCTTGGTGCGTCTATACCAGGAGTACAGCTTGGTGTGTCTATACCAGGAGTATAGCTTGGTGCGTCTACACCAGAAGTACAGCTTGGTGTGTCTATACCAGGAGTATAGCTTGGTGCGTCTATACCAGGAGCACAGCTTGGTGTGTCTATACCAGGAGTATAGCTTGGTGCGTCTATACCAGGAGTACAGCTTGGTGTGTCTATACCAGGAGTATAGCTTGGTGCGTCTATACCAGGGGTATAGCTTGTTGAATAGCTTGTTGTGTCTATACCAGGAGTATAGCTTGGTGCGTCTATACCAGAAGTATAGCTTTGTGTGTTTATACCAGGAGTATAGCTTGGTGTGTCTATACCAGGAGTATAGCTTGGTGAATAGCTTGGTGCGTCTATACCAGGAGAATAGCTTGGTGTGTCTATACAAGGAGTATAGCTTAGTGTGTCTATACCAGGAGTATAGCTTGGTGAATAGCTTGGTGCATCTATACCAGGAGTATAGCTTGGTGAATAGCTTGGTGTTTCTATACCAGGAGTATAGCTTGGTGTGTCTATACCAGGAGTATAGCTTGGTGCATCTATACCAGGAGTATAGCAAGGTGAATAGCTTGGTGAGTCTATACCAGGAGTATAGCTTGGTGCGTCTATACAAGGAGTATAGTTTGGTGTGTCTATACCAGCGGTATAGCTTGGTGTGTCTATACCAGTAGTATAGCTTGGTGTGTCTATACCAGGAGTATAGCTTGGTGTGTCTATACCAGGAGTATATTTTGGTGTGTCTTTACCAGGGGTATAGCTTGGTGAATAGCTTGGTGTGTCTATACCAGGAGTATAGCTTGGTGCGTCTATACCAGGAGTATAGCTTGGTGTGTCTATACCAGGGGTATAGCTTGGTGTGTCTATACCAGGGGTATAGCTTGGTGAATAGCTTGGTGTGTCTATACCAGCAGTATAGCTTGGTGAATAGCTTGGTGTGTCTATACCAGGAGTATAGCTTGGTGTGTCTATACCAGGGGTATAGCTTGTTGAATAGCTTGTTGTGTCTATACCAGGAGTATAGCTTGGTGCGTCTATACCAGGGGTATAGCTTGGTGCGTCTATACCAGGAGTACAGCTTGGTGTGTCTATACCAGGAGTATAGCTTGGTGCGTCTACACCAGAAGTACAGCTTGGTGTGTCTATACCAGGAGTATAGCTTGGTGCGTCTATACCAGGAGTACAGCTTGGTGTGTCTATACCAGGAGTATAGCTTGGTGCGTCTATACCAGGGGTATAGCTTGTTGAATAGCTTGTTGTGTCTATACCAGGAGTATAGCTTGGTGCATCTATACCAGGGGTATAGCTTGGTGCGTCTATACCAGGAGTACAGCTTGGTGTGTCTATACCAGGAGTATAGCTTGGTGCGTCTACACCAGAAGTACAGCTTGGTGTGTCTATACCAGGAGTATAGCTTGGTGCGTCTATACCAGGAGCACAGCTTGGTGTGTCTATACCAGGAGTATAGCTTGGTGCGTCTATACCAGGAGTACAGCTTGGTGTGTCTATACCAGGAGTATAGCTTGGTGCGTCTATACCAGGGGTATAGCTTGTTGAATAGCTTGTTGTGTCTATACCAGGAGTATAGCTTGGTGCGTCTATACCAGAAGTATAGCTTTGTGTGTTTATACCAGGAGTATAGCTTGGTGTGTCTATACCAGGAGTATAGCTTGGTGAATAGCTTGGTGCGTCTATACCAGGAGAATAGCTTGGTGTGTCTATACAAGGAGTATAGCTTAGTGTGTCTATACCAGGAGTATAGCTTGGTGAATAGCTTGGTGCATCTATACCAGGAGTATAGCTTGGTGAATAGCTTGGTGTTTCTATACCAGGAGTATAGCTTGGTGTGTCTATACCAGGAGTATAGCTTGGTGCATCTATACCAGGAGTATAGCAAGGTGAATAGCTTGGTGAGTCTATACCAGGAGTATAGCTTGGTGCGTCTATACAAGGAGTATAGTTTGGTGTGTCTATACCAGCGGTATAGCTTGGTGTGTCTATACCAGTAGTATAGCTTGGTGTGTCTATACCAGGAGTATAGCTTGGTGTGTCTATACCAGGAGTATATTTTGGTGTGTCTTTACCAGGGGTATAGCTTGGTGAATAGCTTGGTGTGTCTATACCAGGAGTATAGCTTGGTGCGTCTATACCAGGAGTATAGCTTGGTGTGTCTATACCAGGGGTATAGCTTGGTGTGTCTATACCAGGGGTATAGCTTGTTGAATAGCTTGTTGTGTCTATACCAGGAGTATAGCTTGGTGCGTCTATACCAGGGGTATAGCTTGGTGCGTCTATACCAGGAGTACAGCTTGGTGTGTCTATACCAGGAGTATAGCTTGGTGCGTCTACACCAGAAGTACAGCTTGGTGTGTCTATACCAGGAGTATAGCTTGGTGCGTCTATACCAGGAGTACAGCTTGGTGTGTCTATACCAGGAGTATAGCTTGGTGCGTCTATACCAGGGGTATAGCTTGTTGAATAGCTTGTTGTGTCTATACCAGGAGTATAGCTTGGTGCATCTATACCAGGGGTATAGCTTGGTGCGTCTATACCAGGAGTACAGCTTGGTGTGTCTATACCAGGAGTATAGCTTGGTGCGTCTACACCAGAAGTACAGCTTGGTGTGTCTATACCAGGAGTATAGCTTGGTGCGTCTATACCAGGAGCACAGCTTGGTGTGTCTATACCAGGAGTATAGGTTGGTGTGTCTATACCAGGGGTATAGCTTGTTGAATAGCTTGTTGTGTCTATACCAGGAGTATAGCTTGGTGTGTCTCTACCAGGAGTATAGTTTGGTGGGTCTATACCAGGTGTTTAGCTTTGTGGTTCTCTACCAGGTGTATAGATTGGTGCGTCTATACCAGGTGAATAGCTTGGTGAATAACTTGGTGCGTCTATACCAGGAGTATAGCTTGGTGTGTCTATACCAGGAGTATAGCTTGGTATGTCTATACCAGGTGAATAGCTTGGTGCGTCTATACCAGGAGTATAGCTTGGTTAATAACTTGGTGCGTCTATACCAGGAGTATAACTTGGTGTGTCTATACCAGGAGTATAGCTTGCTACGTCTATACCAGGTGAATAGCTTGGTGCGTCTATACCAGGTGAATAGTTTGGTGTGTCTATACCAGGAGTATAGCTTGGTGCGTCTATACCAGGTAGTATAGCTTGGTGTGTCTATACCAGGAGTATAGCTTGGTGCGTCTATACCAGAGGTATAGCTTAGTGAATAGCTTGGTGCGTCTATACCGGGTGAATAGTTTGGTGTGTCTATACCAGGAGTATAGCTTGATGTGTCTATACCAGGAGTATAGCTTAGTGAATAGCTTGGTGCGTCTATACCAGGTGAATAGTTTGGTGCGTCTATACCAGGAGTATAGCTTGGTGTGTCTATACCAGGAGTATAGCTTGGTGCGTCTATACCAGGAGTATAGCTTGGTGTGTCTATACCAGGGGTATAGCTTGGTGTGTCTATACCAGGAGTATAGCTCGGTGAATAGCTTGGTGTGTCTATACCAGGAGTATAGCTTGGAGCGTCTACACCAGGGGTATAGCTTGGTGTGTCTATACCAGGGGTATAGCTTGGTGCGTCTATACCAGGAGTATAGCTTGGTGTGTCTATACCAGGGGTATAGCTTGGTGTGTCTATTCCAGGAGTATAGCTTGGTGCGTCTATACCAGGAGTATAGCTTGGTGTGTCTATACCAGGAGTATAGCTTGGTGTGTCTATACCAGGAGTATAGCTTGGTGTGTCTATACCAGGAGTATAGCTTGGTGAATAGCTTGTTGTGTCTATACCAGGAGTATAGCTTGGTGTGTCTATACCAGGGGTATAGCTTGGTGAATAGCTTGGTGCGTCTATACCAGGAGTATAGCTTGGTGCGTCTATACCAGGAGTATAGCTTTGTGTGTTTATAGAAGGAGTGTAGCTTGGTGTGTCTATACCAGGAGTATAGCTTGGTGAATAGCTTGGTGTGTCTATACCAGGAGTATAGCTTGGTGCGTCTATACCAGGGGTATAGCTTGGTGAATAACTTGGTGCGTCTATACCAGGAGTATAGCTTGGTGCGTCTATACCAGGAGTATAGCTTGGTGAATTGCTTGGTGTGTCTATACCAGGAGTATAGCTTGGTGAATAGCATGGTGTTTCTATACCAGGAGTATAGCTTGGTACGTCTATACCAGGTGAATAGTTTGGTGTGTCTATACCAGGAGTATAGCTTGGTGCGTCTATTCCAGGGGTATAGCTTGGTGCGTCTATACCAGGAGTATAGCTTGGTGCGTCTATACCATGGATATAGCTTGGTGTGTCTATACCAGGAGTATAGCTTGGTGAATAGCTTGGTGTGTCTATACCAGGGATATAGCTTGGTGTGTCTATACCAGTAGTATAGCTTAGTGTGTCTATACCAGTAGTATAGCTTAGTGTGTCTATACCAAGTGTATAGCTTAGTGTGTCTATACCAGTAGTATAGCTTAGTGTGTCTATACCAAGAGTATAGCTTGGTGTGTCTATACCAGGAGTATAGCTTGGTGTGTCTATACCAGGGGTATAGCTTGGTGTGTCTATACCAGGAGTATAGCTTGGTGGGTCTATACCAGGAGTATAGCTTGTTGAATAGCTTGGTGCGTCTATACCAGGAGTATAGCTTGGTGTGTCTATACCAGGAGTATAGCTTTGTGCTTCTCTACCAGGAGTATAGCTTTGTGCTTCTCTACCAGGTGTATAGCTTGGTGCGTCTATACCAGGGGTATAACTTGGTGCGTCTATACCAGGAGTATAGCTTGGTGCGTCTATACCAGGGGTATAGCTTGGTGAATAGCTTGTTGTGTCTATACCAGGAGTATAGCTTGGTGCGTCTACACCAGGGGTATAGCTTGGTGTGTCTATACCAGGGGTATAGCTTGGTGCGTCTATACCAGGAGTATAGCTTGGTGCGTCTATACCAGGGGTATAGCTTGGTGTGTCTATACCAGGAGTATGGCTTGGTGCGTCTATACCAGGAGTATAGCTTGGTGTGTCTATACCAGGAGTATAGCTTGGTGTATCTATACCAGGATTATAGCTTGGTGTGTCTATACCAGGAGTATAGCTTGTTGAATAGCTTGTTGTGTCTTTACCAGGAGTATAGCTTGGTGTGTCTATACCAGGGGTATAGCTTGGTGAATAGCTTGGTGCGTCTATACCAGGAGTATAGCTTGGTGCGTCTATACCAGGAGTATAGCTTTGTGTGTCTATACCAGGAGTATAGCTTGGTGTGTCTATACCAGGAGTATAGCTTGGTGCGTCTATACCAGGAGAATAGCTTGGTGTGTCTATACCAGGAGTATAGCTTAGTGTGTCTATACCAGGAGTATAGCTTGGTGAATAGCTTGGTGCGTCTATACCAGGTGAATAGCTTGGTACGTCTATACCAGGTGAATAGCTTGGTGCGTCTATACCAGGAGTATAGCTTGGTGTGTCTATACCAGGGGTATATCTTGGTGAATAGCTTGGTGTGTCTATACCAGGAGTATAGCTTGGTGAATAGCTTGGTGTGTCTATACCAGGTGAATAGCTTGGTAGGTCTATACCAGGTGAATAGCTTGGTGCGTCTATACCAGGTGAATAGCTTGGTGAATAGCTTGGTGTGTCTATACCAGGAGTATAGCTTGGTGAATAGCTTGGTGTGTCTATACCAGGAGTATAGCTTGGTGCGTCTATACCAGGGGTATAGCTTGGTGAATAACTTGGTGCGTCTATACCAGGAGTATAGCTTGGTGCGTCTATACCAGGAGTATAGCTTGGTGTGTCTATACCAGGGGTATAGCTATGTGTGTCTATACCAGGGATATAGCTTGGTGCGTCTATACCAGGAGTATAGCTTGGTGCGTCTATACCAGGAGTATAGCTTGGTGCGTCTATACCAGAAGTACAGCTTGGTGTGTCTATACCAGGGATATAGCTTGGTGTGTCTATACCAGGAGTATAGCTTGCTACGTCTATACCAGGTGAATAGCTTGGTGCGTCTATACCAGGTGAATAGGTTGGTGTGTCTATACCAGGATTATAGCTTGGTGCGTCTATACCAGGAGTATAGCTTGGTGTGTCTATACCAGGAGTATAGCTTGGTGCGTCTATACCAGAGGTATAGCTTAGTGAATATCTTGGTGCGTCTATACCGGGTGAATAGTTTGGTGTGTCTATACCAGGAGTATAGCTTGGTGTGTCTATACCAGGAGTATAGCTTAGTGAATAGCTTGGTGCGTCTAACCAGGTGAATAGTTTGGTGTGTCTATACCAGGAGTATAGCTTGGTGCATCTATACCAGGAGTATAGCTTGGTGTGTCTATACCAGGGGTATAGCTTGGTGTGTCTATACCAGGAGTATAGCTCGGTGAATAGCTTGGTGTTTCTATACCAGGAGTATAGCTTGGTGCGTCTACACCAGGGGTATAGCTTGGTGTGTCTATACCAGGGGTATAGCTTGGTGAATAGCTTGGTTTGTCTATACCAGGAGTATAGCTTGGTGCGTCTATACCAGGGGTATAGCTTGGTGAATAACTTGGTGCGTCTATACCAGGAGTATAGCTTGGTGCGTCTATACCAGGAGTATAGCTTGGTGAATTGCTTTGTGTGTCTATACCAGGAGTATAGCTTGGTGAATAGCATGGTGTGTCTATACCAGGAGTATAGCTTGGTACGTCTATACCAGGTGAATAGTTTGGTGCGTCTATACCAGGAGTATAGCTTGGTACGTCTATACCAGGAGTATTTCTTGGTGCGTCTATACCAGGGATATAGCTTGGTGTGTCTATACCAGGGGTATAGCTTGGTGAATAGCTTGGTGTGTCTATACCAGGGATATAGCTTGGTGTGTCTATACCAGTAGTATAGCTTAGTGTGTCTATACCAGTAGTATAGCTTAGTGTGTCTATACCAAGAGTATAGCTTAGTGTGTCTATACCAGTAGTATAGCTTAGTGTGTCTATACCAAGAGTATAGCTTGGTGTGTCTATACCAGGAGTATAGCTTGGTGTGTCTATACCAGGGGTATAGCTTGGTGTGTCTATACCAGGAGTATAGCTTGGTGGGTCTATACCAGGAGTATAGCTTGTTGAATAGCTTGGTGCGTCTATACCAGGAGTATAGCTTGGTGTGTCTATACCAGGAGTATAGCTTTGTGCTTCTCTACCAGGAGTATAGCTTTGTGCTTCTCTACCAGGTGTATAGCTTGGTGCGTCTATACCAGGGGTATAACTTGGTGCGTCTATACCAGGAGTATAGCTTGGTGCGTCTATACCAGGGGTATAGCTTGGTGAATAGCTTGTTGTGTCTATACCAGGAGTATAGCTTGGTGCGTCCCCAGGGGTATAGCTTGGTGTGTCTATACCAGGGGTATAGCTTGGTGCGTCTATACCAGGAGTATAGCTTGGTGCGCCAGGGGATAGCTTGGTGTGTCTATACCAGGAGTATGGCTTGGTGCGTCTATACCAGGAGTATAGCTTGGTGTGTCTATACCAGGAGTATAGCTTGGTGTATCTATACCAGGAGTATAGCTTGGTGTGTCTATACCAGGAGTATAGCTTGTTGAATAGCTTGTTGTGTCTTTACCAGGAGTATAGCTTGGTGTGTCTATACCAGGGGTATAGCTTGGTGAATAGCTTGGTGCGTCTATACCAGGAGTATAGCTTTGTGTGTTTATACCAGGAGTATAGCTTGGTGTGTCTATACCAGGAGTATAGCTTGGTGCGTCTATACCAGGAGAATAGCTTGGTGTGTCTATACCAGGAGTATAGCTTAGTGTGTCTATACCAGGAGTATAGCTTGGTGAATAGCTTGGTGCGATCTATACCAGGGAGTATAGCTTGGTGAATAGCTTGGTGTGTCTATACCAGGAGTATAGCTTGGTGTGTCTATACCAGGAGTACAGCTTGGTGCATCTATACCAGGAGGAAAGCAAGGTGAATAGCTTGGTGAGTCTATACCAGGAGTATAGCTTGCTGCGTCTATACAAGGAGTATAGTTTGGTGTGTCTATACCAGCGGTATAGCTTGGTGTGTCTTTACCAGGGGTATAGCTTGGTGTGTCTATACCAGTAGTATAGCTTGGTGTGTCTATACCAGGAGTATAGCTTGGTGTGTCTATACCAGGAGTATAGTTTGGTGTGTCTTTACCAGGGGTATAGCTTGGTGAATAGCTTGGTGTGTCTATACCAGGAGTATAGCTTGGTGCGTCTATACCAGGAGTATAGCTTGGCGTGTCTATACCAGGGGTATAGCTTGGTGTGTCTATACCAGGGGTATAGCTTGGTGTGTCTATACCAGGGGTATAGCTTGGTGAATAGCTTGGTGTGTCTATACCAGGAGTATAGCTTGGTGAATAGCTTGGTGTGTCTATACCAGGAGTATAGCTTGGTGTGTCTATACCAGGGGTATAGCTTGTTGAATAGCTTGGTGTGTCTATACCAGGAGTATAGCTTGGTGCGTCTATACCAGGGGTATAGCTTGGTGCGTCTATACCAAGAGTACAGCTTGGTGTGTCTATACCAGGAGTATAGCTTGGTGCGTCTACACCAGAAGTACAGCTTGGTGTGTCTATACCAGGAGTATAGCTTGGTGCGTCTATACCAGGAGTACAGCTTGGTGTGTCTATACCAGGAGTATAGCTTGGTGCGTCTATACCAGGGGTATAGCTTGTTGAATAGCTTGTTGTGTCTATACCAGGAGTATAGCTTGGTGCGTCTATACCAGAAGTATAGCTTTGTGTGTTTATACCAGGAGTATAGCTTGGTGTGTCTATACCAGGAGTATAGCTTGGTGAATAGCTTGGTGCGTCTATACCAGGAGAATAGCTTGGTGTGTCTATACAAGGAGTATAGCTTAGTGTGTCTATACCAGGAGTATAGCTTGGTGAATAGCTTGGTGCATCTATACCAGGAGTATAGCTTGGTGAATAGCTTGGTGTTTCTATACCAGGAGTATAGCTTGGTGTGTCTATACCAGGAGTATAGCTTGGTGCATCTATACCAGGAGTATAGCTTGGTGAATAGCTTGGTGAGTCTATACCAGGAGTATAGCTTGGTGCGTCTATACAAGGAGTATAGTTTGGTGTGTCTATACCAGCGGTATAGCTTGGTGTGTCTATACCAGTAGTATAGCTTGGTGTGTCTATACCAGGAGTATAGCTTGGTGTGTCTATACCAGGAGTATATATTGGTGTGTCTTTACCAGGGGTATAGCTTGGTGAATAGCTTGGTGTGTCTATACCAGGAGTATAGCTTGGTGCGTCTATACCAGGAGTATAGCTTGGTGTGTCTATACCAGGGGTATAGCTTTGTGTGTCTATACCAGGGGTATAGCTTGGTGAATAGCTTGGTGTGTCTATACAAGCAGTATAGCTTGGTGCGTCTATACCAGGGGTATAGCTTGGTGCGTCTATACCAGGAGTACAGCTTGGTGTGTCTATACCAGGAGTATAGCTTGGTGCGTCTACACCAGAAGTACAGCTTGGTGTGTCTATACCAGGAGTATAGCTTGGTGCGTCTATACCAGGAGTACAGCTTGGTGTGTCTATACCAGGAGTATAGCTTGGTGCGTCTATACCAGGGGTATAGCTTGTTGAATAGCTTGTTGTGTCTATACCAGGAGTATAGCTTGGTGCATCTATACCAGGGGTATAGCTTGGTGCGTCTATACCAGGAGTACAGCTTGGTGTGTCTATACCAGGAGTATAGCTTGGTGCGTCTACACCAGAAGTACAGCTTGGTGTGTCTATACCAGGAGTATAGCTTGGTGCGTCTATACCAGGAGCACAGCTTGGTGTGTCTATACCAGGAGTATAGGTTGGTGTGTCTATACCAGGGGTATAGCTTGTTGAATAGCTTGTTGTGTCTATACCAGGAGTATAGCTTGGTGTGTCTCTACCAGGAGTATAGTTTGGTGGGTCTATACCAGGTGTTTAGCTTTGTGGTTCTCTACCAGGTGTATAGATTGGTGCGTCTATACCAGGTGAATAGCTTGGTGAATAACTTGGTGCGTCTATACCAGGAGTATAGCTTGGTGTGTCTATACCAGGAGTATAGCTTGGTATGTCTATACCAGGTGAATAGCTTGGTGCGTCTATACCAGGAGTATAGCTTGGTTAATAACTTGGTGCGTCTATACCAGGAGTATAACTTGGTGTGTCTATACCAGGAGTATAGCTTGCTACGTCTATACCAGGTGAATAGCTTGGTGCGTCTATACCAGGTGAATAGTTTGGTGTGTCTATACCAGGAGTATAGCTTGGTGCGTCTATACCAGGTAGTATAGCTTGGTGTGTCTATACCAGGAGTATAGCTTGGTGCGTCTATACCAGAGGTATAGCTTAGTGAATAGCTTGGTGCGTCTATACCGGGTGAATAGTTTGGTGTGTCTATACCAGGAGTATAGCTTGGTGTGTCTATACCAGGAGTATAGCTTAGTGAATAGCTTGGTGCGTCTATACCAGGTGAATAGTTTGGTGCGTCTATACCAGGAGTATAGCTTGGTGTGTCTATACCAGGAGTATAGCTTGGTGCGTCTATACCAGGAGTATAGCTTGGTGTGTCTATACCAGGGGTATAGCTTGGTGTGTCTATACCAGGAGTATAGCTCGGTGAATAGCTTGGTGTGTCTATACCAGGAGTATAGCTTGGAGCGTCTACACCAGGGGTATAGCTTGGTGTGTCTATACCAGGGGTATAGCTTGGTGCGTCTATACCAGGAGTATAGCTTGGTGTGTCTATACCAGGGGTATAGCTTGGTGTGTCTATTCCAGGAGTATAGCTTGGTGCGTCTATACCAGGAGTATAGCTTGGTGTGTCTATACCAGGAGTATAGCTTGGTGTGTCTATACCAGGAGTATAGCTTGGTGAATAGCTTGTTGTGTCTATACCAGGAGTATAGCTTGGTGTGTCTATACCAGGGGTATAGCTTGGTGAATAGCTTGGTGCGTCTATACCAGGAGTATAGCTTGGTGCGTCTATACCAGGAGTATAGCTTTGTGTGTTTATAGAAGGAGTGTAGCTTGGTGTGTCTATACCAGGAGTATAGCTTGGTGAATAGCTTGGTGTGTCTATACCAGGAGTATAGCTTGGTGCGTCTATACCAGGGGTATAGCTTGGTGAATAACTTGGTGCGTCTATACCAGGAGTATAGCTTGGTGCGTCTATACCAGGAGTATAGCTTGGTGAATTGCTTGGTGTGTCTATACCAGGAGTATAGCTTGGTGAATAGCATGGTGTTTCTATACCAGGAGTATAGCTTGGTACGTCTATACCAGGTGAATAGTTTGGTGTGTCTATACCAGGAGTATAGCTTGGTGCGTCTATTCCAGGGGTATAGCTTGGTGCGTCTATACCAGGAGTATAGCTTGGTGCGTCTATACCATGGATATAGCTTGGTGTGTCTATACCAGGAGTATAGCTTGGTGAATAGCTTGGTGTGTCTATACCAGGGATATAGCTTGGTGTGTCTATACCAGTAGTATAGCTTAGTGTGTCTATACCAGTAGTATAGCTTAGTGTGTCTATACCAAGAGTATAGCTTAGTGTGTCTATACCAGTAGTATAGCTTAGTGTGTCTATACCAAGAGTATAGCTTGGTGTGTCTATACCAGGAGTATAGCTTGGTGTGTCTATACCAGGGGTATAGCTTGGTGTGTCTATACCAGGAGTATAGCTTGGTGGGTCTATACCAGGAGTATAGCTTGTTGAATAGCTTGGTGCGTCTATACCAGGAGTATAGCTTGGTGTGTCTATACCAGGAGTATAGCTTTGTGCTTCTCTACCAGGAGTATAGCTTTGTGCTTCTCTACCAGGTGTATAGCTTGGTGCGTCTATACCAGGGGTATAACTTGGTGCGTCTATACCAGGAGTATAGCTTGGTGCGTCTATACCAGGGGTATAGCTTGGTGAATAGCTTGTTGTGTCTATACCAGGAGTATAGCTTGGTGCGTCTACACCAGGGGTATAGCTTGGTGTGTCTATACCAGGGGTATAGCTTGGTGCGTCTATACCAGGAGTATAGCTTGGTGCGTCTATACCAGGGGTATAGCTTGGTGTGTCTATACCAGGAGTATGGCTTGGTGCGTCTATACCAGGAGTATAGCTTGGTGTGTCTATACCAGGAGTATAGCTTGGTGTATCTATACCAGGATTATAGCTTGGTGTGTCTATACCAGGAGTATAGCTTGTTGAATAGCTTGTTGTGTCTTTACCAGGAGTATAGCTTGGTGTGTCTATACCAGGGGTATAGCTTGGTGAATAGCTTGGTGCGTCTATACCAGGAGTATAGCTTGGTGCGTCTATACCAGGAGTATAGCTTTGTGTGTTTATACCAGGAGTATAGCTTGGTGTGTCTATACCAGGAGTATAGCTTGGTGCGTCTATACCAGGAGAATAGCTTGGTGTGTCTATACCAGGAGTATAGCTTAGTGTGTCTATACCAGGAGTATAGCTTGGTGAATAGCTTGGTGCGTCTATACCAGGGGTATAGCTTGGTGAATAGCTTGGTGTGTCTATACCAGGTGAATAGCTTGGTACGTCTATACCAGGTGAATAGCTTGGTGCGTCTATACCAGGAGTATAGCTTGGTGTGTCTATACCAGGGGTATATCTTGGTGAATAGCTTGGTGTGTCTATACCAGGAGTATAGCTTGGTGAATAGCTTGGTGTGTCTATACCAGGTGAATAGCTTGGTAGGTCTATACCAGGTGAATAGCTTGGTGCGTCTATACCAGGTGAATAGCTTGGTGAATAGCTTGGTGTGTCTATACCAGGAGTATAGCTTGGTGAATAGCTTGGTGTGTCTATACCAGGAGTATAGCTTGGTGCGTCTATACCAGGGGTATAGCTTGGTGAATAACTTGGTGCGTCTATACCAGGAGTATAGCTTGGTGCGTCTATACCAGGAGTATAGCTTGGTGTGTCTATACCAGGGGTATAGCTATGTGTGTCTATACCAGGGATATAGCTTGGTGCGTCTATACCAGGAGTATAGCTTGGTGCGTCTATACCAGGAGTATAGCTTGGTGCGTCTATACCAGAAGTACAGCTTGGTGTGTCTATACCAGGGATATAGCTTGGTGTGTCTATACCAGGAGTATAGCTTGCTACGTCTATACCAGGTGAATAGCTTGGTGCGTCTATACCAGGTGAATAGGTTGGTGTGTCTATACCAGGATTATAGCTTGGTGCGTCTATACCAGGAGTATAGCTTGGTGTGTCTATACCAGGAGTATAGCTTGGTGCGTCTATACCAGAGGTATAGCTTAGTGAATATCTTGGTGCGTCTATACCGGGTGAATAGTTTGGTGTGTCTATACCAGGAGTATAGCTTGGTGTGTCTATACCAGGAGTATAGCTTAGTGAATAGCTTGGTGCGTCTAACCAGGTGAATAGTTTGGTGTGTCTATACCAGGAGTATAGCTTGGTGCATCTATACCAGGAGTATAGCTTGGTGTGTCTATACCAGGGGTATAGCTTGGTGTGTCTATACCAGGAGTATAGCTCGGTGAATAGCTTGGTGTTTCTATACCAGGAGTATAGCTTGGTGCGTCTACACCAGGGGTATAGCTTGGTGTGTCTATACCAGGGGTATAGCTTGGTGAATAGCTTGGTTTGTCTATACCAGGAGTATAGCTTGGTGCGTCTATACCAGGGGTATAGCTTGGTGAATAACTTGGTGCGTCTATACCAGGAGTATAGCTTGGTGCGTCTATACCAGGAGTATAGCTTGGTGAATTGCTTTGTGTGTCTATACCAGGAGTATAGCTTGGTGAATAGCATGGTGTGTCTATACCAGGAGTATAGCTTGGTACGTCTATACCAGGTGAATAGTTTGGTGCGTCTATACCAGGAGTATAGCTTGGTACGTCTATACCAGGAGTATTTCTTGGTGCGTCTATACCAGGGATATAGCTTGGTGTGTCTATACCAGGGGTATAGCTTGGTGAATAGCTTGGTGTGTCTATACCAGGGATATAGCTTGGTGTGTCTATACCAGTAGTATAGCTTAGTGTGTCTATACCAGTAGTATAGCTTAGTGTGTCTATACCAAGAGTATAGCTTAGTGTGTCTATACCAGTAGTATAGCTTAGTGTGTCTATAC
This sequence comes from Salmo salar, assembly GCF_965601325.2. Taxonomy (NCBI): domain Eukaryota; kingdom Metazoa; phylum Chordata; class Actinopteri; order Salmoniformes; family Salmonidae; genus Salmo; species Salmo salar. Next base: position 13,498,177 of record NC_138295.1, read on the forward strand.
CAAGAGTATAGCTTGGTGTGTCTATACCAGGAGTATAGCTTGGTGTGTCTATACCAGGGGTATAGCTTGGTGTGTCTATACCAGGAGTATAGCTTGGTGGGTCTATACCAGGAGTATAGCTTGTTGAATAGCTTGGTGCGTCTATACCAGGAGTATAGCTTGGTGTGTCTATACCAGGAGTATAGCTTTGTGCTTCTCTACCAGGAGTATAGCTTTGTGCTTCTCTACCAGGTGTATAGCTTGGTGCGTCTATACCAGGGGTATAACTTGGTGCGTCTATACCAGGAGTATAGCTTGGTGCGTCTATACCAGGGGTATAGCTTGGTGAATAGCTTGTTGTGTCTATACCAGGAGTATAGCTTGGTGCGTCTACACCAGGGGTATAGCTTGGTGTGTCTATACCAGGGGTATAGCTTGGTGCGTCTATACCAGGAGTATAGCTTGGTGCGTCTATACCAGGGGTATAGCTTGGTGTGTCTATACCAGGAGTATGGCTTGGTGCGTCTATACCAGGAGTATAGCTTGGTGTGTCTATACCAGGAGTATAGCTTGGTGTATCTATACCAGGAGTATAGCTTGGTGTGTCTATACCAGGAGTATAGCTTGTTGAATAGCTTGTTGTGTCTTTACCAGGAGTATAGCTTGGTGTGTCTATACCAGGGGTATAGCTTGGTGAATAGCTTGGTGCGTCTATACCAGGAGTATAGCTTTGTGTGTTTATACCAGGAGTATAGCTTGGTGTGTCTATACCAGGAGTATAGCTTGGTGCGTCTATACCAGGAGAATAGCTTGGTGTGTCTATACCAGGAGTATAGCTTAGTGTGTCTATACCAGGAGTATAGCTTGGTGAATAGCTTGGTGCGTCTATACCAGGGGTATAGCTTGGTGAATAGCTTGGTGTGTCTATACCAGGTGAATAGCTTGGTACGTCTATACCAGGTGAATAGATGGTGCGTCTATACCAGGAGTATAGCTTGGTGTGTCTATACCAGGGGTATATCTTGGTGAATAGCTTGGTGTGTCTATACCAGGAGTATAGCTTGGTGAATAGCTTGGTGTGTCTATACCAGGTGAATAGCTTGGTAGGTCTATACCAGGTGAATAGCTTGGTGCGTCTATACCAGGTGAATAGCTTGGTGAATAGCTTGGTGTGTCTATACCAGGAGTATAGCTTGGTGAATAGCTTGGTGTGTCTATACCAGGAGTATAGCTTGGTGCGTCTATACCAGGGGTATAGCTTGGTGAATAACTTGGTGCGTCTATACCAGGAGTATAGCTTGGTGCTTCTATACCAGGAGTATAGCTTGGTGTGTCTATACCAGGGGTATAGCTTGGTGTGTCTATACCAGGAGTATAGCTTGGTGCATCTATACCAGGAGTATAGCATGGTGTGTATATACCAGGAGTATAGCTTGGTGTGTCTATACCAGGAGTATAGCTTGGTGTGTCTATACCAGGAGTATAGCTTGGTGAATAGCTTGTTGTGTCTATACCAGGAGTATAGCTTGGTGTGTCTATACCAGGGGTATAGCTTGGCGAATAGCTTGGTGCGTCTATACCAGGAGTATAGCTTGGTGCGTCTATACCAGGAGTATAGCTTTGTGTGTTTATACCAGGAGAAAAGCTTGGTGTGTCTATACCAGGAGTATAGCTTGGTGAATAGCTTGGTGTGTCTATACCAGGAGTATAGCTTGGTGCGTCTATACCAGGGGTATAGCTTGGTGAATAACTTGGTGCGTCTATACCAGGAGTATAGCTTGGTGCGTCTATACTAGGAGTATAGCTTGGTGAATTGCTTGGTGTGTCTATACGAGGAGTATAGCTTGGTGAATAGCTTGGTGTGTCTATACCAGGAGTATAGCTTGGTACGTCTATACCAGGTGAATAGTTTGGTGTGTCTATACCAGGAGTATAGCTTGGTGGGTCTATTCCAGGGGTATAGCTTGGTGCGTCTATACCAGGTGTATAGCTTGGTACGTCTATACCAGCAGTATAGATTGGTGCGTCTATACCAGGGATATAGCTTGGTGTGTCTATACCAGGAGTATAGCTTGGTGAATAGCTTGGTGTGTCTATACCAGGGATATAGCTTGGTGTGTCTATACCAGTAGTATAGCTTAGTGTGTCTATACCAGTAGTATAGCTTAGTGTGTCTATACCATGAGTATAGCTTAGTGTGTCTATACCAGTAGTATAGCTTAGTGTGTCTATACCAAGAGTATAGCTTGGTGTGTCTATACCAGGAGTATAGCTTGGTGTGTCTATACCAGGGGTATAGCTTGGTGTGTCTATACCAGGAGTATAGCTTGGTGGGTCTATACCAGGAGTATAGCTTGGTGAATAGCTTGGTGCGTCTATACCAGGAGTATAGCTTGGTGAATAGCTTGGTGCGTCTATACCAGGGGTATAGCTTGGTGTGTCTATACCAGGAGTATAGCTTGGTGAATAGCTTGGTGTGTCTATACCAGGAGTATAGCTTGGTGTGTCTATACCAGGAGTATAGCTTGGTGCGTCTATACCAGGAGTATAGCTTGATGCGTCTATACCAGGAGAATAGCTTGGTGTGTCTATTCCAGGAGTATAGCTTGGTGCGTCTATACCAGGAGTACAGCTTGGTGTGTCTATACCAGGAGTATAGCTTGGTGCGTCTATACCAGGAGTATAGCTTAGTGTGTCTATACCAGGAGTATAGCTTTGTGCTTCTCTACCAGGAGTATAGCTTGGTGTGTCTCTACCTGGAGTATAGTTTGGTGTGTCTATACCAGGAGTATAGCTTCGTGTATAACTTCGTGCGTCTATACCAGGAGTATAGCTTGGTGCGTCTATACCAGGGATATAGCTTGGTGTGTCTATACCAGGAGTATAGCTTGGTGAATTGCTTGGTGTGTCTATACCAGGGATATAGCTTGGTGTGTCTATACCAGTAGTATAGCTTAGTGTGTCTATACCAGTAGTATAGCTTAGTGTGTCTATACCATGAGTATAGCTTAGTGTGTCTATACCAGTAGTATAGCTTAGTGTGTCTATACCAGTAGTATAGCTTGGTGTGTCTATACCAGGAGTATAGCTTGGTGTGTCTATACCAGGGGTATAGCTTGGTGGGTCTATACCAGGAGTATAGCTTGGTGGGTCTATACCAGGAGTATAGCTTGGTGAATAGCTTGGTGCGTCTATACCAGGAGTATAGCTTGGTGAATAGCTTGGTGCGTCTATACCAGGGGTATAGCTTGGTGTGTCTATACCAGGAGTATAGCTTGGTGCGTCTATTCCAGGGGTATAGCTTGGTGCGTCTATACCAGGAGTATAGCTTGGTGCGTCTATACCATGGATATAGCTTGGTGTGTCTATACCAGGAGTATAGCTTGGTGAATAGCTTGGTGTGTCTATACCAGGGATATAGCTTGGTGTGTCTATACCAGTAGTATAGCTTAGTGTGTCTATACCAGTAGTATAGCTTAGTGTGTCTATACCAAGAGTATAGCTTAGTGTGTCTATACCAGTAGTATAGCTTAGTGTGTCTATACCAAGAGTATAGCTTGGTGTGTCTATACCAGGAGTATAGCTTGGTGTGTCTATACCAGGGGTATAGCTTGGTGTGTCTATACCAGGAGTATAGCTTGGTGGGTCTATACCAGGAGTATAGCTTGTTGAATAGCTTGGTGCGTCTATACCAGGAGTATAGCTTGGTGTGTCTATACCAGGAGTATAGCTTTGTGCTTCTCTACCAGGAGTATAGCTTTGTGCTTCTCTACCAGGTGTATAGCTTGGTGCGTCTATACCAGGGGTATAACTTGGTGCGTCTATACCAGGAGTATAGCTTGGTGCGTCTATACCAGGGGTATAGCTTGGTGAATAGCTTGTTGTGTCTATACCAGGAGTATAGCTTGGTGCGTCTACACCAGGGGTATAGCTTGGTGTGTCTATACCAGGGGTATAGCTTGGTGCGTCTATACCAGGAGTATAGCTTGGTGCGTCTATACCAGGGGTATAGCTTGGTGTGTCTATACCAGGAGTATGGCTTGGTGCGTCTATACCAGGAGTATAGCTTGGTGTGTCTATACCAGGAGTATAGCTTGGTGTATCTATACCAGGATTATAGCTTGGTGTGTCTATACCAGGAGTATAGCTTGTTGAATAGCTTGTTGTGTCTTTACCAGGAGTATAGCTTGGTGTGTCTATACCAGGGGTATAGCTTGGTGAATAGCTTGGTGCGTCTATACCAGGAGTATAGCTTGGTGCGTCTATACCAGGAGTATAGCTTTGTGTGTTTATACCAGGAGTATAGCTTGGTGTGTCTATACCAGGAGTATAGCTTGGTGCGTCTATACCAGGAGAATAGCTTGGTGTGTCTATACCAGGAGTATAGCTTAGTGTGTCTATACCAGGAGTATAGCTTGGTGAATAGCTTGGTGCGTCTATACCAGGGGTATAGCTTGGTGAATAGCTTGGTGTGTCTATACCAGGTGAATAGCTTGGTACGTCTATACCAGGTGAATAGCTTGGTGCGTCTATACCAGGAGTATAGCTTGGTGTGTCTATACCAGGGGTATATCTTGGTGAATAGCTTGGTGTGTCTATACCAGGAGTATAGCTTGGTGAATAGCTTGGTGTGTCTATACCAGGTGAATAGCTTGGTAGGTCTATACCAGGTGAATAGCTTGGTGCGTCTATACCAGGTGAATAGCTTGGTGAATAGCTTGGTGTGTCTATACCAGGAGTATAGCTTGGTGAATAGCTTGGTGTGTCTATACCAGGAGTATAGCTTGGTGCGTCTATACCAGGGGTATAGCTTGGTGAATAACTTGGTGCGTCTATACCAGGAGTATAGCTTGGTGCGTCTATACCAGGAGTATAGCTTGGTGTGTCTATACCAGGGGTATAGCTATGTGTGTCTATACCAGGGATATAGCTTGGTGCGTCTATACCAGGAGTATAGCTTGGTGCGTCTATACCAGGAGTATAGCTTGGTGCGTCTATACCAGAAGTACAGCTTGGTGTGTCTATACCAGGGATATAGCTTGGTGTGTCTATACCAGGAGTATAGCTTGCTACGTCTATACCAGGTGAATAGCTTGGTGCGTCTATACCAGGTGAATAGGTTGGTGTGTCTATACCAGGATTATAGCTTGGTGCGTCTATACCAGGAGTATAGCTTGGTGTGTCTATACCAGGAGTATAGCTTGGTGCGTCTATACCAGAGGTATAGCTTAGTGAATATCTTGGTGCGTCTATACCGGGTGAATAGTTTGGTGTGTCTATACCAGGAGTATAGCTTGGTGTGTCTATACCAGGAGTATAGCTTAGTGAATAGCTTGGTGCGTCTAACCAGGTGAATAGTTTGGTGTGTCTATACCAGGAGTATAGCTTGGTGCATCTATACCAGGAGTATAGCTTGGTGTGTCTATACCAGGGGTATAGCTTGGTGTGTCTATACCAGGAGTATAGCTCGGTGAATAGCTTGGTGTTTCTATACCAGGAGTATAGCTTGGTGCGTCTACACCAGGGGTATAGCTTGGTGTGTCTATACCAGGGGTATAGCTTGGTGAATAGCTTGGTTTGTCTATACCAGGAGTATAGCTTGGTGCGTCTATACCAGGGGTATAGCTTGGTGAATAACTTGGTGCGTCTATACCAGGAGTATAGCTTGGTGAATTGCTTTGTGTGTCTATACCAGGAGTATAGCTTGGTGAATAGCATGGTGTGTCTATACCAGGAGTATAGCTTGGTACGTCTATACCAGGTGAATAGTTTGGTGCGTCTATACCAGGAGTATAGCTTGGTACGTCTATACCAGGAGTATAGCTTGGTGCGTCTATACCATGGATATAGCTTGGTGTGTCTATACCAGGGGTATAGCTTGGTGAATAGCTTGGTGTGTCTATACCAGGGATATAGCTTGGTGTGTCTATACCAGTAGTATAGCTTAGTGTGTCTATACCAGTAGTATAGCTTAGTGTGTCTATACCAAGAGTATAGCTTAGTGTGTCTATACCAGTAGTATAGCTTAGTGTGTCTATACCAGCAGTATAGCTTAGTGTGTCTATACCAGTAGTATAGCTTGGTGTGTCTATACCAGGAGTATAGCTTGGTGTGTCTATACCAGGGGTATAGCTTGGTGGGTCTATACCAGGAGTATAGCTTGGTGGGTCTATACCAGGAGTATAGCTTGGTGAATAGCTTGGTGCGTCTATACCAGGAGTATAGCTTGGTGAATAGCTTGGTGCGTCTATACCAGGGGTATAGCTTGGTGTGTCTATACCAGGAGTATAGCTTGGTGCGTCTATTCCAGGGGTATAGCTTGGTGCGTCTATACCAGGAGTATAGCTTGGTGCGTCTATACCATGGATATAGCTTGGTGTGTCTATACCAGGAGTATAGCTTGGTGAATAGCTTGGTGTGTCTATACCAGGGATATAGCTTGGTGTGTCTATACCAGTAGTATAGCTTAGTGTGTCTATACCAGTAGTATAGCTTAGTGTGTCTATACCAAGAGTATAGCTTAGTGTGTCTATACCAGTAGTATAGCTTAGTGTGTCTATACCAAAAGTATAGCTTGGTGTGTCTATACCAGGAGTATAGCTTGGTGTGTCTATACCAGGGGTATAGCTTGGTGTGTCTATACCAGGAGTATAGCTTGGTGGGTCTATACCAGGAGTATAGCTTGTTGAATAGCTTGGTGCGTCTATACCAGGAGTATAGCTTGGTGTGTCTATACCAGGAGTATAGCTTTGTGCTTCTCTACCAGGAGTATAGCTTTGTGCTTCTCTACCAGGTGTATAGCTTGGTGCGTCTATACCAGGGGTATAACTTGGTGCGTCTATACCAGGAGTATAGCTTGGTGCGTCTATACCAGGGGTATAGCTTGGTGAATAGCTTGTTGTGTCTATACCAGGAGTATAGCTTGGTGCGTCTACACCAGGGGTATAGCTTGGTGTGTCTATACCAGGGGTATAGCTTGGTGCGTCTATACCAGGAGTATAGCTTGGTGCGTCTATACCAGGGGTATAGCTTGGTGTGTCTATACCAGGAGTATGGCTTGGTGCGTCTATACCAGGAGTATAGCTTGGTGTGTCTATACCAGGAGTATAGCTTGGTGTATCTATACCAGGATTATAGCTTGGTGTGTCTATACCAGGAGTATAGCTTGTTGAATAGCTTGTTGTGTCTTTACCAGGAGTATAGCTTGGTGTGTCTATACCAGGGGTATAGCTTGGTGAATAGCTTGGTGCGTCTATACCAGGAGTATAGCTTGGTGCGTCTATACCAGGAGTATAGCTTTGTGTGTTTATACCAGGAGTATAGCTTGGTGTGTCTATACCAGGAGTATAGCTTGGTGCGTCTATACCAGGAGAATAGCTTGGTGTGTCTATACCAGGAGTATAGCTTAGTGTGTCTATACCAGGAGTATAGCTTGGTGAATAGCTTGGTGCGTCTATACCAGGGGTATAGCTTGGTGAATAGCTTGGTGTGTCTATACCAGGTGAATAGCTTGGTACGTCTATACCAGGTGAATAGCTTGGTGCGTCTATACCAGGAGTATAGCTTGGTGTGTCTATACCAGGGGTATATCTTGGTGAATAGCTTGGTGTGTCTATACCAGGAGTATAGCTTGGTGAATAGCTTGGTGTGTCTATACCAGGTGAATAGCTTGGTAGGTCTATACCAGGTGAATAGCTTGGTGCGTCTATACCAGGTGAATAGCTTGGTGAATAGCTTGGTGTGTCTATACCAGGAGTATAGCTTGGTGAATAGCTTGGTGTGTCTATACCAGGAGTATAGCTTGGTGCGTCTATACCAGGGGTATAGCTTGGTGAATAACTTGGTGCGTCTATACCAGGAGTATAGCTTGGTGCGTCTATACCAGGAGTATAGCTTGGTGTGTCTATACCAGGGGTATAGCTATGTGTGTCTATACCAGGGATATAGCTTGGTGCGTCTATACCAGGAGTATAGCTTGGTGCGTCTATACCAGGAGTATAGCTTGGTGCGTCTATACCAGAAGTACAGCTTGGTGTGTCTATACCAGGGATATAGCTTGGTGTGTCTATACCAGGAGTATAGCTTGCTACGTCTATACCAGGTGAATAGCTTGGTGCGTCTATACCAGGTGAATAGGTTGGTGTGTCTATACCAGGATTATAGCTTGGTGCGTCTATATCAGGAGTATAGCTTGGTGTGTCTATACCAGGAGTATAGCTTGGTGCGTCTATACCAGAGGTATAGCTTAGTGAATATCTTGGTGCGTCTATACCGGGTGAATAGTTTGGTGTGTCTATACCAGGAGTATAGCTTGGTGTGTCTATACCAGGAGTATAGCTTAGTGAATAGCTTGGTGCGTCTAACCAGGTGAATAGTTTGGTGTGTCTATACCAGGAGTATAGCTTGGTGCATCTATACCAGGAGTATAGCTTGGTGTGTCTATACCAGGGGTATAGCTTGGTGTGTCTATACCAGGAGTATAGCTCGGTGAATAGCTTGGTGTTTCTATACCAGGAGTATAGCTTGGTGCGTCTACACCAGGGGTATAGCTTGGTGTGTCTATACCAGGGGTATAGCTTGGTGAATAGCTTGGTTTGTCTATACCAGGAGTATAGCTTGGTGCGTCTATACCAGGGGTATAGCTTGGTGAATAACTTGGTGCGTCTATACCAGGAGTATAGCTTGGTGAATTGCTTTGTGTGTCTATACCAGGAGTATAGCTTGGTGAATAGCATGGTGTGTCTATACCAGGAGTATAGCTTGGTACGTCTATACCAGGTGAATAGTTTGGTGCGTCTATACCAGGAGTATAGCTTGGTACGTCTATACCAGGAGTATAGCTTGGTGCGTCTATACCAGGGATATAGCTTGGTGTGTCTATACAGGGTATAGCTTGGTACCAGGAGTATAGCTTGGTGTGTCTATACCAGGGGTATAGCTTGGTGTGTCTATACCAGGAGTATAGCTCGGTGAATAGCTTGGTGTTTCTATACCAGGAGTATAGCTTGGTGCGTCTACACCAGGGGTATAGCTTGGTGTGTCTATACCAGGGGTATAGCTTGGTGAATAGCTTGGTTTGTCTATACCAGGAGTATAGCTTGGTGCGTCTATACCAGGGGTATAGCTTGGTGAATAACTTGGTGCGTCTATACCAGGAGTATAGCTTGGTGAATTGCTTTGTGTGTCTATACCAGGAGTATAGCTTGGTGAATAGCATGGTGTGTCTATACCAGGAGTATAGCTTGGTACGTCTATACCAGGTGAATAGTTTGGTGCGTCTATACCAGGAGTATAGCTTGGTACGTCTATACCAGGAGTATAGCTTGGTGCGTCTATACCAGGGATATAGCTTGGTGTGTCTATACCAGGGGTATAGCTTGGTGAATAGCTTGGTGTGTCTATACCAGGGATATAGCTTGGTGTGTCTATACCAGTAGTATAGCTTAGTGTGTCTATACCAGTAGTATAGCTTAGTGTGTCTATACCAAGAGTATAGCTTAGTGTGTCTATACCAGTAGTATAGCTTAGTGTGTCTATACCAAGAGTATAGCTTGGTGTGTCTATACCAGGAGTATAGCTTGGTGTGTCTATACCAGGGGTATAGCTTGGTGTGTCTATACCAGGAGTATAGCTTGGTGGGTCTATACCAGGAGTATAGCTTGTTGAATAGCTTGGTGCGTCTATACCAGGAGTATAGCTTGGTGTGTCTATACCAGGAGTATAGCTTTGTGCTTCTCTACCAGGAGTATAGCTTTGTGCTTCTCTACCAGGTGTATAGCTTGGTGCGTCTATACCAGGGGTATAACTTGGTGCGTCTATACCAGGAGTATAGCTTGGTGCGTCTATACCAGGGGTATAGCTTGGTGAATAGCTTGTTGTGTCTATACCAGGAGTATAGCTTGGTGCGTCTACACCAGGGGTATAGCTTGGTGTGTCTATACCAGGGGTATAGCTTGGTGCATCTATACCAGGAGTATAGCTTGGTGCGTCTATACCAGGGGTATAGCTTGGTGTGTCTATACCAGGAGTATGGCTTGGTGCGTCTATACCAGGAGTATAGCTTGGTGTGTCTATACCAGGAGTATAGCTTGGTGTATCTATACCAGGAGTATAGCTTTGTGTGTCTATACCAGGAGTATAGCTTGTTGAATAGCTTGTTGTGTCTTTACCAGGAGTATAGCTTGGTGTGTCTATACCAGGGGTATAGCTTGGTGAATAGCTTGGTGCGTCTATACCAGGAGTATAGCTTTGTGTGTTTATACCAGGAGTATAGCTTGGTGTGTCTATACCAGGAGTATAGCTTGGTGCGTCTATACCAGGAGAATAGCTTGGTGTGTCTATACCAGGAGTATAGCTTAGTGTGTCTATACCAGGAGTATAGCTTGGTGAATAGCTTGGTGCGTCTATACCAGGGGTATAGCTTGGTGAATAGCTTGGTGTGTCTATACCAGGTGAATAGCTTGGTACGTCTATACCAGGTGAATAGATGGTGCGTCTATACCAGGAGTATAGCTTGGTGTGTCTATACCAGGGGTATATCTTGGTGAATAGCTTGGTGTGTCTATACCAGGAGTATAGCTTGGTGAATAGCTTGGTGTGTCTATACCAGGTGAATAGCTTGGTAGGTCTATACCAGGTGAATAGCTTGGTGCGTCTATACCAGGTGAATAGCTTGGTGAATAGCTTGGTGTGTCTATACCAGGAGTATAGCTTGGTGAATAGCTTGGTGTGTCTATACCAGGAGTATAGCTTGGTGCGTCTATACCAGGGGTATAGCTTGGTGAATAACTTGGTGCGTCTATACCAGGAGTATAGCTTGGTGCTTCTATACCAGGAGTATAGCTTGGTGTGTCTATACCAGGGGTATAGCTTGGTGTGTCTATACCAGGAGTATAGCTTGGTGCATCTATACCAGGAGTATAGCATGGTGTGTATATACCAGGAGTATAGCTTGGTGTGTCTATACCAGGAGTATAGCTTGGTGTGTCTATACCAGGAGTATAGCTTGGTGAATAGCTTGTTGTGTCTATACCAGGAGTATAGCTTGGTGTGTCTATACCAGGGGTATAGCTTGGCGAATAGCTTGGTGCGTCTATACCAGGAGTATAGCTTGGTGCGTCTATACCAGGAGTATAGCTTTGTGTGTTTATACCAGGAGAAAAGCTTGGTGTGTCTATACCAGGAGTATAGCTTGGTGAATAGCTTGGTGTGTCTATACCAGGAGTATAGCTTGGTGCGTCTATACCAGGGGTATAGCTTGGTGAATAACTTGGTGCGTCTATACCAGGAGTATAGCTTGGTGCGTCTATACTAGGAGTATAGCTTGGTGAATTGCTTGGTGTGTCTATACGAGGAGTATAGCTTGGTGAATAGCTTGGTGTGTCTATACCAGGAGTATAGCTTGGTACGTCTATACCAGGTGAATAGTTTGGTGTGTCTATACCAGGAGTATAGCTTGGTGGGTCTATTCCAGGGGTATAGCTTGGTGCGTCTATTCCAGGTGTATAGCTTGGTACGTCTATACCAGCAGTATAGATTGGTGCGTCTATACCAGGGATATAGCTTGGTGTGTCTATACCAGGAGTATAGCTTGGTGAATAGCTTGGTGTGTCTATACCAGGGATATAGCTTGGTGTGTCTATACCAGTAGTATAGCTTAGTGTGTCTATACCAGTAGTATAGCTTAGTGTGTCTATACCATGAGTATAGCTTAGTGTGTCTATACCAGTAGTATAGCTTAGTGTGTCTATACCAAGAGTATAGCTTGGTGTGTCTATACCAGGAGTATAGCTTGGTGAATAGCTTGGTGCGTCTATACCAGGAGTATAGCTTGGTGAATAGCTTGGTGCGTCTATACCAGGGGTATAGCTTGGTGTGTCTATACCAGGAGTATAGCTTGGTGAAGAGCTTGGTGTGTCTATACCAGGAGTATAGCTTGGTGTGTCTATACCAGGAGTATAGCTTGGTGCGTCTATACCAGGAGTATAGCTTGATGCGTCTATACCAGGAGAATAGCTTGGTGTGTCTATTCCAGGAGTATAGCTTGGTGCGTCTATACCAGGAGTGCAGCTTGGTGTGTCTATACCAGGAGTATAGCTTGGTGCGTCTATACCAGGAGTATAGCTTAGTGTGTCTATACCAGGAGTATAGCTTTGTGCTTCTCTACCAGGAGTATAGCTTGGTGTGTCTCTACCTGGAGTATAGTTTGGTGTGTCTATACCAGGAGTATAGCTTCGTGTATAACTTCGTGCGTCTATACCAGGAGTATAGCTTGGTGCGTCTATACCAGGGATATAGCTTGGTGTGTCTATACCAGGAGTATAGCTTGGTGAATTGCTTGGTGTGTCTATACCAGGGATATAGCTTGGTGTGTCTATACCAGTAGTATAGCTTAGTGTGTCTATACCAGTAGTATAGCTTAGTGTGTCTATACCATGAGTATAGCTTAGTGTGTCTATACCAGTAGTATAGCTTAGTGTGTCTATACCAGTAGTATAGCTTGGTGTGTCTATACCAGGAGTATAGCTTGGTGTGTCTATACCAGGGGTATAGCTTGGTGGGTCTATACCAGGAGTATAGCTTGGTGGGTCTATACCAGGAGTATAGCTTGGTGAATAGCTTGGTGCGTCTATACCAGGAGTATAGCTTGGTGAATAGCTTGGTGCGTCTATACCAGGGGTATAGCTTGGTGTGTCTATACCAGGAGTATAGCTTGGTGAATAGCTTGGTGTGTCTATACCAGGAGTATAGCTTGGTGTGTCTATACCAGGAGTATAGCTTGGTGCGTCTATACCAGGAGTATAGCTTGATGCGTCTATACCAGGAGAATAGCTTGGTGTGTCTATTCCAGGAGTATAGCTTGGTGCGTCTATACCAGGAGTACAGCTTGGTGTGTCTATACCAGGAGTATAGCTTGGTGCGTCTATACCAGGAGTATAGCTTAGTGTGTCTATACCAGGAGTATAGCTTTGTGCTTCTCTACCAGGAGTATAGCTTTGTGTGTCTCTACCTGGAGTATAGTTTGGTGTGTCTATACCAGGAGTATAGCTTCGTGTATAACTTCGTGCGTCTATACCAGGAGTATAGCTTGGTGTGTCTATACCAGGAGTATAGCTTGGTATGTCTATACCAGGTGAATAGCTTGGTGTGTCTATACCAGGAGTATAGCTTGGTGCGTCTATACCAGGAGTATAGCTTGGTGAATAACTTGGTGCGTCTATACCAGGAGTATAGCTTGGTGTGTCTATACCAGAAGTATAACTTGCTACATCTTTACCAGGTGAATAGATTGGTGCGTCTATACCAGGTGAATAGTTTGGTGTGTCTATACCAGGAGTATAGCTTGGTGCGTCTATACCAGGAGTATAGCTTGGTGTGTCTATACCAGGAGTGTAGCTTGGTGCGTCTATACCAGGAGTATAGCTTAGTGAATAGCTTGGTGCGTCTATACCAGGTGAATAGTTTGGTGTGTCTATACCAGGAGTATAGCTTGGTGTGTCTATAGCAGGAGTATAGCTTAGTGAATAGCTTGGTGCGTCTATACCAGGTGAATAGTTTGGTGCGTCTATACCAGGAGTATAGCTTGGTGTGTCTATACCAGGGGTATAGCTTGGTGTGTCTATACCAGGAGTATAGCTAGGTGTGTCTATACCAGGAGTATAGCTTGGTGTGTCTATACCAGGAGTATAGCTTGGTGTGTCTATACCAGGAGTATAGCTTGGTGTGTCTATACCAGGAGTATAGCTTGGTGAATAGCTTGTTGTGTCTATACCAGGAGTATAGCTTGGTGCGTATATACCAGGGGTATAGCTTGTTGAATAGCTTGGTGCGTCTATACCAGGAGTATAGCTTGGTGCGTCTATACCAGAAGTATAGCTTTGTGTGTTTATACCAGGAGTATAGCTTGGTGTGTCTATACCAGGAGTATAGCTTGGTGTGTCTGTACCAGGAGTATAGCTTGTTGAATAGCTTGCTGTGTCTTTACCAGGAGTATAGCTTGGTGTGTCTATACCAGGGGTATAGCTTGGTGAATAGCTTGGTGCGTCTATACCAGGAGTATAGCTTGGTGCGTCTATACCAGGGGTATAGCTTTGTGTGTTTATACCAGGAGTATAGCTTGGTGTGTCTATACCAGGAGTATAGCTTGGTGCGTCTATACCAGGAGAATAGCTTGGTGTGTCTATACCAGGAGTATAGCTTAGTGTGTCTATACCAGGAGTATAGCTTGGTGAATAGCTTGGTGCGTCTATACCAGGGGTATAGCTTGGTGAATAGCTTGGTGTGTCTATACCAGGTGAATAGCTTGGTACGTCTATACCAGGTGAATAGCTTGGTGCGTCTATACCAGGAGTATAGCTTGGTGTGTCTATACCAGGGGTATAGCTTGGTGAATAGCTTGGTGTGTCTATACCAGGAGTATAGCTTGGTGAATAGCTTGGTGTGTCTATACCAGGTGAATAGCTTGGTACGTCTATACCAGGTGAATAGCTTGGTGCGTCTATACCAGGTGAATAGCTTGGTGAATAGCTTGGTGTGTCTATACCAGGAGTATAGCTTGGTGAATAGCTTGGTGTGTCTATACCAGGAGTATAGCTTGGTGCGTCTATACCAGGGGTATAGCTTGGTGAATAACTTGGTGCGTCTATACCAGGAGTATAGCTTGGTGCGTCTATACCAGGAGTATAGCTTGGTGTGTCTATACCAGGGGTATAGCTTGGTGCGTCTATACCAGGGATATAGCTTGGTGCGTCTATACCAGGAGTATAGCTTGGTGCGTCTATACCAGAAGTACAGCTTGGTGTGTCTATACCAGGGATATAGCTTGGTGTGTCTATACCAGGAGTATAGCTTGGTGAATAGCTTGGTGCGTCTATACCAGGAGTATAGCTTGGTGCGTCTATACCAGGAGTATAGCTTGGTGTGTCTATACCAGGGGTATAGCTTGGTGTGTCTATACCAGGAGTACAGCTTGGTGCGTCTATACCAGGAGTATAGCTTGGTGCGTCTATACCAGGAGTATAGCTTGGTGCGTCTATACCAGGAGTAGTTACCAGGTGTAACTACGCCATTCAATCCTGGACAGATTTGTTTGGTGGAAAATTCTCAATTTGGGTAAAAACACACTCCAGGCCACTCTGAATATCTAAAACTAGATAGACAGTATGTAATTATAATGGACATATATAACTAGATAGACAGTATATAAATTATAATGGACATATATAACTAGATAGACAGTATGTAAATTATAATGCGGTAATCAGTTTTGAAATAACTGCCCTTTTTTGGCCCGCAAATTGATTTTGTCAAACAAATTGGAAAACCAAAATTCTGTGTGGATCTCCATTGAATTTTGAAATCCCGATTTGGCCCTCAAGCCCAATGGTTTGCCCACCCCTGCTCTACACAAAGAAGCAGTTTTCTGAGAGCAACCTCTGACCCTCCTTTCCTCCTCCTCTCCTCTGTGTGTGTGTGTGGGGGGGTGACCTTAGTTCCAGCCCTGACCTCTACCTCTGTTCCTCACCTCTCCTGGACTTAAAAACCTCACCTTGGCCTGTTGTGGTGACAGGATCCATTCACACACTAGTCTCTCTGCCAACCTTACACAAGGACAAGAGTGGCTAGTGCCAGTTTCACTCATTTACCAACTACAACGTCTAACACTCGTTCAGTCAGTTGTTCACCACACCTTCCTTCACTCTAGCACTCCGTCACTTACAGGGGAAAATGACAGGCAATCAAGAGTGGGCTGAACACACCACACCACAGGGTTCCCACGGCACAATATAGTTAGAACAGACATACCGTGGAATCCCTGACCTCTTTCTGCTTGTCTTCATACTCCGTAAAACCACCTCTCTTTCTCTAATGAACAGAAATGCATTGATTCTTAGATTTAACATCCCCGTCACGTTTAACATCGATCCTCTGATCCACAAAGTTTTTCTTTTCTAATCCGATAGATGTTTTTTTGCTTGTTACATTTTTTTTTTAAAGTTATTAAATGACTCTATAGGGTACTTTCCATACCTGTCGGTCTGCCAGTCTGTCTGTGTAAGGCCAGAGGAGACTAGTGAATGAATATTCTCTTATCTCTGCCCTGACATCCCCAGCGAGATTACAACTGATTACTTCATTAATGATTTAACCAGGGAATTAGAATCCTATGGATTTAACGCTTTGAGGTGCAGCCTACAGACAAAATGTTAAAGGCTTTGTTTTAACACTAACAGATTCTAATCGATGATATTACATAACGATACACATTGAACAGTTATTTACGGAATAGAACAGCGATGGGAGTAACTGACAGGCAGGTATAACTGAGCCCTTACTTAGACCAGTTCTCAAACCTCCTGCTTTAGGTTCAAACATCCGTTAAAGTCCACTGGCCAGTGCGGCTTCAGATTGCTGGTCTGAAGGGCTGCATCACAAATGGCACCCTAGTTTTTATATATTTCCTATGGGCCTTGGTCAAAAGTATTGCACTAAATAGGGAACAGGGTGCCATTTGGTATGGAGAGGGGGCCCTTAGGTTATCAGGAGTAAATATTAGCCATATCTCTGGCCTCTGCAGCTGGAGGAACTGCCAGGCTGAGATTTAACCTCTCAGCCCTGACCCTGTCAACACCTACTAGAGCAGGGCAATGAGAGATTCTAGATGTACACACACTAGAGCAGGGGAGTGAGAGATTATAGACGTACACACACTAGAGCAGGGAATTGAGAGATTCTAGACATACACACAATAGAGCAGGGGAGTGAGAGATTATAGACGTACACACACTAGAGCAGGGCAGTGAGAGATTCTAGACATACACACACTAGAGCAGGGGAGTGAGAGATTCTAGATGTACACACACTAGAGCAGGGCAGTGAGAGAGATTCTAGACGTACACACACTAGAGCAGGGCAATGAGAGATTCTAGATGTACACACACTAGAGCAGGGGAGTGAGAGATTCTAGACGTACACACACTAGAGCAGGGAATTGAGAGATTCTAGACATACACACAATAGAGCAGGGGAGTGAGAGATCTAGATGTACACACACTAGAGCAGGGGAGTGAGAGATTCTAGACATACACACACTAGAGCAGGGGAGTGAGAGATTCTAGATGTACACACACTAGAGCAGGGCAGTGAGAGAGATTCTAGACGTACACACACGAGCAGGGGAGTGAGAGATTCTAGACGTACACACACTAGAGCAGGGGAGTGAGAGATTCTAGACGTACACACACTAGAGCAGAGGAGTGAGAGATTCTAGATGTACACACACTAGAGCAGGGGAGTGAGAGATTCTAGACGTATACACACCAGAGCAGGGCAGTGAGGGAGATTCTAGACGTACACACTCTAGAGCAGGGGAGTGAGAGATCTAGACGTACACACACTAGAGCAGGGGAGTGAGAGATTCTAGACGTACACACTCTAGAGCAGGGGAGTGAGAGATCTAGACGTACACTCTAGAGCAGCGGAGTGAGAGATCTAGACGTACACTCTAGAGCAGGGGAGTGAGAGATCTAGACGTACACTCTAGAGCAGGGGAGTGAGAGATCTAGACGTACACTCTAGAGCAGGGGAGTGAGAGATCTAGACGTACACTCTAGAGCAGGGCAGTGAGAGATCTAGACGTACACTCTAGAGCAGGGGAGTGAGAGATCTAGACGTACACTCTAGAGCAGGGCAGTGAGATGGCGCCGAAGAGGATGGCTGACGTTTTACATGCTCCTGACCAATTGTGCTATTTTTTTTTTTATTTTTTTTCGCATTGTTTGTAACTTATTTTGTGTATAATGTTGCTGCTACCTTCTCGTAGGACCAAAAATAACTTCTGGACATCAGAACAGCGATTACTCACCACGAACTGGAAGAAGCTTTTTCCTTTAACAAGTCCGACGAGATTACATTACTAAAATCGTTTGACCAAATTTGTACCAGCATGTCACATGCAACCAGAGGAAAAAAAACTCTAGATCACCTTTACTCCACACACAGAGATGCATACAAAGCTCTCCCCCGCCCTCCATTTGGCAAATCTGACCATAATTCTATCCTCCTGATTCATGCTTACAAGCAAAAACTAAAGCAGGAAGCACCAGCGACTCGCTCAATAACAAAGTGGTCAGATGACGCGGATGCTACGCTACAGGACTGTTTTGCTAGCACAGACTGGAATATGTTCCAGGATTCATCCAATGGCATTGAGAAGTATACCACCTCAGTCATCGG
The DNA here is from genome assembly GCF_965601325.2 of Salmo salar. Classification (NCBI taxonomy): domain Eukaryota; kingdom Metazoa; phylum Chordata; class Actinopteri; order Salmoniformes; family Salmonidae; genus Salmo; species Salmo salar. The sequence goes on from NC_138295.1 coordinate 13,516,390, forward strand.
CTTCATCAATAAGTGCATCGACAACATTGTCCTCACAGTGACCGTACGTACATATCCCAACCAGAAGCCATGGATTACATGCAACATCCGCATCAAGCAAAAGGCAAGAGCTGACGCTTTCAAGGAGCGGGACACTAATCAACGAACCATCAAACAAGCAAAGCATCAATACAGGATTAAGATTGAATCGTACTACACCGGCTCTGGCGCTCATCGGATGTGGCAGGGCTTGAAAACTATTACGGACTACAAAGGGAAACCCAGACGCGAGCTGCCCAGTGACGCGAGCCTACTAGACGAGCTAAATGCCTTTCATGCTCGCTTTGAGGCAAGCAACACTGAAGCATGAATGAGAGCACCAGCTGTTCTGGATGACTGTGTGATAATGCTCTCGGTAGCCGATGTGAGCAAGACCTTTAAACAGGTCAACATTCACAAAGCCGCGGGGCCAGATGGATTACCAGGACGTGTACTCAAAGCATGCGCAGACCAACTGGCAAGTGTCTTCACTAACATTTTCAACCTCTCCCTGACCAAGTCTGTAATACCTACATGTTTCAGGCAGACCACCATAGTCCCTGTGCCCAAGGAAGTGAAGGTAACCCGCCTAAATGATTACCTCCCCGGTAGCCAGTAGCCATGAAGTGCTTTGAAAGGCTGGTCATGGCTCACATCAACAGCATCCTCCCGGATACCCTAGACCCACTCCAATTCGCACACTGCCCCCACAGATCCACAGATGACGCAATCTCAATCGCACTCCACATTGCCCTTTCCCACCTGGACAAAAGGAACACCTACGTGAGAATGCCGTTCATTGACTACAGCTCAGCGTTCAACACCATAGTGCCCACGAAGCTCATAACTAAGCTAAGGACCCTGGGACTGAACACCTCCCTCTGCAACTCGTTCCTGGACTTCCTGACGGGCTAACCCCTGGTGGTAAAGGTAGGCAACAACACATCTGCGATGCTGATCCTCAACACTAGGGCCCCTCAGGGGTGTGGACTTAGTCCCCTCCTGTGCTCCCTATTCACCCACGACTGCGTGGCCAAACACGACTCCAACACCATCATTAAGTTTGCTGACGACACAACAGTGGTAGGCCTGATCACCGACAACGATGAGACAGCCTATAGGGAGGTCAGAGACCTGGCAGTGTGGTGCAAGACAAAGGAGCTGATAGTGGACTACAGGAAAAGGCGGGCCGAACAGGCCCCCATTAACTTCAACGGGGCTGTAGTGGAGCAGATCGAGAGCTTCAAGTTCCTTGGTGTCCACATCAACAACAAACTATCATGGTCCAAACACACCAATACAGTTGTGAAGAGGGCACGACAAAACCTTTTCCCCCTCAGGAGACTGAGAAGATTTGGCATGGGTCCCCAGATCCTCAAAAGGTTCTACAGCTGCACCATCGAGAGCATCCTGACCGGTTGCATCACCGCATGGTATGGCAACTGCTCGGCATCTGACCGTAAGGTGCTACAGAGGGTAGTGTGTACGGCCCAGTATATCAAGCTTCCTGTCATCCAGGACCTATATAATAGGCGGTGTCAGGGGAAAGCACATAAAATTGTCAGAGACTCCAGTCCCCCAAGTCATACTGTTTTCTCTGCTACCGCACGGCAAGCAGTACCGGAGCATCAAGTCTAGGACTAAAAGGCTCCTTAACAGCGTCTACCCCCAAGCCATAAGACTGCTGAACAATTAATCAAACGGCTACCAGACTATTACATTGACCCCCCCATTTGTTTTGTACACTGCTGCTACTCTGTTTATAATCTATGCATAGTCACTTCACCCCTACCTACACATACAAATTACCTCAACTAACCCGTACCCCCGCACATTGACTCAGTACCGGTACCCCCTTTATATAGCCTTGTTATGTTATTGTGTTACTTTTTAGTTTATTTGGTAAATATTTTCTTAACTCTTCTTGAACTGCACTGTTGGGTAAGGTCTTCACTTGTTGTATTCGGCGCATGTGACAAATAAAGTTTGATTTGAGACAGATTCTGGACGTATACACACTATAGCAGGGCAATGAGAGATTCTAGACATACACACACCAGAGCAGGGCACTGACAGGGATCATGGACACACATGTTTGAGTAAGTTCAGAGCTGAGAAAGGAACCTTTTTAGTTTCCCTACACAGCGGTACTTTGTCATTCTGAAAGGAGGGATGACGAGAGTCTGATGTGAGGATAGACCTCTCCAGATCTTTCAGACAAGTAGCGTATTGAATGAAACCCTTCCCTTCACATCCCTCTATTCCGCTCATCTCTTCACCTCTTTCCTTCTCTGCACCATTCACCAGATCACAGGCAGCAGCCGTAGTGAATGGTGCTGAATGGATCCCTTCCCTTCATCCCTCTTATTCACCCCTTCCCTCGTTCCCTGCACTATTCTAACGAGCAGCCATTGATTGGAGGTTCTCTTTAGCGCTGTGTTTAACATAGAGGCCTCCACAGTCTTTCATCTACTGCCAGAATCTCCTATAAACAGCCATGGACTCCATCTCTCCCTCCTTCTCTAGACAGACAAACTGATTGCTACCAGCATGGGGGAGCTGTGCCCTGCATAACTTGTAACAGTAGGTAGAAGATAAACAATGTAGAAAGAAGATGGGAGTGATATACGGAATGATACACTAGTTAGAATATCAAAAGTGGAATGGAAGTTGTTCTTTGATTTTCTATTGTTGATTCGATAGTCTGTTAACAGTGGCTACGCACTCACAATATATACACACTCTACACAGGCTGCGCAACCCATTAACAGTAAGACACCAGCTATATACACTGAACACAGGCTGCGCAACCCATTAACAGTAAGACACCAGCTATATACACTGAACACAGGCTGCTCAACCCATTAACAGTAAGACACCAGCTACATACACTGAACACAGGCTGCTCAACCCATTAACATTAAGTGTATAAAGCTGTTATCTTAAAGGCAAAGCAGCTGTGACAGTGTCCTAACAGGGCCACCCTTCCAAACTTCATCTTGTTGACTCATGAGAAGAACAGAACGTGAGAAGCCTGCACTTCAAAGGCTACTCTGACTGACACTTGATATGCAACAAGAGAACCCAAACATGTTGGTGTCTGGGATTTATGTGCCTATATAGTTCATGGGGCCCTGGCCAGTAGTGTAGGGAATAGGGTCTTTCATTTCTAAGGAAACAACACCCCCTTGTGGCAATGAGTAGCTGTGGTTAAATAAACTAAAAATTGTTTCATTTCAAACAATGTGAACTGATTAAATAAAAATCACAGCACTCATGTCGAGTTGGTTTACTTTTATTCCAAAAGTGACTGTCTCCAGACAAGTAAAAATCTGACTGTGAGTGACAATAGGATGGGGAACAAACAATACCACAGAAGAGTGTGTGTGTGTGTGTGTGTGTATGTACGTACGTACGTACGCACGCACGCGAAAAGATTAACACACACAAATGGCCAAAAAGGAAAAACACAAAATGAAAATAAAGCTTGATGTTTGTTTTATATACAGGAAGGTTCAAATAAAGGAATTATACCAATGTAGTGGTAGTAAGTGACAAAACAAAAGCCACAGTCATTTTTACTCCAAAATATTTACTTACATAAAATAATAATTAGGTAAAACACACACAGGCTGTTTGTATCTACTTCATCGACCTCACATCTGGACCATCTCGAATGTTCTCTGTCGTCATAACAACCCCAATAATCACCTTTCATGGCTACCTCTGACATGGAAGAAAGTTGTGAGAGAAAACAAATGTAGGCCCTTTCCAGAAACAACCCCAAGCACCCTAGTGTCACGAGGCCCAACCAAATCTCATCTACATAATCTTTCCGGGGCTACCTCAAGCCTAACCCCTAGGTGCTAGTGTAGATCTATAGTAATTTGATGGGTATAAGCAATACGATAGTAGCTTCACCATTTACCTCTGACAGACTAGTTGGGATGAAGCCAAATTGCTTATACCTTACCCATTCCTATCAGATATACACAGGCGCCTTAGAGAGTCTAGGTATATAAGCATAGAATGACTAGAATGGGAAAAAGTGCCCCTTAGGAATTACTAGAATGAAATTGATATTGTCTATTTCTATGGGGCTGGGGCAGTTTCTGGACAGGGCAGTTGATTTCCTTCCACTATAGCATGTTTAAGGCTCAGGCATGGAATGATTACAAAGTAGATAGATTTACCTCAGTAGACAAAACATTTAATTAAAACTTATGGACGACATAATAGTTCATGTCACATTTAAGCTTTGTCTAGCTGCCAGAGTGCTGCTACTGTTGAAAAGTGTCCCAAATGGCACCCTATTCCCTATATAGTGCACTACTTTTGACCAACGCCCATTGGGAATATAGGGCCTGGTGAGGGCACTAGGGAATAGGGTACCATTTGGGATGAAAACAATCTCAACCTTTCTATAGGACTATAATGATGACTGGTTTTTAGTTACACAGTTTTATATTGTTTCGCAACAGGTCATTATTATTACTCATGGATGTTGAAAACCTTAAAGCTGAAATTTCACAAGCCAGATTTATTTTCTCATAATGAGTCTCATCCAAACTAATTTACACGTAGGAAAAACGGTAGAAACCCCAAGACATTAAGAAAAAAATAATAATACAAATGTAAAAATCTTCCGCCACCTGACTACCCATGCTTTTCATTTGAAACAGTTTTACACATTTCTGAAACATTAACTTTTTAGGTTGAACATTTTAATTAAAAAAAAAAAAAAAAAAAGCACAGTTATAAAATCAGCACCGATTCATATATAACTTTATTTAAAATTTAGAGATAGCTATTTCAACACTAAATATGCTGGATTTTCTGGAGATGGTGAAATGTATTTTCTGTGTATTAACGTGCTGCTTGCTTGTCTCAGTCAGCACAGTGGTGGAACTACCAGAGAGAAAATCACCTCGCTGTCCATTGGGAGAGAAAACTCTTTGGGTAAGCTTCAGGACTTGTGTGACAGCCTAGTTCCTTGTTAAAACACTTTTCGCTGCATACCAAATGGCACCCTATAGAGCACTATTTTTGAGATGCATCCTGGGCCTCTTCACAGGAACTACTGGGGTCCTCAGTCAGACTGTATCCAACAACCACAGAATGGAAACAGTACCCACACATTTAGATGTGACGAAGAGACCTTACGGTCCAAACGTTGCAAGAAACTATACTGAAGCATGGTGTTATATCTACTTGTTTCGTATGAAGGAATCTGCTCTTGGAAAATGGTTGTGCCCTTTACTTAGGCCAACGGTTGGATGTGTGTTTCTACATCCACGACTCATACAGCTGATCTATTCAACAGGTCACCAACTGAACCACCAGCAGTCATCATCACAACCACAGAACCAACAGATTCTGACAGTCCAACATGGAGGAAAGGAAAAGTAAAAAACTGAAAATAGCATAAAGACCATGTCCATCCACTACTACTACAGCACAGCTAGCTAGCCACCTTTCCTACTAACAAACTGTTTATAAATTACTAGACCACACCGGGTTACTGACTATACTAGCATAGAGACAGGGTTAGAAGACATTTAAAAATCTCATTCCATCTCCATTTGGAAGAAAAATAAAACATTCTAGAATAATGGAACTTTCTTCAGACTAAATGTCGAGGATTCCTTTAGGTTTGAAACTGGTTTGCCACTAACTGAAAGGGGAAAAGCTTACCCAAGGATTATAAAAGTATTTTGTTTTCATTCAGTCCCCTCTGAGCAAGCAACACTGTGTGTGTGTGTGTTAGACCATGGAGTATAAACCAGAGAAGACTTCAGATCCGCATCTTAACTTCTCCATAAATACAAAATGCCTCTCCTCTTCGTCTACAAATACCAGTTTAAAACATGGACACTCCAAGGACCTGCAGAGACAAAAGTGATCATTACACATCTGTAAAAGCACTTAGCAACAACATGTCTTACGTGTTACTATAGAGAGGCTAAACCAACTTCCCAGATCTCATGTCGACTATTGGAAGTCTGGAGAACTTCAGTATTGGATTGTGTTTTAACGTAGCGCTGGCAGTCAAAGCTTGTGTTTGATTAGCTCGGAGTAGAAATTAAACATTGGATAGACTCGGAGTAAAATTGTGTTTCCCCTAAAGAGGCATTTCCTTGATTTAGCTTATTGTTTCAGTAGCCTATGAGGAGTTAGTTTGTATGTTATGCATACTAGCTTGTTGCATCACTAGACCACTGTACTCCACCCCTTTTAATCGTCTTCCTGAGGAGAACTTCCCCAGGCTTTCCAACAGAAAAAGCTCAAAAGGAATGTATTCAACCAAATGATCTTCCACATTTAACCCAAACCCTCTAAATCAGAGAGGTGCGGGGGCTGTCTTAATCAACGTCGGCGCCCGGGGATCAGTTATTGGGGGTCGGCTCGTATTTTCGGACCAGCAAGCTTTTGGTTACCGGCCCAAAAGTTCTTAACCGCTAGGCTACCTGCTGCCCCAGAATGTGTAAAGCCTGGGCTTCCAAGGCTAATATTACTATAAAATCAGAGGTTGGAACCTAAATTATTTTCCAATCATTCAGTTCTGAACAGAACCATAATTGTTTGTTACGTTCCACTGTTCTGACCAGCAAAATCAAGTTCTGAACCGGTTCAAAACCTAAACTAAGTAACGGTTTATATCGCTCCTTTCTGAAATTCATTTATTTTTACATTTAGTGAGACATTAAATTACTTCACCAATCATGCAGTGCGGACAGAGCAGCTTGCTATGGAGAAATGAATACATTAATCTGAAAAAGGGGCTTCCGCATTTAACCCAACCCCTGAATCAGAGGTGCGGAAGGCTGCCTTAAATCGACATCCACGTCTTCGGCACCCGGGGAACGGTGGGTTAACTGCCTTGCTCAAGGGTAGAACAACAGATTATTACCTTGTCAGCTCAGAGATTCGATCGAGTAACCTTTCGGTTACTGGCCCAACACTCCTACCCGCCAGCCTACACACGCAATGATTTACAGCCGGCAGACACACTGGGTGCCAGCTGGAATTGTCAATGTAATGCATCTCAATAGGAAAATTATGATTGTACACAATATAGAAACCTAATAATCTACAAAATGACTTTGTAATTTCAATGAAGTGTATTCATAACATCTTAGCTTTTATAATAAATTAAATGTAATTACAATGTTACATTAGTTTCTTTTAGTTGTATTATTATTTTTTTATTCTGCAGCTTTTTTACCAGATTTTTACCTTGTCAGCTCGGGGATTCGATCTTGCAACCTTTTGGTTACTAGTCCAACGCTCTAACCACTAGGCTACCCTGCTGCCCCAATAAAATAGAAAAACTCTTATTTTCTGGTGCTCCTAAATTTAAGTTGAGAGCACCAGTACAACCAATGAAAATGTTTCATTTAGAGCACGGTGTATGTATAAGGAAGAGTATTACTATAAAGTAATAATGGTTGAGTAGAAGAGAAGAGTTACTTACAGACTCGTCCATGATAGAACCAGGGTCAAAGTAGTCTGGTTTCAGCTCTGATCTCTCTCTCCTGTTCTTAGAGGGGGGCTGGAGAAAGGAGAGAGAAACAAATATGAAATGATTTCAATTCTGCTTATATGAGCCGATTGTGATAATTACACACTGAATAAAAAAAAATAACGCAACATGCAACAATTTTAAAGATTTTACTGAGTAACAGTTCATATAAGGAAATCTGTCAATTGAAATACATTAATTAGGCCCTAATCTATAGATTTCACATGACTGGGAAAACATATGAATTTGTTGGTCACAGACACCTTAAAAAAAGGTAGGGACGTTAATCAGAAAACTATTCAGTATCTGGTGTGACCACCATTTGCCTCATGCAGTGTGACATCTTCACATAGAGTTGAACAGGCTGTTGATTGTGAGCGTTGGAATGTGGTCCCACTAACGGCTGTGCGAAGTTGCTGAATATTGGCGGGAACTGGAACACACCGTCATACACGTCGATCCCAGAGCATCCCAAATATGCTCAATTGATGTCATGTCTGGTGAGTATGCAGGCCATGGAAGAACTGGGACATTTCTAGCTTCAAGGAATGGTGTACAGATCCTTTCAAAACATGAGGTGATGGATGAATGGCATAACAATTGGCCTCAGGATCTAGTCACGGTACAGTGCATTCGGAACGTGTTCAGAGTTCACTTTTTTCAACATTTGGTTACGTTACAGCCTTATTCTAAAACGTATTTAAAAAATGTTTCTCAATCTACCCTATGATGACAAATCAAAAACTGCTTAGAAATTTTACCAAATGTATAAAAAAAACAAAAAACAAATATCACATTTACATAAGTCTTCAGGCCCTCCTGTTTCCATTGATCATCATTCAGATGTTTCTACAACTTGACTGGAGTCCATGTGTGGTAAATCCAATTGATTGGACATGATTTGGAAAGACACACACCTGTCTATATAAGGTTCCAGTTATTTTTTTATGTTGGTAGTTTTACCCCCTTTTTCGTGATATCCAATTGCGATCGTCTCATCGCTGCAACTCCCCAATGGGCTTGGGAGAGGCGTCCTCCGAAACATGACCCGCCAAGCCGTGCCACTTCTTAACACCCGCTCGGTTAACCCGGAAGCCAGCTGCACCAACCTGTCGGAGGAAACACCTTTCAACTGACGACCCAAGTCAGCTTACAGGCGCCCGGCCCGCCACAAGGAGTTGCTAGAACTCGATGAGCCAAGGTAAGCCCCCCGGCCAAACCCTCCCCTAACCCGGACGACGCTGGGCCAATTGTGAGCCCTATGGGACTCCCGGTCATGGCCAGCTGTGACACAGCCTGGGATCGAAACCCAGGCTGTAGTGACGCCTCAACACTGCAATGCAGTACCTTAGACAGATAAGGTCCCACAGTTGACAGTGCATATCAGTGCAAAAACCAAGAAACTGATGTTCACTGACAGAGCTCCAGAGTTTCTCTGTGGAGATGGGAGAAACTTCCAGAAGGACAACCATCTCTGCGGGACTACAACAATCAGGCCTTTATGGTAGAGTGGCCAGACGGAAGCCACTCCTCAGTAAAGGGTACATGAGAGCCCGCTTGGAGTTTACCAAAAGACACAAAGAAACAAGATTCTCTGGTCTGATGAAACCAAGATTCAACCCTTTAGCATGAATGCCAAGCATCACGTCTGGAGGAAACCTGGCACCATCCCTACCATGAAGGATGGTGGTTGCAGGATCATGCTGTGGGGATGTTTTTCAGTAGCAGGGACTGGGAGACTAGTCAGGATCGAGGGAAAGATGAGCGGAGCAAAGTACAGAGAGATCCTTGATGAAAACCTGCTCCAGAGCGCTCAGGACCTTAGACTGTGGGGAAGGTCCACCTTCCAACAGGACAACAACCCTAAGCACACAGCCAAGACAACACGAGTGGCTTCACGATAAGTCTCTGAATGTCCTTGAGTGGCCCAGCCAAAGCCCGGACTTGACCTGATGAAACATCTCTTGAGAGACCTGAAAATAGCTGTGCAGGGAGAAACTCCCCAAATACAGGTGTGCCAAGCTTGTAGCGTCATACCCAAGACGACTCGAGGCTGTAATCACTGCCAAAGGTACTTCAACAAAGTACTGAGTGAAGGGTCTGAATACTTCCGTTAAATGCGATAGTTTTATTTTTAATACATTTGCCAACATTCCTAAAAACCTGTTTATGCTTTGTCATTATGGGGTATTGTGTATAGATTGATAAGGGAAATGTAAAAAAAAAAAAAAAAAAAAAAATATTTTAGAATAAGTAACAAAATATGAAGGGGTCTGAATACTTTCTGAATGCACTGCATCTCTGTGCATTCAAATTGCCATCGATAAACTGCATTTGTGTTTGTGGTCCGTAGCTTATGCCTGCCCATACCATAACCTCACCACCATGGGGCACTCTGTTCACAACGTTGACATCAGTAAACTGCTCGCCCACACGACACCATACACGCTGTCTGCCATCTGCACATTTGAAACAAGGATTCATCCGTGAAGAGCACACTTCTCGTCTCCAGTGTGCCAGTGGACATGGAAGGTGAGCATTTGCCCATTGAAGTTGGTTACGACTTCCAAATTCTCTATAGCTGGGTGTACACTACACAATTTCATTCCCGATTTAGCTGTTCCAGACACGTTTTCGAGATCAGAGACAAAAAAAAAAAAAACATGTTGCCCACTCCGGGAGGCGTGGCCCACACAGACGCTCGTTTAATGTGAGCAGGTTAGAGACGCAATCCGAGGGCTATCGATCTCGACTTTCAGCTGTGCCAGACGTCCCAATATTTTCAAATGTTTTGATTTTATCAGCACAAAATCTTCCATGCTCTTGTAGTGTGAGATGTGCAATGGAAATGAGCAATTGCCAATAAGAGATCGCCAGAGAAGAACCTAGTGAGATGACGCTGCTTCATATCACCCAGAATGTGTAGACTCTCGAAGGAGCCATGACTACTACTAAACTCAGCAAAAAAAAAAGGTCTCTTTTTCAGGACCCTGTCTTTCAAAGATAATTTGTAAAAATCTTCACAGATCTTCATTGTAAAGGGTTTAAAAACTGTTTCCCATGCTTGTTCAATGAACCATAAACAATTAATGAACATGCCCCTGTGGAATGGTTGTTAAGACACTAACAGTTTACAGACGGTAGGCAATTAAGGTCACAGTTATGAAAACTTAGGACACTAAAGAGGCCTTTCTACTGACTCTGTCCCTGCTCATCTGCGTGAATGTGCCTTAGGCATGCTGCAAGGAGGCATGAGGACTGCAGATGTGGCCAGGGCAATAAATTGCAATGTCCGTACTGTGAGACGCCTAAGACAGCGCTACAGGGAGACGGGGTGGACAGCTGATCGGTCTCGCAGTGGCAGACCACGTGTAACAACACCTGCACAGGATCGGTACATCCGAACATCACACCTGCGGGAGAGGTACAGGATAGCAACAACAACTGCCCAAGTTATGCCAGGAATGCACAATCCCTCAATCAGTGCTCAGACGAGGTCGACCGATTAATCGGAATGGCCGATTAATTAGGGCCGATTTCAAGTTTTCATAACAATCGGAAATCGGTATTTTTGGACGCCGATTTGGGCGATTTTTATTTTTTTGACCTTTATTTAACTAGGCAAGTCAGTTAAGAACACATTCTTATTTTCAATGACGGCCTAGGAATGGTGGGTTAACTGCCTTGTTCAGGGGCAGAACGACAGATTTTTACCTCGTCAGCTCGGGGATTCAATCTTGCAACCTTACGGTTAACTAGTCCAACGCTCTAACCACCTGCTTTACATTGCACTCCACGAGGAGCCTGCCTGTTACGTGAATGCAGTAAGAAGCCAAGGTAAGTTGCTAACTAGCATTAAACTTATCTTATAAAAAACAATCAATCAATCATAATCACTAGTTAACTACACATGGTTGATGATATTACTAGTTTATCTAGCCTGTCCTGAGTTGCATATAATCGCTTAGGTACACGTTGCTCCAACCATAAACATCAATGCCTTTCTTAAAATCAATACACAACTATATATTTTTAAACCTATATATTTAGTTAATATTGCCTAGTAACATGAATTTCTTTTAACTAGGGAAAATGTGTCACCTCTTGCAACAGAGTCAGGGTATATGCAGCAGTTTGGGCCGCTTGGCTCGTTGCGAACAAATTTGCCAGAATTTTACGTAATTATGACATAACATTGAAGGTTGTGCAATCTAACAGGAATATTTAGAATTAGGGATGCCACCCGTTAGATAAAATATGGAACGGTTCTGTATTTCACTGACAGGAAAAACGTTTTGTTTTCGAGATGATAGTTTCCGGATTCGACCACAATGACCTAAGGCTTGTGTTTCTGTGTGTTATGTAATAATGAAGTCTATGATTTGATAGAGCAGTCTGACTGAGCGATGGTAGGCAGTAGCAGGCTCGTAAGCGTTCATTCAAACAGCACTTTCGTGCGTTTGCCAGCAGCCCTTCGCAATGCATTGTGCTGTTTATGACTTCAAGCCTGTCAACTCCCAAGATTAGGCTGGTGTAACCGATGTGAAATGGCTAGCTAGTTAGGCGGGTGCGCGCTAATAGCGTTTCAAACGTCACTCGCTGAGACTTGGAGTAGTTGTTCCCCTTGCTCTGCATGGGTAACGCTGCTTCGAGGGTGGCTGTTGTCGATGTGTTCCTGGTTCGAGCCCAGGTAGGAGCGAGGAGAGGGACGGAAGCTATACTGTTACACTGGCAATACTAAAGTGCCTATAAGAACATCCAATAGTCAAAGGTATATGAAATACAAATCGTATAGAGAGAAATAATCCTATAATTCCTATAATAACTACAACCTAAAACTTCTTACCTGGGAATATTGAAGACTCATGTTAAAAGGAACCACCAGCTTTCATATGTTCTGAGCAAGGCACTTAAACGTTAGCTTTCTTACATGGCACATATTGCACTTTTACTTTCTCCAACACTTTGTTTTGCATTATTTAAACCAAATTGAACATGTTTCATTATTTATTTGAAGCTAAATTGATTTTATTGATGGATTATATTAAGTTAAAATATGTGTTCATTCAGTATTGTTGTAATTGTCATTATTACAAATAAATACATTTTATTTTTAATTATTTTCTAAATTTTATTTATTTATTTATTTATAATTAAATCGGCCGAGTAGTCGGTATTAGCTTTTTTTGGGGGGGGGGGGGGGGAAATCCTCCAATAATCGGTATCGGCGTTGAAAAATCATAATCGGTTGACCTCTAGCTCAGACTGTCCGCAATAGGCTGAGAGAGGCTGGACTAAGGGCTTGTAGGCCTGTTGTCCTGGACTGAGGGCTTGTAGGCCTGTTGTCCTGGACTAAGGGCTTGTAGGCCTGTTGTCCTGGACTGAGGGCTTGTAGGCAGGTCCTCACCAGACATCACCGGCAACAACGTCGCCTATGGGCACAAACCCACCATCACTGGACCAGATAGGACTGGCAAAAAGTGCTCTTCACTGACGAGTCGCGGTTTTGTCTCACCAGGGGGGATGGTCGGATTTGCCTTTATCGTCAAAGGAATGAGCGTTACACCGAGGCCTGTACTCTGGAGCGGGATCGATTTGGAGGTGGAGGGTCCGTCATGGTCTGGGACGGTGTGTCACAGCATCATCGGACTGAGCTTGTTGTCATTGAAGGCAATCTCAATGCTGTGCGTTACAGGGAAGACATCCTCCTCCCTCATGTGGTACCCTTCCTGCAGGCTCATCCTGACATGACCCTCCAGCATGACAACGCTACCAGCCATACTGCTCGTTCTGTGTGTGATTTCCTGCAAGACAGAAATGTCAGTGTTCTGCCATGGCCAGCGAAGAGCCCGGATCTCAATCCCATGGAGCACGTCTGGGACCTGTTGGATCGGAGGGTGAGGGCTAGGGCCATTCCCCTCAGAAATGTCTGGAAACCTGCAGGTGCTTTGGTGGATTAGTGGGGTAACATCTCACAGCAAGAACTGGCAAATCTGGTGCAGTCCATGAGGAGATGCACTGCAGTACTTAATGCAGCTGGTGGCCACACCAGATACTAACTGTTACTTTTGATTTTGACCCCCCTTTGTTCAGGGATACATTATTCCATTTCTGTTAGTCACATGTCTGTGGAACTTGTTCAGTTTATGTTTCAGTTGTTGAATCTTATGTTCATACAAATATTTACATGTTAAGTTTGATGAAAATAAACCCAGTTGACAGTGAGAGGACGTTTCTTTTTTTTTGCTGCGTTTAGTATGCGTTTGTACTTGCCTTTAAATCAGAGCCAAAGTGTCAAACTGTTACAGCTCTGAAGTTCACAAGCAATGTTATTCAATTCAACTCAGTATGGCAAGCATGAATGTCTGACTGAAAATGTTTGAGGTTGCTTTGAGCCAGATTGTTGTAACTACTTTAAATCTACATCACATCATGTTTTTGGCGAGACAGCGTGCTATGGAGAATCCTCACGACCAAGTGAAGAATCCTGCAGTGTGTGACCTACCGTCCGTGCCACATCGTTCAGTGTGCGCACCACTACGTCGGCAAGACAACAACAAACTGGGGAGATTAATGTGAGAGGTTTAGCGATGTTAGGATTTTTAAAGTCGTGTTGTGTACACCTGGGTTAAAACGACGTTTGAGGTAGCTTATTGTAGAGAAATGAACATTAGATTCTCTGGCAACAGCTCTGATGGACATTCCTGCAGTCAGCATGCCAACTGCACACTCCCTCAACTTCAGACAGCTGAGGCATTGTAGAAAATTACAGAACATTTCTGGGATCTTTTATTTTAGCTCATGAAACCAACATTTTACATGTTGCGTTTATAATTTTTAAATATTGTTTTTTTCAGGATATTTCGGGTTTCTTGACAGAGATCTTTGTGGATCACCACATAATTCGCTGTAAAAGGTTTCATAAACCAAATGCCATATTTGTAGTAAAAGGTCAAAGGTCTCACCAGGTCGATGTCCATGGTGTCAAAGTCCATGCCCTCGTTGAGGTCTTCCATACGACCCTCTGACGACATCATCACATCCTCTACGATAGGCTCCTCATCCTCCTCCATCAGCCCTGTACCACGCCGACTACACACACACCATCATTAGTACAAACTACCATCAATATAGAGTAGCTGTACATCAACAAATGGTTAGTCCACAAACAGATATGTAAAGGAAGTAGCTCTTATATGGCCTGTTGCAGGTTGGTCCTGAGCTCAGGGTTAGGGAGGGATGGGTATGTGTGTGTGTGTGTGTGTGTGTGTGTGTGTGTGTGTGTGTGTGTGTGTGTCTGTGTGTGTGTGTGTTCTTACATGGCCTGTTGCAGGTTGGTCCTGAGCTCAGGGTTAGGGAGGGATGGGTATGTGTGTGTGTGTGTGTGTGTGTGTGTGTGTGTGTGTGTGTGTGTGTGTGTGTGTGTGTGTGTTCTTACATGGCCTGTTGCAGGTTGGTTCTGAGCTCAGGGTTAGGGAGGGATGGGTATGTGTGTGTGTGTGTGTGTGTTCTTACATGGCCTGTTGCAGGTTGGTTCTGAGCTTGGCGTAGTTCATGGCTCTCTCCTGCTGCTGACGAACCTCCTCCTGCTGCCTCTGAGCCAGCATCCACGTCACCTGGGTACTACAAACACAGACAACAATAAGTTAAATAACCACACTGGTGGTTCAGGTAGCTATACGTCGAGAGAGAGGAGAAAGAGAGAGGAGAAAGAGAGAGAGAAGGAAAAAGAGAGAGAAGGAAAAAGAGAGAGAAGGAGAAAGAGAGAGAAGGAAAAAGAGAGAAGGAAAAAGAGAGAGAAGGAGAAAGAGAGAGAAGGAGAAAGAGAGAGAAGGAAAAAGAGAGAGAAGGAGAAAGAGAGAGAAGGAGAAAGAGAGAGAAGGAAAAAGAGAGAGAAGGAAAAAGAGAGAGAAGGAAAAAGAGAGAGAAGGAGAAAGAGAGAGAAGGAGAAAGAGAGAGAAGGAGAAAGAGAGAGAAGGAGAAAGAGAGAGAAGGAGAAAGAGAGAGAAGGAGAAAGAGAGAGAAGGAGAAAGAGAGAGAAGGAGAAAGAGAGAGGCGAAAGAGAATCTTACTTGTAGTCGATGGGTGTCTGGTGGAGTTGTGGGGTTTGCGGGAGTGTGTGAGGGTGAGGATGCTGCTGGGAGTCTGAAGGGAGGGCATACACTCCCATGTAGCTGTCGTCTCTCCCCCGTTTGGCCTCCTCCCTCATGTCCCCTGGTCCTCTCATCATGGTAGAGGTGAGGTGGGGGGAGGGCATCATCACGGGAGTCTGCATGCTCTGGTGCTGCCACGACATATCTGTACTGCTGCTACTGCTGTCCTCAGCTAGAGAGAACACACACCGTTAAACACACACACACACACACACACGCACACACACACACACACACGCACACACCCTGGTGCTGTAGCTACCTTCAGGGAGTTTCCTCTTGGCTGCAGCGACGGTAGCAGTGGGAGTAGCAGCCTTGGTCTTCTTGGATCTGACCGACGACCCTCTGGAGGAGTAGCCGGAGACCACAGACATGGTGTCATCGTCCCCGCCAGCCTGCAGGGAGTTCCTGTAGGAGATGAGCGGTAGCCAGCAGTCGTCTCTCTGGAGGGCCATCTGGAAGGTCATGAACCTCTCCAGATACATGTGACTACAGGGGAGAGAGGAGAGATGTTACACACACTGAACAAAAACATAAAACGCAACATAAAAAGTGTTCGTCCCAGGTTTCATGAGCTGAAATAAAAGATCCCAGAACAAAAAGCTAATTTCTCTCAAATTTGTTTACATCCCTGTTAGTGAGCATTTCTCTTTTTCCAAGATAATCCATCCACCTGACAGGTGTGGCATATCAAGAAGCTGATTAAAGAGCATGATCATTACACAGGTGCACCTCGTGCTGGGGACAATAGACTACTAAGACGTGCAGTTTTGTCACAGCACAATGCCACAGATGTCTCAAGTTGAGGCAGCATGTAATTGGCATGCTGACTGCAGGAATGTCCACTAGAGCTGTTGCCAGAGAATTGAATTTCTCAAACATAAGCGCCTCCAATGTTATTTTCCAGAATTTGGCAGTACATCCAACCGGCCTCACAACAGTAGACCACGTGTAACCACGCCAGCCCAGAACATCCATATGCCTTTTCTTCACCTGTGGGATTATCTGAGACCAGCCGCCTGGACAGCTGATGAAACTGAGGAGTATTTCTGTCTGTAATAAAGCCCTTTTGAGGGGAAAAACTCATTCTGACCGGCTGGGCCTGGCTCCCCAGTCATGTGAAATCCATAGATTAGGGCCTCATTTATTTAAATTGACTGATTTCCTTATATGAACTGTAACTCTGAAATTGTTGTGTTTATATTTTTGTTCAGTATACATACACACACAACTAAACAAAGTCATCTGGAAGGTCCTTATGGTCATGTGTCTGGGAGGGGACAGTCCCCGTATCCTGCCTCGTGACATATCATGAGTCATCACTTACACAGACATCAGTTACCACACACACACGTCTGATTAGGAGAGGCAGAGGCGTGTACTCACACAGTCCTCTTGTCCTGCCTCATTAGTTTGGAGGAAAACTCTGAGAGGATGTCTAGGAAGGCCAGGTGAAGAGGAGGGTTGCCCTCTCCCTGAGGACTGGGCTCCTTAAATGCAAACTCTATACCATCCCTGAGGGGGGGAGGGGGAGGTAGGTAGGGAGGGAGAGGGGGGGAGAGGAGACCATTTTAGTTCAGAAAATGGGAGGTATCTAACAGCATATACATATACACATACATACATTAACTAGTCCTATGTACAGCTCACATTCATCATATGCTAATCATGTTCAGTAATTGTAATCATATTAAAAAGCTGAAGTATTTCTTATCTGCTGGTTATGTCAGTCTTGTGTACAATAAAGCTACGGAGAAAGAGATCAGAGGAGACTGACTTGTGCAGCATGGCGATAGCGTCTCGTGTTTTGACCTGGTCCAGACCGAAGGTGAGAGAGAAACGTCTGGCCAGCTCCTTGATCCCACAGAACGCTGAGGACGAGCGGTCAAAACCTGTCCCCAACTCTGACAACATCTCATGGAATAACTGGAGGAGACAGGGAAGAGAGGGCAAGACAGGGAAGAGAGGGCAAGACAGGGAAGAGAGGGCAAGACAGGGAAGAGAGGGCAAGACAGGGAAGAGAGGGCAAGACAGGGAAGAGAGGGCAAGACAGGGAAGAGAGGGCAAGACAGGGAAGAGAGGGCAAGACAGGGAAGAGAGGGCAAGACAGGGAAGAGAGGGCAAGACAGGGAAGAGAGGGCAAGACAGGGAAGGGTGAATAAATGTGTGGAATAAAGACATGGTTCTTTCAATCTGATTGGTTCCACAAAGGCTGGCCTGCAGTCTGGAGATCAGGAGATCTAGCTTGACTAAAACAGTGTGTGTGTGTGTGTGTGTGTGTGTGTGTATAACCCACCTGTTGTAGACTGAGGATGAGTGTCTTGGCACATTGGATCTTGTCTATCTGTCTGGTCTTAGACATGGTCTCCTTGATGATGTCACCGTAGTCATTATAATACTAGAGAGAAGAAGACGGTTCAGCCACAAGTCAGAGTCTCTTACAGGAAATAAAACAGGACTTCAGGTCATTTGCAACCAAGCAGTAGACGGGATGTCTCCGGTAATGATCTGGTGTTTAATGAGTGTCGTAGGCAAGGAGAAGTGATAACCATATAATCTATGGAATGGGCGTCCCTATTCCAGTCAACCATGGGATAACGTGTGGACTGACAACCATTGCGAGTGTACCCATGAGTTTAACAGTCAAACTGCCAGGGTTAGAGGCCCTTTCTAACGATTCTATTTCTCTGGTCGTAACTGTGTAAAGCGTTTCTCCATTCTCACCCTCATGTACTGCTTAAAGATGTCAGCGCCAGTGTTCATCTCTACTACGTTATAGATGATAAGTTTACAGTAGGCTGCCAGGAGGTTACGTCTCTTGTGAAGAGCTTCTATCTTCGCTGCCTCGTCATCCTGCTGGCCATCTGTACATTCAACATAACAGATAAATAGTTAGACAGCCAGTCACAGAGCTCTTATCTAGAGCTTCCACCTGGCTGACCATTTAAAAAGGTAGAGCCAGGTACACACATCACAGGACCAGACAGTAATGTTTAGCAGGGTCTCATTTGGCCATCGCTAACCAACAAGAGCTATTTTCAAGTGAAAATAAGCAACCTGCTAGAAAAGACTGTAGCGGTGTGTGTGTGTGTGTGTAGTGGTGTGTACCTGTGCTGCAGTTGTCATCGTCCTGGTCTATAAAGACATGGTGCAGTATGAAGGACAGTAGTTCTGTCTGTAGCGAGTCATCAGGACTGTAGACCAGAGGCTCCAGCTGCTCTCTGCCTCCAGAGACCATCTGATGACTAAAGACCAGCAACACATCACACAGGATGGTGAACGCCTGGGGAGAGAGAGATGGACTGTTGGTTATCAGTGGTCTGCCTCCCGGGGATTCTGAGCATTTAAAATCACTAGGATGTGAATAGCTACAGGACAGTACCTGTTCCTTTACGGTTGTGTTGACGTTGGTGAGGTAACGCTGACACATCAGACAGAACATCCGCATCTGTTTCCTCAGGCTCACCAGCTCCTCCTACAAAACAATCTTATGTGATCAACACATCATCCGAGGGAACATCCCTCAAAAGACTTGCTGTATAAACCTTCACTGCCTCCCCAATGCCATTTTCCTAGCTACCAGATAACACATAAATGAATGAGAAGGTTCTGCATACCTTTCTGTGGCTGCCCTCTGAGACCTTGGCCAGGTGCCACAGGACAACGTAGTGGGTACACTGTAGAGCATGGACCACTATCTGCTCTGGCATGTCACCGTTCTCAATACCCGTGTTGAGCAACTTGAAGTTACTGCTGAACAGATCCCACTGGGACAGGTCATGGGCACTGGGGGAAGAGAGTTAAGAATGTCAGGAGAGCCAGAGAGAGAGAGAGCCAGAGAGAGAGAGAGCCAGAGAGAGAGAGAGCCAGAGAGAGAGAGAGCCAGAGAGAGAGAGAGCCAGAGAGAGAGAGAGCCAGAGAGAGAGAGAGCCAGAGAGAGAGAGAGCCAGAGAGAGAGAGAGCCAGAGAGAGAGAGCCAGAGAGAGAGAGAGCCAGAGAGAGAGAGAGCCAGAGAGAGAGCCAGAGAGAGAGCCAGAGAGAGAGCCAGAGAGAGAGAGCCAGAGAGAGAGAGCCAGAGAGAGAGAGCCAGAGAGAGAGAGCCAGAGAGAGAGAGCCGAGAGAGAGCCAGAGAGAGAGCCAGAGCCAGAGACAGACAGACAGACAGGATAGAGACAGAGTTTTCTTTACTTGTGGAATGCTGTGATTCTCTTGAGAGTAGACAGGACCTGGTAGGCATCATCATCATCAGGCTCCTCACCCTGAACACAGAGAGACCAGTATCATTATCAACCACACACAGAGACAGATCAGTATCATTATCAACCACACACAGAGACAGACCATTATCAACCACACACAGAGACAGACCATTATCAACCACACACAGAGACAGATCATTATCAACCACACAGAGAGACAGACCATTATCAACCACACACAGAGACAGACCATTATCAACCCACACAGAGACAGACCATTATCAACCACACAGAGACAGACCATTATCAACCACACACAGAGACAGACCATTATCAACCACACACAGAGACAGACCATTATCAACCACACACAGAGACAGACCATTATCAACCACACACAGACAGACCATTATCAACCACACACAGAGACAGACCATTATCAACCACACACAGAGACAGACCATTATCAACCACACACAGAGACAGACCAGTATCAACCACACACAGAGACAGACCATTATCAACCACACACAGAGACAGACCATTATCAACCACACAGAGACAGACCATTATCAACCACACACAGAGACAGACCATTATCAACCACACACAGAGACAGACCATTATCAACCACACAGAGAGACAGATCATTATCAACCACACACAGAGACAGACCATTATCAACCACACAGAGACAGACCATTATCAACCACACACAGAGACAGCCATCCCCCGGGCGATCTTATCAACCACACACGAGACAGACCATTATCAACCACACACAGACAGACCATTATCAACCACACACAGAGACAGATCATTATCAACCACACACAGAGACAGACCATTATCAACCACACACAGAGACAGACCATTATCAACCACACACAGAGACAGACCAGTATTAACCACACACAGAGACAGATCATTATCAACCACACACAGAGACAGATCATTATCAACCACACACAGAGACAGACCAGTATCATTATCAACCACACACAGAGACAGACCAGTATCATTATCAACCACACACAGAGACAGACCAGTATCAACCACACAGACTGGTCCACTCCCCCTAATTGATGTAAAATGAAGACTGGTGGTAGAAAGTCCCTCTCTGGCCCAAACAGCTCTCACACCCTCTGAGCGCTCTCCCTCAATCCCCTCTCACCCCTTGTAGGAAGTCCTTTAACAGTCTGTTGATTGTCCACCGGTTCATTCTACCATCCCCTCATCACTCCCCCTCTCACCTCTTGTAAGAAGTCTTCCAGCAGTCTGTTGAATTTGTCCACCATTTCATCCAGAAGCTGTGACCTGGCGATGTCCACTCTGTTAAAGATGGTGAACTCCTCGTTGCAGAGAGCGTGGTAGGTCTTCGAGCACACCTCCAGCACCTCTATGTCTGTGTGTTTCTCCACGATCTCCCTGATCTGACGCAGCAACGCCTCCAAGTGCTAGAAGAAGAGGGAGTCAGGAAATATGTTTTACAGACGTCTTGCAGTGTTATGTATTTCATATTTCACAGTTGTCATTGTGCTGCACAGTGTTTTGAATTAGACTACAGCGTAGGGCCGGGGGTTAGAGTTTGAATTAGACTACAGCGTAGGGCCGGGGGTTAGAGTTTGAATTAGACTACAGCGTAGGGCCGGGGGTTAGAGTTTGAATTAGACTACAGCGTAGGGCCGGGGGTTAGAGTTTGAATTAGACTACAGCGTAGGGCCGGGGGTTAGACCTTCTCTAGTCGTCCTGTGGTGTAGATATCCAGGTCGAAGAACTGAGGGAGCTGCAGCAGGTTGGTCACCTTCTCTGTATCTATGGAGTACTGAAACAAAGAGAGGCAGCACACTCACACACAGTACTGCATGCAGGGGAGACACGTTTATTAGAGAGGGTGAAGGTGTAGTGTCCTACCTTGGCCAGCAGAGGGGGTAATGTCACAGCAAACAGCTCTGTCATTCTGGTCCTGTCATCAAGCTGGGTCTTCTTCTCCTTCGCTGTCATCACCTGGCGGGAGAACAAACACCATTGTAAATACAACCCATGTTTATTTATTTTCCCCTTTGTACTTAAACTGTTTGCACATAATAAAACTTTACATAGCCATGACATTTAAAATGTCTTTATTCTTTTGAAACTCGTGAGTGTGATGTTTACTGTTCATTTCTTATTGTTTATTATCCATTTCGCTTGCTTTGGCAATATAAACATACCTTTCCCATGCCAATGAAGCCCATTGACTTGAGAGACAGAGAGAGTTCCCTTTTCTGACCAGTCTAGTGTCTTACCCTCTTCCCAGTTCCGCGGCCTACGGGTGGGTGGCACTCTGCAGCCTGGCGCACCGTACACAGCATTATCTCTATGAGAGCCGTCTCCTGTCTGTCTGTCAGGGCTACACACACCAGATATATTACAGACAAGATATAGAGGTTATGGGTCAGAGGTCAAGTATAGAGGTCAGAGGTCATACCTTCCTCCCCTGGCACAGGGTCGTCCAGTAGCAGGCTGGTCATACACTCCCAGTCCTTCAGTAGGTCTGCTCCACTCTCCCACAGAGAGTCCACCAGGTACGCAGCATGCTCATGAAGCTGGAATACACACGGGAGAGATAAGCAGGGGAAAGGTATTTCTCCCAGTGAGTCTTATAAGTAAGCAGCATGTTCATAGAGGTAGAGACAGGGTTGTGTGTGTGTGTGTGTGTGTGTGTGTGTGTGTACCTCGCTCTCCAGGAAGAAGAAAACAGTAGTTTTGATGAGGTTGGCGTTGGGGCTTTGTCTTCCTCTCCTCTTGGGGGCGCCCTCCTCTTCCGGCTCCCGCGTACTGAAGAGTCTGGAGAGCAGAGTCACGAGTATTAGATTTAGAAAACTATATCAAAGGACCCTAAATATACAAAAGTATGTGGACATCCCTTCAAATTAGTGGATTTGGCCATTTTAGCCACACCCGTTGCTGACAGGTGTATAAAATCGAGCACACCGCCATGCAATCTCCATAGACAAACATTATGGTCTAGTGCTACAAGGAAAGACCTAAAACTGTAGCTGGCCCAGAACAGAGCAGCACGTCTTGCATTGTAATCAGAGGGCTGATATAAATACTATGCATGCCAGTCTCTCTTGGTTAAGAGTTGAAGAGAGACTGACTGCATCACTCCTTTTTATAAGAAACAATGTGTGGAAAATACCTAATTGTTTGCATAGTCAACTTACACACAGCTCTGGAAACACACACTTTCTACACCATACATGCCACCAGGGGTCTTTTCACAGTCCCCAGGTGCAGATCAAATTCAACAAAGTATACAGTATTATATAGAGCCATTATTGCATGGAAATCCGTTCCATCTCGTATTGCTCAAGTGAACATCAAACCTGGTTTCAAAAAACAGATAAAGCAACACCTCACAGCACAACGCCTCTCCACTATTTGACCTAGATAGTTTGTGTATAGACATGTAGGCCTTTAAAAATAAAATAATTGATGTAGTTCTGTCCTTGTCTATTAATGTTCTGTATTATGTCATGTTTCATGTGGACCCCAGGAAGAGTAGCTGCTGCTTCGCAACAGCTAATGGGGATCCTAATAAAATACCAAAGCGTCCGCTGGAGTGGTGTAAAGCTCGCCACCATTGGACTCTGGAGCAGTGGAAACGCGTTCTCTGGAGCGAGGAATCACGCTTCACCATCTGGCAGTCCGACAAACTAATCTGGGTTTGGCGGTTGCCATGAGAACATTACCTGCCCCAATGCATAGTGCCAACTGTAACGTTTGGCGGCGGAATAATGGTCTGGGGCTGGGCCCCTTAGGGTTCAGGCTAGGCCCCTTTGCTCCAGTGAAAGGAATTCTTAATGCTACAGCATACAATGACATTCTAGACGATTCTGTCCTTCCAACTTTGTGGCAACAATTTGGGGAAGGCCCTTTCCTGTTTCAGCATGACAATGCCCCCGTGCACAAAGCGAGGTCCACTCTGGTTTGTCGAGATCTGTGTGGAAGAACTTGACTGGCCTACAGAGCCCCCTGACCTCAACCCCATCAAACACTTTTGGGATGAATTGGAACGACCTCACCAATGCCCTTGTGGTTGAATGGAAGCAAGACCCCGCAGCAATGTTCCAACACCCAGAAGAGTGGAGGCTGTTATAGCAGCAAAGGGGGGGGGGGGGGGGTACTCCATATTAATGGCCATGATTTTGGAATGAGATGTTTGACGAGCAGGTGTCCACATACTTTTGGTCATGTAGTGTATATAAACCTCACTTATAGGCACTAGCCCAGCCTAAATAAAACAGACAAGGAATGTGTCCGCGCCAGAAAACCATACCCCAGATCTACCAACCTCAAGTTCCTACTCTCTCCTTCTCACACCCCTTTCTCCCCCTGCCTGCCTCGCTCTTTCTAACCCATCCACCTTCCTCTCTTCAGCTCTGCTCCCTCTCTCTCTTGCGGTTCCAGGGAAGAAACCAGACATGGGGTTTTAGCATCACATTTGATTGATTGATAGGACTTAAGAGAAAATAAATACATGATAGAAGAATGTGTGACAACAGATTAAATAAAAAATTAAATGAAACAAATCCTACTTCTTGAAGAGGAACTCCCCGGCTGCTATGGCGACCGGTCGGTGGGCGGAGTAGACCAGGTGATAGACGCTCTCACAGTCCTCCGGGCTCAGTACCTCATCTGTACTACTGTAATACACATACAATCCCCCGGGCTCAGTACCTCATCTGTACTACTGTAATACACATACAATCCCCCGGGCTCAATACCTCATCTGTACTACTGTAATACACATACAATCCCCCCGGGCTCAGTACCTCATCTGTACTACACACACAGTATAGATTAAACACAGATAGCTGAACTGTAGCAACTTACTGTAGTACCAGAGTGAGCAGTTTTATTGCTTGTACTGCGACATCATACTCCTTGTCCAAAGTCATGGAGACAATGCGGTCCTGTGAACAGAGGAAATTACAAAGATTTCAGATACTCAAAATCAACAGGGCATAGTAGTGGTTCAGCCAGGAAATACCTCTACTCAAAACCGCTGGGGCCACCCATATGAAAACTCATCAATGTACTACTGGTAAGTCGTTTTGGATAAAATAGTCTGCTAAATGGCATTTGTTATGAAAATTGAGCCTTGAGGTAACTAGTTGTAGTGTGTTGATGTGTCCACCAGGTGGCGCTCTGACCTTGAAGCGGCTGGTGAACAGCTCCAGTCTGGTGTTCAGTTCTCTGTTGTAGTAGAGACCCTGCAGCGCTGTCAAACATTTCAGACGCACCTCGCCTTGCTCACACACACACACACACACACGTTGGAATTACACACACTTCTAACACACACATACAAACTCATTAGAATTGCACACACTCCTAACTCAAACACAACACCTTGCTGACAAGCGCGCACACACTCTCCCTCACCTTGTCGTGCATGGTCCAG
This sequence comes from Salmo salar, assembly GCF_965601325.2. Classification (NCBI taxonomy): domain Eukaryota; kingdom Metazoa; phylum Chordata; class Actinopteri; order Salmoniformes; family Salmonidae; genus Salmo; species Salmo salar. The sequence continues at coordinate 13,541,734 of NC_138295.1, forward strand.
CCTACGTATTTCAGGTAGCTGTCGTTGAGGAAGGCGTCACTGTACAGCTTCATCCACATTCCAATCTCCTCTATAGTGATGGCTCTGATCTCTGCTATCGCATCACTAACACAACACACAACCTTCATCATCCTCATCATACCCTCTATACAAAGGGATAATGTATCTCAAATGAAATCCATCCTATTTATGATCATTACTATGATGGGAACAATGGACAGGCCACGTACCGATATCGGTGTACAAACACACCCTTGAATATAGCATTCATCATGTTTTCAATTTCGTCCTGATTTTCTTGAAGCTGAAATTAGAACAAGAAATCAGGTAAGATAACATTTTGATCAGGGTTCATCAGGCTGAACTTACACCAACAAAATCAAGATAACCAAACATTACAGAGAGATAGCTAGTATAGTTAGGAAGGCACTGAGGAGAATAATTACACAGTGGTTCATGTGGTTCTGGTGGGGTGGTATTAGTAGGAGGAGACAGCAGTGGTTCATGTGGTTCTGGTGGGGTCGTATTAGTAGGAGGAGACAGCAGTGGTTCATGTGGTTCTGGTGGGGTGGTATTAGTAGGAGGAGACAGCAGTGGTTCATGTGGTTCTGGTGGGGTCGTATTAGTAGGAGGAGACAGCAGTGGTTCATGTGGTTCTGGTGGGGTCGTATTAGTAGGAGGAGACAGCAGTGGTTCATGTGGTTCTGGTGGGGTGGTATTAGTAGGAGGAGACAGCAGTGGTTCATGTGGTTCTGGTGGGGTCGTATTAGTAGGAGGAGACAGCAGTGGTTCATGTGGTTCTGGTGGGGTGGTATTAGTAGGAGGAGACAGCAGTGGTTCATGTGGTTCTGGTGGGGTCGTATTAGTAGTAGGAGACAGCAGTGGTTCATGTGGTTCTGGTGGGGTCGTATTAGTAGGAGGAGACAGCAGTGGTTCATGTGGTTCTGGTGGGGTCGTATTAGTAGGAGGAGACAGCAGTGGTTCATGTGGTTCTGGTGGGGTCGTATTAGTAGTAGGAGACAGCAGTGGTTCATGTGGTTCTGGTGGGGTCGTATTAGTAGGAGGAGACAGCAGTGGTTCATGTGGTTCTGGTGGGGTCGTATTAGTAGGAGGAGACAGCAGTGGTTCATGTGGTTCTGGTGGGGTCGTATTAGTAGGAGGAGACAGCAGTGGTTCATGTGGTTCTGGTGGGGTGGTATTAGTAGTAGGAGACAGCAGTGGTTCATGTGGTTCTGGTGGGGTCGTATTAGTAGGAGGAGACAGCAGTGGTTCATGTGGTTCTGGTGGGGTGGTATTAGTAGGAGGAGACAGCAGTGGTTCATGTGGTTCTGGTGGGGTGGTATTAGTAGGAGGAGACAGCAGTGGTTCATGTGGTTCTGGTGGGGTCGTATTAGTAGGAGGAGACAGCAGTGGTTCATGTGGTTCTGGTGGGGTCGTATTAGTAGGAGGAGACAGCAGTGGTTCATGTGGTTCTGGTGGGGTGGTATTAGAATGAATGATCGGGCAGATGGAAGCCCAGTGGGACATAGTGTTATGTAAACTAGGACACAGCCATTGATGCCAGCTCAACCACAGGGCCTAGTAGAACCCTTTAACTCTCCCTGTCTGATTGCAGGCTAACTGACTCGTTAAGCTCCTACAGCATGTCTTCAAGCATCCTCATCTCTAAATGTAATACATCATCTGATTGGAAAACAACTCTCACGAAGCTCCTGCACCTGGGTAACTTGTCTGTGAAGAGAGAGTGTTTTAGAAAGCACATTCTGAGAAGCAGCGAGAGCAGACAACCCTAAGGAAACCGTGAGCCAAACTAACCTTAAACCAAAGGCCCAAGAAGCCTTACCCAGTTCCCCAACACCAACCCAGGAGGAGCCTAACTCTGACCTCATCCCTCTCACCTCTTTGCGTTTCTGCAGCAGTAGCTCTAGCCGGTCATTGGCTCTCTTGGCGACATTCTTGTTTCTCTCTGTCTCGTACTGCCGCTGTGTGTTGTCCATGTTGATGCTCAGGTTCAGAGCTACATTCACCAGGGCTGTCATCAGTTTCATGGCTATTTCACACACACACACACACACACACACACACACACACACACACACATACATACACAGTTAATCAGCGTACCCGTGTGCCCAGGGAAGACAGAAATAACCGACTAACACAGACAGACATATCCCCTCACCTCACCCACTCTATTACCTGCCAGGGTGCTGGTGTGCCTGAAGGCTCGGACCTGTGAGTCCGACAGTCCGGTGAGGAGCGATATGACCGTGTCCATGAGGTACTCATCATAGATGATGCTGTACTGACACTGTCTCACCAAGACAGCAATGAACTCACAGAAACTGCCCTTAAACTTCTTCCACAGTGGACCTGCCATGGTCAGAGGATAGTCTCCGCTGTCCTATAGAGGGGGGGGGGGGGGGGGAGAGAAGGTTTATGGGAGTTATGGCTTCACTATTGCATGCAACTCAAAGGGTAATGACATCTAAAACTGAACCAATCAAATGGTACATTTCAGGTGACCGACTAAACTTTAACCCAGAGTGATGCACCTACCACGTCTCACACACACACACACAACCTACCTCGTCAAACTCCTCTGTCATCCTCCTGATGATCTCAGAGTTCTGCATGTTTCGGAACATCTCTCCACTGACCACTCCTTTACAGCCAGAACACTGGATGAAGAAGTTGATCAGGTCTAGCAGAGCCATGTCCCTGTCGTTTTTATACGCCTCAATCCAGTCATCCACCACAGACTGCAGCCAGGACAAACAGCAGCAGAGTTAGACAATAAATACAACTAACATACAGTCACTGTGTTTCAACTCTAAAAAAGCTGTTCTGGTCATTAGATAATCAAGAAGTGTTGATAATCAAATAAACTATTGGCCTGTTAAAGGCAAGCCACTTCTGTGTGTAGGCTCACAGATACACTATGTGTTTCACACACTGTAAACGTTACAAACACATATATATATATATATATATATATATATAGCCATTTCAGCCACACCCGTTGCTGACAGGTGTATATAAAAAAAATATTTTTAAAAATAAAATATATAATAAAAAAATAAATACAAAATAAAAAAAATTAAAAAAAAAATCGGGCACACAGTCATGTAATCTCCATAGACAAAGATTGACCATATCCATAGCCTTACTGAAGAGCGCAGTGACTTTCAATGTGGCACCGTCATAGGATGCCACCTTTCCAACAAGTCAGCGCGTCAAATTTCTGCCCTGCTAAAGCTGCCCCGGTCAACTGTTATTGTGAAGTGGAAATGTCTAGGACCAACAACGTTGCGAAGAGGTAGGCCACACAAGCTCACTGAACGGGATCGCCAAGTGCTGAAGCATGTAAAAATCACCTGTCCTTGGTTGCAAGACTCACTACCGAGTTCCAAACTGCCTCTGGAAGTAACATCAGCACAAAAACTGTTCGTCGAGAGATTCATGAAATGGGTTTCCATGGCCGAGCAGCCGCATACAAGGCTAAGATCACCCTGGGCAATGCCAAGCGTCAGCTGGAGTGGTGTAAAGCTCACCGCCATGGGAACAATGAATTGCGAGCCAACCCTAATCGCCCAGCGTCAGTGCCCGACCTCACTAATGATTTGTGGCTGAATGGAAGCAAGTCCCCGCAGCAATGTTCCTACATCTAGTGGAAAGCCTTCCCAGAAGACTGTAGGCTGTTATAGCAGCAAAGGGGGGTCCAACTCCATATTAATGCCTAAGATTATGGAATGAGATGTTCGACGAGCAGCTGTCCACATACTTTTGGTCAAGTAGTGTATACACACACACACCTGCATGGCGCTTTTGCCCATCTTGACAACCTCGAACAGCATCAGGTTCTCCATGCCATTCTCCTGGTAGTGGCCGTTCATCCTCCCTGCACCCCCCACTCCCTTCCCTCCTTTACCCTTCTCTCCTGCCGCCTTCTTCCCCTTTTTCCCCCCCTGGGATGGAGGGAGTGGTGGAGAGAAAGAGAGTTGAGAAAAGTCAATAAAGGTGTAAACAGCATAATACTTACTAATATTACGTGGTGTGTATACAGTAGCTTGAGGATGAAGTGAATATTACGTGGTGTGCATTGATGGGTTGCATGTTATGTCAGAATATTGTTTTGAACGTTCATTTTGGACTGATGCCCGACTGAGCACTCTACTTAATGCATCATCAAAGAGCACTGATGAAGATTTCATAAAAAATGCATTACATTGGCTTGGAAATACAATGACATTCCAGGGGGGGGGGGGTCAAATAATTAGTAGGAAAATCTTTTGATGATACCAGATTGACTTTAGATGCAGTATAACGTTAGCTAGCTAGCTAACATTGAGGGGAGGCCATCAGATTTCAGCTCGCTAACGTTAGCATTGCTAGCCATTTTTGGCAAACTTTTCTAGCTAATAACATTGCCATCTGTTTAAAGTAAATTTGACGACATGATAATGCTGGAAAAGTTGTTTCCTAATATATTTGACTACTTTACCAATGTCATGGTATTTCCAGGCACTATAGTGTAATTTAGAATAAACAGTAGTTAGCCTCTATCCAGAATGACTGGGCTTATCACCACTTTAGGACACCGCCGATAGAGGACAGCTTGTGAACATTCATAACAATGGCATGACCAAGACAGAGGCGGAACCTATGAATAGTGTGAGGAAGAGGTCCTAATATTATGTTGAGGTGTATAGAGAGAGGAAGAGGTCCTAATATTATGTTGAGGTGTATAGAGAGAGGAAGAGGTCCTAATATTATGTTGAGGTGTATAGAGAGAGGAAGAGGTCCTAATATTATGTTGAGGTGTATAGAGAGAGGAAGAGGTCCTAATATTATGTTGAGGTGTATAGAGAGAGGAAGAGGTCCTAATATTATGTTGAGGTGTATAGAGAGAGGAAGAGGTCCTAATATTATATTGAGGTGTATAGAGGGAGGAAGAGGTCCTAATATTATATTGAGGTGTATAGAGGGAGGAAGAGGTCCTAATATTATGTTGAGGTGTATAGAGAGAGGAAGAGGTCCTAATATTATGTTGAGGTGTATAGAGAGAGGAAGAGGTCCTAATATTATGTTGAGGTGTATAGAGAGAGGAAGAGGTCCTAATATTATGTTGAGGTGTATAGAGAGGAAGAGGTTCTAATATTATGTTGAGGTGTATAGAGAGGAAGAGGTTCTAATATTATGTTGAGGTGTATAGAGAGAGGAAGAGGTCCTAATATTATGTTGAGGTGTATAGAGAGAGGAAGAGGTCCTAATATTATGTTGAGGTGTATAGAGAGAGGAAGAGGTCCTAATATTATGTTGAGGTGTATAGAGAGAGGAAGAGGTCCTAATATTATGTTGAGGTGTATAGAGAGAGGAAGAGGTCCTAATATTATATTGAGGTGTATAGAGGGAGGAAGAGGTCCTAATATTATGTTGAGGTGTATAGAGAGAGGAAGGGGTCCTAATATTATGTTGAGGTGTATAGAGAGAGGAAGGGGTCCTAATATTATGTTGAGGTGTATAGAGAGAGGAAGAGGTCCTAATATTATGTTGAGGTGTATAGAGAGGAAGAGGTCCTAATATTATGTTGAGGTGTATAGAGAGAGGAAGAGGTCCTAATATTATGTTGAGGTGTATAGAGAGGAAGAGGTCCTAATATTATGTTGAGGTGTATAGAGAGAGGAAGAGGTCCTAATATTATGTTGAGGTGTATAGAGAGAGGAAGAGGTCCTAATATTATGTTGAGGTGTATAGAGAGAGGAAGAGGTCCTAATATTATGTTGTGTATAGAGAGAGGAAGAGGTTCTAATATTATGTTGAGGTGTATAGAGAGAGGAGGGGGTCCTAATATTATGTTGAGGTGTATAGAGAGGGGAAGGGGTCCTAATATTATGTTGAGGTGTATAGAGAGAGGAAGAGGTCCTAATATTATGTTGAGGTGTATAGAGAGGAAGAGGTTCTAATATTATGTTGAGGTGTATAGAGAGAGAAAGGGGTCCTAATATTATGTTGAGGTGTATAGAGAGAGGAAGAGGTCATAATATTATGTTGAGGTGTATAGAGAGAGGAAGGGGTCCTAATATTATGTTGTGTATAGAGAGAGGAGGGGGTCCTAATATTATGTTGAGGTGTATAGAGAGAGGAAGAGGTCCTAATATTATGTTGAGGTGTATAGAGAGAGGAAGAGGTCCTAATATTATGTTGAGGTGTATAGAGAGAGGAAGAGGTTCTAATATTATGGAACCTTGAGTAAGGTTACTCTTAGTCGTGGTATATTGGCGATGTAACAAAAACCCCCGGAGGTGCCTTATTGCTATTATAAACTGGTTACCAACGTAATTAGAGCAGTAAAAATAAATGTTTTGTCATACCCGTGGTACACGGTCAGCCAATCAGCATTCAGGGCTCAAACCACCCAGTTTATAATATGTAGTATATAACATGGGGAAGAGGTTATAATATGCTGTGGTGTAGAGCTTGAGGAAGACGAGGCCTGGTCGTACCTTTCCTTTGGTTGGGTTGATACTGACATCAGGAGCCTCAGAGAAGTCTGTGTCTGAGGAGAAACGGGTGTCCGAATCCCTGGCAAAAACACACACACACACACATTAGAAACAGTCTGCTGAATGCCGGTTGACTGACACACACACGGAAGTAGCCACTTACTGAGGATAGTGGAACTCTGACGGTAACTCTGGTGCTGCTATCATTTCTCTATCATGTCTGACCCAACTCAAATAAGAACAGACCTCAGATCCTCAGTGTCCACAAGGCAGTGGAACGGTAGCATAGGACCTGGAGGAGAAAACAGAAGGGGAAGAGAATACATGGGTATTGGAGTTACATTCAGAGAAGAGAGCATCCTGACTGGTTGCATCACTGCCTGGTATGGCAACTGCTTGGCCTCCAACCGCAAGGCACTACAGAGGGTTGTGCGAACGGCCCAGTACATCACTAGGACCAAGCTTCCTGCCATCCAGGACCTCTATACCAGGCAGTGTCAGAGAGCGGAAGGCCCAAAAAATTGTCGAAGACTCCAGCCACCCTAGTCATAGACTGTTGTCTCTGCTACCACACGGCAAGCGGAAGCGGAGCGCCAAATCTAGGTCCAAGAGGCTTCTAAACAGCTTCTACCCCCAGGCCATAAGACTCCTGAACATCTAGTGAAATGGCTACCCAGACTATTTGCAGTGACCCCCCCCCCCCCCCATTTCTTTACACCACTGCTACTCTCTGTTGTCATCATCTATGCAGTCACTTTAATATCTCTACCTACATGTACATACTACCTAAACTAACCGGTGCCCCCGCACATTGACACTGTGTCAGTACCCCCCTGTATATAGTCTCGATACTGTTATTTTATGGATGCTCTTTAATTACTTGTTGCTTTTATCTCTTATTCTTATCAGTATTTTTTTTTTTACTGCATTGTTGGTTAGGGTGCTCGTAAGTAAGCATTTCACCTGTTGTATTTGGCGCATGTGACTAATACAATTTCATTTGAGAGGAGTTGTATGATAACCTGCTGCTGAACTTCTACAACATACACATTGCATCCCCTGAACAGGCCTCAGTATCAGCCAGTGGCTCTTCACACAGACCAAAAAACGAAAATACTGCTTTCACATGGTAACACGGGGCGGGCTCTATCCCTCCTGTGAGCCGATTGGCTATCTCACTCCTTGGTTTACAGGAAACATCACCCCAGGGCTGGACATTGGAACGGCCCCCCATGACCATATAAAGGAGAGTTCAATTCATCCTCCGTTAGAGATCCTAACCAATCAGAACAAAGTATTAACACTAGTGGACATATTACAAAACAAACAGCAGGGAGCAGAGAGTGGGATACTCAACCAAATTACGACATTAACAATACATATTATCTAATAGTTCATTTTTATATATAAAAATGAATCAACAATATTGTTAATACTAGCATGTCGTCAGGACTGGTTTTGGGCTACAGGAGGCCAAAATGAGCCTAGCAGCGACCCTATCCTGGGTGTGTCTTAATTACGATCGGGACATACTGTACTATGGATTACAGTAGGAGGTGTGTCAATCAGCTAATGAATTGTAAGGACCAACGAGGAATCAATTGCATTTGACTGTACAATAAAATTGCTCGTGTGTGTAAGTAACCGGTTTATGCTTTTTTGCAGGTTGTAAAAAGCTTTTTTGGGGGGAGAAGTGGGGCATCTTTACCCTCATCAACCAGTGAGATGTAAGGAATGGGAAATAGATGGATTCAAATCTCAACTTTAAAATGCCACATAGCTGAGTACTTTATCCCATGGTCTTGAATTAGAACGCGTGACTTCCAATACACATTCGACAATTCCAATGGACATTCGACTTATTTCATGTTATCTAATTGCCCAATGCCACTCTTGCAAGCTAAATTCATACATAATGTGTTTGACATTGGCTCAGCTACAACTGCATTGCCAAGCAATAAAACAGCATCAGCAAGCAACATCCTGTGTTTCCTATTGCACAAGCGGAGACACTCGCGAGACAGTATTCGCTCTGGCTGGTTGACTAGAGAGGAAGCCTTGAAGATGGGGACTGAAAAAGTGGCGCCAAACCCGGGTGCCTGGGCAACACAAAGCACGTTAAAACTATATTAGCGATAGCTAACAACGTCGAAATAACCGACGGAGAGCATCCTGAACAAGGCTAGCTACCGTTGGCTAGGTAGTATGACAGCCGCTCTCTTGGGCTTGCTCAGTGACGGCCACTGTCCAGAATTGACACCAATATTATGTCGAGAGGTTGTCCGGACTGGCTTGCCAAGGAGCTAGCCAGCCAACGAAGCTAGCTAGCTTAACATCATCAGCTGTCATCAGAACGTCACCCTTTACGTACATGAAAATAACAACTTGCCTTCTATGGCTAACATTAAACCAAGAGTTAAAATTGTATCCTTCAAGTAACGGTAGTACCCACTTTTCTGTAAACTAACTAGTTACAGTTCAAACAGGGCAAAAACACTCGGGAAAATCTCAATTTTGACTGGATAGCTAACTAACTAACGTTAGCTTAGCATAGCTGCAGATTAGCTACCATTCTCCATCTTGTTATGTTAGCTAGCTAGTTTCCTGGCTAGTTAGCTAATTAGCCATGGTAACATTAGCTATCCTAGCCCGTTACCTGCAATCGAACGGAGTTCGGATAGCCAGCCATATTATCAATAAAACGGTTGATATTTAGCTAGCTAGCTAATACGGAGTGGCCCTCAAAGTTCATGTAAATATCTAAATTAGCTTGTTTATACAACATACTTGTTGTGGAGCAACAATACAACCATTTAGTTACATAAAAACACCTCGTCCCTACGTCCTCCATCTTGCCTCGGGAGTTCCGATACGTTACCTACCTAACGTTAACTCCCCAACAGAACAACATTTATTGGATGTAAACAAATAGTTTGTTATATATTAGCTTAGCTAACTTGCTAGATACGTTTCAGTGAAATGGGTCTACTTTCGGCTGTGTAACACAGATTCACGATAAACTAGACAAAAAAAGTAGCTTACAGCGCCAGCGGCTAGCTTACGACTTTCCGTAGCTAGCAGCCTCCGCACTTCTAGCCTATGTTAGCTAGCTAGCATAAGAAGCTAGCTACCAACAAAATTGCTACAAACCAACTAACTTCGAGATTCCACTCCGCCATTTTATAACTTACCCCGTTATTCAATTTATTTCCAAACGAGACACTACTTTGTTGAGTCGTTGTCTGTTCTTGTTTTGATATTACCACGATTTCCGCAAATGAGTTTGAAACTGGCGGTCAGAGGCGGTTTTGGACGCTCTCTCACCCCGCCACTTGCTCCGTAGTAGGGTTTGTTGTTTCGACGATGAGGGGGAAGGAAAACTCTTGGTGCACAGCTGCCCCCTAGCGGCCAGATGAAATACTTCCGATTCCCCGTGACCGTAAGTGATCTGACATCTAGCGGTTATTTACAAGCTGTGCAGCTGCCAGCTACCAGTAAGTACGTGACAGATGGGGGTTGGATGGCCCTACTGCTGAGTTTCTAAACATAAAGGCGCAACATCGTAAGACTTCCGGATACGCTTGCAAAGACCAAACCGACCAGGCCAGGGTTTGGGGTTTGATACAGGGGTCATGTCCCCACCACATTCTGAAATTGACTTTTTGCCCCCCCACAGTTTTATCATTGCAATTTGATACAAAAAAACGGCAATGGTGTACTTTAGGACCATGCGGACGCCTCCGAGCGGTCGGGTAGGCTGTTTGGAGTGGTCAGCAGGCTGTATTTAGGATGAAACAGACACCACAGAGTTGTCTGACAGGCTGTGTGAAGGCAAAGCTTCTGGAAGGCTGGCTGGACCAGCACAGGAGAGTTGAGCTTAGGTCAGTGTGTATGTGTTGCGCTCATTCACCGAGTTGTAAAAGCAAGCAGAGCAGAAACTGGCTGCTCATTAGTTTACTGATTTAGCTGTCAAGGTAACTGCTGTTTAACTTAACATACATTTTTTAAACTATTGTTTATTTGCAGCGCTGAGCTAGTATTGTAACTGCCATGTAATGTTACCTAATGTTTCATTCCCTCATAACTGAGGTAAATATATAAGCTACACTAGCTAGTAACTACCACAGCCAGATCAGCTTTAGCCTCTAGTTATCTGTCAGATAGTAATAATCGCCACCTCATATCGCTATCTAACAGCTGTTGTTTGTATGGAAATGTTTTGTAGCCTTTGTTTTGTCCCGTTTCAGAAGTAAATGAACTTGGCTAGCTTTCTCCAGTTGGTGTACTGTTAGAGAGAGCTGGCCAAAAGTTGGCTAACTTTAGCTATTATTTTTGCCTCAATCACACTAGACCTGAATCAAACGATGAAACCAGATGGCCAAATGATTGAAGACTGATATTCTGACATTCTTTTCATTGCAGCGTGAGTTTTATTAGTATTTATTATTAATGTTATTGATCTGTCAGTTTCCCTAGCTAATTCCCTACTTTTCACACTGGCACAGTAATAAACAGCTCTAACATTACAGGCTTCACTGTCATGGTGCACAGTAGAGATCTGCGCAGAACTGATTTCTTCATCCTGCTCCCACCACACCCGCTGGCTTTCGGTCTGACTCCTACCAGCTACTGCAAGAACTGGTCCCAAAAACAACCGAAGTCCCGCAATATAATTTTTTACATGCTGTTTAGACCAGGCACAAAGATGCATCCGTGTGTTGATTTTGTACATCCACACCAGACGCAATCCAGACACGCAGGTTGAAATATCAAAACAAACTCTGTCCCAACTATATTAATTTGGGGACAGGTCGAAACAAATTCAACATTCATGGACATTTAGCTAGCTAGCTTGCTGTTGCTAGCTAATTTGTCCTGGGATATAAACATTGGGTTGTTATTTTACCTGAAATGCACAAGGTCCTTTTTTCTGTATCTTTTTAGAATTTGGACCCATTTTGAGTCACACAAAATAGTGTGTTCTCTACTCAGACATTTAATCCACAGATAAAAGGGGAATCTAATAGTTTCTAGTAAAATCTCCTCCTTCAGTAGTTGTAGTAGTAGCAAAGATTTTTATAACTAAACCAAGATAGACCACAGCCTGTTGTTTTAAATGGGAACAAATGAGTCATAGTGGGCAGAACAAGCAAGGAGGTGGGCAGAGCCAAGCACAAGCTAGTGAGATCCTATTGGCGCATTCTAGCATACATTTGCATATTTCAGTTAGGGAACGCCTACTCTGTGAAGTGTGTGTGTGCAATAACTCAATTCTCCTTTGCACGGCTCCTAAACAACCCAATTTTTAAAAACTTTGGCAAAGGGTAAAGTCTACAAAACTTAGTCCACTCTGTTCATAACAGATTCTAGTTTTGGGAACAGAAAACGCTATTGAGATGAAATGTTTCATCGATGAGAAAATTAGCAGAATGTTGGCCAAAATCCATCTCTTTCCATCTTCTCCCCACTGCAGGCCACTGGGCTTCCTCTCACTACCAAATATGGTAGTGAGTGGAAATGCCAAATGGATGCTTCACATTTATACATCCGGGGAGTGAAATATCTGTCTCATTGTTCTATCTGTGGTGGTAGTTTTTTTCTTCTTCTGTGGACTTTATATGTCAGTTGGCAACCAACTTTAAGTTGCATTACCACCACCAACTAGATTGGAGTGTGGACCTCAAGTTCTATTTTAGCGCCTGCCTACGCAGACTGTCTTTGACACGCTCGAGCAGTTTAGATGAAACGATTGAATAACATGTATGTGTACATTTATTTTGCAACACTCCCATTGTGGTGGGGTCACAGCATGCTGACCACACCACTCTCGTTACATGTGTGAGTGTTGCAAAATAAAGGTACACATACATGTTTTCAATAATTTCATCCAAACTGCTCGCTCAAGTCAATGAGCGTCTGCGTAGTCAGTGAAACTGAGTTACATGCACTCAGAAATGTCATTCCTCAAATAAAGGTGTAAAACACAAAATGAGACATATTTGCATATAGTCTTGTGAAGGCTGGCTGAATTCTGTCAAAGAGTTCTTTTATCTCATCATGACTACAGATTCTCCCTTCTCCCTGTTTTTGTTTGCTTGAAAATGTTGATACTGGAGAATGTTATCTGAAGAAACTGTAACCAAGCATTTATAGCGGCTAAGTAATGGATTGCCATTAATTGGAAGGTTGGTTATCCTTCCACAGTGTCAACTTATGTATCATTAGATTTAATTTGTTACAAGATTAAGGGTAACTGGGACACTTTCATAAGGTCTGGATGCCTTATATGGAATACAGTAGGATTAAAGGACTCTGTATTGAAAACATGGCCACGTCAGGGGAAATACCTATTTAGGCAATACCTAGCTGCTGGGCTGCTCAGTCCTGGCCCTGGGGGTCTGCCGTCCTGTGGGTTGTCACTCTGGCCTGGGCCTAACACACCTAAAACCAATAATGAATGTTTCACTAAGATCCTAAAGCTGAGTAGGGTGTATTGGGTTGGGGCGCTGCAGGGTGGTGGACCCCTAGGGACAAGACGGGGTGACCCAGCTAAATTGTGTGCAAGTAAAAAGACCTCTACAGTACTATTAGTCCTATGAGATTAATTATATGGAGGATTGCTGTTTCTGTGTTTTAATATATATTTGAGGTGTATGTGTGTTTTTTTGTTTGTAAACCATTTCCTTGGGAATTAAAACAATTAAAGGTGTGAACTGGGAAGGAAATTGTGTTGGGAGAGAGTTGAGTTATTAACTAGACTGGTGGGGGTTGGGCGTGCAGGCAGCTCGGGCTGGCTGGTCGGTCTGGCTGAAATTTGATATAGAGGATGTCTTAATAGAAATAATCAAAAGTCTGTATTTTTTCAAGAATCGTTAATCTTTTAGGCTATTGGTTAAAGGTGCAACACAATATTTATTTTTGTAATTATCTTTGATCTAGTTTAGTCTTATTCATCACTTAAACATATTTAATAATGAGCTCTTACCTAGCTTGATGACTGTGGGAATTTTTGCTTACTTTTTGTTCTACATAGAGATGGCAAAAAAATGTAAAAATGTAAAAAAAAAAAAAATGTAAAAAAAATGTACAAATTCAGGAAATAAACTTTAGATGCCCCAAAAAATTCTGGGGGAGGACCCTCAGAACCCACACCAGGTTATGTCCCCTCCACTTCTAAAACCAAAGTGGCACCCTTGGTTTGAGAAGTCAATGAGAGAAGTGAACAATTCTTCCTTAGTTGTTCATTTTCTCGAAATCTAAAGACACAACCTAGATTTGAGCCAATGTCTTGAGTAGTTGAACATGTTATTACTCCAACCTCGTGAAAGTGACAAACTGACACGTTTTCATTTTCGTTAAAAAAAAAGTTAAATCGAAGGAATGCCTTTGATTTGACGGCCTGCACTTACGCAGTTCGGCTCGAGACGACCGTTAGACCCAATGACGGGTTTTTGTGCATGAGTTTAGCTTACCAATGTCGCCATGACATCACCTATACGTACGGATTTCTATTGGAGAAGCAGTTTCTGCCTATCTTCATACTGTACTATCTTTGGCCCTGCAGTCAATGCAGTGGTCGCATCTCAATATTAGGTGAATCTCAGTTGCATTTCCTTGACTCCCCATGTCCTCTCTTCTCACCTCAAAATCCATTGGAGAAGGTCAGAAGGGAGGACATGTGGAATCAAGGAAATCTAATTGAGATTATCCCATTGTGGGAGGAATAATCTTCCTCCTTCCTTCCTTTCTTTTCTCCTTTATTAGAACTGTTTCAGATTCTGAAGACACATATAGTGTAAGACAGTGTTTCCCAACCCTGGTCCTTGAGTACATCCAACAGTACACAGTTTCGTTGTAGCCCTTGACAAACACACCTCTTAAACTCAGTGAGGGCTTGATGATAAATTGAATCAGATGTGCTTGTCCAGGGTTACAATAAAAATGTGTACTGTTGGGGGTAATCGAGGACTAGGGTTGGGAAACACTGGTGTAAGAAATGGCAGAGACCTATTTTGGGACTTTCACCTATCTGTTTCTTTTATAGAAGTGGGGATGAAGGAAAGCAGACAAGGTGAGGAAGTCATTTTAGACGATTGACATGTACCCGAAGAGGGTAGTCACTAATCTAGATACCAGTATCTCTGCCTGGTGTTCAAGAAGATCACAACCGGCCGTGATTGGGAGTCCCATAGGGCAGCGCACAATTGGCCCAGCGTTGTTAGGGTTTGACCTGGGTAGGCCGCCATTGTAAATAAGAATTTGTTCTTAACTGACTTGCCTAGTTAAATAAAGGTTAAATAAATAAAAAAGTAGTGTTAGTAATGTTAGTAGCCTTAGTAATGTTAGCAGTGTTAGTAGCATTAGTAATGTTAGTAGCGTTAGTAATGTTAACAGTGTTAGTAGCATTAGTAATGTTAACAGTGTTAGTAGCATTAGTAATGTTAACAGTGTTAGTCATGTTAGCAGTGTTAGTAGCATTAGTAATGTTAGTAGCATTAGTAATGTTAACAGTATTAGTATCATTAGTAATGTTAACAGTGTTAGTAGCATTAGTAATGTTAACAGTGTTAGTAGCGTTAGTAATGTTAACAGTGTTAGTAGCGTTAGTAGTGTTAGTGTAACAGTGTAGGTTTCGTCCCTCTCTTCGCCCCAACCCGGGCTCGAACCAGGGACCCTTGCACCCATCAACAACTGACACCCACGAAGCATCGTTACCCATCGTGCCACAAAAGCCGCGGCCCTTGCAACGCAAGGGGAACAACCACTTCAGGTCTCAGAGCGAGTGACGTCACTGATTGAAATGCTATTAGCGCGCACCACTGCTAACTAACTAGCCATTTCACATCGGTTACATTAGTAATGTTAACAGTGTTAGTAGCATTAGTAATGTTAAGTGTTAGTAATGTTAGTAGTGTTAGTAGTGTAAGTAATTTTAACAGTGTTAGTATTATTAATAATGTTAGCAGTGTTAGTAATGTTAGTAGTGTTAGTAGTGTTAGTAATGTTAGCAGTGTTAGTAGCATTAGTAATGTTAGCAGTGTTAGTAGCATTAGTAATGTTAGCAGTGTTAGTAATGTTAGCAGTGTTAGTAGCATTAGTAATGTTAGCAGTGTTAGTAGCATTAGTAATGTTAGCAGTGTTAGTAATGTTAGCAGTGTTAGTAGCGTTAGTAATGTTAGCAGTGTTAGTAGCATTAGTAATGTTAGCAGTGTTAGTAGCATTAGTAATGTTAGCAGTGTTAGTAGCATTAGTAATGTTAGCAGTGTTAGTAGCGTTAGTAATGTTAGCAGTGTTAGTAGCATTAGTAATGTTAGCAGTGTTAGTAGCATTAGTAATGTTAGCAGTGTTAGTAATGTTAGCAGTGTTAGTAGCGTTAGTAATGCTAGCAGTGTTAGTAACGTTAGTAACGTTAATAATGTTAGCAGTGTTAGTAATGTTAGTAGCGTTAGTGTCATTGTTAGCAGTGTTAGTAATGCTAGCAGTGTTAGTAGCATTAGCAGCGTTAGTAATGTTAGCAGTGCTAGCAGTGTTAGCAGCGTTAGTAATGTTAGTAGCGTTAGTAATAGCAGCGTTAGTAGTGTTAGCAGCATTGTTAGTAGTGTTAGCAGCGTTAGTAATAGCAGCGTTAGTAGCGTTAGTAATGTTAGTAGCGTTAGCAGCATTAATGTTAGTGTTAGCAGCGTTGTAATAGCAGCGTTAGTATAATTAGTAATATTTGTAGCGTTAGTAATAGCAGCGTAAGTAGCGTTAGTAATGTTAGCAGCATACATGAAAGTACAGATATTTTTAAAAACATGATTTATTTTCCACTTTTGGTCAAACAGGAGTTGCACTGAAGTGCAAAGGAAAGATTAATTTCAAAATAACATGATTTAAAGAGGTACAATATTTTGATGTGATCGCCACAACTAAATCACATAATGAAGTGGATATCAGTTATGCCATTATACCTAAATAATGGAAATTGATCCAAGTATACAATTCATCCATTTATTCACAGAGCACACATAATGAATCATACAAGTGAAAGCATACTAGTTGGCCTAAGGAACCTACGTTTGGGAACCCTCAGGACTTCTATTTCAGAAACCTGTAATTTGCAAACTAACGAGAAACGCATGATTTGCAAACCAATAAGGAAAGCCCAGTCAACAACTTCATAATATTAAGAGAAATGACAAAAACATGGAAATGGCATAATAGTCTGAATAAAGAAAATATACACACAATAAGTAAATGAAACTATTTGAAAAGGCACTGTTGATAACTGCAATGGTAGATCATGGTCCTGTACAGCAGAAGTATCAGAACTGTGGGTAGATGGAGTACAGCCATGGACAAAAAGTTGCATGTTTGACTCACATCGGGACAACAGTATCATTTTAGCTAACCCTATCCCTTTTCTTAACCTTTACCTTGTTTTCCTAACCTGCTACGTACATTTTCCTAACCTTCGTTAGTTCTGCTAACCTGCTATGTAAAGTCCCTTCTGTCTGTAGCTGTACTCCATCTAGTCTCAACCTTAGTTTCTCATCTTGGTTCGAAGATTCAGAGGCCCATTGCCTCTTGGGTATTGTATCAGTGAGCGAACACTACATCACATAACAAGGAAGTGTCTGTCATTATCTTTAAAACAATAATTGAAAAATAAAATCACCACACCTCTCATGATTCTCTTATTCATATTTACAGTGGTCCTCCTCAAATATAATATATCTTTATGTACATTTGTAGTAGGAAAGCATGTGTTAATAAAATAATTGAGAAGGTAAAGCAGCATTGCCATTTAAAAAGAGTCTCATCCTCTTGGGCCCACATTCATTAAGCATCTCATATTAGGTGCTGATCTAGGATAACTTTTGCCTTTTAAAACATAATGAGTAAGAGACAGGACCTGGTCCTAGGTCAGCACTCCTGCTCTGAGACGACAATCCCTGACACCAGGTTGCATGTTAGGAGATGTAGGTCTTGATCTTCTGTGTAATGGCTCTACAGCAGATGGGACACTTGTCAAGGGCCTGGGAACACTCCTTGCAGACGACCAGGTGCCCACAGGGGATGAAGACGATGCAGATGTCTCTGTCCATACACACTTTGCACTGTTTCTCCCTCTGCAGCTTCCGTAGCTTCTCAAGGGGATCCTCGTCTGAAATAGGGGAGAAACAGCAGTTGGTAACCGAGCACAATGAAGTACTTAGAACACTGACCAACACAGCTCGATTATGTTTTGGGGGCGGCAGGTAGCCTAGTGGTTAGAGCATTGGGCCAGTAACCGAAAGGTTGCTAGATCGAATCCCCGAGCTGACAAGGTAAAAATCTATCTTTTTGCCCCTGAACAAGGCAGTTAACCCACTGTTCCTAGGCTGTCATTGTAAATAAGAATTTGTACTTAACTGACTTGCCTAAATGAAGGTTAAATATTATATATTTTTGTATTGTTCCTTCTATAGCCAAGCCTCATGTAGACCTACAGTGTGAATAGCATTGTTACTGGATAAACAAGGTCAAATTGCAAAATCCTGTGGAATAAATTCAGGAATTTGACTTACACTGTAAACCTCAATAACAGTTTTAATAGACCAGTGCCCTGATAAAATGATACTAGCAAGCAATGCTAAGAGTTTCCCCCTTATGAGACACATACCATGGTTCTCTGCTGTCCCTGCGTCGCTGTCAGGGTCGCTGTTAAAGCAGTCCTGCAGCAGAGTTTCCATGGTGGAGTAGCCTGTCCCATCCCTGCGTATCCTCTCCTGTATAGTCCTCTCTACCAAGGCAGGCTCCAGACCCATCTCCACCGCCTTCTGGGCATTGGCTGACTGCAGCACCTCTGTAGAGAGAGGGAGGAGACTGAGCATGTACTAGTAGGTGATGGAAATAGCACCCTGTGAGAGAGAGAGAGATATAAGTACCAGTCAAACATTAGGACACACCAACTCATTCAAGGGTTTTTCTTTATTTTTGCTATTTTCTACATTGTAGAATAATAATGAAGACATCAAAACTATGAAATAACATATGGAATCATGTGGTAACCAAAAAAAATTAAAAATAAGTGTTAAACAAATATTTTATATTTGAGATTCTTGAAAGAAGCCACCCTTTGCCTTGATGACAGCTTTGCACACTCTTGGCATTCTCTCAACCAGCATCATGAGGTAGTCACCCGGAATGCATTTCAATTAACAGGTGTGCCTTGTTAAAAGTTCATTTGTGGAATTTCTTTCCTTCTTAATGCGTTTGAGCTAATCAGTTGTGTTGTGACAAGGTAGGGGTGGTATACAGAAGAGCGCCCTATTTGGTAAAAGACCAAGTCCATATTATGGCAAGAAGAGCTCAAATAAGCAAAGAGAAACGACAGTCCATCATTACTTTAAGATATGAAGGTCAGTCAATCCGGAACATTTCAAGAACTTTGAAGGTTTCTTCAAGTGCAGTCGCAAAAGCCATGAAGCACTATGATGAAACTGGCTCTCATGAGGACCGCCACAGGAAAGGAAGACCTAGTGTTACCTCAGAAATTGCAGCCTAAATAAATGCTTCACAGAGTTCAAGTAACAGACACATCAACAGTTCAGAGGAGACTGCATGAATCAGGCCTTCATGGTCGAATTGCTGCAAAGAAACCACTACTAAAGGACACCAATAATAATAAGAGACTTGCTTTGGCCAAGAAGCATGAGCAATGGACATTAGACCGGTAGAAATCTGTCCAAATTTGTTCCAACTGCCATGTCTTTGTGAGACGCAGAGTAGGTGAACTGATGACCGCAAGTGTGGTTCCCACCATGACGCATAGAGTAGGAGGTGTGATGGTGCTTTGCTGGTGACACTGTTGGTGATTCATTTAGAATTCAAGGCACACTTAACCAGTCTGGCTACCACAGCATTCTGCAGCAATACGCCATCTCATCTGATTTGCGCTTAGTGGGACTATCATTTGTTTTTCAAACAGGACAATGACCCAAAACACACCTCCAGGCTGTGTAAGGGCTATTTGACCAATCACTCAACCTCAACCCAATTGAGATGGTTTGAGATGAGTTGGACCGCCGAGTGAAGGAAAAGCAGCCAACAAGTGCTCAGCATGTGGGAACTCCTTCAAGACTGTTGGAAGAGCATTCCAGGTGACGCTGGTTGAGAGAATGCCAAGATTTTGCAATGCTGTCATCAAGGCAAAGGGTGGCTACTTATAAGAATCTCAAATATATTTTAATTTGTTTAATACTTTTTTGGTTACTACATGATTCCATATGTGTTATTTCATAGTTTTGATGTCTTCACTATTATTTTACAATGTAGAAAATAGTAAAAGTGAAGAAAAACCCTTGAATGAGTAGGTGTCCAAACTTTTGACAGGTACTGTATATATAATCTAACAATACCTTTAGCTAAAGTTCCAAAACTCTAATGAATAAAAAAAAAAGTGAAAGGGGAACAACTTTACAATGTTACATCAAAAAAATGGTTTTACCTGTCTCATGACTTGAACATCCATTTAAGTGACTTGAAGCCTGGGAAATCAATAGAAGGAAGGAATTTGATATGGTAGGAGTCATGCAAGGATGGGTGCAGTTTAATATGTTTGACCACAAGTTTAGGGGTTAGAGGTCAGGGTTAGGAGGATGAAGTCTTGGAGACATACAGCATTGTTCCAGCCTGAACCTTGTAGCTGAACGCTGCTGACAAACTCCTGTCCTTTCTCTGCCAGTAGAAAACTGCACCTGGATTAAAACATGACACGCAATGTTAGTGACAGGGAAAAGAAGCATGCATATGGTTGTTTACTTTCTACTTGTGAGTGTGTGTGTTTTTACCCAGGATAGTGTTTGGCGTGCTCCTCCCAGGGATCCTCGTCCTGCTGCCAGCCCTTCAGACCTCCACCACAGCGGAAACAGCCCACATGGTCTGGTGTACCTGCACCAACACACCAACACACACACACGTTAGGATATATACCCGGTCCTTTCCATATCAACTCCTCCCTGGCCCTTTTACCATAGCAAGTAATAGTAAGCATGGATTGTATATATGAATTGTACTTTTCTCACAGCCAAAGCTCTAGTCTACACCGCTCCCAGGTCTCACCTGTGTTGTAGAAGCCTGCTCTGGCCAGCCTCTCGTGGTCAATAGGGTGCTGGATTCCTGCAAAGCTGCCTAGCCTCTCCTCAAAGCTCTGCATGGATGCCTGAGGACCCGGGCGTGGCCTGGTCTCCCCCACCTCCCTCCCCCCCTGAGAGGGGAGGTTCCCCACATCATGCCCCAGGATGAAGAAGCAGTAGGGGTAGTGTTTGGAGTGCTCTCCCCACGCAGTGTCCCCGGCCTCCCAGCCTTTCAGCATCCTTCCACAGCAGAAGCACTGCACCTGGTCTCCCTCCCCCAGATAGAAGAGCCCCGCCTGGGCCAGCTCTCTAGGTCGGACCGGGGATGTGGAGGGCCACGGGCCGAAGGTGTTGAACCGGGAGTCTTCACTGGCCATGTGCGGGGCCATGGGGTAGGTGGTATCGTCTACCACCTCTCCCGTCCTCAGGCGGAACTCCATGTCCTCAGCGTCTTCGTTGTAGGAGGTTTCATTGGTCATCATGGCACCTTGAAGAGAGTTAACCCTGGATCGATGGGTGCAGCTCAGGAACTTACAGGTGGGGGAGACCTGAAACGTTGCAACAGTAGTATGATAATTTGGCAGAAACAAGAGATAATGAAAAAATATATATACAAAAAAGTTTTGGGCATCATCGTCATCCCCCTTTCATCCTCACCTCCACGTGCCTCTCCACGGGTGCGTCACCTCCACACCAGTTCTCTACAGTCTTGTGGCAGCTGAAGCAGCGCACCTTGTCGGCCTGTCCCGTGAAGTAGAACCCAGCGCGGGCCAGCCTCTCCGCTGACACCTGCTGGGCCAGGAGGGAACCCCGGAACGAGTCCAGCCGCATGTCCATCATGGACCAGTCTATTGCATGGTCCGACTCCATATCACTGTCTCTCCCGGGGCCTGACATCACGACACAGGGCTGGGCTGGGCTGCCTAGGATGAATGAGCTGAAAAAATAGATATAAAGTCATTTCCGGAGGCGCTAGTGAACAAGCTATCAGGAATCTGAACAGACACCATGTAAATGCAGAAGTTTGACAAGAGACAGCATTGTATTTCCTAGAGTACCACTAGATGGCAATATGCACATTGCTATGGTCACATGAAGGCGTGGCTGTTACATGTGAGGGGTGGAGAGGCAGGAACAGGCTCTGGAATATGTTCTCACACTACCAGGCCGCCCTGCTCACCACAGGAATACATAGACCATAACACATACACAAAGTGAGCACACAACGACACACACAGCTAAATGTAACGAACACTATTTTAAGTGAGCACTGGCCTCAGTTTTCCATTCGTTCCTATGATCAACAATGCTCAGCATTTCGTAGGAAAGGAGTTACATAACGCTTACTTTGTGAAGTGAATCAATCAGCCCTCTTTGAGTAGTGTGTTGCAACACAATCAATACCCAGCCTTATCAATGTTGGGCTACTGTAGGCTAGGCGTTATGCTACTTTCACACCACACATCCCCACCAACATGGAGGATCAGGAACCGTTGTCAGAACAATCAGGTATTTCACCGCAGGCTGTATTCACCAATCAAACCATGATCCAATCCCATCATTGTTCCTGCTATCAACAGTAATGCAATCAATTACATACAGTACATCGTTGCCATGCCTTGTGTTAGGATAGATAAGTTGGCTAAAGCAGCAACAGACAGCCACCCAGGCTACCAAACATAGAACGATCATTCCTATGGAATAGAAATTGGCTACTGTCTATGCTAACAATCAACCAACCAATATTGGTCATGCTGGTTTTAATATTTTGTATACCTGCCATGTCCATCGCAGCAAGCAAGGCAAGTTTCAGACTTAAACGTTCAGTTAGACTGGAGGTTGTCATGGTTTCTCAGGCAACACTCTCACACTAACATGAACCTGCCATATTGCTGTGAAAACAGATGAGTAAATATGTGATGATGTCCTAGGAAAATGTTCTGTACCCACTCATCCCATGCTCTCCCTGACAGCTCCAAAAGGCATCATGTTCATGCCATCATCATAAACAGGGCCCTGAGCATAACATATTCTTGACTATGAACTGGCTAGCTTTTCATGATTGTATAACTATAACTACAGTTTAGTACTTTTATATGTCGCCCATCTGTTACTGATCAGAGCTAAACTGAACCTTAAACCTCAATGCACAGGAAGGATAGATATGGATGGATGTGGCACCACTTGGTTGAACGACAGCAATAGGCTGATCATACATGTGCAAAGTGCATGCCAAGGGGTCTGGATGACCTTTTCCGCACACTAGCGCCGTGCCATTGGTTCAAACTCCAATCTGACTCACCGTTCCCACTCAATCGCAACAGTCAGATGGACACATTGGGGGGGGGGTCACGTAAATTCTGGAAAGTTCACAGGCTCTTGTTTGTGTCTATAGTCAGACAAAAGCGCCAAACATAAATATAGGTTGACGCGGATCGCAATGTGCTGCCGATTGTCCTGTTTGACAGTTGAGTATTTATTCTGCTGGGCATGGATGCGCGCTGTCAGGGATTACCACTCTTCCAATGATATTTAGGACATAGTTAAATAAAACAAAAACATTGTCTAATAACGAAAACAAATAAAGCCAACGTTAAATGTCTATAATGCACTTTGATCAGTCGATATTGAGCTGTTTCGCCATAGACAGTAACGTAACACGACCGACGAGCTGTCAACCGTAACAGTTGAAAATGCATGCAAAGACATACCCAATACAAATACCTTAGAAAAGCTTGGATGTCACCTAGTGCCTCTGAGGTATTGGATGCTGCCCGTCTCCTTTCCAAATAAGATAGATCGCCAATATTTTTTGACCAGACTATTTAACCATGGTTTGGGGAAGTCAGTTCAGCGTCGGTGTTGTTCTGCGCACCAGTAAAGGGGCGGCCCACCTGACCACCATTGTGGAAATAGATCGTTTATGACGTAGGAAGAAAAGGGGGGAAGTATGGGGAATTCGTGCTAGTTTTGCTGCGTTCAAGCTGAAATCAGAACTAGGAAACTCTGACATTTCTGACTTGCTAAATGGTTGAACGGAGCACGTGTATAACTACAACCAAATTTATAACTACAACCAAACGTAACTGTCAAACTTATTCCACAGAGGACAGAGTGTCTGTGGGGTTTCGCTCCTCCCTTGTACTTGATTGATGAATTACGGTCACTAATTAGCAAGGAACTCCCCACACCTGGTTGTCTAGGGCTTAATTGAAATGAAAAACCTGCAGACACTGGGCCCTCCATGGAATGAGTTTGACACCTCTAAGTAGGCAAGTTCTAGTTCCCACTAGTACTTGAACGCGGCATTTCCATTACATTGGGGTCGAAACCCATCACTGCGACCTGTATGCTCTTGTTGGCTGGCCCTCACTACATATCGTCACCAAACCCACTGGCTCCAGGTCATCTATAAGTCTTTGCTAGGTAAAGCCCCGCCTTATCTCAGCTCACTGGTCACCATAGCAACAGCCACCCGTAGCACCGCTCCAGCACGTATATTGCACTGGTCATCCCCAAAGCCAACACTTCCTTTGACTGCCAATCTTCCAGTTCTCTGCTGCCAATAACTGGAACGAATTGCAAAAATCTCTGAAGCTGGAGTCTTATATCTCCCTCTCTAACTTTAAGCATCAGCTGTCAGAGCAGCTTACTGATCACTGTACCTATACACAGCCAATCTGTAAATAGCACACCTGACTACCTCATCCCCATATTATTACTTACCCTCTTGCTCTTTTGCACTCCAGTATCTGTACTTGCACATCATCATCTTCACATCTATCACTCCAGTATTAATGCTAAATTGTAATTATTTTCGCCTCTAGGGCCTATTTATTGCCTACCTCCCTACTTTTCTACATTTGCACACACTGTACATATATTTTTCTATTTTTCTTTTCTTTTGTGTTATTGACTGTACGTTTGTTTATGTGTAACTCTGTGTTGTTGTTTTTGTCTCACTGCTTTGCTTTATCTTGGCCAGGTCGCAGTTGTAAATGAGAACTTGTTCTCAACTGGCCTACCTGGTTAAATAAAGGTGAAATAAATAAAATAAAAAATTATAAATGAGAAATGAGTAATAGGCTGTTTTGATGAAAGTGGATGTATGGACAGGGATGTAGGCTATACCAGAGAGGAAGAGGCGAAGCGAGAGGGTTTAATCCAACCAAAACTGAAGTGAGGAACTTTTGTATGAAGATCAATGAGTGTCGAATTTGGTCAACAAAAAAATGTAATTGCTAATTTGCTAGGTGAGGCTTATTTGATAGAATATATGTTTCATAATGGCTAGGTTGTTATGACTGCACAGTTATAAGTGGACGCACGTGGCGTCTCGGGAAACTTTGAAAAAAATATATATATTATTGGAGTTGTGCTTGTTGTTCACACCTATTTGCCCTCTCATTGACTAGAATGGTCACACCTCGCCACCCTTCCATGTTTGAGGACATGTATTTCCATTGTTAGAGCAGTCACTCGACCATCTTGTCAATATAATAGATACTTTGACTATACATTGACTTTCAATAAGGGAGGCAAAAGGGCCAGGGCTGCTTTTTATTTTATATGCTCAATCCAATTATCCACCATTTGTTTCTCCCAAGTCTACACACACAGAGCGAGAGAGATTTTGTAAACCCTGACCAAAACAAAAGTGATATGGGAAGAATATGGGCATTTCTGTGGTTTTAAAGGTGAAACGGCACAGATCCTTCTTTCTAAACCACCCCAGACTTTCTGTGAAGTTTACACATTAGGCCTATGTGACATCGGAAATGTGATGCTGTCATTTATTTCCATTTTTGGAGTTGTTCATTAATCCAAACATCCTTCTACCCAAAATGTATTTTTATGTCCGATTCAATGAACTCAAATAGCCTTTAATAATTATTATTTATTACATTTCTACAGTGATTTTCATAGAATCTCAAAGCTCTTCAAGAGCAAAAAACAAACAAGCTGTCACATCCTGACCATAGAAGGGTGTTATTTTCTATGGTAGAGTAGGTCAGGGCGTAACAGGTTTTTTTCTATGTTTTATATTTCTATGTTTAGGTTCTAGTTTTGTATTTCTATGTTGGGGTTTTATTTGGGATGATCTCCAATTAGAGGCAGCTGGTCCTCGTTGTCTCTAATTGGAGATCATACTTAAGTAGGTGTTTTTCCACCTGGGTTTTGTGGGTGATTCATTTTGAGTTGTGTATGTGTTCATCACTGCGTCATGTTTTTTTTATTTTTATATATTCAATGTATTTATGTATTGCATAGTTTCACAGTATAAATAAAATGTGGAACGCTGCACTTTGGTCCTCTTCTCCTTTCGACAACTGTGACACAAGCAATATTTCATGACAGGTCAACCAATAGAGGCCAGGTCTTTGAAAGCTGCATCCTCAGAAGAGCGGGTCAGTTTATTTATGGCTTGAGTGGAGACAGCTGGTCAGAGGACGGTAGATGATGGAGTCTGCTGATGATCTTGTAGAGGGCAAGTCTGGGAACCAGCCTGAATCTTATACAGCGCTCGACTTGGACTGAAATAGGTGCCGGTACTCATTTTGGGTGTCGGTACTGTTTACAGTTTAGGTGCAGGAGCTCAACAATACGTTTGAGCTAATATTCTACAAGAGGAACAGGAGCTCAAGCAGTAGAACATTTGAGGTGCAGTTATTCAGCTCCTGCCCAAGAAAGCACAGCTCTTATAGCCACTGGAGTTCTCCTCTTCCACTCTGTATCAGCCACTTGGGTGATGCCTCAGCAGCTCTGTGTGCCAGAAAACTGATACCTAGTCAGTTGTACAACTGAATGCCTTCAACTGAAATGTGTCTTCCGCATTTAAACCTCTTAAGGATCTGAACCTTTTTTTAATCTTCGCCTAAAATGACATACCCAAATCTAACTGCCTGTAGCTCAGGACCTGAAGCAAGGATATGCATATTCTTGATACCATTTGAAAGGAAACACTTTGTTTCACAAGTTTGTGGAAATTTAGATTTTGGCTACTAGATGGCAGTAGTGTATGTGCAAAGTTTTAAACTGATCCAATGAACCATTGCATTTCTGTTCAACATGTATCAAGACTGCCCAAATGTGCCTAATTGGTTTAATACATTTTCAAGTTCATACTTGTGCACTCTCCTCAAACAATAGCATGGTATTATTTCACTGTAATAGGTACTGTAAATTGGACAGTGCAGTTAAATTAACAAGAAATTAAGCTTTCTGCCCATATCAGATACGTCTATGTGCTGGGATTTATTTTGTTACTTACTTAGAACATCCGCACATCCAGGTACTTTCCACAAGTGCTGGAGTTGTAGGCAAACTCATGGAAAACACCGCACACTGCTTTTCATTCTCCCAGGTGAAATGTATTTACAACGTTTCGACCCTTAGGTCTTCATCAGGCATCCATATCCCAGGTGGGGGTGGGAGGTCCTATATATAGGGTCAGTACTCAGTGACGTCACTTCCTGAAACAGGAGGTAAAAAATGTATAACATAGTTTTTCAATATTAACATTCAATGTAGCAAAATATGTGATCATACACAGAGAATGTGATCAATATTTATAGTAATATACATACACATACAATATTCAATTAGGATTTAAAAAATTATAATAATTTGAATTATCGAAACTATAAAAATGGTTTCAAGTCAAACTCCTCATTAAGGCCAAGAGGAGACAGCGTGTTCAGCCTGTGGATCCAGAAAGATTCCCTTTGAAGAAGTTTCCTCTCTATGTCCCCTCCCCTGCAGGACATCTTGACCATTTCTATTCCAATGTATCTCAGAGAACTAATAGGAAGTCCAGCTTGTACAAAATGAGTTGCAACCATATTTTTTGTCTCACCTGTCCGTATATTTCTGCGGTGCTCACTGATCTGTGTCTTAAGGCTTCTACAGGTTTTCCCTATTTAAGACAGACCACAAGGACATTTCAACATGTAAATAACATTGGTGGACATGCAAGTAATCAGGCCCTTGATCTTAAATATTTGTCCTGTGCGGGGGTGGGTAAATGAGTTGCATTTGTACGTAAAGCTGCATTGAGCACATTGGCCACATTTGTAATTACCCTCGGGAATCCAAAATTGTTTTCCCTTTTCTCTGGAGGGTAATCAGATTTAACCACAATATCTCTCATGTTTGGAGGTCTTTTAAAAACCATACGTGGGGGATATTTAAAAATGGGTTTCAATTGTGGGCCAGTATCAATAATGTACCAGTGCTTCCTGATAATGTCCTTAAATGCCTTCCCCAATGGTGAGTATTGGGTAAAGCATGATGGGACATGTTCTACTTTTTCTTTTTCTTTTGGTTTTAGGCTTTCCAACTGTGTTAGTCCTTCAAAACGATCATTGGCATGTTTTACCCAATTGTCTTTGTACCCCCTTTCCTTAAACCTTTATGTGAGGTCCGTTTCTGATAAGAGGCATCAGAGCTGCATATTCTTCTGATACGACTGAATTGACTTATAGGGAGTCTTTTAATTAATAAGTGGACGTGGATGAAAGCTGTCACCTCTAAGGAGGGTATTCCTGTCCGTAGGTTTCCTATAGAGATCTGTAGAGAGGGAGGTTTGTCCTTAATAACCATCACATCAAGAAAACTGATTTGTTATAGGTCATAGTTAATGCTGAAATGAAGGTGTACATTCATAGAGTTTAGATAAGCATGGCATTCCAAAAGTTCTTCCTGGGTGCCACGAAAACGTCACCAAATATCTCAGAATTAGGAGAATATTGGAGAGAAAAGGGTTAACCCTTTTAGCTAACCCTTACCCTAACCCCAACCTTAATCCTTTATTCTAACTCCTACACTTAACCATAACCCTAACCCCTAGCCTTGCTAATGTTAGCCAGCTACCTCGCTATAACGTAACAAATCCTACATTTTGCAAATTTGTAACATATTGTATGTTTCGCGAATTTATAACATATTGTATGTTTTTCGAATTCGTAAGATATTGTACGTTTAGAAAATTAATACATACCATATAAAGGGCAACATATAATATTAAATGGGGCACCTCGATTTACATACATAATAATACGAAATGCTCTGAGACCAGGTTGCCAGCCTAAGCACAGAGCTCCTGTAAATCTGTACATATTGAGTTATTTTGTCGGTGTTTTTTACATTTATTTTTAACAGTGAGTTTTTATTGCATATACAGTGCTTTTGAGCCACGGATTTACAGATTGACTGACAAGTTAACACTTTTTGGCTTGGCTAACTAGCTTGCTGGCTAATATTTTTGTTTGAAAAATGCATCTGGACAGTACCAGCTTTTTTGTTTCACCTGGCTGCCAATTCCTGATCTTCTGAGAACATCATTTGAGGAGTTGCCTGAAGTGTGAGAGGAATGAGAGAGAGAGAGGAATACAGCAGTGCTGATGCAGAGGGATGATAGTGAGGATGACTAGCAGGTAGCCTAGTGGTTAGAGTGTTGGGCCAGTAACCGAAAGGTTGCTGGATTGAATTCCCGAGCTGACAAGGTAAAAATCTGTCGTTCTCCCCCTGAGCAAGGCAGTTCCCCAGATGTCGATTAAGGCAGCCCCCCGCACCTCTCTGATTCAGAGGGATTGGGTTAAATGCAAACCTCTACGGGTCGGTGTCCCCCTAATGCTCTACCCAGCACCAATTGTATTGTGGACTTGGCTGAACTTGTACTAACCTCCAACTATTTTCTCTTCAGAGGAGACTTCTTCCTCCAGACCAAAGGGACAGCAATGGGACCACTATGGCTCCTAATCATGCTAACCTATATCTAGGAATGTTTGAAAAACAGGTGGTGCTGAATCCAGAACTTAAGTAACCATCGGTCTTATGCAACCATACCAAACATAACATCATACTAGTTTCAGTGTCCCGGATGTACTTTTACTATGTTACGTCTAGTCTATTAGACCAGGCTGAGGCTGCTACTAGGGCACCATGACAACTACAGAACTCTTGTTTTTACATATGGAATCAAATCAAATCAAATGTATTTATATAGCCCTTCTTACATCAGCTGATATCTCAAAATGCTGTACAGAAACCCAGCCTAAAACCCCAAACAGCAAGCAATGCAGGTGTAGAAGCACGGTGGCTAGGAAAAACTCCCTAGAAAGGCCAAAACCTAGGAAGAAACCTAGAGAGGAACCAGGTTATGAGGGGTGGCCAGTCCTCTTCTGGCTGTGCCGGGTGGAGATTATAACAGCACATGGCCAAGATGTTCAAATGTTCATAAATGACCAGCATGGTCAAATAATAATAATCATAGTAGTTGTCGAGGGTGCAACAAGTCAGTAACACAAGAGTAAGTGTCAGTTGGCTTTTTCATAGCCGATCTTTGAGAGTATCTCTACCGCTCCTGCTGTCTGTAGAGAGTTGAAAACAGCAGGTCTGGGACAGGTAGCACGTCTGGTGAACAGGTCAGGGTTCCAGCAGGTCTGGGACAGCAGGTCTGGGACAGGTAGCACGTCCGGTGAACAGGTCAGGGTTCCATAGCCGCAGGCAGAACAGTTGGAACTGGAGCAGCAGCACGGCCAGGTGGACTGGGGACAGCAAGGAGTCATTAAGCCAGGTAGTCTTGAGGCATGGTCCTAGGGCTCAGGTCCTCCGAGAGAGAGAAAGAAAGAAAGAAAGAGAGAATTAGAGAGAGCATATTTAAATTCACACAGGACACCGGAAAAGACAAGAGAAATACTCCAGATGTGACAGACTGACCCTAGCCCCCCGACACATAAACTACTGCAGCATAAATACTGGAGGCTGAGACAGGAGGGGTCAGGAGACACTGTGGCTCCATCCAAAATAAATGGAATGTTGAATCATTTACATATACATTTACGTCATTTAGCAGACGCTCTTATCCAGAGCGAATATTTAATCTTCTGATTTAATCAAGCTTATTGTTTTCCTTTTCAATTTTGGAAATAAGTTTAGGTGACAAGCTGATGGGTCAGAACCTCTGCTCAAATATCGACTATATTATAACGCACCTTAGAATTTGTAAATGTGCGCCAGAAGCGCACTCAGACCTGAGACCTATCCAATAGGCCCGAAGATGCGCCTCAAGCAGCAGATCCTTCTGCAGTTGATGTGGAACAGGAGATCCTACAGCGGGCCTCAATGTGTACCATACATCCGCGACATCAGACAGCTGCAAGTTGAGAGCTTCAAGTTCCTTGGTGTCCACATCACCAACAAACTAACATGGTCCAAGCACACCAAGACAGTCGTGAAGAGGGCACGACAAAACCTATTCCCCCGCAGAAGACTGAACAAATTTGGCATGGGTCCTCAGATCCTCAAAAGGTTCTACAGCTGCACCATTGAGAGCATCCTGACTGGTTGCATCACTGCCTGGTATGGCAACTGCTCGGCCTCCGACCCCAAGGCACTACAGAGGGTAGTGCGTACGGCACAGTACATAACTGGGACCAAGCTTCCTGCCAACCAGGACCTCTATACCAGGCGGTGTCAGAGGAAGGCCCTAAAAATTGTCAAAGACTCCAGCCACCCTAGTCATAGACTGTTCTCTCTGCTACTGCATGGCAAGCGGTACTGGAGTGCTAAGTCTTGGTCCAGGTGGCTTCTAAACAGCTTCTACCCCCAAGCCATAAGACTCCTGAACATCTAATCAATTGGCTACCCAGACTTTTTGCCTTGCCCCCCCCCCCCCTTTTACCCTGCTGCTTCTCTCTGTTATCTATGCATAGTCACTTTAATAACTCTACCTACATGTACATACCGGTACCCTCTGTATATAGCCTCGCTATTGTTATTTTACTGCTGCTCTTTAATTGTTACTTTTATTTCTTATTTTTTTAATTAACTGCACTGTTGGTTAGGGCTTGTAAGTAAGCATTTCACTGTAAAGTCTACACCTGTTGTATTCGGCGCATGTGACAAATAACATTTGATTTGATTCTACCTTTGTAGGTGAAACCGAGATTCCCGAGGGTCTGATCACCGGTGACATCTCCACGGCAACGGGCATCTCGCACAGCAGACACACCTGGAGCGTCATTCACGCAGGAGGTCAGAGAGGATGCGTCCCCTGGAATTACAAACTACTGTTCTGCTGTAGCGGTGTCTCCTCACTGCAGCCTTCAGGGGAAATATTTGAAGAGTGGTGTGGCAGTTTGATGGAAAACTATGGGAAATGTTCAATAGTGGTGAACATTCAAAGCTGGAGGTCGCCAAGAAAAGGCAACAGTTGTAACTCGAGTTTCGCGGGGTATGTTCGACACCTGCCTGAGGCCTCGGAGGATCTCATGCCCATGACCTGCTGCCTGGCAGTGGCGCACACCCACACGCACGAGCTTCTTCAAATCCCATTCCAGTGCACACACCTGAGCCCTGATATGGTTTCCGACCAATGACCGGCCCTCTACAACTGAGGCACTCTACATAAATACATCTTTTGGAACGAGCTATTGGAGAGAACTCTGAAGATCAGCAAGAGGAAATGAGAGGAAGCCTCGTCTCGAGTTAGGATGAATGAGAATCATTACCTAAATGACAAACGGTGACAAGGGGTTAATTCAGACTATATAAAACAGATGCACATTACATTGATAATGTACAGTAGTGATTGAGGAGGAGCAGGAACCGTGCTTGAACCAATAACCTTGCAGTATGGGGTGAGTGCACTATCCTGTGCCATAAAGGTTCAGACCTCTTGGCAGAGACCATAGCACTAACATCACATACTTTTACCAAAAAAAGTCCCTTAGCCAAACACTGACACGTTCAGATTCACAACCAAAATAGGAATTTAATGTAACTTGTTACAGATTATCAATTGAATTGGAATCAAATGAATGCAATGAACTTACTACAAAATCACATTACACATCCAGACAGTGAAACATGTTTTAAATAGGCCTGAATATTAACATATGTAGTTGAGGTGATTCATTTAATCAAGTTGTTAAGACACCAACTTATTACATCTTTTTTTTTTAAAAGCAAGGTTTAAGAAGCTGAATTTCTAGAACAGTTTCAAACTTCATACAACATAGGTTCCTCTGGTAAGTAGCTGTAGGGTATTATCATGGTCAGTCTCTGAGATACATCCAGTCCAGTCAGAAAAGCTCTTTCCTCCAACAAAAATGCTGCCATACAGACTGCATCTCAATAGTTCAGTGGCCTCCTCTCACTCATCTACACTGATCTGGAACTGGACTGGTGGAAGTAACCCTCCCCCCGGACTGGAATATAGAGGATAGGTCAAAGCAATATGGAAGAGTTTATCCTGTTTTCTCAAATCAGTGCAGATGAAGGTGAGATGAGAAAGGATGGAGAGATGAGAAGCCCATTTAGACCACGTCGACTGGATCTTCTCGCTGCTTCAGTGTGTAGTCAGATGGATCAGACGTTTCCTCCTACGATCCTCCGCAGCAGAGTGGCCAGACCTCCTTTAGAGATCTGTAATGGCGTCTTCTCCTCCTTGTTCTCTATGTAGATGCTGGCTCCGTTCTCCACCAGGAGTTTAGCTGCCTCGACACGCTCCTCGTCACACGCCAGGTGGCTGGGGGAGACAAATATTTAGCATGGTGTAAAAAGTGTAGAAAACAGCATCATCAACACACAGACACAAACATTAAGCACAGTAAAACACACAGCATCTAGAACACAACTTCAATACACACACACTCCAGTGCTTACAGTGCAGTGTTTCCCTCCGAGTCCTGTATGTTGGTAGAAGCGCGCTGTTGAAGCAGCAGCTTGATCAGACGGCAGTTGCCCTTGCTTGAAGCTCTGTGTAGGGGAGTAGACTCCAGTTTATCTGTGACATTAGGGTTCGCTCCACTCTCCAGCAACAGGAGGGCGATCTGTGAAGAAGACCAACCATTTGCATTATCACTCAACATAACGTTATACCGTTCTTATTTTCTGCTTTAATAGCTGCAGAACTATTGTAGCCAGGGGAACATAGTTGGTTCTGGCAGGGATTGAACTAGCAACACTCAATCCCTAGACGGAGCTAATGGCCCCTGTGCCAACTAACTAACCCACTTGGTATTGAGTAAACCAGATTACTTCAGAACAGTATCTGTCTAACATAGTGGACCCAGTGTTGGTGTACCTCATATCTGTCCTTGGAGGCAGCATAGTGCAGAGGGGTGCAGCCGTTCTGGTTGACTGAGTTCAGCTGGGCTCCTTTGTTTATCAGTGACTTCACTATCTCCTCCCTGCCTGCAGATGCTGCGATGTGGAGGGGAGTCCAACTGACCTGGGGACAAGGACAAGAGATGAGACATCACTTTCAGATGGACAGTAACAACTTATTCTTCTAGGATAGTCATGTAGTGATAGAGGGAGTAACTGAGCAGGCATGAACCAGAGGCTCAGTGGTTAGAGTAAGTGTGTCTCCTGTAACATACAGGTCCAGTGTCTCCAGACCTCTTGGCAGAGGCCGTAGAAATAGATTTGTGTGTTGGGGAAACTACTACCACCTGTTCATCTGTACTAATACACTATAGTGATATTCAATAGATCAAACATCTACAGTACTTACAAGATCAATTTAAGATACAATTATTGCAACACAGCAAGTCAATATAATTGTACAATGTTGCAGACAATGACTTTTCAATATTTACATCATCTTGTGGGTTGACTTCCACCCCCAAATCCAACAGAAACTCAACGATCTTGACGTGTCCAGCCGAGCAGGCCCAGTGGAGAGCGGTCCTTTGGTCCTGGGAAAGGGAAGAACACAGGCGACCAGATGAATAAGGAGGGGGACATGTGGATGTATTAACAAATGTACCTAGCTAATTGACTGACTGCTGCCTGAAGCAGATAGCTCTGGTAATGTATTTCAAGTGATGATCATTTACCTGGTCCGTTTTGCAAGCGAGCGATTTATCCGTTAAAATACATTTCTTTAATTTGTCAAATTCACCAGTGAAGGCTAAATTACAGACTTCCACATTTGAAACAGTTTGCTCCATCATGAAAGATCTAGCTCAACTCACTAAGCGGTAAATTGGACTGAAATAAACATCAACATGACTCAGGAAATTTACCTAGGTTCTATTTCCGGTGTAAATGCGCGTAATTTGAGCTTTCAGAATAAAAGCTCCCAGCAGCAAGGCGGGAATTTTGCTCCATTATTGTTAGAGGGATTGTTAATTTTTTAAAGGAAACGTCACATCTGTATCAAGTAAAGAAAAAGCAAATGTCCTAGGTGGTGCATTTACAGTGGTTCATAGATGTGAGGAGGAGACGGGGAAAATTTCAATGAGTATGGAGAGTCCGGAGAAGCTATGGATGCAGAGTTCTTTATGTTTTAGATGACAAGGGTGTTGGAGGGCTGCGGCAAGACAACTCCTGGAGAAGATAGTGTGTATTCTGTGATGTTTAAGCACGCACCAGACAGTGTGTTGGAAGCAGTGTTAGGGTTGTATTTTAAAACAAAATTATTTAACTAGGCAAGTCAGTTAAGAACAAATTCTTATTTTCAATGACGGCCTAGGAACAGTGGGTTAACTGGGGCAGAACCACAGATTTTTACCTTGTCAGCTCAGGGATTTGATCTTGCAACCTTTCGGTTACTAGTCCAACGCTCTAACCACTAGGCTACCTGCCGCCCCGAAAGGTGGTGTGGAGGACTGGGGGGATTCCTGCTGGGTGGACACGTGCGGTTGTGTTACCGTTTGTAAAACCAGGTAAAGATCCTGCTAGGGCGGGCAGTTATAGGCCTATCGCTCTGACATCCAACATGTGTTCATTTATGGAAAAAATGATAGTGAGTAAAATGGTAGAATGGTAGAATGAGTAGAATGGTGTACCTCTTGGAAGTCAGGGGTTTGATGAGCGTAGTCAGAGTGGGTTCAGGAGAGGGAGGTCTGCCATGGATTTCCTGGTTACAGTTAGTACAGAGATAACCAAAGCCCTGACAATAAAAGAGGTGATGAGTGTTGTGTATTTTGACATTGAGAAAGCTTAAGATGCCATGTGTAAGGAAGGGTTGTTGATCAAATTGAGTGCATTGGGGGACGTCTGTATAACTGGATCATGGACTTCCTGTTCGATCGAGCCATAAGGGTGGACTCAGAACTGTCAATGGAGTATAAAGTGGACAATGGTATTCAGGAAAGTGTGGTTAGTCCGGTGTTGTTCACCCTGATGACAGATTACATATTTAAGGAGGTGGGACAGGAAGTGGGTGTGGCCTTGTAATCCGATGATCTGGCTGTATGGAAGAGAGGTGGAGATGTCAAATATGTGATGAGGAAGATGCAAGAAGCTGTCGGAGTTGTGGAAGATTGGTCTAACATGGGGGCTTAGGATGTCTGTGGCCAAGTCCTGCTTTATGGTGTATTCTAGGAGGAAGATTAGGATGTCTGAGTTTAAGTATATAGGTATGTGGTTTGATAAGAGGCTTACATGGAAGAGACATGTTGAGCATATTGAAATGAAGTGTAGGAAGGTGCTGAACCTCATGAAGGCAGTGGCAGGATATGATCGGGGGTCAGATAGACAAACACTGTTGTATATGTCTCAGGCATTGATCAGCTCATCTTTGAATTATGGGTGTTTTGTATATGGATCGGCAGTCAAAACAGTACTACAGCGCCTGGATAGATACAGTCAAGGGCCCTGAGATTGTGTGTGGGTGTCTTCAGGATGACACCTGTTGAGGCATTGCAGGTGGATGGTGGGGAACTGCCACTGAGAATAAGGTGGGACTAACTTGGCTTAGTGTACTGGGCGAGGTTGAAATGGAGTTCAGAAGGACATCCTGTGGTCATGGCAACTGGGGAATGCTGGGAGTGAGGAGTGGGGTTAAGCAGAGGGCGTACGGGTGGACAATTGGGCAGAAGATGGTTGAATATGGACTGGGGGAGAGAGAGAGAGGGTCGGCAATAGCATTGGGGAACGTTCCTCTGTTGCTTTTTCCGAAACCAAGTGTAGACGTGGACATGATTGAGGGCAGGAGAGAATGGGGTGAGGACGTGAGAGATATATAGAGACTATATATATTTAGTTTTTTAAGGATATATACAGATGGTTGAACGGATCCAGTCAGTGGAAGAGTGGGGGCAGGGGTGTATATCCCAGATTTCAATGTTAGAGCATGTAAGTGGTTAACTGATTATGTGTCAGTGTGTGCGGCCGAGTTGATGGCCATGATTATAGGTTTGAGATGGGTGAAGGAGGTGAAACCACTCAGAGCGGTGATCTGTTCCGATTTGGCTGCAGTGTCGAGTAGTGAGCTGAGTGGGGATAGATATTCAGGTCCTTGATCCAGGAAAAAGGCTTGATCTTTGGCAAAGGAAGTGGGATGCTAGCAGTAAGGGGAGGGAATTATATTGCATGCACCAATCAGTAATGAAAGAAGTGGGGAATATGGGAAGTAGGAGAGAGGAAGTTGTGTGTAGTAGATTACAGTTTGGGCACACAGATTCGAAAGCTAGGTTGTGGATGATAGGGAGACATGAAACAGGTCTGTGTGATGAGTGGAGCATGTCTGAAGTAGATAGGGAGAGATTCTGTGAAAGGGTTTGAAAGGCTGCACGGGGTTTGGGTGTTGTAGTGGAAGGAGGGAAGTGGATTTCAGGGCTCTATTTCACTTTCTTAAAGGAACAGGACTAATGAAGCGAATTTAATGAAGGTTGGCTGTGACTGGCCTGACACTCCAGTACAGTAGGTGGCGCTGTAGACACCTTAAACGTTGGATGCGATCTGCCAACCCAATCCCAAAGAAGAACCCCCCTAGCAAAAGTAACGTTTACCGCAAATGACTTTTATTTTGATGAAACATTATCTATGACCAGGGGAAGTAATTACATCACACGCTCGTCGACCCAAAAATATTTTGAGTCACACACATTTTCATAAACATCGTGCTTTTGAAGTTGAATGCTGTGGTATTTTGATATCCCTTAAATGTAGAAATTGCCTTTTGACGACGAGGAAAGACAACAAAAAGTCTACAGCGATGGCTGCAACAGTTGTAAGTTTATCTTCTAGCTATCTAACTACAATAAGCTAACCTCGTGTTCTTTATTGTAGTTACGTTTTTAGTCGTTGGGTTATATATTTGTAGACGCATAGCTACACTACAAACCCTACATGTGAACAGCGGTGTACTGATCACAAAAGCCACTGGGGCAGCCAACGAGATTGGACAGTGAAACTGGGTTTGAACCAATGAATTATATATACACCATTGGTTAGAACCAGCAACACTGTCAGTTATGATATACTTTGTCCCTGAGGGGTAATTTACATTTTAGTCATTTAGCAGACGCTCTTAGCCAGAGCGACTTACAGTAGCGAATGCATACATTTCATACATCTTTTTTCGTACTGGTCCATCGTGGGAATCGAACCCACAACCCTGGCGTTGCAAACACCATGCTCTACCAACTGAGCCACACGGGACCACATAACAGAGTGCTGCTGCTTCCACATAAATTCATAGAATCAATTGATACAGCGTACACCCCCATCCCTCCCCACCCACACAAAAAGTAAATAAATTCATGCCAGGCAAGGCTGCAGTTTCACATGGTGAAGGCCTACAGGCACTGGACCGGCCACCTACCTACAGGCCTTCATCATGGTGAACTGCCACCCACCTACCTACAGGCCTTCATCATGAACTGCCACCCACCTACCTACAGGCCTTCATCATGAACTGCCACCCACCTACCTACAGGCCTTCATCATGAACTGCCACCCACCTACCTACAGGCCTTCATCATGAACTGCCACCCACCTACCTACAGGCCTTCATCATGAACTGCCACCTACCTACAGGCCTTCATCATGAACTGCCACCTACCTACAGGCCTTCATCATGAACTGCCACCTAGTGACAGCCTTACAGCGCAAGCGCACTATTACCACCTGTGCCATCATTTTAATTAGACCTGAGGATGACTGGTCTCCCTGTAACCCAGGGGTGGGCAACCATCAAGTCATTTCAAAATTCAGCAGAGTCAAAATCAATTTGTGGGCCAAAAAAAGTCCCATTATAATTTACTAGTCTATCTAGTTTTAGACATTCAAGAGTGGCCTGGAGTTTTGACTGAATGTGCTCGCTGGCTGTACATTGCCCTCCCTTGCTGTAACACAGCGGCAGGATCGCTGTGGTCTGACTCAGATTCTATTGAAGTAAATGATTTCTAGAATTACATTTTATC
The DNA here is from genome assembly GCF_965601325.2 of Salmo salar. Classification (NCBI taxonomy): domain Eukaryota; kingdom Metazoa; phylum Chordata; class Actinopteri; order Salmoniformes; family Salmonidae; genus Salmo; species Salmo salar. The sequence continues at coordinate 13,580,503 of NC_138295.1, forward strand.
TGACTATTCCCCCCCCCCAAAAAAAATCTAAGGCATATCTCTATTGACCAAGTTGTCAATGGCTGTCATTCAATCACACCTCTTGTCCCTTCTCTAGGATTTCAGGACCCACGTTGATGCGTCATGCAGGTATTCAGAGGAGTTTACCAACATATATTATGACTGCATGGACAAGAAAAGAAGGGTAGGTACTGAACCATACTGGTTACACAGGTACAAACACCTCCCTTGGTGTCCCTACTTTGGAAAACACTTCTTTGTGGGTTCCTTAAAAAAAAAAAAAAAAATCTGTAGATAAACAGTTGGCTATCTTTCCCCAGAACTTGATGCGGCTCTACCTGGACAAAGCGACCCTGGTTTGGAACGGGAATGCTGTGTCAGGGCAGGCTGCTCTCGGAGAGTTCTTTGAGTCACTTCCCTCCAGCGAGTTCAGTATCCAGACTCTGGACTGTCAGCCAGTGCACGGTGAGATTCTTTCCCACAATTAGAATTTTCAAAACTGGGATTTATTCAGTTACAATGTAAACAATGATTGACTCATTGCATTATACATTCAATTAAAACATGGGGAAAATGTTTAATGGAGGTAAATAGACCCATAAAATATAGAAAGATTATAACATTGACACTAAAGAGCATGTACTTCTCTATATGATATCACTTAGAAATACTTTGATTTATCCACCATTTGGCAATTACACTAATCCTGTTTTTTGATAAGCTTGGATTCATTGAGATGTTAAATTGACCTTGCTGCCTAAAAATTTATAATACTGACATTTGCAACCCAAAATGTATAGTAGTCCAACTTTTGCCTCTTTCCACCATCCTGAAAACACAATGTGATCTTGCGTGAGCAGGTTTGTGGAAAGAGGCCAATACCATTTTCCCATACAGAACAGGCAACCCAGGGCCAGACCACGCTGCTGGTGGTGACGGCAGGACAGGTGAAGTTTGACGGTCAAAAGCAGCGCTACTTCAATCAGAACTTCCTCCTCACAGCCCAGTCCTCACCCACCAGTGACCAGCCTGTCTGGAAGATTGCCAGTGACTGTTTCCGCTTCCAGGACTGGAATAGCTGAGGGCTACTTTAATCTACTTTCAGGGTCGTATTCATTTGGGCACACAATAGCAAAACAAATTTCAACGGGCTACAATGACAAGTTTGACGAGTACAACCCTGCTTTAAGATTTAGTTGGTAAATCTGCTACAGCCCACTTTCTTCAAAGTTATTGTATGTTAATGAAGGTACTCTTGTAATAAAAATAAAGACTTAAGCACAAAGTAGTCAAATACAAAACATTTTTATTCACCACAATGTCCTTTAAAGCATGTGACCCCCAGAACTGAATAAGTAACCATTTTTCACACAGTAGTTAGAGAAAGAAAATGGACTCCTAAATGTTAATTAGGCCTTTTTGTTATGAGGATACTAATATTTTCACATTGCTTTGAGTATTCAGGTAAAAATAGTCTATCCTCCTGGCCAAATAATCTATTAAATAGCTGCTATTTTAAGTTTCCTGAGTGACGTTTGGTGCGACAAAAGCAAAACAATACAACATTTTTGGGAAAAAACGAATTGTTAAAGTCAATGCTTATTTAGTCTTAAAATATACCTTGGCTTTTCTAAAGCAATGGATGGCTAACATGCTTCTAAATAAATATAACCAAACTTGAACAGACACTGGGAAGTGAGAGCAGGGAAAGGCACAGTAATGTCAATACTGCCATCTTACCACTAGAGGGCAGTACAACTGTCTCAACTACATAACATGAGAAATAGATGGACTGAGGAACAAAGTATTTACAGAACACACAGCGAGAAATACATCCGTTACAAAACGGGTACAAAGAGCTTAGGCTGGAATGGCAGGTAAGCGTTGACTGTTTCCCTTTCCGCAATGTTCCATTTGTTTGTCGGTGAAAGTAGTGGAGTTTTCTATAAACACATTTCTATAAATGCTGGATCAGCTTCAAGTTTGATTTCCCAATAAATAATTTACCATCTACAGTTCAGACTCAGTGTCTTCTAATGACAACAATTGGAGGGCAGAACTGGACGTGCTTGAGTGCAATGTTTTTTTACAAGTACATTATTAGCACAAATAACTGTCTAATAGGGATATTCTTTACACACACACTAAGAACAGTAGCCTGGGTATCGAACAGTTTCTGTTGAACAACACTACAGCTGCATCCCAAATTACACCCTATTCCCTTTACAGTGCACTACTTTTGACCAGAGCACATAGGACTCTGGTCAGAAGTAGTGTACGACGTAGGGAATAGGGAGCCACAAGACAACAAAGTAAGCTGAAGCAGAAACATGACTGGCACCGACTGAGGCTACATAAACTAACAGCAGACTGTTGGCGACTTTGGCTTAGGTCAGGAGTAGCCAACCCTACTCCTGAACAGCTACACAGTGTGGATGCTTTTGCTCCAGCCCTACTCTAACTAACACCAAATTCAACTAATTGGCTGCTTGTAACCAAGACCTTGATTAGCTGAAATCAAATGTGTTACAGCAGGGCTGAGCAAAGGACTGCACACCCTGCATCTCAAGGCTTGCACCCCAAATGGAACCCTATTCCCTATATAGTGCACTACTTTTGACCAGAGGCCTATGGGCATTAGATGAAGTTGTAGGTCATTACATTACGGTCTCCCATACATCCTCTCTATGTGCTGGAGATAGTGGTTCTTTAACTCTTTTCTCTTCAGCTTGAAGGCATCAGTCACCAGTCCTGTCTCAGGGGTCCAGGGCTCTGGGCTGAGGTGGACCTTGACTGGGATCTCAAACCTCTGGAGTTTAACTAGGAGGGAGAAGGAAGGGGAGGTAAAGAGAGTGAAAGGTCATTACAAAATCTGTTTTCCATTAACTTGTCCATTTCTTTTTTTGTCAACATTTTTGAAGTTTGCATAGAAACTTGTTGCAACAATTGTCTGCCATGATGCATTTCCCTTAATGTCACACCTATAAAAACACTTGTCAAATACAAATGTGGTTAAAGTGTTTCAATTATCCTATTAGGCAAATTGGCATTCATAAAGTGGCAACATCCTGTGTAGAACCCCCACAAAACCTAGCGGTCAAACAGTGAAATGGTTCCAAGCCTTCATTTTTCCTAAAGGGGATTTTAGAAACACTTAATAAGGGCTGTGTTTTGTGTAGACTTACACGGTTATCAAAACGTCACACCAGGGTAACGCTCTCTCGGACAAGGTGACTATCTATATTCTTTATGATAGCCACATTAGCATTACAATTTTGGGGGGATAAATACAGGCTACTATATTAAGTCACCTTGTCCTAGAGATTCAGTTCTCAAAATGTCCTCCCAGGGTAAGCCTACACGAAACACAGCCCTTGTTTTAATTGTTTCTAAAATCCCATGTGGAAAAACGATTGGAACCATTTCCCCGTTTGACCGCTAGGTTATGGGTATTATGACTCATACTGTGGTACTCGATGCCCTGCCCACCTATCTTTAACATCTCAGGGACCCTGAAAAAAAAATCAGCATGGCTAGAATGCAAGAATTGACTAATATTTGCCATATTCTAATACAGTAATTCTCATGTGCCTACTTACACCGTGGCTATAACTTGCACTCACGCAGGCCTAGCTGGTCCGAAACAATTTGATGGTGAAACTTGAAATTGCAGTGTGAAGCAATTCAGGCATTCTTGAAAGTCAAGAAACACATTGTTGAAGAAATAGATTTTTCAAGCAGTAGGCATTTAGAATGAAATAAGTTGTGCTTTAAACGGTCAGTGACGTTTAAGATGAAGGAGGACACTTTCAGGAGCATGGCCTTATTTCTATTACAGCATATTGGATGACTCATTCATATTCCATTCACCCAGTTCAATGTAACATTGATAGGTTTAGGCTACTACATGACTCTTATTTTCCCTATACCCTGCACACTGGTCAAGAGAAATTTGAGGCAACAGTGACATTCAATATCACATTGCACACTCTTGCCTGCATCTAGCTGATCTAGGATGTAATCATTAGTCCAACAGTTGCAAACGAGAGTTATTGGACAAATTCAGGTCATGTTTATCCCCGTTTTGTTACGTTTGCGTCCTTTATGAAAAGTCTTAACAGAATTCGTGGAATGAATACACCCTTGATCACTCAAATGCAGTTCACTTTCATAGCAGCCATGTTATATTCCTTCTATGCGCTCCTCTCCTCCTTCACTTGAGGACTTCAATGCACAGCAGCTGTATGTGACCAGGCGGAAAAAAACCGTTCCAAGCCAAACCGCTACACACAACCTACATCGTTGTCACCATAGTATTGTTGACAATGTGCATGCTGCTGAAGTGGCATTGGAGGGCCAGTAGGAGGCACCCTTTCCTCTGGTAAAAAATAATTATATCCCAATGCACCAGGGCAGTGATTCGGGACTTTAACCGGGTGTCCTGACTCTCTGTGGTCACTAAAGATGCCATGGCATTTATCGGAAGAGAAGTAGGGGTGTTAACCCTGCTGTCCTGACTGAATTCCCAATCTGGCCCTCATACCGTCAGTCATCTTATCTTCCCCAGCTTACAATTGGTTCATTCATCCCCCTCTGCCCTGTAACTATTCCCAGGTCATTGCTGTAAATTAAAACGTTTTTTTTTTAGCTAAAGTAACATAGTCAGCTAATAGAGCTAACATGTTAGTAAACCCACTACAATCATGCAGTAACGTTAGTGTACAGTCAGTAAGCGGTTGCACCGGCGGGCCCCAGTGGCAATAGATTGGTATTACTAAAAACTCACCTTGACTTGGAAGATTCCCAGTGTTGTGTTGGATAGTCATAGACAGCTAACATATCATCCCTCTGTTTGAGCAGGGTGTTTCAGTAGGCTAAACTAAAAAATCTAAAAAAATCTTTATTTAACTAGACAAGTCAGTTAAGAACAAATTCTTATTTTCAATGACGGCCTAGGAACAGTGGGTTAACTGCCTTGTTCAGGGGCAGAACGACAGATTTTGTACCTTGTCAGCTCGGGGATTCTATCTTGCAACCTTTCGGTTACTAGTCAAATGCTCTAACCACTAGGCTAGAGCTAGCTAAGTAAGTGAAAGAAGCTTATGCTTTCAGTACTAGATTCATTCTCTGATCCTTTGATTGGGTGGACAACATGTCAGTTCATGCTGCCAGTGCTCTGATAACTTCCGGAGGATGACCTCCAGCCCGTCATAATTAATGTGTAAGTCTATGGAATGGGGAGAGAACCATGAGACTCCTAGGTTTTGTATTGAAGTCAATGTACCCAGAGGAGGACAGAAGCTAGCTGTCCACCAGCTACACCATGGTGCTACCCTACAGAGTGCTGTTGATGCTACTGTAGACCTTCATTGCCAAATATATGTGTGTTAATCAATTGTTTGGTGACGTGATTATATTTAGTATAGTTTTATCTAAAGGATAACTTTAAATGTTATACAATTTTCATTTTTATGAAATTCACTGAGGATGGTCCTCCCCTTCCTCCACTGAGCAGCCTCGACTGGTGTACCTTCAATATTATCCTGCCATCATAATTTATTAGAAAAACAGTTTCATTTGTCACAATAAAACAAGTTCGACAATAAAAATCTGTTCTTTAGAAAATGTATCCATTATACACCGCAACCTTTTTTTGACATTGTCGCATGAACCTAGGTCGCTGGAAACCTGCCCAGTGAGACGAAAGCAACCCGAACATCTAAATCTAATGGACATCAGGGTTGTGTTCACTAGACCAAACATAAGAAAACAGACTGAAACCTTTCCCAATAAGAAACCCTTGTTTATGTTGCCAAACGGTATGGCCTAATGAATAGGACCCAGGGGTTCTTACTTGAAGTGGCCACCTCTTTGATCTCCTTCAGCACCTCCTTCTCCATGGCAGGGTGAGTGCACACCTCCTCCCAGCTCCCCTCCACTCCCCTCTGTCTAGCCAGCTTAGTCAACATCTTCTGGTTGGGTACCACAACACTGATCACATAGTTCTGCTCACTGCAGGGGTTAGAGGTAAGAATGGATCCAATGTCAGAGTTCATGGGTTAGAAGCACCCCTATAGACTGAGAACTGGAGTTACATGTTGCCAGTAAGCACAGATCTAAGACCAGTTCACACTCTGCAAATGTAAACCACAACCACTAGAGGCTGAGAGGTAAAACTGGGCTAGGGCTCACCTGTTAGCGTAAGCACAGATGTTGTCGATGAGGGAGCAGTTCTTCAGAGCAGCTTCTACTTTCCCCAGAGAGACGTATTCCCCAGCCTGGAGCTTCACTAGGTCCTTCTTACGGTCTAACGAACAATAACACACAATGCAAGATATTGCTTTAAATTAATTTACAGATGCTTTTCATTTTTTAATATTTGGCCACTAGATTAGAACGTATATGCCAATGATGGAGAAGGAGAAAATCCTCCAACGCACACCCATTCCACACCCACATTACACACCCACTATCTGCAGACATCCGTCAGGGTGGATCTCTCCTATGTCTCCTGTACAGAACCACCTCTGACCCTTCTCGTCCACAAAGTAGTCCTGGCCGTTACTCTCGTTCCTATAGTAACCCATAGTGATGTTAGGCCCTCCAATCAGAATCTCCCCTCGGGGGTGAGGTTTGTCCTGATTGGTGTAGCCTCCCTCCAGCCAGTCCCTGAGTCGGATCTCACAGCAGATGACAGGAGCTCCAACTCTACCCGTGCTGTTGTCTGCCACTGGACAGGGGGAATAGAGGAAACAACCTTTAGTTATGCAGTTAAAGCAAAGGCTTTCCATACTACCCGCCCTCCTCACTCCATACCCTCCCGGGGCGCCGAAGACGTGGATGTTGATTAAGGCAGCCCCCTGCACCTCTCTGATTCAGAGGGGTTGGGTTAAATGCTGAAGACACATTTCAGTTGGACAACTGACTAGGTACCCCCTTCCCCTTACCCTCGGTGATAGTGCCAGCTCCACAGGTTTCGGTCAGTCCGTACCCCTGGCCCACAGGACAGCAGAAACATATGTTCATAAACCTCTGTGTGGCGGAGGAAAGCGGAGCACCTCCAGACAACATCAGCCTCACCCTGCCGCCCAGCAACTTGCGCACCTTACTGAACAGCAGCCTAGACACACAGAAAACTGTAAACACACTAATACACTAACTTAAAGTACTTCTGTTTAATGTATGATTCCCTATCTGGATACATGTGTTGTTATTCTAGGTGATTTACACTGAATCATTTAACATGCGAATAATACTTATTCTCCAGGTTAATGTGATCGTCAGAAAACACATTTTACTACATATCACATGTTAGTAAGGTATAAAGTGTTGTTACACGTTGCAGAGAGGAGCATCGTAACCCCTCTTGACCTGCTCCAGTTTGTAGTTGTATCCCAGGTTGAACAGCGTCCTCTGAATGTAACTCATCTCCCCAACCTTACTCATCACATTCTTATTGATGCGGTCCAGGATTTCCTGTTCAAACAAACAAACAACCGGTACAGTAGACCACAGAGCAATATGTGTTGTCTTACCGGTACAGCAGACCACAGAGCAATATGTGTTGTCTTACCGGTACAGCAGAACACAGAGCAATATGTGTTGTCTTACCGGTACAGCAGAACACAGAGCAATACGTGTTGTGACAAAAAAAAATGACTAGGTTGTTATAATACTGTTTATGCATCAAATAAGGGTTGATGAGCACCCTCTCATGTGTCTTTGGTTTGAGTTGGGCCTGTGGGGTTTGAGCTGACAATTGATTGACTTGGTGATAGAACTAACAGCTGGCATTCCATAGACAGGATGTGGAGTGGTTGTAACTGGGACAGAGAGGAGTAGAACAAAGGCCACAATGGTTCTTAGACACCCTGGCATCTGAGAAATTAGGCCAGGGTCGGGAGTTAAGATAACACCAGGTGCAGATAAAGACAGAATAAGCCCAGGGTGGCTTATGATGCCCCTTGATCTTCATGACTAAGCATTTTAGTAATCCTATATAAGATGTCTGTTTTTTCATTATTAGTTAGGCTCTCAGCCTAACAGTCAAGACTGTTGGGCTGACGGTTTCATTATTGCAATAATTAAATCGATATTAAATAAAGATGATTGTTCAAAGAAATGACCAAGTCTCTCTCAGTACTGAATTTCCACGACAGTCGTCTTACCGGTACAGCAGCCATTAGAGTTGGTTTCAGCACAGAGCTGTCTCCTCTACTTCCTCTCTTTATCTTAGTGGACTAGAGAGAGAGGAGAGGACATCAACATAGGACTGGATGAAGAGGCTTAAAATATCTTCAGTGACAGTATGGAGACAGAATAACAGGGGAACCACTGATTAAATCAAGCGTTCATTACCTGGTCAGAGAGTGTCTGAGGGGAGGAGTAACCGATGGGACAGCCGTACGCCATGCAAGAGATTTCTGCTGTCATTTCCAAAACATGGGCCAGAGGCAGGTAGGCTATGTAGGTGTCTTTAGGCCTGAGGGAGAACATGGTTAGCATTAGGGTCAGAGGTTTAAGGGCAGGTAGGCTATTTAGGAGTCTTTTGGACCGAGAACAGATACATTATAATACTGCATGGGGTCAGGGATTTGAGTAAGGTTTTTAGAGAGCAGGTATGTTATGTATGTGAAGTTAGGTCAGGGGCAAAGAACAGGGTTAGGAATACAGTTAGAGCAGGGGTTCTCAAAGTGGGGTCTGCGGACAGGTATACGGTACCAGTCAAACATTAGGATACCAACTCATTCAAGGGTTTTTCTTTATTGTTACTATTTTCTAGCATCTGTAGAGATAATGAGTGAAGACATCAAAACTATGAAATAGACATACTGGAATCATGTACTTAACCAGAAGAAATAAAGAGCTCCTGTTAGCCGCACCCACGAATCAAAATATATTTTATATTTTTGAAAGTAGCCACCCTTTGCCTTGACAGCTTTGCACACTCTTGGCATAAATGTTATTTTATTTAACCAGGTAGGCTAGTTGAGAACAAGTTCTCATTTGCAACTGCGACCTGGCCAAGATAAAGCATAGCAATTCGACGCATACAACAGTTACACATTGTTAGCGTTCCCCAGTTGTCTGTGTTGTGGTCTGTGTCATTCTTCACGTACTGCAGTTTCCAGGAAATGGCTTCCTCGACACATTCTCTCCAAGCAGCCGATTGGTCGGCCGCCTATTGCCTGATTGGAGAGCTGACCCCGCCCCTGGACGCAGCTCGCCTCCAACTTGACCAAGCTCCTTCTGAAGCTATATAAGCCAGTGTTCTGTTCCTCAGAAGGCAGAGGATTGCTGAGACAGAAGGCTGACCGGATCAGCAATGATGGGAAGTTTGAGAGCACTCGATTTAATCTAAACAGTAAACAAAAAAGTTTTGACCTTAACCCGTTCGGCAATTTCATTGGTCTAATGAAAGCTTCATGCCGCCAAAAAAACTGAGTACCTCACAGAATGTGTTTTTTTTTAAGAAAAAAAATTGAAAGTGGGAAAAATCCATATATTAGCCACGTCATTGTTTAAGCCGCGAGGTTCAAAGTCTGGGGAAAAAAGTTGCGGCTTATAGTCCGGAATTTACGGTACGTGTGTTATTCTGTTTCATTTGTTCCCAGGGGGGAAGGGGAAGGCACCTAGGGAGTGCTTAGGCAAGAGGCCCACGGGCATACATAACCCATAGTAGTTTACCATCTATGCACACTAGGAAAGACCTGGGCGGACCATCCCGTCTTTTGGTTAGTGCACCAGGTGGTGCTAGTTAAGTAGTGGGTAGGCAGGTAAGGTAGGAAAGGGGGCTTGGATATTTACTTTCTTTGGTTCCGTCCAGCCCCTTTTCCCCAAAAATTACCGTGCGACGGAATAAATTCCCTGTAAACGGTAATTCTCTGCCTTTTGTCATCCTTACTCACACCTACAGTCCATACCGTTTTCACACCACGGAGAGTTGAGTTGTAGCAGGGTGTTGCGTTCCCTCTTACTACAGGCGTGCGTAACACACATGGAATAAACAAAACATAGTCAATACAGTAGAAAACAAAAAGTCTATATACAGTGAGTGCAAATGAGGTGAGATAAGGGAGTTATGGCAATAAATAGGCCATGGTGGCGAAGTAATTACAATATAGCAATTAAACACTGGAATGGTAGATGTGCAGAAGATGAATGTGCAAGTAGAGATACTGGGGTGCAAAGGAGCAAGATAAATAAATACAGTATGGGGATGAGGTAGATAGCCCATCTATGTACAGGTGCAGTGATCTGTGAGCTGCTCTGACAGCTGGTGCTTAAAGCTAGTGAGGGAGATATGAGTCTCCAGCTAATTAAAAAAAATAAAAAAAATTGCAGTTTGTTCCAGTCATTGGCAGCAGAGAACTGGAAGGAAAGGCGGCCAAAAGAGGAATTGGTTTTGGGGGTTACCAGTGAAATATACCTGCTGTAGTGCGTGCTGCAGGTGAGTGCTGCTATGGTGACCAGTGAACTGAGATAAGGCGGGGCTTTACCTAGCAAAGACTTGTAGATGACCTGGAGCCAGTGGGTTTGGTGACAAGTATGAAGCAAGGGCCAGCGTACAGGTCGCAGTGGTGGGTAGTATATGGGGCTTTGGTGACAAAACGGATGGCACTGTGATAGCAAATTGGATGCAGTCTGAGTAGAGTGTTGGAGGCTATTTTTTAAATGACATCGCCGAAGTCGAGGATCAGTAGGATGGTCAGTTTTACGAGGGTGTTTGGCAGCATGCGTGAAGGATGCTTTGTTGCAAAATAGGAAGCCAATTCTAGATTTATCTTTGGATTGGAGATGCTTAATGTGGGTCTGGAAAGAGAGTTTACAGTCTAACCAGACACCTAGGTATTTGTAGTTGTCCACATATTCTAGGTCAAAACCGTCCAGAGTAGTGATGCTGGACGGGCGGGCAGGTGCAGGCAGCGATCAGTTGAAGAGCATGTATTTAGTTTTACTTGCATTTAAGAGCAGTTGGAGGCCATGGAAGGAGAGTTGTATGGCATTGAAGCTCGTCTGGAGGTTAGTTAGCACAGTGTCCAAAGAAGGGACAGAAGTATATAGAATGTTGTCGTCTGCGTATAGGTGGATCAGAGACCCACCAGCAGCAAGAGCGACATTGATGTATACAGAGAAGAGTCAGCCCAGGAATTGAACCCTGTGGCACCCCCATAGAGACTGCCAGAGGTCCGGACAACAGACCCTCCAATTTAACACACTGAACTATCAGAGAAGTAGTTGGTGAACCAGGCGATGCAGTCATTTGAGAAACCAAGGCTGTTGAGTCTGCCGATAAGAATATGCAACACTGTTGATGACAACGATGCAGTTGTCACTTTGCTTCTTAATATATATCAACTAGCATTCTATAATTACACTAGCTTGTTTCTTACATCTGCAAACAGCTAGTTTGTCTAGTCTTAGCAAGTTGTTCCTAAATCTTGTTAGCCGCTAATGCTAATCGCTAGCTAATAAAATGTACTGAGTAAGAGCAAGCGTAATTAGCTTTACAGCCTGATAATACCAGTGATTGTGTAGACCTAAATCAGCATGTTTGTGCAACAGTGTCTTCTAAATTGAAGAGGTAAACGCAAAGCAAGAATTTGTTAGCTACATGAAGTAGCTAAGAGAAAACATTAGGTGTTTCCTAGGGGACCCTATATCGACACATTAGTTCCTACCCTGTCACAATAACTGCTCCCTGGCATTTTCATTCGTTGTCATATTAAAAGTGCCCAGTATTATATTCTAACTATATAATTACAATAGAAATTCTATTCCCATGATTCCAACAGTTAACCCAAGTGTATTGCTCTAAATCGCAAGTCCAATTGCAACATTTGGTTAAAAATAAGGCCCAGATTACTTGCCCATATCATGCAGCCCTACATGGCAGCAAGGAAATGATCTAAAATGCAGAAATTGAAAATTATTACTTTTTTGGGGTTGAAGTTGAACAGTATAAAACAATCAGAATGGAGAAAGACCCGTTGAAATCACTTAGAATATATGTTTTCCCACCCTAGGGTCATGCACTACTCACAAAACAAATGTAGAAATTGTATTATTAAAAAAAACATAAGTCATACCGTCAATTTTTTTTCAAAACACTATGATATAATATTTTGGTCATGTCGCCCAGCCCTAAGTGGGACTACCATTTGTTTTTCAACAGGACAATGACCCAACACACCTCCAGACTGTGTAAGGGCTATTTGACCAAGGAGAGTGATGGAGTGCTGCATCAGATGACCTGGCCTCCACAATCAACCGACCTCAACTCAATTGAGATGGTTTGGGATGAGTTGGACCGCAAAGTGAAGGAAAAGCAGCCAAAAGGTGCTCAGGATATGTGGGAACTCCTTCAAGACTGTTGGAAAAGCATTCCAGGTGAAGCTGGTTGAGAGAATGCCAAAGCAAAGCTGTCATCAAGGAAAAGGGTGGCTATTTGAAGAACCTCATTTAGATTTTTTTAAACACTTTTTTGGTTACTACGTTATTTCATAGTTTTGATGTCTTTATTATTGTAGAAAAGTTCGAAAATTGTAAAAATAAAGAAAAATCCTTGAACGAGAACATGTCCAAACTTTTGACGAGTACATTTTTTTGTCGTTGAAATGAACAATTAATTTTGTCTCAGGGATCCGTGGAATAAGTTAAGAGTGTGTAATACAATAATATTAATCTAGAATGTATGTTCTTAACCCTGGGCTACATGGGCCTAGGAGGCTCACAGGGATATTGGTATCCACAGTACTCCAATTAAATATTGTTGTTTTCCTCCATAAGTGCAGTGTAATTTAAAAACTGCAAAGTTCTCTGCCTAATGAAAAAATGTGTAGAATTGCAGGATATTAGCTTTAAAGCGGCAACAACAAAAATAATCTGTCCCATGACAAAATCTTTAGAATTAGAGGAATTTCGCTTGAAAACTGCTAAATGTTCTCGCCAAGTCCAAGAGGCGTTCCTTCCCAGGGCCCGATACGTGGTTCGTTCGGCCATGCACTGCCGATATTATAGTAAAACTCCTTGTATGCCATTTTTTATCTCACTCGAGTTGTGTTGTGATTATGAGGGGGTCCCTGATATGCTATCAAAAAGAGTTTGAGAACCCCCGAGTTATGGGTTAAGGGGGTGCCTCAGAAGGCAGGGAGGGAGAGAGCCCATTCTCCCAACGTAAAACTACTAAACCCAACTGTCACTCACCCCAGGCCAGGGATGCGTTCACACTGTCCGGTCATTCCAGCAGTGAGGTTGCTGTGGACGACCATGACTCCTTTGGGTCTGCCTGTAGAACCACTGGTGTACATCACTACAGCCAGGTCTGATGGCTGAGGACTCACCACCGGCTTAGCCACTGTAACAGAGACATTGGTTGGTTTAACAGGTCTCACTTCACTGTAACAGACACAGCCATTGGTTCAACAGCTCTTACACACCAGATTTGGTCAAATAAGATAGTTAGTTGAATCAAGTGTTTTAGTGCTGGTATGGACCAAAACCATGCTCTAACATTACTTGTCATTTCCATAGCGTTTCTCATGCAGAACTCTGGTGTTACTCACAGTTGTCAGGCTGTGACCCCAGCTCCTGTACTGATGCCATGCTGTGGATGGTGAGACCAGGTGGGTATCCCTCTGTACTGACCCTCCTCTGGTCTACAGAGATGATGTGTTTCAGCTTGGGGACCTGAGAGAGAACACCCTATGACGAATAGAGGGAGGAGAAAAGTTAATTTAGCTAGTAGAAAGGCATCCCTGTCTGTGACCCCACTCTTCGAGGGCTTCTCTGGGGAAGTTTGGATATGTAAAAAAACCTACTTCCAATTCAGACACGTGACTTAGCTACAGTTGGCAAATAGTCTCAGACAATTGCAACACATATGTAAGACTAAAAATGGAGGCTAGTTGACACATACGTTTACTACGGAGTGTACAAACATTAGGAACACCTTCCTAATGTTGAGTTGCATCCTCCCTTTAACCCTCAGAACAGCCTCAATTCAGCCGGACATGGACTCTACAAGGTGTTGAAAGCGTTCCACAGGGATGCTGGCCCATGTTGACTCCACTGCTTCCTGGAGTTGTGTCAGGTTGGCTGGATGTCCTTTGGGTGGTGGACCATTCTTGATTCACAACAGTTTCTCGTGTGTAAACCCCAGCAGCGTTGCAGTTCTTTACACAAACCGGTGTGCCTGACACCTACTACCATACCCTTTTCAAAGGCACTTAAATATTTTGTCTTGTCCATTCACCCTCTGAATGGCACATACACAATCCATGTCTCAAGGCTTAAAAATCCTTCTTTAACCCGTCTCCTCCCCTTCATCTACACTGATTGAAGTGGATTTAACAGGTGACATCAATAAGGGATCATAGCTTTCACCTGGTCAGTCTATGTCATGGAAAACGACATGTTTTGTTAACTCAGTGTATATTCTGTCCATTTGGTCAAACCCTCAACTCTACTGCACCACCATGTTTCAACCCAACTGAGCCATTCTAGGGTTCTATGTTCTAGGTCAGGTGGTTCTAGCTCACCTTCAGTTTGGTCTCCAGTAGTTCTGTGCTGGTGATGAGGTGTGTGACCCCTGTCTCTTTCAGTCCAAACGCCACCGCCTCCTCTCCCAGTGTCGCATAGAACGTCACCACTGTGTAAACACAGAGCAATGTCAATGCACTTTGGACATTGTGTTACGGTCATTTTCTACCTCTTATCTTGCACAATACTTCCTGGACTGATTGGGAATTAGGCACATTCTTGAATGATGTACATCCTAATTCTGTTAATTGGGTACATGACAGGGTACTGAACTGACGGGGTACTCTGAATTTGTTATGTGCTGACCTGAACAAAATGTATTCCCATGTTAGTGTACAAAAGGCATTCTAATATAATACAATGTACCTCTATTTAAAGAGGTCTTTATATGTTATAGATATCCCAACACCAGGCCAACATGACTATGATTAATCAAACTTTCTGGAAAGAAAGCCCTGTTGCTGTTTAGTTGGCTAAATCTGGTCATGTTGAGCCTTCCATCTCCTCCCAGAACACACCCTATTCCTTATGTAGTGCACTACTTCAGGTAAAAAGTAGTGCACTACGTAGGTAGGGAATAGAGTGCCATTTGGGAAAAAGCCCCAGGGTACAGTACTCACATGGGAAGTTGTATCTGAAGCAGGCCTGAGCAGAGATCATCCACTCAGCTCTCGTCTCACAGAAGATGGCAACCATACTCTTAGGCTGCTGGCCCAGTGCTGCCAACCCACTGCCCAAGTAACTCACTACAGAGTCTACCTGCTGGTAGGACAGCCAGCAGTACTCCCCCAGAATCAGCTGCAAGAGAGGAGACAATGTCACCTGTTCATCGATTTTAATTTTTGTAATTTGGCAGGCGCTCTTCTCCTATTTGAATACAGGAAGAGTGTGCCTCCTTGTTTATTTTAGGTCAGCTAGAGCTGGGTGAAGATAATGTGTTGCGAAGAGGCAGCTTTATGTATACATATGTAGCTTCATTTGAACTGAGCACAACAATAGGCATTTGTGGCACACGTGTGTAGCATTAACGCCTCGTTCAAATGCTAGTCGGAACTAAGAAACTGACATTTCTAACTGGTTGTAGTTATACACGTGCCACGTTCAACCAGTTAGCAAATCGGAAAATTTCAGAGTTCCGACTAGCGCATAAACGCGGCATTACGACAGCCGTATGTAGCATTACGACAGGCGTATGTAGCATTACGACCTTTACATTTTAGTCATTTAGCAGATGCTCTTATCCAGAGCAACTTACAGGAGCACTATGGCAGGCGTACGTAGCACTATGGCAGGCGTATGCATGTAGGTTACCTTCTTAAAGACTTTTCCGCTGGGCTGGGGCTCATTCTCCTCACTCAGTACCTCTCTTGTCCCTAGACAGTCAGAGTCCCCAAAGCGCTGTACGGCTTGCTGGAACAGTTTGTCCAGCGTGTCTTTCCCAGGGAAGTCTTCTGTGGCCAAGCTCTGGAAGCGGTCTACACAGCGGTACGGCCCCTCGGAGAGGCCGGAGGTGGAGCGAGCCTTGACCCGTGTGGCCTGGGTTCTCTTCTCCCCAGCCCTGGTGAGGTAGTACCAGGGCAGGAAGGACAGGAGGGAGTACAGCCACACCACGAGGTGGAGGGGCAGGAGGAGCAGGGAGTGGAGCTCTGATTGGTGGAGACCCATATTGGGGGGGGGGGGGGGGGGGGTTAAATGTCAGGTAAAACCGGAGAGGAGATGAGCCTTATCGATGCCGAGGATCCAGAGACAAGTAGGGGCTTAATTTAGGCTGATGCCGTCTGGTTCCAAGTCCACTCAATCCAAACAGAGTAAGCCTAATGTTGGAACACAATAAAAGGTATTAATATATGTGAGGAAAAAGGGTAAGTGAAAACAAACAGAGCAGTGATGGTCAGGTTGGATCTATCAATAACATCATTAGGATTCTCTTGTCTACTTGTTCTAGACCGCTTGTCATTTTGACAAGAGGGTTTCTACACCGAATGGTAGTTTACTACTACAGTATGTCACATGCCGGAGGCTTCATTATCCCATTCAACATTATATTTTCCTGAACCCCTTACTCTAACCCTAACTCTTAAGCCTAAAATAGCCTTTTTATAAGTGAGAACTGGCTAAATGTTCTCACTTCTCTGATTTTTGGTTGATTTACGGTTTTGCGCTGACTTTTGGTACTCACAAGTATGGTCAAATGTGTATAGACACACACGGCACCTCTCTCCCAGTGCTGGCTCTTGCTCCCTAGGTTAGCTGTCCTATGTGAAGACAGGGTGCAGCCAGAGTGTGGAAACGAACTTTGCCTTCACTCCTCCAATGCCTGAACTACCTCTCCCTGTGAAGAACAACCAACTACTGTGCTCTGGGTCCTCATATAGGCTACTCCGGCTGTGTCTTATTAACTAGCTTCCTTTCCTTGAGTCCTCTCCATGATCACTGATCTGGTAGAGTAGGGCAGGACAGGTGGTAGCAAAGCGGTGGGAACACACCCAGTATACTCTCCTGAAGGAGATGAGGAGAAGAAGCCACGACAGTGTTGAGACCCAGCCCCAGTAGCCAGTTGACTCACTGACCAATGTCCACAGCTCAGCCAACTGAAGATGGAGCCAGTCTCGACCAATGATATCTTCCCAGCTCACCCCACGATGAGCTGATCAGGGTCAGAGTACTGGGGTACTCCTGGTCACGCTGACTGCTCTTTAAGCCATCATAACTGGCAAAAACAACAAACCTGGATAGCATCCTTTGACTGGACTATACACTGACAAGTGGACTGGAGAGACACAGACACAGAGCTGAAGTCACAGTGTTGTTGCCATACACAGAAGTCATGATCTAAATGTGGACAAGATGATTTTCTTTCATCTTATGAATCCAGGCTAGGCATGAGACTAGGCGATCTATTTATATGGGTCGTGATATCATGTGACGCAGCCATCATACAGCAGCAGGCAACGGGTGGGTATAATTTGTGGAACGTTCGACCAGGAATCTGTTCCAAAAACTTAATAAAGAACAATTTTGACAACAACGAATACAAAGTAGCATGATGACCTAACTAACTAGCTGCCGAATAGACATCAACTCACCACGTAGCTTATTCTTAATGTTTGTCATTAGGCTACCAGAGTGAGGACAGACATTTTTCAGGAATAAACGTGGTGAGTGAAAAACGTATTGAAATAAGCCCACTCCCTACCCGGTATCTTATTCTGTTGCTATACAACTTTGTATGCGTTGTTTGGTGGCAACCTTATGTTTATGTTAGTTTCCTGTTGGAACGTTCCACAAAGTATACCCACCCACAAACATCATTTGGTTAAAAAAAAGTTGCCACCTGATTGCAGTCAAATTTGCACATCAACAGAGAACACAACTTTGCTCTACTCAGGTGCAATTCAACGCTGCTTTCTGCGAGTAGGCCAGGCTGTTGGTAAACCGAAAACATAAACGACTGAAAGTGACACTGCTTAGTGTTCAAATTCCCAAATTTGACAGACAGCCCAGAGGGCCACACGCATTACAAGAACTAGTTTCAGTTCACTGACGTTGCAAGTAAACATATTTTGATCTTCAAAATAGACATTCTACGTGCTTTCATTTTAGCAGTCGACTATGTTAGAGATGAATGCAGACAGATATTTATATTGACCATTTAAATTAGCCTCAATTATCTACATACGGATTACATTGTAAATAAGATTACAGCAGCCAGCTAGCAATTGACACCCATTTACCTGGCAAGCTCACAACATTCTTACCTTCAGCAGCCAAACCCGATCAGTCGATCTCTCTTGCCGGAAAGAATTGACCGAAAGTTACCTTTTTGTGATCTCCGCCAGAAAGGGAACCCGGAAACAATACGTCATCTGATTCCATATTTCTGGGCCAATGAGCTGTCGAAGAGGGATTCTTACTTTTAGGTTCTTCTTTAAATTAGTTTCATTATTGAATTTATCTAACTTTAGGTTATTCAATTACTTGGAATGTAAGTGGTATACCGTTGGTTGCATGATTGAAAAGCGAGGTAATGTCAAACATTAATTGTATCATGTTTGTTCTGAAAGCAGTGGACAACTTTGTATCCGAAGTACATTTCTGCAACAAACTCAATGGGCATTCATTCACATACATTTTATAATGTTTGTTTAAATGACGACCAGTGTAAAAAGTACACCACTTTTTATTAGCTACAGACAGGAGTACATACATCTTAATAGCCTGTGTCTCTTTACAGCGCATTTCATTGTTAGCTTTTGTTGTGCCATTACCAGGACATGAAAAACATTATGCAAGAAAAAAAACATGTTTTTTTGGGGATTGTGCTATCTCATCTGAGAGAAAGCAGTGTCCCAATGTCAACGTGAAGAGTAGTGGATCTTTCCTTCGGGTCATTCTTCTTCGATGGGTTTTAACGGCGGTTGGCATCCAATGTTAATGGTGCATTAACCAGCCTTCGGGTCATTTCTTCCCTTCCACCATGATGATGTGGTAGCCAAACTTGGTCTTGACGGGGGGGTCTGTGTAAATGGGTTTGTCCATGGTGCTGTTGGGTAGGGCGAAGGCAGCGTCCTGGAAGGGTCCGGTCATAGACCCTCTTATCATCCAGCCCAGATCACCCTGTCACAACCAGGATAACACTACAGTCAATATTGCCACAGTCACACAAAGGCTAAAACTTAAGTCAGACACTGTTGCAACATTTTTTGCAATGGAAACAATTCACAACAAAATGGGAAATTCGTATCTATTGGACAGATTCAGGTATGTCACTCCCATTTCATTGCTTTTACGTCTGTCTGGTTCCCAGAGTAAACGGTTTCCGTTGCAAAAAGTTTTGCAACAGACCAAAATGTTCCACAACAGTCTGCGACTAATGAATATTCCCCTGGTTCTCTCACCCAAACAACAATATTGAAAAACTGTAGACAGCAAGACAGAGGATGCCATCCAGTGGACCTTTTAGGTACTAGCAGACAGCACCCTATACATGATAAACCAATAGGTTCATGTATGTTCGTTGGTGCATGGGAACTGCTCTCTTACCCCTTGTCTGGCTTTGTCTTCACTGTACTGTGAAGCCACTTCACTGAAGCGAACCCCAGCCTTCAGTTTCTCCATCGCCTCCATACATTTACCATGTTTTTCACACAGGATATGTCTGACCTGGGGAATACGTTAAAACAGCATAGTCAGTCAATTTAACTAGCTGTCTATACTTACATAAGAACACGAACACAGACAGTGTAGCTAAAGACTATATGGTGTAGCATTGCATAGAGTAGCTAACATAGCTAGCCACCTTAACAGAAGTGCCTCCTTTAATCGTCTTCTCTTCCTTTTTTTCTTTGTCTCCACCCCCTGCAGCAGCTCCACCTGAATGATAACATTCAACATAATAACATGACTTACATGGAGATATCTAACGTTTCCTGGCTGCTTACTAATTTCCACTGAACTGCACACAGGCTGTGTTGTACAGTTGGCTAGCTAGTTAGCATGTTTCTCAATCCAACATGCTTTGTCGATTTAGTGAAGAATAAACAGACCTTTGCCTCCCTTGGCACCTTTCCCTGTCTCCTTGCCACCTTTCCCTGCCTCCTTGCCACCTTTCCCCTTAGGTGGCATTCTTGAAAATACCCTTTACTGAAAATGAATTGGACAACTGGAAAGAGAACTGCCAGCTACCACAAGGCAAGCTTGTCTTCTTCTTCGGTGGGGTTTATCGGCGGTTGATATCTAACGATATGGTGCATTACCTCCACCTACTGTACTGGAGTGTGGGCCAGAGACACGGATATGCTCAAACCTACCTTGCCAGCCCGGTTGCTCTTAAAAAAGATACAATATTTTAGACTATATCTAATGACGGAAAGTCTGTTCAATCCAAGATTACAACCAAAAGGACTACAGCATTACCACAAAAATAGAGGAGGCAGGTGGCAGCGGGAGGAGGTAGGGAACCGGTCTGTCTGCAAAATATATAGGATCAAAACTCGCAGAGGAATACAAATAGCGTAAAGAGGAAAGTATAAATAGTAAAGTATGCTTCAGTGGGTCTCACTGGGTGAGAGACTGTTAGATGACTAATGTGATGTAGATGTTGAGCGGCTTCACTGCAAGTTTTAATATTAATATATATATATATTTTTACAAATAAGAAAAAAAAGTATGTTCTACTCAATATACTCTGTAAACTCATTTCCTGTATCCCCTTCTCCCTCATACCAGATCTCAGCCTCTCTTTTTCCCTCTGATACTGCCCACACTGTAGCAATACATGCTCCACTGTCTCTCTTTCCTGGCAACAATCACACTTTCCTGTTGGATGCTTTCCTATCACATTTAAGGTCTTATTCAACCGGATGTGTCCCACCCTTAATCTTGTAAAATAGCCTCCTCTCTTCTGTCCCTTCCTGCCGTCCTCCCCTCCCCGACTTTCCTCTGTACTTGAAATAAATGCCTGCCCTTAGCATCTCTATTCCACTGCCCTGCCATCTCTGCACCATCAGTGTCCATATCAGGCTTTTTGCCTCTGCCTTGCTCATTGAAACTACAACATCAACATCTCCACTACTAAGTGCTTGTTTAGCCAGTACATCAACTGCCTCATTCCCCTCCACCCCAACATGGGCTGGGACCCAAATCTCTGTAACCCATCTGTCTAATCCTGCCATGGGTTTGCAACACCTCATAATGCAGGTCTCTGCTACATGACCTAAAGGACTGAAGACTCATCAACACTGCACATGAATCAGATCAAATAACTACTCTGTCTGACTTGACTTCCTCCACCAACTGCAAGGCCAACAGTATGGCCATCAGCTCCGCCATATATACAGCCAGATGATCTGTAATACATTTCCTGACTGCCACCCCACATTCCTGAACTACAAATGCTGACCCAGTACGTCCTTGGATCTTTTGAACCATCTGTGTAAATGGCCACAAATTCCTGATACACAGTATCCAGACATCTATTAAACAAATCAGATGGATCAACACCCTCCGTATCTTTCTGTAGTCTCTCCAACACTTCTAGATCAACTACTGGAGGCGGGAGTAGCCATGGTGGATTTACAGGAATAGCTACCGTTGGACTAAACTCCCTTCCGTACAGTGCCATCTCCTTCGCCTGCGTATTACCCACCCACCCAAAGCTTGCGTTCTGTCTTCACTCATGTTCCCAGCATGCCTGCAAAATTCCTTTTGCAGGATGAGACCCAATGTCCCTGTAGGTTGACCCAATAATTCTTTGTCAGCTGCTGTCTCCTAATCTGCAATGGCATCTTCACCTGTAGTGCAGCCACTGGGGAGGTCAGAAATGCCCCACTACATATTCTGAAAACACCCTAAAGTTTCTAAAACTGTTTGAATGGTGTCTGTGAGTATAACAGAACTCATATGGCAAGCCAAAACCTGAGAAGATTCCAAACAGGAAGTGCCCTCTCTGACCATTTCTTGGCCTTCTATACCATCTTTATCGAAAACAGAGGATCTCTGCTGTAACGTGACATTTTCTAAGGCTCCCATAGGCTCTCAGAAGGCGCCAGAACGTTGAATGATGACTTTGCAGTCCATGGCTGAAAAACAGTAGCGCATTTGGATAGTGGTCGATCTGAGAACAATGAGACGGGCGTGCGCGTGCACGTGAAGAGTCCATTTGACATTTTCAGTCTTTGAACGAAAACAACGACTCCCGGTCGGAATATTATCGCTGTTTTACGAGAAAAATCGCATAAAAATGTATTTTAAACAGCGTTTGACATGCTTCGAAGTACGGTAATGGAATATTTTGAATTATTTTGTTACGATACGCGCGGGCGCGTTACCCTTCGGATAGTGTCTTGAACGCACGAACAAAACGCCGCTATTTGGATATAACTATGGATTATTTGGAACCAAACCAACATTTGTTGTTGAAGTAGAAGTCCTGGGAGTGCATTCTGACGAAAAACAGCAAAGGTAATCCAATTTTTCTTATAGTAAATCTGAGTTTGGTGAGTACCAAAGTTGGTGGGTGTCAAAATAGCTAGCCTGTGATGGCCGGGCTATCTACTCAGAATATTGCAAAATGTGCTTTCACCGAAAAGCTATTTTAAAATCGGACACCGCGATTGCATAAAGGAGTTCTGTATCTATAATTCTTTCAATAATTATGTTTTTTGTGAATGTTTATCGTGAGTAATTTAGTAAATTCACCGGAAGTGTTCGGTGGGAATGCTAGTTCTGAACGTCACATGCTAATGTAAAAAGCTGGTTTTTGATATAAATATGAACTTGATTGAACAAAACATGCATGTATTGTATAACATAATGTCCTAGGAGTGTCATCTGATGAAGATCATCAAAGGTTAGTGCTGCATTTAGCTGTGGTTTTGGTTTTTGTGACATTATATGCTAGCTTGAAAAATGGGTGTCTGATTATTTCTGGCTGGGTACTCTCCTGACATAATCTAATGTTTTGCTTTCGTTGTAAAGCCTTTTTGAAATCGGACAGTGTGGTTAGATAAAGGAGAGTCTTTAATATGGTGTAAAATAGTCATATGTTTGAAAAATTGAAGTTTTCAGATTTTCGAGGAGTTTGTATTTCGCGCCACGCCCTATCATTGGATATGGAGCGGTGTTCCGCTAGCGGAATGTCTAGATGTAAGAAGTTAATCATTTCCAAGTGACACAAACCTGAACTTGTGTAGGACATTGACTATGCATTTTTACCAACCAATACAGCTATGTATATGTTTTGGGAAGACATGTTTGTACTAATTAAAATCTATTGGAAATGTACTTATAATGGGAACATATATGTAATAAATGTATTATTTTTTATAGTGAACCTGTGGTTGCGCCAGCAATATAATCTAAACTGAGTCAGATGTGGACGTAAACAAGCCAGAATTAAAACAGAAAGATAATGGTGGTGCAAGGCCAAGGGGAGTTAATCATTTACATAGAAAGGAGGGAACATGTCTGGTGGAAATGTATAAATATTGATGTTTTGAACAAGAGAAGTCAGTCGTTCCATGGAATTGCTCGGCTTCTGTTACTTTTATAATAAAGTATTTTTGAATTTACAAGTTCCGGTATCTGAGAAATATTTGATTCAATATTTCCACGACATAAATGGAGAGCTTGCCAGGAGTGGCTACAAGGGACCAGTGAATGGTGAAACTTTTGTAGCTGATGTCGGGTCTTCTGGGCGAGTCTCACAAATGGGTGGCCATCCTATTATTATTAGGTAAGCTCAGTTCTTACTTATAGTTAATGTTTGTGTGATTTGCTTCTGGAGTTCTGCCTCAGCAATAGAAGCACCAAGTAGGTCTCTCTTGGTTTTCGCTTTTGAATTCAATAACTGCATGCATGAATGTTAAGAAAAAGCTTTGGGGGTTACAATTGTTAAATAATAAGTAGAAATATTTGTGTGAGCATTGTGGATTGGGAGTTGTATGCCTCATTGGTGTCAGGTAGCTCAGTTGGGTAGGGCCGTTCACTTGCTGTGCTCAGGTGGTTCATTTGACCCGCATGATTGGCCTGTCTGAGTAGGGATTGTTTTGTCTGATTCTATCTAGCAGGACGCATCTGTTTCAGGATCTGTCTGAGTTTGTGTGCAAACACAGCCCATTCAGCTTGATCAGGTTGTCCGAGTTGGGTGTGTCATTCAGTTCGTCCCACTCGCCGGACCATTCATCTGGGTAACTTGTCCAATCTGGTTCGGTGCATCTGTTTGCCCTGGCTGATTGGTCTGCTTGGTTCGGTTTGGGGTAGCTACTGTCTGTCTGCACGGTCAGCACAAATAAATAGGAAAATCCTACGGATACCGCTCCGACTCAATTTAGCGGAGGTCTGCCTGGGGGAGTGTATAACCTACAATATCGCTTTGACGCGATTTGGCAAAGGTCTGTTTTGATAGGTGTAAATCCTGTATAAATACTGCACCCTGTGTTGAGGAAGTGCAGCAGGGGCAGAGCTGAATTTACAGGTCGTTTTAGGGAAAATGTAAATAAAAGTGTGAACGTGAGTGTGAAAGTTGCCTGTCCTTGGGGAGAGGGGATAGCACACCCTTCCTGTGACATCACTTAAATGTGGCTTGACAGGAAGGACGCATCCGATCCCGCGCTAGGAGAGGCGAGTGTAAATGATACATGAATGACTAATGAAATTGCATAATATTAGAAGTATGAAGTAATTCATATCTTCAGGAACCATCATCCACTAATTAGAGAGGAAACAAAAAAATCACATACTGAGCTACATGTTCAAGAACTATCATTTACTACCTAGAGAGGAAACTAAAAACCGTATACTGAGCTGTATACAGTAGTAACATAGATATAATAACATTTGAAACCATACTACAATCAGAGACAGTGAGAATATACGCACATAAGGTGACAGGAAACATAATACATTTGGGAGTAGAATTGAAAGAGTAACGTGGATATCAGTGGGAGGAAACAGAGTGTGTTCAAGCTGTCCGTGGCTTAATGGACCCTTAGGAAAATATAGCCCAGGAATAACAGGGACACATGTTAGACTAGAGAAAAGGGAGTGGTTTTAAGTGGGTGGATAGTACAGCAAAAATAAGAGATAGTACAGATATTATAAATAACTAAAAACTAGAAATAAGGGTATCAGTAACAATAGGACAAGTAGAGAAAACAATACATAAGAAGTAGAAGAATAACAAGCAGCAAAAATGAGTAAAACACCAGTAGAAATTCTAGGGGCTAGGCATCCCCAATGCAAAGAAGAAATAACAAAAACATCTATGAAATGGGAGAAACGGACACGGAAAATGAGTACCAAATGGCCAGCGGAGGGAACATTGGATGTCTCGGTGTGTGAGGAGATGGAAACCCTGATAAAAAAAACGCAAAACAAATGACACAGGAAAGAAAAGAAAAAAGAAAAGAGAAAGAGAACAAAGTGATGAAAATGTTTAAAGAAGAAGGATTGCTGAAGAGCATGAAAACAGCAAGAGAAACACTGAAAAAGGATGACGAAAAAACAAGTACAGAAAAGGTGGAGTGGGTTACCGACCCTCCACCGTACACCAATGTACAATTCCCGATGGTAACAAGGATGATGGAAATAATGGGAGAAGTAGAGTGTGGAGAAGAGAGAGATGTTTCCCCCACACTTTCTTTAGAGAGAAGAAAGAACTTGGAAAAGAACTTGGAAAAGATCATGGAGACTGAGCGCGGTGCAGGAAGAAATCTGGAGAAGATTAACTGTTATGAAATGTAATGAAATGCAAACAGCACCGGCCCTAGCAGCCCCAGATTACACAAAACCATTTTCGATATATTTAGCAAATAGGTGTCACGTCCTGATCAGTAAAGGGGTTATTTGTTATTGTAGTTTGGTCAGGACATGGCAGGGGGTGTTTGTTTTATGTGGTTCGGGGTTTGTTGGGATATGTATTTATGTAAGAGGGGTGTTTGTTTTATGTGTTCCGGGGTTTTTGGGTAATGTTCTTGTTTTGTATTTCTATGGTTTTTCTATGTTGTGTATTTCTTTGTTGGCCTGGTATGGCTCTCAATCAGGAACAGCTGTACATCGTTGTTGCTGATTGGGAGTCATATCTAGGTAGCCCTTTTTTCCACCTGTATTTTGTGGGAAGTTGTTTTTGCACTGCTGTGTGTAGCCTGCGTTACTGTGCGTTCGTTAGTTTTCTTGTTTTGTTTTTTCAGTGTTCAAATAAAAGTTAAAATGAGCACTCAACCCGCTGTGCCTTGGTCCACTTCATACGACGCCCGTTACAATAGGTGTGATAGATATGCAGCAGCATTACTTACGCAGGGTACATGTAGTGGAAGAAGGAAACAGACAATTGCATAATACAGTACTAAATCAGATCCAGTAGCTCAAGTTTATCCACCGTGTTACCAAGTGGTGGCAGCATTACATTATGCTTATGATAAAGTGTCAACCATAACTATGGGATATCCTGTGACAATAAACACACATCATAAGATAGTGGAGCTGATAGAACAAATTTGTATTAACTAATGCAAAAACTTTGGATTACATGACCCTTATCCAGATGTCTCAATTAAAAGATGTACTACTGTCAATCCAGCTGAAAGAGTTCCATTATAATTTGAAGGGAAAGCACATGATTGTGTAGCAGAATCTCCAACGTTTACCAAATTGCGTCCGGATCTTAAATCTATACCATTGCTAGACAGAGAGGGAAGTGATTTGGAAAATTACTTTGTAGATGGCTCCTGTTATAAAGTAGAGGTCAACCGATTAATCGGAAATCGGCCCTAATTAATCGGCCATTCAAGTTTTCATAACAATCGGTGTTACGGATACAGGTAGTGTGTATCCTGTATGTGTATTTCTTTTCTCTCCTTCTCCTCCTCACAGGTGGCAATCATCATTCCCCAATCAATCATCAATCAGAAGACACCTGCTCCTTTTTCATTACCCTATCACATCCCTTTCCCTTGGTTTAAAACCCCAGTCAATCTCTTTCTAGAGTTCAATCTCACTCTCTGTAGCTCGATCTCTCTGTGTTGAAATCTCGCTGTGTCTCAAGCTCTTGCTATCGCTCTGTCTTTGAATACAGATCGTTTGTTTGTTTTGCCCATACATGTCACATTTGTCCGGTACCTGTGAGTATTGTTTTGTTGTGGTGCATGACTGTTTGTTTGTTAGTGGGAAAAGGGGTACCAAGACAAGTCGCCCATAAGCATACACTACCCGTAGGTAATTGTCTAAATACCCTAGTTAGAACTGGGCGGACCACCCACTGTATTTTTGGTTAGTTAGCTAGCTGTTATTGAAATAGGCTAGTCTAGCTTAGGGGTGTTTTTGGAATATTGTTTCTTTCCTTGGGTCCAGCTCAGCCCCTTTTCTCACACCCCATTACTGTGTGTTTAGAAATAAACCATTAGTATTAGACGGTACATTTAAGTTGTCTGTGGTTATTTGTTCTCACTGTTACTTTATCACTATTATGATTTGCATGAGTTATGTTATGGGTCTCGTTGCCATCCCCCCTAGACTGCAGAGACATCCCTCTAGTGGTGTGGGGGCTGTGCTTGTGCTTTGGCAAAGTGGGTGGGGTTATATCCTGCCTGTTTGGCCCTGTCCGGGGGTTTCATCTGATGGGGCCACAGTGTCTCCTGATCCCTCCTGTCTCAGCCTCCAGTATTTATGCTGCAGTAGTTTGTGTCGGGGGGCTAGGGTCAGTCTGTTACATCTGGAGTATTTCTCTTGTCTTATCCGGTGTCCTGTGTGAATTTAAATATGCTCTCTCTAATTCTCTCTTTCTCTCTTTCTTTCTCTCGGAGGACCTGAGCCCTAGGACCATGCCTCAGGACTACCTGGCATGATGACTCCTTGTTGTCCCCAGTCCAACTGGCCATGCTGCTGCTCCAGTTTCAACTCTTCTGCCTGTGGCTATGGAACCCTGACCTGTTCACCGGACGTGCTTGTTGCACCCTCGCCAACTACAATGATTATTATTATTTGACCATGCTGGTCATTTATGAACATTTTAACATCTTGACCATGTTCTGTTATAATATCCACCCGGCACAGCCAGAAGAGGACTGGCCACCCCTCATAGCCTGGTTCTTCTCTAGGTTTCTTCCTAGGTTTTTGGCCTTTCTAGGGAGTTTTTCCTAGGGAGTTTTTCCTCGCCACCGTGCTTTCACATGCATTGCTTGCTGTTTGGGGTTTTAGGCTGGGTTTCTGTACAGCACTTTGAGATATCAGCTGATGTACGAAGGGCTATATAAATAAATTTGATTTGATTCGTAACAATCGGTACTCAGTATTTTTGGACAATGATCATGGCCGATACCATTGCACACCACGAGGAGACTGTGGCAGGCTGACTACCTGTTGTGCGAGTGCAGCAAGGAGCCAAGGTAAGGTGCTAGCTAGCATTAAACATATCTTATAAAAAACTATCAATCTTAACATAATCACTAGTTAAAACCTGTTAGGGCTAGGGGGCAGTATTTGCACGGCTGGATAAAAAAATGTACCCGATTTAATCTGGTTACTAATCCTACCCAGTAACTAGAATATGCATATACTTATTATATATGGATAGAAAACACCCTACAGTTTCTAAAACTGTTTGAATGGTGTCTGTGAGTATAACAGAACTCATTTGGCAGGCAAAACCCTGAGACATTTTCTGACAGGAAGTGGATACCTGATGTGTTGTATTACCTTTAAACCTATGCCATTGAAAAACACAGGGGCTGAGGAATATTTTGGCACTTCCTATTGCTTCCACTAGATGTCACCAGCCTTTACAAAGTGTTTTGAGTCTTCTGGAGGGAGATCTGACCGAACAAGAGCCATGGAACGATGATGGCCCATTAGACACCTGGCGCGCGAGTTCATGTTGGGTACCCTCGTTCCAATACGTTATAAAAGAATGCATTCGTCCACCTTGAATATTATTCATGTTCTGGTTAAAAAAGGCCCTAATGATTTATGCTATACAACGTTTGACATGTTTGAACGAACGGAAATATATTTTTTCCCCTCGTTCATGAAGTGAAGTCCGGCGGGCTTAGATCATGTGCTAACAAGACGGAGATTTTTGGACATAAATGATGAGCTTTTTTGAACAAAACTACATTCGTTATGGACCTGTGACATCTGATGAAGAGAATCAAAGGTAATGGATTATTTACATAGTATTTTCGATTTTAGATCTCCCCAACATGACGGCTAGTCTGTATCGCAACGCGTATTTTTCTGGGCGCAGTGCTCAGATTATTGCAAAGTGTGATTTCCCAGTAAGGTTATTTTTAAATCTGGCAAGTTGATTGCGTTCAAGAGATGTAAATCTATAATTCTTTAAATGACAATATAATATTTTACTAATGTTTTCTAATTTTAATTATTTAATTTGTGGTGCTGACTTGACTGCCGGTTATTGGAGGGAAACGATTTCCTGAACATCAACGCCACAGTAAAACGCTGTTTTTGGATATAAATATGAACTTGATAGAACTAAAAATGCAGGCATTGTCTAACACAATGTCCTAGGAGTGTCATCTGTTGGAGATTGTAAAAGGTTAGTGCATAATTTTAGCTGATTTTATGGTTTTGGTGACGCCTGTCTTTGAATTGGCACAACATTACACACAACTCTTGTAAATGTACTGTCCTAACATACTCTAAATTTATGCTTTCGCCGTAAAACCTTTTTGAAATCGTAAAACGTGGTTAGATTAAGGAGATGTTTATCTTTCAAAGGGTGTAAAATAGTTGTATGTTTGAAAAATTTGAATTTTGACATTTATTTGGATTCAAATTTGCCGCTCTTGAAATGCACCTGCTGTTGGAGTGCACCACGGGTGGGACGCTTGCGTCCCACCTAGGCCATAGAGGTAACTACACATGGTTGATATTACTAGTTTATCTAGCTTGTCCTGCGTTGCATATAATCGATGCGGTGCCTGTTAATTTATCATTGAATCACAGCCTACTTCGCCAAATGGGTGATTTTGCAAAAAAGCACTGTCGCACCAACGTGTACCTAACCATAAACAACGCCTTTCTTAATCAATACACAAGTATATATTTTTAAACCTGCATATTTAGTTAATATTGCCTGCTAACATGAAATTGTTTCACTTCTCTTGCATTCTGTGCAACAGAGTCAGGGTATATGCAGCAGTTTGGGCCGCCTGGCTTGTTGCAAACTGTGTATAGACCATTTCTTCCTAACAAAGACAGCCTACTTCGCCAAACGGGGGATGATTTAACAAAAGCACATTTGCGAAAAAAGCACAATTGTTGCACGAATGTAGCTAACCATAAACATCAATGCCTTTCTTAAAATCAATACACAATCTTTTTTTAAACCTGCATAGAAATTAATGTTAGCAGGCAATATTAAACTAGGGAAATTGTGTCACTTCTCTTGCGTTCATTGCAGGCAGAGTCAAGGTATATGCAACAGTTTGGGCTGCCTGGCTCGTTGCGAACTAATTTGCCAGAATTTTACGTAAATATGACATAACATTTAAAGTTGTGCAATGTAACAGCAATATTTAGACTTATGGATGCCACCCGTTAGATAAATGTAACAGTCTTCGTCATCTGAAGAAGATGAATCATCGGACCAAAACTCAGCGTGGTAAGTGTTCATGATTATTTTAATAACTGAACACTAAAACAAAAATAACAAAGAGAATACTGAAACAGTTCCGTAAGGTGCAAACACTAAACAGAAATTAACTACCCACAAAAACCCTGTGGGAAAAGGCTACCTAAGTATGGTTCCCAATCAGAGACAACAATAGACAGCTGTCCCTGATTGAGAACCATACCAGGCCAAAACAAAGAAATACACAAAACATAGAAAAGGGCACATAGAATGCCCACCCTAGTCACACCCTGGCCTAACCAAAATAGAGAACAAAACCCTCTCTATGGCCATGACAATAAAATATGGAATGGTTCCGTATTTCACTGAAAGAATAAACATTTTGTTTTCTAAATGATAGTTTCCGGATTTGACCATATTAATGACCTAAGGCTCGTATTTCTGTGTGTTATTATATTATAATTAAGTCTATGATTTGATAGAGCAGTCTGACTGAGCGGTGGTAGGCAGCAGCAGACTCATAAGCATTCATTGAAACAGCACTTTACTGCGTTTGCCAACAGCTCTTCGCAATGCTTCAAGCGTTGCACTGTTTATGACTTCAAGCCTATTGTTAGGTTGCGTCAATCGAATCTGGTATCAAAACAGAATTTAACACTAAGTCACTGAATATATTCTCAGCTTTTTATTATAGTCAAGCGATAAATGGTACATGCAATCTTCGTATATACGGGTTCACTGTAACACCTCGCAGGGCAAACACAGAACTGTTCAAACACAAAGTTATTTTTTAATACTCTGACAGAGATAGTTCCCGCTCAGAGCGAGCCTGTCAGAGTAGAGGCTGAGCGTGGTTTAGACTTGCTCAGCCTATCGCAGGCGCACAGGCTGGTCCCAGCCCCTTGGCGCATCACTGTTGCCAGGCATAGTTGTCTTCCAGCTTATCTTCGTGTGTGTACCCGAGAGTCAGACACCCAAGGACAGTGCCTGTTTTTATTGCTACAGTTATTCTCCCCTCTATCAGTTCCTCACGTACACCTGTCCTTGAGCGGCTTCACAACCAGGCAGTGTGTGTGTGTGTGTGTGTGTGTCACGAGTCTCCTCAGCCTACACCCTTGCTGCCCAGCAACCCTCCAGTTAGTCACATCTATTATATGTTGCTCAATCTATGTTAATACAATACAAACCTGTTATATTTAACATTAATGTATTCATAAGCTATGCACCACAACTAGTTTAAGAAAATATAACCCAACACTATCAACTCCCGCTATTAGGCTGGCAATACTAAAGTACCTATTAGAACATCCAATAGTCAAAGGTATATGAAATACAAATGGAGAGACATAGTCCTATAATAACTACAACCTAAAACTTCTTACCTGGGAATATTGAAGACTCATGTTTAAAGGAACCACCAGCTTTCATATGTTCTGAGCAAGGAACTTAATCATTAGGTTATTTACATGGCACATATTGCACTTTTACTTTCTTCTCCAACACTTTGTTTTTGCATTATTTAAACCAAATTGAACATGTTTCATTATTTATTTGAGACTAAATTGATTTTATTGATGTATTATATTAAGTTAAAATAAAAGTGTTCATTCAAATCAAATTTATTTGTCACATACACATGGTTAGCAGGTGTTAATGCAAGTGTAGAGAAATGCTTGTGCTTCTAGTTCCGACCATGCAGTAATATCTAACAAGTAATCTACCAATTCCACAACAACTACCTTGTACACACCTACCTTGTAAAGGAATGAATACGAATATGTACATAAAAATATATAAATGAGTGATGGCCGAACGGCATAGGCAAGATGTAATAGATGGTATGGAGTACAGTATATACATATGAGATGAGTATTGTAGGGTATGAAAACATATAAAGCAGCATTGTTTAAGGTGGATAGTGATACATTACATCAGGATGGCAAGATGCAGTAGATGGTATTGAGTACAGTATATACATATGAGATGAGTAATGTAGGTTATGAAAACATTATATAAAGTGGCATTGTTTAAAGTGGCTAGTGATACATCTAATTACATCAAGATGGCAAGATGCAGTAGATGGTATGGCGTACAGTATATACGTATGAGATTAATAATGTAGGTCATGTAAACATGATCTAATATAAAGTGGCAAGTGATAAATTGATTACATCAATTTTCCCATTTATTAAAGTGGCTTGAGTTGAGTCAGTATGTTGGCAGCAGCCACTCAATGTTAGTGATGGCTGTTTAACAGTCTGATGGCCTTGAGATAGAAGCTGTTTTTCAGTCTGTCGCTTCCAGCTTTGATGCACCTGTACTGACCTCACCTTCTGGATGTTAGCGGGGTGAACAGGCAGTGGCTCGGGTGGTTGCTGTCCTTGATGATCTTTTTGGCCTTCCTGTGACATCGGGTGGTGTAGGTGTCCTGGAGGGCAGGTAGTTTGCCCCCGGTGATGCGTTGTGCAGACCTCACTACCCTCTGGAGAGCCTTCCGGTTATGGGCGGAGCAGCTGCCGTACCAGGCGGTGATACAACCCGACAGGATGCTCTCGATTGTGCATCTGTAAAAGTTTGTTTGTTTTTGGTGACAAGCCGAATTTCTTCAGCCTCCTGAGGTTGAAGAGGAGCTGCTGCGCCTTCTTCACCACGCTGTCTGTGTGGGTGGACCATTTCAGTTTGTCCGTGATGTGTACGCCGAGGAACTTAACTCTCCACCCTCTCCACTACTGTCCCGTCAATGTAGATAGGGGGCTGCTCCCTGAAGTCCACGATCATCTCGTTTGTTTTGTTGACATTGAGTGCAAGGTTATTTTCCTGACACCCCTTCCGAGGGCCCTCACCTCCTCCCTGTAGGCCGTCTCGTCGTTGTTGGTAATCAGGCCTACCACTCTAGTGTCGTCTGCAATCTTGATGATTGAGTTGGATGTGTGCATGGCCACGCAGTCGTGGGTGAACAGGGAGTACAGAAGAGGCCTGAGAACGCACCCTTGTGGGGACCCAGTGTTGAGGATCAGCGGGGTGGAGATGTTGTTATCTACCCTCACCACCTGGGGGCGGCCCGTCAGGAAGTCCATGACCCAGTTGCACAGGGCGGGGTCGAGACCCAGGGTCTCGAGCTTAATGACGAGTTTGGAGGGTACTATGGTGTTAAATGTTGAGCTGTAATCGATGAACAGCATTCTTACATAGGTATTCCTCTTGTCCAGATGGGTTAGGGCAGTGTGCAGTGTGATGGTGATTGCGTCGTCTGTGGACCTATTGGGTCGGTAAGGAAATTGGAGTGGGTCTAGGGTGTCAGGTAGGATGGAGGTGATATGGTCCTTGACTAGTCTCTCAAAGCACTTCATGATGATGGAAGTGAGTGCTACAGGGCGGTAGTCATTTAGCTCCGTTACCTTAGCTTTCTTGGGAACAGGAACAATGGTGGCCCTCTTGAAGCATGTGGGGACAGCAGACTGGGATAAGGATTGATTGAATATGTCTGTAAACACACCAGCCAGCTGGTCTGCGCATGCTCTGAGGATGCGGCCGTGGATGCCGTCTGGGCCTGCAGCCTTGCGAGGGTTAACACGTTTAAATGTTTTACTCACGTTGGCTGCAGTGAAGGAGAGCCCGCAGGTTTTGGTAGCGGGCCATGTTAGTGGCACTGTATTGTCCTCAAAGCGAGCAAAAAACTTGTTTAGCCTGTCTGGGAGCAAGGCATCGTGATCCGCGACGGGGCTGATTTTTCTTTTGTAGTCCGTGATTGGCTGTAGACCCTGCCACATACCTCTTGTGTCTGAGCCGTTGAATTGCGACTCCACTTTGTCTCTGTACTGACACTTAGCTTGTTTGATTGCCTTGCGGAGGGAATAGCTACACTGTTTATATTCGGTCATGTTTCCGGTCACTTTGCCCTGATTAAAAGCAGTGGTTCCCACGTTCAGTTTTGCGCGAATGCTGCCATCAATCCACGGTTTCTGGTTGGGGAATGTTTTAATAGACGCTGTTGGTATGACATCACCGATGCACTTGTTAATGAACTCGCACACTGAGTCAGCGTATTCGGCAATGTTGTTGTTCGCAGCAATGCGCAACATTATCCCAGTCCACGTGATCGAAGCAATCTTGAAGCGTGGAATCCGATTGGTCGGACCATCGTTGAACAGACCTGAGGGTGGGAGCTTCCCTGTCTATAGGCTGGGAGCAACGAAATGGAGTCGTGGTCAGCTTTTCCAAAGGGAGGGCTTGGGAGAGCCTTATATGCGTCGCGGAAGTTAGAATAACAGTGGTCTAGGGCTTTGCCCACCCTGGTAGCACAACTGATATGCTGATATAATTTGGGGAGCCTTGTTTTCAGATTAGCCTTGTTAAAATCCCCGGCTACAATAAATGCAGCCTCAGGATATGTGGTTTCCAGTTTACATAGAGTCCAATTAAGTTCTTTCAGGGCCGTCGATGTGTCTGCTTGGGGGGGGGGATATACACGGCTGTGATTATAATCGAAGAGAATTCTCTTGGTAGATAATGCGGTCGGCATTTGATAGTGAGGAATTCTAAGTCGGGTGAACAAAATGACTTGAGTTCCTGTATGTTGTTATGATCACACCACGTCTCGTTAATCATAAGGCATACACCCCCACCCTTCTTCTTACCAGAGAGATGCTTGTTTCTGTCGGCGCGATGCATGAAGAAACCAG
The DNA here is from genome assembly GCF_965601325.2 of Salmo salar. Taxonomy (NCBI): domain Eukaryota; kingdom Metazoa; phylum Chordata; class Actinopteri; order Salmoniformes; family Salmonidae; genus Salmo; species Salmo salar. The sequence continues at coordinate 13,615,816 of NC_138295.1, forward strand.
GTGGCTGTACCGACTCAGATAGCGTGTCTCGAGTGAGCCATGTTTCCATGAAACAAAGAACGTTACAGTCTCGGATGTCTCTCTAGAATGCTACCCTTGCTCGAATTTCGTCTACCTTGTTGTCAAGAGACTGGACATTGGCGAGTAGTATGCTCGGGAGCGGTGCGCGATGTGCCCGTCTACGGAGCCTGACCAGAAGACCGCTCTGTCTGCCCCTTCTGCGGCGCCGTTGTTTTGGCTCGTCGGCTGGGATCCGATCCATTGTCCTGGGTGGTGGGCCAAACAGAGGATCCGCTTCGGGTAAGTCGTATTTCTGGTCATAATGTTGGTGACTTGACGTTGCTCTTATATCCAATAGTTCCTCCCGACTGTATGTAGTAAAACCTAAGATTACCTGGGGTAACAAATAACATTACAGTTACAACATTACAATGTAAGAAATAACACATTAAAAAAGCAAAATACTGCATAGTTTCCTAGGAACGCGAAGCGAGGCAGCCATCTTTGTCGGCGCCGGAAGTTACCATTCAGTATTGTTGTAATTGTCATTATTACAAATATATATAAAAATCGGCTGATTAATCGGCAGCGGGGTTGAAAAATCATAATCGGTCGACCTCTATTGTAAAGACTATACAGGGAACCATGCAGGGTATGCAGTGGTAAGAAATCAGGGAAAATATTTCATAGAGGAAAAATTGGAGTATTGTCCTCAACCATGTTCAGCCCAATTGGCAGAACTTAAGGCATTGACTGCAGCATGTGCTCTAGGGAAAGGAAATACAGTTAATATCTATACTGATTCAGCTTACGCAAATGGTGTATGTCGTTTGTTTGGTACAGTTTGGATTTAAGAAAAGTGATGGTACCTCCATTCAACATCACGCACAAATAGTTAAATTAATGACAGCATTGATGTATCCTAGGAAGTTAGCGATAATAAAATGTCAGGCACACAAAAAAGGAAATAATGCAGCAGATGAAGCAGCTATAAAGGCTTCTAAATGTATTGTTCCAATACTAACAGCACTAACAGCAACAGCATCTTGTATCCCTACCATCATCTACTGACCTAATTCAAATCCAATCTTAAACTGGGATTTATGAACAATCTATGTGGAAACAAAGGGGGGCCCCTATTGACAGGAACAGGGTATGGAAATCCCATGATGGAGCCATAGTAGCATCTACTACCTCGTTGAATTTGCTTTTAACGATGCACATGATCTAGATCATTGTGCAAGGGGGAGGTAATAAGAAATGTAAAAACAAGGATACTGGTCACCATACCTACAGGCAACAGTAGATGAAGTATAGTCAAAATGTGAAATATGTGTGCAAAATAACATACACAAAGGTGTTAACTACACCCATAGGCCACATACCGGTCCCAGAAGGACCGTTTCGACACATTATAATGGATTATGTTGATATGATGAAACCAGTGCGTGGCAAAAGATACATACTAGTTATTATAGACAGGTTTAGCAGATGGATAGAATCAATACAATCAGCAGATCGGAGATCAGGAACAGTAATAATGTTTCAGAAATCAGCTCAGATAATGGATCAGCATTTGTGCAAAAAATCATAAAATTGATAATACAAAAATTAAGAATGAAGCAAAAGACTGGGATGTGTTTATCATCCACAGTCACAAGGGAAGGTTGAAAGGGCAAATTGAACCCTCAATGCTAAGATAAATAAGATCTGTGCAACTTCAGGGCTTAACCTGTTGGGTCTAGGGGGCAGCATTTGCACGTCTGGATAAAAAAAATGTACCCGATTTAATCTGGTTACTAATCCTACCCAGTAACTAGAATATGCATATACTTATTATATATGGATAGAAAACACTCTAAAGTTTCCAAAACTGTTTGAATGGTGTCTGTGAGTATAACAGAACTCATTTGGCAGGCAAAACCCTGAGACATTTTCTGACAGGAAGTGGATACCTGATGTGTTGTATTGACTTTAAACCTATCCCATTGAAAAACACAGGGGTTTAGGAATATTTTGGCACTTCCTATTGCTTCCACTAGATGTCACCAGCCTTTACAAAGTGTTTTGAGTCTTCTGGAGGGAGATCTGACCGAACAAGAGCCATGGAACGGTGATGTCCCATTAGACACCTGGCGCGCTAGTTCATGTTGGGTACCCTCGTTCCAATACGTTATAAAAGAGTATGCATTCGTCCACCTTGAATATTATTCATGTTCTGGTTAAAAAAGGCCCTAATGATTTATGCTATACAACGTTTGACATGTTTGAACGAACGGAAATATATTTTTTCCCCTCGTTCATGACGAGAAGTCCGGCTGGCTTACATCATGTGCTAACGAGATTTTTGGACATAAATGATGAGCTTTTTTGAACAAAACTACATTCGTTATGGACCTGTGATACCTGGAAGTGACATCTGATGAAGAGAATCAAAGGTAATGGATTATTTACATAGTATTTTCGATTTTAGATCTCCCCAACATGACGTCTAGTCTGTATCGCAACGCGTATATTTCTGGGCGCAGTGCTCAGATTATTGCAAAGTGTGATTTCCCAGTAAGGTTATTTTTAAATCTGGCAAGTTGATTGCGTTCAAGAGATGTAAATCTATAATTCTTTAAATGACAATATAATATTTTACCAATGTTTTCTAATTTTAATTATTTAATTTCTGACGCTGACTTGACTGCCGGTTATTGGAGGGAAACGATTTCCTCAACATCAATGCCATAGTAAAACGCTGTTTTTGTATATAAATATGAACTTGATAGAACTAAAAATGCATGCATTGTCTAACATAATGTCCTAGGAGTGTCATCTGATGGAGATTGTAAAAGGTTAGTGCATCATTTTAGCTGGTTTTATGGTTTTGGTGACCCTGTCTTTGACTTGACAAAACATTACACACAACTCTTGTAAATGTACTGTCCTAACATACTCTAAATTTATGCTTTCGCCGTAAAACCTTTTTGAAATCGTAAAACGTGGTTAGATTAAGGAGATGTTTATCTTTCAAATGGTGTAACATAGTTGTATTTTTGAAAAATTTGAATTTTGACATTTATTTGGATTCAAATTTGCCGCTCTTGAAATGCACCTGCTGTTGATGGAGTGCACCACGGGTGGCACGCTAGCGTCCCACCTAGCCCCAAGAGGTTAACTGAGTAGATGCACTACCGCTTGCTTTAATGAGCTGTCGCATGGCTTAGCATCCCAATTCCATCCCTAGCAGAAGTTCAGAGGTCCGTCTCAATCAGGAGAATCAGACCTCTACCAGAAATAGCACTCTGTGGATGGACCCATCATCAGACATTGAGAGAAGTAATCTGGGACTCAGAAGGGTGCAACCTAAAAATAAACAAAGGAGAAGCTAATTGGCTGATTACCATGGAAAAGCGTGACCTAAAGGAAGGAGAAGAATACATAATAGAAATAGTTAGTCACACTATTCCCTTCAGTCCATTTAGTGCTATCATCCAGATTGATCCCACTCTGGAGCCTTTGACGGAAGAAAAAACAACAGCAGTAACAGCTGCAGTGAACACAACAGCAGTTACAACCCAGCTACAGTCCACTGCTATTACGAAAAAGTCAGAAACATCAGAATCAGGTTGGTTCCTCCAAAATATTTGGAACCTTCTAAACAATCCCAATAGTCTAAGTCAAGAAAAGGGCACTGTTACTCCAATTGGTAATTTAGCCCCAGAACTGCACAAGGACAAATCGTTGGAGGAAGTAGAAACAAATGACTGGTATAAGTGGTTCAGTATACAGCAACAAAACATGGGATGGACAATTGTATATTGTGTAGCAAATCCCCTTTGGCAGATCTATTAATAGTACCTGAACCTGCAACATTTGAAGAATTTGCAAAATGGGAACATGATTGATGTAATCAGAGAAAATACTACAATCCTTTGTGTAATATAGAATGCAGGTTAGCCTTGGGTAGGAAAAGGTAGGAGTTTATTAAACAACACTTTTACGGAAGAAAATAAGTGTGTCACATATTACATAAGAACTGAAATAAATGGACCCCAGAATGAAAGGAGTACTGTTGTGAAGGGAAAATATGAATGTTTCTTTAGCCATGTAGATAATGGGATAGATGTAGGAAACACTATGGTTGAATGCAAAACAATCTGGGTGTTGGAAACTGCAGAAGTTCGAAAATTTGATGAAAAAGGACTAATTATGCATCGAAGGGAACCATGCGGTAATATAATTGAAATAGGACCATCTCTAACAATGTTAACCTCTTACATCTAGACGTTCCGCTAGCGGAACACCTGCTCCAATATCCAATGATAGGCGTGGCGCGAATTACAAATTCCTCAAAAATACAAAAACTTCAATTTTTCAAACATATGACTATTTCACAGCATTTTAAAGACAAGACTCTCCTTTATCTAACCACACTGTTCGATTTCAAAAAGGCTTTACAGCGAAAGCAAAACATTAGATTATGTCAGCAGAGTACCAAGCCAGAAATAATCAGACACCCATTTTTCAAGCTAGCATATAATGTCACAAAAACCCAGAAGACAGCTAAATGCAGCACTAACCTTTGATGATCTTCATCACATGACACACCTAGGACATTATGTTATACAATACATGCATGTTTTGTTCAATGAAGTTCATATTTATATCAAAAAACTGCTTTTTACATTAGCATGTGACGTTCAGAACTAGCATACCCCCCGCAAACTTCCGGAGGAATTTGCTAACATTTTACTAAATTACTCACGATAAACGTTCACAAAAAGCATAACAATTATTTTAAGAATTATAGATACAGAACTCCTCTATGCACTCGATATGTCCGATTTTAAAATAGCTTTTTGGTGAAAGCACATTTTGCAATATTCTAAGTACATAGCCCAGGCATCACGGGCTAGCTATTTAGACACCCGGCAGGTTTAGCCTTCACCAAAATCAGATTTACTATTATAAAAGTTTGATTACCTTTTGTTGTCTTCGTCAGAATGCACTCCCAGGACTGCTACTTCAATAACAAATGTTGGTTTGGTCCAAAATAATCCATCGTTATATCCAAATTGCGGCGTTTTGTTCGTGCGTTCCAGACACTATCTGAAAGGGTAAATAAGGGTCGCGCGCATGGCGCAATTCGTGACAAAAAAAATCTAAATATTCCATTACTGTACTTCGAAGCATGTCAACCGCTGTTTAAAATCCATTTTTATGCCATTTTTCTCGTAAAAAAGCGATAATATTCCGACCGGGAATGTCCATTTAGCTAAACAGAGGAAAGTAAACAAAGCTTTCGGTCGACGCGGGCACGAGCCTGAGTCTCACAGTACTGTAACCAGCCACTACCCAAACGCGCTACTTTTTTTCAGCCAGAGCCTGCAAAGCCACGATTCAGCTTTTTACCGCCTTCTGAGACCCTATGGCAGCGGCAGGAAGTGTCACGGGACAGCTAAGATCCTCACTCTTCAATAAACAGAGACAAGAAGAACGACACCTTGTCAGACAGGCCACTTCCTGAATGATACCTTCTCAGATTTTGGCCTGCCATATGAGTTCTGTTATACTCACAGACACCATTCAAACAGTTTTAGAAACTTTAGGGTGTTTTCTATCCATATGTAATAAGTATATGCATATTCTAGTTACTGTGTAGGAGTGGTAACCAGATTAAATCGGGTACGTTTTTTATCCAGCCGTGAAAATACTGCCCCCTAGCCATAACAGGTTAAAAAACCAAGACAGAGGTATAGCCGACAGTTTCTGGATGTGTGGGTAGAACAAACTCTTAAATGTTTCACCAGAGAGCTGGACTGGACTATGTGTTTTGGTTAGAGCAATACAACAGGTGACCATTATAAAATATCAACAGGATCAGTCTGTAAAACAGAGTAAAAAGAGCCTATGAATCAGATCCATAGGTATACCTAGATGCAATAGGACAGCCTAGAGGAGTTCCTAATGAATACAAAGCAAGAGATGAGATTACATCAGGATTTGAATCAATATTTCTGTGGATAACACCTAATAAAAACTTAGAGTGGATAAATTATATTTACTATAACCAACAAAGATTCATTAACTATACAGACTTGGCATTGACAGCCTTAGGAGAACAGGTACACGCCACTAGCAAAATGACATGGCAGAATAGACAGGCTTTGAATTGGCTCCAAGCTGAGAAAGGTGGAGTCTGTGTAATGTTCGGAGACGAATGTTGTATCTTCATTCCCAATAACACTGCACCAGATGGATTGTTCACAACAGCTATGACCAAACTTAAAGGATGAAGGTAAAAGACAACGCTGGATTTGATACCCATGCTTGGGATTGGCTGGACTTAACTTTGGGAAAATGGGGAGTAATGTTTGCAAAAATGGCAATCATGATAGAAGTCGCACTGGTGGTAATGGGAATCATTTTTTTGCTGTGTCCTACCTTTGTTGAAATCTCTTTTGGTTCAAACTACAGTGAAACAAATGGCGATAGGTATTTACAACCCACCGGTGGTAGTAAACCCTGTGCCTGGAGCTTCTTTTCATCAAAGAAGTTCATGAATTTATCACTGCTGAAGTGAAAGCCATCTTCTCTTGGGGAATGCTGCTTTTTAGTTAGCTTTGCGACAGTATCAAAAATACATTTGTATCGTTCTTATTCTCCTCAATTAAGTTGGAAAAATAGGATGATTGAGCAGCAGTGAGGGCTCTTGGATACTGCACGGTACTGTCTTTCCAAGCTAATCGGAAGTCTTCCAGTTTGGTGTAGCGCCATTTCCGTTCCAATTTTCTTGAAGCTTGCTTCAGGGCTCTGGTATTTTCTGTATACTAGGGAGCTAGTTTCTTATGACTAGTTTCTTTCTTGTTTTTAGGGGTGCGACTGCATCTAGGGTATTACGCAAGGTTAAATTAAGTTCCTCAGTTAGGTGGCTAACCGATTGTTGAACTCTGATGTCCTTGGGTAGCTGGAGGGAGTCTGGAAGGGCATCTAGGAATCTTTGGGTTGTCAGAGAATTTATAACATGGCTTTTGATTATCCTTGGTTGGGGTCTGAGCAGATTATTTGTTGTGATTGGAAACGTAATAAAATGGTGGCTCGATAGTCCAGGATTATGAGGAAAAACATTAAGATCCACAATATTTATTCCATGGGACAAAACTAGGTCCAGAGTATGACTGTGACAGTGAGTAGGTCCAGAGACATGTTGGACAAAACTGACTGAGTCGATGATGGCTCCGTAAGCCTTTTGGAGTGGGTCTGTGGACGTTTCCATGTGAATATTAAAGTAACCAAAAATGTGAATATTATCTGTCACTACAAGGTCCCATAGGAATTCAGGGAACTCAGTGAGGAATGCTGTATGCGGCCCAGGAGGCCTGTAAAGAGTAGCTATTAGGGTTGCCAACTGTCCCGTATTAGCCGGGATGTCCCTTATATTGGGCTAAATTGGTTTGTCCTATACGGGTCCTCTCTTGTCCCATATATTCATCCAATCACAGTACAGCGTAAACGCGCCAATTCCTGCAAAGTAATTTCTGTTGTTGTTCGGTCAGTTTGGCATATTAAGGCAATATGGATAAACCTGCAAAAAATAAAAGACTGTGCAGCTACAACAAACAACGGGAAGCACAAAAGACGTGTGTTAAGGCTGTCAGTGGTGACTCGACGAAAGCATTCTGTACTTTATGCCGTCCGGAATTCTCAATTGACCATGGGGGGAAATGACCTAACTCAGCAAGCATCCACAGAAATGTACAAGAAGGCCACGCTAGCTAAAGGTGCTAGCAATATCGGTGCATTCTACTGCGGAAAATGACAAAATCGCGGCAAGTGGAGCCTCATGTGTACCATACGGTTAAACATGGACTCAGCTAGAACAGCACCATGTCGTGATCGCGTTTGGTGTGGGGGGACAAAATACATTTATGTACGATGGCGTACGCGCGCAGCCGGTTTGGGTTCCGTGCGCGTGCACCATTGTGCATAAATGTATTTTGTCCCCCCCACATGAAACGCGATCACGACACGCAGGTTAAAATATCAAAACAAGCTCTGAACCAATTATATTAATTTGGGGACAGGTCGAAAAGCATTAAACATTTATGGCAATTTAGCTAGCTAGTTTGCACTTGCTAGCTAATTTGGCCTATTTAGCTAGCTTGCTGTTGCTAGCTAATTTGTCCTGGGATAAACATTGAGTTGTTATTTTACCTGAAATGCACAAGGTCCTCTACTTTGCCAATTAAGCCACACATAAAACGGTCAACAGAATTGTTTCTAGTCATCTCTCCTCCTTCCAGGCTTTTTCTTCTCTTGACTTTACATTGCGATTGGCAACTTTCCTAAATTAGGTGCATTACCGCCACTGATCTCGTTCAACTTTCAGTCACCCACGTGGGTTTAACCAATGAGGAGATGGCGCGTGGGTATTTGCTTCTATAAACCAATGAGGAGATGGGAGAGGCTGGACTTGCAGCGCTATCTGTGTCAGAAATAGAACTGACTTCTATTTTAGCCCTTGGCAATGCAGACGCTCGTTGGCGCGCAATAATTGAATAATATAGATTTCTAAATTTATTTTGCAACACGAACGCATGCGACGCGAGCGGTGTAGTCAGCCTGTTAGGTGATCGTTCTCCTCTATATTATGAGTACAGCGACTGCAATTAGAAGGCATAATGTTAATGTTACTACTTAGCTTTGGCTGGTGGAGGTCCTGTAGAACCATGACCAGATAAAGTGTCCCGGTGAAAAAGTTGAATGAAAAAAAGTTGAGCGAGGGAAAATTTTTAAATATAAAACGGTAATTAAAAAGTAAAAACCATAAAGTTTTTTAGCAAAGTAACGCCAGCAACAAAACGCACAGCAGCACATAAACAAGTCCACAAGTTGTGACAGAACTGCTTCTGTAACCCATTCCTCTGACTGAGGAAAATGAATGGGCAGCGAGGCTCAAATGATGCATACATCTACAGTGTTGGAAAAAGTACCCAATTGCCATACTTGAGTAAAAGTAAACATACCTTAATAGAACACAACTCAAGTAAAATTGAAAGTCCCCCATAAGCTATACTGCCAGTCTATTACAAATCGGATTAATGCAACATACATGGTCCTCATCGAGCAATGCCCAGCCCCCCTAAGGCAAGGTGCTTGGTCATCCTGCTTCTGCCTTGTCATAAATGTGCACTAAATTGCACAGAAGTAACGCTTCGAACACACCGACTGTGTTATTGTGTTTTGATACACCAGAAGTACATTCATTTCCAATGGAACGCTGCGTTTTGCTTGCAGCATTGCGTTGCAGAGCGTTCTGTGTGGTGCATACGTTGGATTTATCGAATGTATGCATCAAATTGTATGCGTATACTTGACAGAAAGTAGCAAAATGTGAATGTTGAATTTTTGTTGCACACATATCCAGTAAAAAAAAATTGGGATAACATAATAAAAACAGTTTGACTGTAGAATTTCTTTACATTTTTTTATAGTATATTATTTATTCATGACATCCACAAATGAATTGTGAGAGCCTATAATATAATTTCCCTCAAACGCAGAAATGCAATAATAAATAGTCAAGATAGCAGAGTCGGCTCTTTCAACAATGAGACCAACGTTGAGGAAGGTGGTCTTGATCGCGCTGTTGGGCCGGGATCAGCCCCGCTGAAAGCGCAGGTCTGTGTGGGTCCAGAGATGGTTAAAGTCCCGAAAGCAGGCAGGGGAGTTCCACCGTCTCATTCAAGAGCTTCGACTGTTTGGAGAGGAATTCCGAAGTTACTTTCGTCTGGACCGAAGCCAGTTCGATCACCTGCTACAGATGGTTGGAGCCAGGATCGCCCGGATGGATACCAACTACCGGGAGTCCATCAGCCCAGTCGAACGCCTGGCGATTTGTCTCCGGTAAGCTACATTCTAGTACATTTTTAAAGCCTTTGATACCATAATTGATTGATATTTGATACATTGTTTTTATGTGCAACCTAGCTAGCTAAAGGGCTCTCTAGTTAATAGTCCCTATTTGACATCAGATGTACTTTTACAGAATGTTCATTAGGAATATAACTTTTCCAAAGTTGGTTTTTATAATCCTTCTTTAATGATGCAATGTTACCAAATGAAAATAAAGTTGAGGTGCCTTCTGCTCTGATGAAGGTCTTCTCTAGTCTTCTCCAGGACCAATTGTTGTTCTAGACCGTTACAGTCATTCATTACATTCTTATTGGACTCATTCAATTTTTGGTTCTAGGTATAATCCTTTGTGGAAAAGGTTATACATGGAACCAAAAAGGGTTCTACCTGGAACCAAGGAGGAAGACTGGAGGGCCATTGCTGCCGAGTTCCTGGAGAGGTGGAATTTCCCAAACGGTCTTGGCTCCATTGACTGGAAACATGTAGTAATCCAGGCTCCACCGTGCTCGGGTTCGCAATTCTACAACTACAAGGGTACATATTCAATTGTACTCTTGGCTGTAGTAGATACCATCTACTGTTTCTGTGTTGTCGATGTTGGTGCTTACGGCAAGGGAAGTGATGGCGGGACCCTCCGGGACTGCCTTCGGCCAGGCACTTCAGGATGGCACCCTGGAGATTCCACCACCTGCATCACTCCCTGGGTCTGAAGACCTGGGACCTGTTCCCACCTGTATCACTCCCTGGGGCTGAAGACCTGGGACCTGTTCCCACCTGTATCACTCCCTGGGGCTGAAGACCTGGGACCTGTTCTCCACGTCTTTGTCGGCGACGAGGCCTTCCCTTTGAGACCCAACCTCATGAGGCCATATGCTGGACGCCAGCTGCCATTGCCAAAGCCTGTAAGGATCTTTAATAAACGACTGTCCAGGGCAAGGTCAGTTGTTGAATGCGCCTTTGGGATTCTGGCAGCCCGGTGGAGAATGTATCGGAGAGTGCTTGGTCTCAGCCCCTCAAATGTCGATGCCTGCGTGAAGGCCACATGTGTTCTCCACAACTACCTGCGGAGGTCATTCCAGGAGCCACTCCGGATGGAGATGGGCACACCAAATTGTCACCTACCTGATGTCACCAGGGCAGGTGCCATCAACGCCCCCAGACAGGCACTCCAGGTGAGGGAGAAGCTGACCACCTACTTCTCATCGCCGGCAGGTGAAGACCCATGGCAGCATGCCGTGGAGTGAAAAAGCTCTTTTAAGAGCCCCCTAACACAAAGCTTATTTTAGGAACCATCCACCGTTGTCCATAATATTGCATTTTTCCCCAGATTACTTTATGTATCATTGTCTCTCTTCATTTGGAAGTTATATTTAAGTGAAATTTGAGAGTAAAAACCCCATCTTAACCCCTTCCCTCTCCCATTAATGTCAGTATTATACACACCTGGCATGGTACATCAGGTGAGCAGGAGGACTAATTAAGGTTATACGACATACAATAACAAAGGGAAAGGGTAACCTAGGGTCCATACAAATAGTACAGTTTACCACCATGTTCACTTGCCTGACAAAATACAGGTGGAAAAAAACTAATTAGGGAAGAGATTGTGTTTTTACTTTCATCTTGTCTTAGATCTGCAAAGGTGTAGGGAAGAAATAGGCAGATTAAGTCTAAAGGTGATATTAATAAACAAATGACTATGAAAACATTACAATTTAATAAGTATTCAAGTACAGGAAAGAACATGACAGGTATGTGTGTTGTAAAAATGTTTAAAAAATAAAACTATTGAAAGAGGTGTGTGTGTGCGTGTAAAAATAAAAAAATGAATGTGTAGCTTGTAATCTGTAAGAGAACAACAAGAGCATGTTATTTTAGCACAACTGCAGACCGATACAGGGACTACTCATAAAGCCTAGACGTAGTAGAGGAACTGCAGACAGATACAGGGACTCTACTCATAAAGCCTAGACGTAGTAGAGGAACTGCAGACAGATACAGGGACTACTTATAAAGCCTAGACGTAGTAGGGGAACTGCAGACAGATACAGGGACTCTACTCATAAAGCCTAGACGTAGTAGAGGAACTACAGACAGATACAGGGACTACTCATAAAGCCTAGACGTAGTAGAGGAACTACAGACAGATACAGGGACTACTCATAAAGCCTAGACGTAGTAGAGGAACTTCAGACAGATACAGGGACTCTACTCATAAAGCCTAGACGTAGTAGAGGAACTACAGACAGATACAGGGACTACTCATAAAGCCTAGACGTAGTAGAGGAACTTCAGACAGATACAGGGACTACTCATAAAGCCTAGACGTAGTAGAGGAACTTCAGACATGGCCATAAAGGGCACTGGAGATCTGAAGTACAGAGAGGAGAGGTGTGTGTCTCTGTCTCTGAAAAAAATAAAAATAATGTGTAGCCATAACACAGCTAAACAAACAAATGGCCCCTGGATGTCATGGACCAGTCAATGGAACATAACTTCACAAAAAGTTTCAACACCCTGGTTTTCAAGTGGTTTTAAATGAAATAAATATATTCACCTTTAGTCTTGTAAGAGACCAACAAGAGCATCTGTGAATTCTCCGGTGTATGAGTTTCAATTCTGTCAATTCAGAAATCTATGTAACACTAATAATGAATGCTATCCTAAGACTTTATAAACAAATTACTTTATGAATTGACTGAATTTAAAGGGAACTGCCATGTGTGAAAGGAAAGGTACAACGAGGGAGGTCAAAACAACAACCAGACAACTCTTCCTGTCCTTCCTGTGAGCTGCTCGGCTAAATTGACTCCATCTCTGGAAGGGAAGAGAAAAACAACACATACAAGCTTAACATAATATAACCCCATAAAAGGTGAGATTTATGTTAACTAAATACTGCTGGTATAGTGTAGTTAGTGGCATAAATATAGGAACAGTGTGGTAAAGTTGGTAATACTTGCTGTTTACTCATGGAATTTGTATTTCAGATCAAAAGATGAATATGACAGGCAAATATTTAGACAGCAAACTGTTTTAGGATATTTTCTAACCCAGAAACAACAGCTATACATTTGCCTCATATTAATACTTTGATCTGAAATACCAATTAGCCTACATGAGTATACTGTAAAAATTAGAGGTTGACCGATTATGATTTTTCAACACCGATACCGATTATTGGAGGGCCAAAAACCCGATACCGATTAATCGGCCGATTCTTTTTATTTATTTGTAATAATGACAATTACAACAATACTGAATGAACACTTATTTTAACTTAATATAATACATCAATAAAATCAATTTAGCCTCAAATAAATAATGAAACATGTTCAATTTGGTTTAAATAATGCAAAAACAAAGTGTTGGAGAAGAAAGTAAAAGTGCAATATGTGCCATGTAAGAAAGCTAACGTTTAAGTGCCTTGCTCAGAACATGAGAACATATGAAAGCTGGTGGTTCCTTTTAACATGAGTCTTCAATATTCCCAGGTAAGAAGTTTTAGGTTGTAGTTATTATAGGAATTATAGGACTATTTCTCTCTATACGATTTGTATTTCATATACCTTTAACTATTGGATGTTCTTATGGGCACTTTAGTATTGCCAGTGTAACAGTATAGCTTCCGTCCCTCTCCTCACTCCTACCTGGGCTTGAACCAGGAACACATCGACAACAGCCACCCTCGAAGCAGTGTTACCCATGCAGAGCAAGGGGAACAACTACTCCAAGTCTCAGAGCGAGTGACGTTTGAAACGCTACTAGAGCGCACCCGCTAACTAGCTAGCCATTTCACATCGGTTACACCAGCCTAATCTTGGGAGTTGACAGGCTTGAAGTCATAAACAGCGCAATGCATTGCGAAGAGCTGCTGGCAAAACGCACAAAAGTGCTGTTTGAATGAATGCTTACGAGCCTGCTGGTGCCTACCACCGCTCAGTCAGACTGCTCTATCAAATCATAGAATTAATTATAATATAATAAACACACAGAAATACGAGCCTTAGGTCATTAATATGGTTGAATCCAGAAACTATCATCTCGAAAACAAAACGTTTTTTTTCTTTCAGTGAAATACGGAACCGTTCCGTATTTTATCTAACGGGTGGCATCCCTAAGTCTAAATATTCCTGTTACATTGCACAACCTTCAATGGTATGTCATAATTACGTAAAATTCTGGCAAATTAGTTCGCAACGAGCCAGGCAATGAACGCAAGAGCAGTGACACAATTTCATGTTAGCAGGCAATAGTAACTAAATATGCAGGTTTAAAAATATATACTTGTGTATTGATTTTAAAGAAAGGCATTGATGTTTATGGTTAGGTACATTGGTGCAACGACAGTGCTTTTTTCACAAATGTGCTTGTTAAATCATCACCCGTTTGTCGAAGTAGGCTGTGATTCGATGAGAAATTAACAGGCACCGCATCGATTATATGCAACGCAGGACACGTTAGATAAACTAGTAATATCATCAACCATGTGTAGTTAACTAGTGATTATGTTAAGATTGATAGTTTTTTATAAGATAAGTTTAATGCTAGCTAGCAACTTACCTTGGCTTCTTGCTGCCCTCGCGTAACAGGTAGTCAGCCTGCCATGCAGGCTCCGGGTGGAGTACAATGTAAGGCAGGTGGTTAGAGCGTTGGACTAGTAACCAGAAGGATGCAAAAACGAATCCCCCCTGAACAAGGCAGTTAACCCCTGTTCCTAGGCCGTCATTGAAAATAAGAATGTGTTCTTAATCTGACTTGCCTAGTTATATAAAGGTGTAAAAACAAACAAACAAAAAAAAAAAACGTCAAATCGGTGGCCAAAAATACCAATTACTGATTGTTATGAAAACTTGAAATCGGCCCTAATTAAATCGGCCATTCTGATTAATCGGTCGACCTCTAGTAAAAATGACCAACTTTACTTCACTGTTGCAACACTTATGACACTACCTGTGATGTGGAGGGGAAAAAACATACCATTGAACTCGGCTTGGAAAAGCAGCTGATACATTTTAACCTTGACTGCTGCTTTTCTTTGCTGAGGCAGCCTCTTCAGTGTTGACACCAGGCTCATGGCAAAGAGGGTCTCTTCATCCTCCTTCCTGTGAGCATCAGGTTGGGCTGCATCCCTCTCGACGGCATGGAGGAGCCTCTGCTGAAATGAGTTGAGTGGATCTGGGGGCTGGTACCTCCGATGACGCCTGGTTTGACGTTGTTCCTCTTCGTTTCTCTCTTTGTTTGTCTCCACGGCCACATCCTGTTCAACGAGGTCCTCAGTGGTCACTTCTGTGAGGTTCATAATAATCTCATGTGGTCCTAGATCCAGAGGTCATTCCTCCATTTCATCATCTTCCATGGCTGCACCGGTGGTGGTCATACTTGTGGATCATGTAGACTTTGTAGAGGGTCTCGCTGCACCGGTGGAGGCGATGGTCTCACTTGTAGATGACGTTGAGGGTCTTGATGCACCGGTGGCGACAACACTTGTGGATGACGTAGTAGAGGGTCTGGCTGTAAAATTGCCATTCGTTGCCCTAGCCACAATAAATGGATCCAGAAAAGAATGTGGCAGAAGCGCCAAGGCTGCTGGCCTGAAGCTGCTGACCCAGACCTCTTCTTCTCTTTCTCTGCCCTTCTCTCTCTGATACCTGTCCCTGAGTCCTCTCCACTTCCTCCTACAGTCTTTTTCTACATAGACATGAACATGATAAGCCAAACCATTACCTAGCATAACTATAG
This sequence comes from Salmo salar, assembly GCF_965601325.2. Taxonomy (NCBI): domain Eukaryota; kingdom Metazoa; phylum Chordata; class Actinopteri; order Salmoniformes; family Salmonidae; genus Salmo; species Salmo salar. Next base: position 13,631,461 of record NC_138295.1, read on the forward strand.
TTATTAGATAGCCATCATGGACATGTCACCTACATGTCACCTACTGTAGTTATCTGACCAAATTATCAGGGGTACAGAAATATCTACCATTTCTATGACTATTTATCTGACATTCACACTCTTTCAAACATGATTATTTGGTAAAGTTATCAGGGGTAGTAACTAGCATAATTTATATGACTATTTCTTTCACATACACACCTCATTGGCTAGGTTAGCTAGCTAGCTAACTAACCACATCTAGCACAAGCTCACTACTAAACTGACCTGGCAATCCTACAATAGTGGACACTTGTCTACAAGCAGCATCTTTTGTGTTTATGTCCCTGTAGCTGTCAGCAGTTGTGTCAAAAAGACACGGTTTTGAGGATACTGCGAAAATGATTCTCTCCTCCATGTGTCCAACCGCATGCGACCATCTGCAAAAGATACCTGCATCAGTATAGTTGCCTAGCTGCGCGAAATGTTACGCAGCAGTGATGCAAAACGCAGTCGGTGTGTTCGAAGCGTAAATTCCTATAGGCACAATTTGATATTAAATAGTTTTCCAATGCATAATGATTTTAAAAAGCAATTTATGATGCTTCCTGAATGGGGTAAATTTAACATTTCAACTTCACTGGAAAAGCTTTTGAAGCAGGTGTTCCTAAAGCGTCAATATAAAAGCGCTATTATTTACCCAGTGGGCTGAGCCAGACTGTTACTATGGGAATCAGACTAAATGTAACAGATGTATATCGTATTCTCCTTGCGTTGTGTTTTCTCCTAATAAATCACATCAGCCAGTGGTCCCAGTTGAGCATCATTTATTCCTGTTGTTAAATGAGAAACAGCACGGTAGTTGTGCAGGGCTTAACGATACTGATGGCTGTCGATGGCAAAATCCCTTGCATCACATTTTCATACTGGGTCACAAAATACAAAAATACAATAGAAAATATAACATGTGTAAATACCTGTTGTTAAATGAGAAACAGCACGGTAGTTGTGCAGGGCTTAATGATACTGATGGCTGTCGATGGCAAAATCTGTAGCATGAAGACAACTGTGTTAGCAGTGGGCTTATGTGACCATTACAACGGTGTATGCTAGCTAACACTTATCTACAGCAATCATATGCCAAAGCACATTCCAGAAAGCCCCTCAATCCCTAACAGGTACCATATACCCACACATGTATAAATCAGTAACGTACATCTAACTTGTACACATTGTAAAATATAAAATATAAAACAGTATTCAGAACGTGACCTAACCCTTGCATCACATTTTCATACTGGGAAGACCTGACGTTCGCGATCTCCCCCTATCTGCAAGCGGGGCCAATCACAACACACCTTATTGTCATCAGCTGAACCAACCAATACGAATGCTTGAACATTAAGTACACATTTCTTTAGAGGCAAGTGGAAACATAACCAACCCTGTTACATAAACACAAGGTGACGTTTGTTTTTGTGTGATAGTTTCTCTGCTGCATGTACTTGTACTTCACATCAAAGACATGGAATGCAACATTTTTCTCTCTCATTGAGATGACTGATAACTAATTAACATATTACTAACGATAATGGAAGTGTACGAGAAGATTCTGTGTCTGGGCAGAGGTGGAGCAACAGAAATATTCCTGATTAAGTACGCTGAGTCTAAGAGATTGCATGCAGTGAAAAGAATACAAGCAGACGACTCTGGCAAAACAAACACTAAAGAGGCCATACTACAAGAAGCTGAAATCCTCAGGAGGCTGAAGCACCCTCACACAGTGACCGGCACTGTGCAGGTGTAAAATATACTTTATGTATTTCACCGAAAATGTCTCATATGTATTTTAATTGAAGGTTCTTTTTTAGATGTATTATATTATTATCAAGAGTGAACTATTTTATTGTATTTATTTTCTAAATGGTGTTAATGCTGTGACGTCATCAACGGGAGCCATGTTTTACTCGTCAGTTTGCTCAGAGCGTGCTGAGGGGAGATATGTGTTATGTATGCTCCGGTGTTTTGAATTGCCATGTTCACAAATGCACAAGAAAAGACAAGCAAAGGTTATATCGTCTCTGATTAGTGTTGCATTACTGTTTATAGGAATATATATTCATGTGAATGGGGATAATGTTCGAGTGCAACATTGCAAGGCTAGCCCAGCTACCGTTTGCCTTGTTGCGGGAGAGGGTATCTTTCAGGTGCAGACATCGTGAGTTTTTTGATGATTTTCTCATGGGCATTCTGCGCTGTCTTTTATCAGGCACATATACTTGTATGGGAGTCTAGACGGCAGCATTAACTTTTGCCTTGTATTTGTATCTATTCCATGCAGTCATTCAAAGAGAGACAACCGGCATAATTGTGTCCAGAGCCTTGTCTTCCACCTACACCTTACCAGAACACAACGCAGAAAGGTACCGGTACAGAGCTGGTTACACATAGATCTACACAGTGGTGGAAAAAGTACCCAATTGCCATACTTAAGTAAAAGTAAACATACCTTAATAGAAAATGACTCAAGTGAAAGTCACCCAGTAAAATAATACTTGAGTGAAATTCTAAAAGTATTTGGTTTTAAATATAATTAAGTATCAAAAGTAAAAGTATAAATCATTTCAAATTCCTTATTAAGCAAACCAGATTATATTAAGCAAACCAGACGGCATCATTTATTTTTTTAGTTAGAGAAAGCTAGGGGCACACTACAACACAGACATAATTTACAAACAAAGCATTTGTGTTTAGTGAATCCACTAGATCAGAGGCAGTAGATGACCAGGGATTTTCGTTTGAAAGTGTGTGAATTCTTCTCTGATAGACTTCAGTGTGTCAAATAGGAGGTCCTGTTGTCCGGGCCTCTGGCAGTCTCTATGGGGGTGCCACAGGGTTCAATTCTTGGGCCGACTCTTTTCTCTGTATACATCAATGATGTCGCTCTTGCTGCTGGTGAGTCTCTGATCCACCTCTACGCAGACGACACCATTCTGTATACTTCTGGCCCTTCTTTGGACACTGTGTTAACTACCCTCCAGACGAGCTTAAATGCCATACAACTCTCCTTCCGTGGCCTCCAACTGCTCTTAAATAGAAGTAAAACTAAATGCATGCTCTTCAACCAATCGCTACCTGCCCGCCCGTCCAGCATCACTACTCTGGACGGTTCTGACTTAGAATATGTGGACAACTACAAATACCTAGGTGTCTGGTTAGACTGTAAACTCTCCTTTCAGACTCACATCAAACATCTCCAATCCAAAGTTAAATCTAGAATTGGCTTCCTATTTCGCAACAAAGCATCTTTCACTCATGCTGCCAAACATACCCTCGTAAAACTGACCATCCTACTGATCCTCGACCTCGGCGATGTCATTTACAAAATAGCCTCCAATACCCTACTGAATAAATTGGATGCAGTCTATCACAGTGCCATCCGTTTTGTCACCAAAGCCCCATATACCACCCACCACTGCGACCTGTACTCTCTCGTTGGCTGGCCCTCGCTTCATACTCGTCGCCAAACTCACTGGCTCCAGGTCATCTACAAGACCCTGCTAGGTAAAGTTCCCCCTTATCTCAGCTCGCTGGTCACCATAGCAGCACCCAACTGTAGCACGCGCTCCAGCAGGTATATCTCTCTGCTCACCCCCAAAGCCAATTCCTCCTTCGGCCGCCTCTCCTTCCAGTTCTCTGCTGCCAATGACTGGAACGAAATACAAAAATCTCTAAAACTGGAAACACTTATCTCCCTCACTATCTTTAAGCACCAGCTGTCAGAGCAGCTCACAGATTACTGCACCTGTACATACATAGCCCATCTATAATTTAGCCCAAACAACTACCTCTTCCCCTACTGTATTTATTTATTGATTCATTTATTTTGCTCCTTTGCACCCCATTATTTCTATTTCTACTTTGCACTTTCTTCCACTGCAAATCTACCATTCCAGTGTTTTACTTGCTATATTGTATTTACTTTGCCACCATGGCCTTTTTTGCCTTTACCTCCCTTATCTCACCTCATTTGCTCACTTTGTATATAGACTTATTTTTCTGCTATATTATTGACTGTATGTTTGTTTTACTCCATGTGTAACTCTGTTGTTGTATGTGTCCAACTGCTTGCTTTATCTTGGCCAGGTCGCAATTGTAAATGAGAACTTATTCTCAACTTGCCTACCTGGTGAAATAAATAAAAAATAAATAAAAAATTGGAAAATGTTCCTGTCCTGCTAAGCATTCAAAATGTAAGGAGTACTGGGTGTCTGGGAAAATGTATTGAGTAAAATATACATAATTTTTACTTCACTACATTCCTAAAGAAAATAAAGTTGACAAAAATATAAAAAGTAAAGTACAGATACCCCAAAAAACGACTTAAGTAGTACTTTGAAGTATTTTCACTTAAGTACTTTACACCACTGCATCTACGTAGTCATGGACTACTGCAATGGAGGGCCACTGGATAATGGTCAAGGTTAGAAAGAAATGAAATGAGAGTTTGACTGTGTGATAATAGGTTGCTTCTTGCGTAAATATTTTCTGTCTGGATTTTAATGATTTGTATCATGGACTATTTCCTAGAGTGGATGATAATGGAATGGTTGTACAGGTTACCATGGCAGTCAACTACGTCCGCCCAGCTAGAATCGTCCACCAGAACATTAAGACCTCCAATGTGCTTCTAGCTAAGAGAGGCGTGGTAAAGGTGGGGGACTTTTGGATATCCAAGATAATGACCAACACAGTGGATATGGCTCGTACCTGTGTTGGTACCCCCAGCTACCTGAGTCCAGAGCTGTGTCAGGACGGCCCATACAGTTCTAAGTCTGATGTCTGGGCACTGGGATGCTTGTTGTGTGAGATCTGTTCTGTCAGACCGCCGTTCTGCTCTATAAGATCATCAGAGGAGAGTACAGCCCTGTTCCCCAGACCTACTCAGACAGCATCACCTCTCTGGTCCCTCTCTGGACTTCCTGCCATCCAGGACCTCTATACCAGGTGGTGTCAGAAGAGTAGAGAAGATATAGTTAACTCACCTGCTAAACTACTAACCAACCAACCAAGTGCATCGATTTAACTCTTGTTCTTTCTTTACTTTTCAAGCACCGTCCACAGTTCCACTGCTTCCACGAGGGAACCAACCAAAACCCCATTCAGATTTCTGCTTACTTCACTTCAAGGTATTTTGAAGGAGGGTGTTCCCCTATCTTACCCACAGATGTTCACACTTCAAGGTGCTATATCTTGTCTACTGTTTTCAAATCTAATGTTATTTGTCACACGCACTGAATACAACAGGTGTAGTAGACCTCACTGTCAAACGCTTACTTACAAGCCCTTAACCAACAATGCAGTTTTAAGAAAAGAGTTAAAAAAAGATTGACTAAATAAAGTAAAAAAAGAAAAATAACAAACAATAATGAGGCTATATACAGGGGGTCTTCTGACACTGGTTAGTTGGTTGGTTAGTTAGTTGGTCAGTTAGTTGGTTAGTTAGTAAGATAAGCAAGACACCCCTAATCTATTCCTGTTCCATGGCATGGGTCTCAGGGATGCAGGAGTTGTTTCAGAGTATGGCTGCATATCCCAAATGGCACCCTATTCCCTATATAGTGCTCTACCTATTGGCCCTGGTTAAAAGTAGTGCTCAAAAGTAGTGCACTATATAGGGAATAGGGTTCCATTTGGGATGCATGGATGTTAGAGTATGAGATGGTTATTTCTGCTGCCTTATGATTTCCTGTCGTAAACTGTTTTCCTTTGCATCATATTCTCATCGAGATCCATTCACACATCCCCATGATGAGGAGAGGACTTTCAGCAACACGTGGAGGACAATGTAATTACATAAAAAGCGTATTTATTGCTAAAAGTAGAACCAGCACATTTCGGCATTTGGCCTTTATCATGTTTTTTTTAAGCTATAACGTGCTGGTTCTACTTTTAGTAATAAAGAAGCTTTTTTATTTAATTCCATTGACTTCCAAGTGTTGCTGAATCTCCACTTCAGTTTGCTCCTCAATTCATGCACCTTGGTTGGAAAGCGAGGCAACAGCAGTGATCCCTTCCCTTTGCACATCTCAGTGAGGACAAACAGACACAAACATATTGCACATAATAATAATGATCAACATTTGATACAGAGGTGGAGGGAACAACGTTCTGTCCTGCCCTCTACTGGCCAGAGAGGAAATGAGCTGTTCAGCTATTGGAGGTTATGCATCATAGGAAGTGTACGCAACCAATGAATTGCACTACATTTTGGTTAAAACTCAGTCTGTGACCATTTTGGTTTGATAATCCCCTAAAATGTCCTTCACACCTCATAGGTTTTATTTAGCTCAGCTGTGACCACACCACTGGAGTTGCTAAACATTTAGCATCACTCATTCCTTCTACGCACATATAGGTGAGAGGTCACCAGTAAAGTCTGAAACATCTCTAATGGCACCCTATTCCCTATATAGTACACTACTTCTGACCAGGAGCCATAGCTCTATGGTCTAAACTAATGCACTGTTATGGAATAGGGTGTCATTTGGGAGGTATCCTCTGTCTCTGCTTGCTCATCATGGCAAGGGGGAAAGCAGGTGGGTATATGGGGGAGGGGACGGCGTTTCCAGGTAACATTTTGATCTCCCACGTATTTGGAATAATGATATATCTTTAGATATCTAACGATGGATTGATCTAAGAAGTGAACAAAGTGAACACCTTCTATTGGTTGGGAATTTCACACACTGGGATGTGGTATTATCCATCCACGTCTCATGGCTCTATCTTCTCTATCAGTGGATATATCTCATGGTGAGGTCTGTGTGATAGACATAATTACGTGATGGGTTCAAGAAATGCATGTGTTGTAAGCGGAAATCTGTTGCAGGACTCATATCATCACACAATCTGACATCTTTCACGTTTCTTACACACACACACACACACACACACACACACACACACACACACACACACACACACACACACACACACACACACGCGGGCGTAGGTACACACAGTAGCATGCAAGCAAAGAAGTTTGGTGGAAAAGTTCTATAGTAGAGACGAGATGGACAGGATGAGACATACTCACAACTCTCCTGTCTGAGTCATGAGAAAACTAGGGATGGCTTCCAATCATCACACTATCTGACATCAGAATCCCCCCCCCCTGCATCCTCCATATTCTGTACCTCCCCACTCATCTCTCTGCCCACACACTGATGGTGTGGAGACATAGGTAACTGACTGTTGACTGGAACTTATGGCACCTTTCCGATTCCAACGACTTTTATTACCAAGTCATCAGACGTAATAGGAATAATGATACGTTTAGACATCTGACTTTAAACTCAACATCTCAGCACCCAGAAGAACCAAATCAGATACTTCAATTTGATGTTTAACATTCAATAACAAAAACATTCAATGACGTCAGCCATTGTCACAGAAATCATGTGGTGAACATACCAACTTATTGGGGCATACTCCATTCAGATACATTGTATTGTAATGAATCGATTTTCTTTTTATGACCTCTTACCATGTGGCCTAGCTAGAGAATGGCCTTTTGGTTTGAGGGAGGGTGGGAGTTCTCTCTAGGGGTGAACCCTGTACAAACCACAACACTACCATAGCGGATTTAGAAAAGGCATTTGATAAAGTACGACTGGAATTTATATATAAAAGCCTGGATTTGTTAAACATTTCTGTGAGTCTCTTAGTCAATAGGCTAAAGTAATGTATAGCAACCCCAGGTGTAAAATGGTAAATAATGGCTACTTCTCAGAGAGTTTTGAACTGTCAAGAAGAATTAAACGAGAGTGTCTGTTGTTACCATATCTATTCGTTATGGCCAAGCTATTACAATCAGAACAAATAACAACTTTAGGCGATTACAAATCCAAGGCTTTAAAACAAAGGTGCCCATGTATGCCGATGACTCAAGTTTTATATTAAGTCCACAAGCTAGATCCCTGCAATGTCTCATTGAAGATCTAGATAACTTTTCTGGCCTGTCTGGACTAAAACCCAATTATGATAAGTGTACCATATTATGTATTGGATCTTTAAAAGACACAACTTTTACATTAACCTGCAGTTTACCTATAAAATGGGCTGATGATGAAGTAGACCCTTTGCTATGAGACTCAAAATTGACCTCAGGTGCATCCTGATTCCATTGATCATCCTTGATTGGAGTACCTGTGGTAAATTCATTGATTGGACAGGATTTGGAAAGGCACACACCTGTTTATATAACGTTTCACAGCCATGAGGACGATGGAATTGTCCCTATATTGTCGAGACAGGATTGTGTCGAGGCACAGATCTGGGGAAGGTTACCAAAAAATGTCTGCAGCATTGAAGGTCCCCAAGAACACAGTGGCCTCCGTTATTCTTAAATGGAAGAAGTTTGGAACCACCAAGACTCTTCCTAGAGCTGGCCGCGTGGCCAAACTGAACAATCCGGGGAGGAGGGCCCGATGGTCACTCTTACAGAGCTCCAGAGTTCCTCTGTGGAGATGGGATAACCTTCATGAAGAACAACCATCTGTGCAGCATTCCATCAATCAGGCCTTTATGGTAGAGTGGCCAGACGGAAGCCACTCCTCAGTAAAAGACACTTGACAGCCCACTTGGAGTTTGCCAAAAGGCATCTAAAGACTCTCAGACCATGAGAAACAAGATTCTCTGGTCTGACGAAACCAAGATTTAACTCTTTGTCCTGAATGCAAAGCATAACGTCTGGAGGAAATCTGGCACCATCCCTACGGTGAAGCATGGTGCACCATCATGCTGTGGGGATGTTTTTCAACGGCAGGGACTCGGAGACTGGTCAGGATCGAGGGAAAGATGAACGGAGCAAAGTACAGAGATCCTTGATGAAAACCTGCTCCAGAGCGCTCAGGACCTCAGACTGGGGTGAAGGTTCACCTTCCAGCAGGACAACAATCCTAAGCACACAGCCAAGACAACACAGGAGTGGCTTCGGGACAAGTCTCTGAATGTCCTTGAGTGCCCCAGCCAGAGCCCGGACTTGAACCCGATCGAACATTTCTGGAGAGCCCTGAAAATAGCTGTGCAGCGATGCTCCTCATCCAACGTGACAGAGCTTGAGAGGATCTGCAGAGAAGAATGGGAGAAACTCCCTAAATACAGGTGTGCAAGTTTGAAGCGTCATGCTCAAGAAGACTTGAGGCTGTAATCGCTGCCAAAGGTGCTTCAACAAAGTACTGAGTAAAGGGTCTGAATAGTTATGTAAATGTGATATTTCAGTTTTTTATTTTTTAATACATTTGCAAAAATGTCTAAAAACCTGTTTTTGCTTTGTCATTATGGAGTATAGTGTATAGATTAATGAGGGGAAAAAACAAACAATTGAATCAATTTTAGAATAAGGCTGTAACGTAACAAAATGTGGAAAATGTCAAGGGGTCTGAATACTTCTGGAGTGCACTGTATGGTGCATAGAAATCCAAAGAGGGTGTCCAGCAGAGAGAGGTGGGGTGGGCTGAGGGAAGCTGAGGGTTGGGATGTGGAATTGGAGACAAGTGGGAGGTGAGTTGCTGGGCGGGGATAGAATGACGGTCAAAGATAAAAGTACAGAAATAAAGTCAAAATAAAATAAAACTAAAAGCAAGTTTGAATGACACTGAGGGGCAAAGTTGTTACATCTGATGCATGTTTGCCTGAGGGCTGATGCCACGCAGGTGTTTGTACACATGCAAATACACACACTCATTCAAACGCACACATGTGCACATACACAGACATACGTCAAAGGAACATGTTGCCATACATGCACTAAAACGTATTCAGTGGGCCTTTATTTTATTATTTTTGTTGTCCTTGATGCCTTTTGTTTTTTGCATTGTTTTCTGTTTTTTCCTTTGTCTTTTGTTTATTTTGTTGGTTATTGGTGCATTGGGGGACAGGGGCTTGGGGGACGGGGGCTTGGGGGATCTTGGATGGTTGAGGGCAGCTCTCAGGGAACTGTGGGGGGGATCTTGGATGGTTGAGGGCAGCTCTCAGGGAACTGTGGGGGGGGATCTTGGATGGTTGAGGGCAGCTCTCAGGGAACTGTGGGGGGGATCTTGGATGGTTGAGGGCAGCTCTCAGGGAACTGTGGGGGGGATCTTGGATGGTTGAGGGCAGCTCTCAGGGAACTGTGGGGGGGATCTTGGATGGTTGAGGGCAGCTCTCAGGGAACTGTGGGGGGGATCTTGGAGGGCTGGCGGTTGGGAGTTTTGGCCAGTGGCTGATAGGTCGCTGGTTCGAGTCCTTGTTTTTGACCTTGTGGGAGATCTGTCGACGTGCTCTTGAGCAGGGCTTTGACCCTGGTTACTTCAGTGGGTTTCTCTGGATGGGAGTCTGTTAGATGACTGTGATGTACAGTGAGGGGAAAAAAGTATTTGATCCCCTGCTGATTTTGTACGTTTGCCCACTGACAAAGAAATGATCAGTCTATAATTTTAATGGTAGGTTTATTTGAACAGTGAGAGACAGAATAACAACAAAAAAATCCAGAAAATCGCATGTCAAAAATATTATAAATTGATTTGCATTTTAATGAGGGAAATAAGTATTTGACCCCCTCTCAATCAGAAAGATTTCAGGTGTCTTTTATGCAGGTAACGAGCTGAGATTAGGAGCACACTCTTAAAGGGAGTGCTCCTAATCTCAGCTTGTTACCTGTATAAAAGACACCTGTCCACAGAAGCAATCAATCAATCAGATTCCAAACTCTCCACCATGGCCAAGACCAAAGAGCTCTCCAAGGATGTCAGGGACAAGATTGTAGACCTACACAAGGCTGGAATGGGCTACAAGACCATAGCCAAGCAACTTGGTGAGAAGGTGACAACAGTTGGTGCGATTATTTGCAAATGGAGAAAAAAAACTGTCAATCTCCCTCGGCCTGGGGCTCCATGCAAGATCTAATTTTGTGGAGTTGCAATGATCATGAGAACGGTGAGGAATCAGCTCAGAACTACACGGGAGGATCTTGTCAATGATCTCAAGGCAGCTGGGACCATAGTCACCAAGAAAACAATTGGTAACACACTACGCCGTGAAGGACTGAAATCCTGCAGCGCCCGCAAGGTCCCCCTGCTCAAGAAAGCACATATACATGCCCGTCTGAAGTTTGCCAATGAACATCTGAATGATTCAGAGGACAACTGGGTGACAAGTGTTGTGGTCAGATGAGACCAATATGGAGCTCTTTGGCATCAACTCAACTTGCCGTGTTTGGAGGAGGAGGAATGCTGCTTATGACCTCAAGAACACCATCCCCACTGTCAAACATGGAGGTGGAAACATTATGCTTTGGGGGTGTTTTTCTGCTAAGGGGACAGGACAACTTCACCGCATCAAAGGGACGATGGACGGGGCCATGTACTGTCAAATCTTGGGTGAGAACCTCCTTCCCTCAGCCAGGGCATTGAAAATGGGTTGTGGATGGGTATTCCGGCATGACAATGACCCAAAACACACGGCCAAGGCAACAAAGGAGTGGCTCAAGAAGAAGCACATTAAGGTCCTGGAGTGGCCTCACCAGTCTCCAGACCTTAATCCCATAGAAAATCTGTGGAGATAGCTGAAGGTTCGAGTTGCCAAACGTCAGCCTCGAAACCATAATGACTTGGAGAAGATCTGCAAAGAGGATCTGCAAAATCCCTCCTGAGATGTGTGCAAACCTGGTGACCAACTACAACAAACGTCTGACCTCTGTGATTGCCAACAAGGGTTTTGCCACCAAGTATTAAGTCATGTTTTGCAGAGAGGTCAAATACTTATTTCCCTCATTAAAATGCAAATAATTGTATAACATTTTTGACATGTGTTTTTCTGGATTTTTTTGTTGTTATTCTGTCTCTCACTGTTCAAATAAACCTACCATTAAAATTATAGACTGATAATTTCTTTGTCAGTGGGCAAACGTACAAAATCAGCAGGGGATCAAATACTTTTTCCATCACTGTAGATGTTGAGTGGCTTCACTGCAAGTTTTACAGTTTTTCCCAATTGTTAACACACATTTGCTGAAACTACATCTCAGGTACTCAAAACTCTAAACACAAAACAGTTAGCCAATTTCCCCAAACCCCACAGACATCTTGCAAAATGAAACACAGCAATCAAAATCATGTACTCCCTGCTCAAATTAAGCAAATGAGACACACACACATCAAATGAGTGTAACTTAGTGACAACTGAGATCACACTGTGACATATTCAAAACATTGCTATCAGAACCAATTTCAGTGTAAAGACTTATATTTTGTTATACTGTATATTGTTTGTGTGTATTCAAACAAGAAAGGAACGCAAATGCAAAAAGAAGTTTTAAATTTACATTTTACATTTACGTCATTTAGCAGACGCTCTTATCCAGAGCGACTTACAAATTGGTGCATTCACCTTATGATATCCAGTGGAACAACCACTTTACAATAGTACATCTATATCTTTTTTTGGGGGGGGGGGGGGGGGGGGGTTAGAAGGATTACTTTATCCTAACCCAGGTATTCCTTAATGAGGTGGGGTTTCAGGTGTCTCCGGAAGGTGGTGATTGACTCCGCTGTCCTGGCGTCGTGAGGGAGCTTGTTCCACCATTGGGGTGCCAGAGCAGCGAACAGTTTTGACTGGGCTGAGCGGGAACTGTGCTTCCGCAGAGGTAGGGAGGCTAGCAGGCCAGAGGTGGATGAACGCAGTGCCCTTCTTTGCCCTTCTTTGGGTGTAGGGACTGATCAGAGCCTGAAGGTACGGAGGTGCCGTTCCACTCACAGCTCCGTAGGCAAGCACCATGGTCTTGTTGCAGGACTCAAACAGCATACTGTAAGCACACATACAGTAAAAATGCAAACATACAGTAAATATATTTTGCATGTGCAAAGGAAGAAAAATAGGCCTATTTGTACTACTGTAATGTATGTTAGATGAATTGTACGGAATAGATGAAGAACCATGGTTGACCAGCCCCTCTCAAGGTCAAACCAGGGTTGACCACATGGTCCACCATAGTCGGCTGAATTTCATCAGAGATTACTCTCCTTGTTTTTGGTCTTCCTCTACTAAGTTTGCTTCCATTGTTCTCCAAACACAGGAGTACTCACCTGTGGCCTTTTTATCCATACAAAAGGTCTGATTGCAAAGGGTACATTTAAGCAGTTAGTGTTTGCACATATGAAGAGAGAAAGGGATCAATTGGTAATTGAGCTTAGCTTGTTGAACAGTGTTGCTTTTCATTTGCACACAATGCATTTTAGTTGTGAAGGTTGTGCCGAAGGTAGAGAATTGTGTGTTGTGTTTTGCTAAATGTTTGTTATAGAATTGCTATCTGTGTGTAAAGCAAAACATGTGCCAGTAGTATTGCAGAGTTACAGGGTTGGGTCATTGTGCCTCATGAGCCAGTTTCAGTGTGTAAACAATTGGAAAAAACTGTCATATTTATAAAAAAATATATATATATATATATATACACACTCTTTAAACAAATGTCTTGTTTCCCCTTCTCCCTCATACCAGATCTCTGATACTGCCCACACTGTAGCAATACATGCTCCACTGTCTCTCTTTCCTGGCAACAATCACACTTTCCTGTTGGATGCTTTCCTATCACATTTAAGGTCTTATTCAACCGGATGTGTCCCACCCTTAATCTTGTAAAATAGCCTCCTCTCTTCTGTCCCTTCCTGCCGTCCTCCCCTCCCCGACTTTCCTCTGTACTTGAAATAAATGCCTGCCCTTAGTATCTCTATTCCATACAGTTCTAAGTCTGATGTCTGGGCACTGGGATGCTTGTTGTGTGAGATCTGTTCTGTCAGACCGCCGTTCTGCTCTATAAGATCATCAGAGGAGAGTACAGCCCTGTTCCCCAGACCTACTCAGACAGCATCACCTCTCTGGTCCCTCTCTGGACTTCCTGCCATCCAGGACCTCTATACCAGGTGGTGTCAGAAGAGTAGAGAAGATATAGTTAACTCACCAGCTAAACTACTAACCAACCAACCAAGTGCATCGATTTAACTCTTGTTCTTTCTTTACTTTTCAAGCACCGTCCACAGTTCCACTGCTTCCACGAGGGAACCAACCAAAACCCCTTCAGATTTCTGCTTACTTCACTTCAAGGTATTTTGAAGGAGGGTGTTCCCCTATCTTACCCACAGATGTTCACACTTCAAGGTGCTATATCTTGTCTACTGTTTTCAAATCTAATGTTATTTGTCACACGCACTGAATACAACAGGTGTAGTAGACCTCACTGTCAAACGCTTACTTACAAGCCCTTAACCAACAATGCAGTTTTAAGAAAAGAGTTAAAAAAGATTGACTAAATAAAGTAAAAAAAGAAAAATGAACAATAATGAGGCTATATACAGGGGGTCTTCTGACACTGGTTAGTTGGTTGGTTAGTTAGTTGGTCAGTTAGTTGGTTAGTTAGTAAGATAAGCAAGACACCCCTAATCTATTCCTGTTCCATGGCATGGGTCTCAGGGATGCAGGAGTTGTTTCAGAGTATGGCTGCATATCCCAAATGGCACCCTATTCCCTATATAGTGCTCTACCTATTGGCCCTGGTTAAAAGTAGTGCTCAAAAGTAGTGCACTATATAGGGAATAGGGTTCCATTTGGGATGCATGGATGTTAGAGTATGAGATGGTTATCTCTGCTGCCTTATGATTTCCTGTCGTAAACTGTTTTCCTTTGCATCATATTCTCATCGAGATCCATTCACACATCCCCATGATGAGGAGAGGACTTTCAGCAACACGTGGAGGACAATGGAATTACATAAAAAGCGTATTTATTGCTAAAAGTAGAACCAGCACATTTCGGCATTTGGCCTTTATCATGTTTTTTTTAAGCCAAAACGTGCTGGTTCTACTTTTAGTAATAAAGAAGCTTTTTTATTTAATTCCATTGACTTCCAAGTGTTGCTGAATCTCCACTTCAGTTTGCTCCTCAATTCATGCACCTTGGTTGGAAAGCGAGGCAACAGCAGTGATCCCTTCCCTTTGCACATCTCAGTGAGGACAAACAGACACAAACATATTGCACATAATAATAATGATCAACATTTGATACAGAGGTGGAGGGAACAACGTTCTGTCCTGCCCTCTACTGGCCAGAGAGGAAATGAGCTGTTCAGCTATTGGAGGTTATGCATCATAGGAAGTGTACGCAATCAATGAATTGCACTACATTTTGGTTAAAACTCAGTCTGTGACCATTTTGGTTTGATAATCCCCTAAAATGTCCTTCACACCTCATAGGTTTTATTTAGCTCAGCTGTGACCACACCACTGGAGTTGCTAAACATTTAGCATCACTCATTCCTTCTACGCACATATAGGTGAGAGGTCACCAGTAAAGTCTGAAACATCTCTAATGGCACCCTATTCCCTATATAGTACACTACTTCTGACCAGGAGCCATAGCTTTATGGTCTAAACTAATGCACTGTTATGGAATAGGGTGTCATTTGGGAGGTATCCTCTGTCTCTGCTTGCTCATCATGGCAAGGGGGAAAGCAGGTGGGTATATGGGGGAGGGGACGGCGTTTCCAGGTAACATTTTGATCTCCCACGTATTTGGAATAATGATATATCTTTAGATATCTAACGATGGATTGATCTAAGAAGTGAACAAAGTGAACACCTTCTATTGGTTGGGAATTTCACACACTGGGATGTGGTATTATCCATCCACGTCTCATGGCTCTATCTTCTCTATCAGTGGATATATCTCATGGTGAGGTCTGTGTGATAGACATAATTACGTGATGGGTTCAAGAAATGCATGGGTTGTAAGCGGAAATCCGTTGCAGGACTCATATCATCACACAATCTGACATCTTTCACGTTTCTTACACACACACACACACACACACACACACACACACACACACACACACACACACACACACACACACGCGCGTAGGTACACACAGTAGCATGCAAGCAAAGAAGTTTGGTGGAAAAGTTCTATAGTAGAGACGAGATGGACAGGATGAGACATACTCACAACTCTCCTGTCTGAGTCATGAGAAAACTAGGGATGGCTTCCAATCATCACACTATCTGACATCAGAATCCCCCCCCTGCATCCTCCATATTCTGTACCTCCCCACTCATCTCTCTGCCCACACACTGATGGTGTGGAGACATAGGTAACTGACTGTTGACTGGAACTTATGGCACCTTTCCGATTCCAACGACTTTTATTACCAAGTCATCAGACGTAATAGGAATAATGTTCACACCGCTAGCGGAACATCTAGATGTAAGAGGTTAAAAACCTCTTACATCTAGATGTTCCGCTAGCGGAACGCCTCGTCAATATCCAATGGTAGAGCGTGGCGCGAATTACAAACTCCTCAAAAATCCCAAAACTTCCATTTTTCAAACATATGACTATTTTACACCATTTTAAAGACTCTCCTTTATCTAACCACATTGTCCGATTTCAAAAAGGCTTTACAACGAAAGCAAAACATTAGATTATGTCAGGAGAATACCCAGCCAGAAATAATCAGACACCCATTTTTCAAGCTAGCATATAATGTCACAAAATCCAAAACCACAGCTAAATGCAGCACTAACCTTTGATGATCTTCATCAGATGACACTCCTAGGACATTATGTTATACAATACATGCATGTTTTGTTCAAAAGTTCATATTTATATCAAAAACCAGCTTTTTACATTAGCATGTGACGTTCAGAACTAGCATTCCCACCGAACATTTCCGGTGATTTTACTAAATTACTCACGATAAACGTTCACAAAAAACATAACAATTATTTTAAGAATTATAGATACAGAACTCCTTTATGCAATCGCGGTGTCCGATTTTAAAATAGCTTTTCGGTGAAAGCACATTTTGCAATATTCTGAGTAGATAGCCCGGCCATCACAGGCTAGCTATTTTGACACCCACCAAGTTTGGTACTCACCAAACTCAGATTTACTATAAGAAAAATTGGGTTACCTTTGCTGTTCTTCGTCAGAATGCACTCCCAGGACTTCTACTTCAGCAACAAATGTTGGTTTGGTTCCAAATAATCCATAGTTATATCCAAATAGCGGCGTTTTGTTCGTGCGTTCAAGACACTATCCGAAGGGTGACGCGCCGGCGCGTATCGTGACAAAAAAATTCAAAATATTCCATTACCGTACTTCGAAGCATGTCAAACGCTGTTTAAAATCAATTTTTATGCGATTTTTTTCTCATAAAATAGCGATAATATTCCGACCGGGAGACGTCGTTTTCGCTCAAAGACTGAAAATGTAAAATGGACTCCTCACGTGCACGCGCCCACCCGTCTCATTGTTCTCAGATTGACCACTTACCAAATGCGCTACTGTTTTTCAGCTAGGGACTGCAGAGTCATCATTCAACGTTCTGCCGCCTTCTGAGAGCCTATGGGAGCCGTAGGAAGTGTCACGTTACAGCAGAGATCCTCAGTTTTCAATAAAGAGAGTGTAGAAGGCCAAGAAATGGTCAGAGAGGGCACTTCCTGTTTGGAATCTTCTCAGGTTTTGGCCTGCCATATGAGTTCTGTTATATTCACAGACACCATTCAAACAGTTTTAGAAACTTTAGGGTGTTTTCTATCCAAATCAAACAATTATATGCATATTCTAGTTTCTGGGCAGGAGTAATAAACAGATTAAATTGGGTACGTTTTTTTATCCGGCCGTGAAAATATTGCCCCCTATCCATAACAGGTTAAGAGTGTGCTCCTAATCTTAGCTCGTTACCTGTATAAAAGACACCTGGGAGCCAGACATTTTTCTGATTGAGAGGGGGTCAAATACTTATTTCCCTCATTAAAATGCAAATCAATTTATAACATTTTTGACATGCGTTTTTCTGGATATTTCTGTTGTTATTCTGTCTCTCACTGTTCAGATAAACCTACCATTAAAATTATAGACTGATCCTTTATTTATCAGTGGGCAAACATACAAAATCAGCAGGGGATCAAATACTTTTTTCCCTCACTGTAGCAACCCCAGGTGTAAAATGGTAAATAATGGCTACTTCTCAGAGAGTTTTGAACTGTCAAGAAGAATTAAACGAGAGTGTCTGTTGTTACCATATCTATTCGTTATGGCCAAGCTATTACAATCAGAACAAATAAGAACTTTAGGCGATTACAAATCCAAGGCTTAAAAACAAAGGTGCCCATGTATGCCGATGACTCAAGTTTTATATTAAGTCCACAAGCTAGATCCCTGCAATGTCTCATTGAAGATCTAGATAACTTTTCTGGCCTGTCTGGACTAAAACTCAATTATGATAAGTGTACCATATTATGTATTGGATCTTTAAAAGACAACTTTTACATTACCCTGCAGTTTACCTATAACATCAGCTGATGGTGATGTAGATATACTTGGTATTCATATCACAAAATATATAAATGAGCTCTCCTCCATGAATTTCAATAGAAAATGTGTAAAAATAGACAAGATCCTGCAGCCATGGAGAGGTAAATACCTGTCTATTCAGAGTGTGGTTAGAGTGTTGGGCCAGTAACTGAAAGGTTGTTGGATTAAATCCCCGAGCTTACAAGGTAAAAATCTGTTGTGCTGCCCCTGAACAAGGCAGTTAACCCACTGTTCCCTGGTAGGCCCTCATTGTAAATAACAATAGGTTTTTAACTGATTTGCCTAGTTAAATAAAGGTTAAATACAAATTAAGAAAAGCTCATCCCTTGATTAAAAATAGTCGCTTCTCAATTAAAAATGAAACCTTGTTCAAAGTATCTCTCTTTTTCAAACAGGCAATACAGAGCTGGTTACAATTTCAATTTCATCCCCCGGAAAAGATAGAGCAAATATTACAACAAATATGATGGTTGAACTCAAATTTACTAGTTGATATAAGACCTGTATTTATGGAAAAGAAAAGGTATTTTGTTTTTAAATATTGTACATTGGAACGGTAGAGTTATGTCTTTCATGGAGTTATCGGAAATGTGTGGGAATGTCTGCTCAATCCAAGATTACAACCAATTGATTACAGCACTACACTAGAATATTTTTGGAGGCAAGTGACAGTGGGAGGAGGTAGAAAACTGCTCTTTCTGCCCAATATAAACGATCAAAAATGCCGGAGGAATAAAAATAGGATAAGTATGAAAGTGCCATACAGATTGCAAAATAGCTGGGAAGATATTTTTGATGTACCAATTCCATGGCATAGGGTGTATGATATGATATATAAAACGAAGCAACATTCAACACTTCGCCCTTTCATAAAAAATTATTGTACAGAATTATTGCCACCAACAAAAATGTTTAATATTTGAGGCACACAACCATTGCAGCTCTGCAGATTTTGCTGCGATGATACAGAATCAAAACACCATTTGTTTTGGTATTGCGCTCAGGGAGCCTGCTTCTCGTCTCAGGTTCAAGAATGGCTGAAAAAGCATAACATGAATAAATCATTTACCCATTGTTGGGAGACTTGGAGAGACCTTATTTGTCTTCACCTCGCAATTGGTGGATTCTCTTCGATTAGATTCATATTGTATGTTAAACATCACAGCACAGTTTAAAGATATCAGGTTCATAGAAATCCGAAGAGGATGGCCAGCAGAGATAGATGGGATTGGCTGAGGGAAGCTGAGGGTTGGGATGTGGAACTGGAGATGAGAGGGAGTGAAGTTGCTGAGTGAGGGGTAAAATGACGCTAAAAAACACACACACGTGTAAATATGAAAGTGCCATACAGATTGCAAAATAGTTGGGAAGATGTATTTGATGTACTAATTCCACGCACAGTTGACCTTGCTGCTTTAATTGTTGTCCTTGTCTTTTGTTCTACATTGTAGTTTTCCTTTTCTTATTTTTTGCCCCTCTTTTTTTCTTTATTTTTATTGGTCGTTGGAACATGGGCTGGGTAGTTGTTTGGTTGGGTTGGACGGTGGCTCAGAGGGGGTGGAGATAGGGGTGCTTTGGGGTTGGGGAGTTTTTTTGGGGGTGAACTGTGGGGGGGGGGGGGGGGGGGGGGGGGGTCTTGGATGGTTGAGCGTTGGGCCAGTGGCCTGAGAGATCGCTGCTTCGGGTCCCCGAGTCAACAGGGTGAAGGATCTGTTGATGTTCCCTTGACCTGATGACAGCATCTGATGAATGACTAAAATGTCATGTAAATGTTGACCGGCTTCAATTCAATAAAAAAATCTATAAAATAAACCACTACCAAGGATGGGGAAGCCCTCTTACCCCCGATGTCATACCCATATTATCTGTATGACCTTCAATATCTTTCCAGCGCTGTGGTTTACCCATAGGACCGTTACTTTCCTCTCAAGATGACCATGTAAATCTATGTAGACCTTCGCTGGTAACCACAGTGACTCAGACCTGTCTGGGCCTCTCCACCCTGGTCTCTTATCTGCAGTCAGAGGATCTCATTATTTCACCCAGAGAAAAGATAGTCACCACAGCTAGCCTAACCACAGTGACTGACAGCTCTATGGGCCTTTCGACCCTGCTGTGTTATCTCCTACATCACTGATGATGATCTCTGTGGATTGGCAATACCGACGAGAAGAGCGGCTGTGCTACTTCTGCTGTGCTGTGAGAATGAACAAGGTGGCACAGTGATGCGTCACAAATTGCACCCTATTCCCTATATAGTGCACTACATTTGACCAAGGCCCATTTGGGACGTAGCCCCATATCTCTGGGTTAGAGCCAGGCTATATAGTTACTGTAGGCCTACTTCATGCCTCCATAGAAGGCAGACCTGGGTTTAAATAGTATTAGTATCATTTAATATATTTTATCTGTGCTTGATTGATCTTGCCTGGCTCAATGGACTGATAGAGTAGCCCCAATAATGCAACACTTCCCTAAACCCCGCCCATCTGGCATTCCAGGCAGGCCGGGGAAAACGCTCAAACTATTTTAGTTCTTTAGAATAATATTTGAACCCACTACCGCTACACGGACATATTAGTGAATTAATGTAATCATTCTAGACTTGGTTATGGGCCTGGGCATGCATGAGTAATAAGCAATTATATAGCAACTCTGAGGGCAAATGAAATTGGCACAAACACGTAAACACATCACAACAGAAACACATGAACACAGAACGACTGGCTGGTATCAGCTAGGGACGGAAGGCTGGGAGAGGGGAGAATTTAATCATCAGAATTTGTAATGGAAAAAATAATGAATAAAACATGTCATTTATTAGAGCATACTAATGGACACATACAGTACATGCATATGATTAAAGTACAGGAAATGTAGATGTAGTATCAATTTGAGTGTGTACTCTTCATATGAGATACAGTCAGACTCATAGAGGAGATGTGTGAGTGGGTCTAGTGCAAATGAAAACATCTCTTAGGTTCTGACAGGAAATCGGATTTAAACAGCAGAGATAACCATCTCATAGTTGCTTCCCAAATGGCACCCTATTCCCTATACGGGCCCTGGTAGAAGTAGTGCCCCGTAAAAGGAATAGGGTACCATTTGGAACACTGCCATGTGTCCTGACCAGGTTCATGAACCATGCAATAATCAAAGATTATATAGGCGGCAGCTGCTCAGATTCCTTTATCATTCAAATTATGCAATTGGAATTAGTTTAAGGTTGTGGTTAGTTTTTCAAATCTAGGCCCAACAGAGAATTCAACGAAGAAAGTAAATCTAACCCACGAGAGCTGTCACCATGTCCACATAGCATCAGAAGTGTGGCTGAGATGGTAGTCTCTGATAAGGTGTCATGGAGAGAGACCTCAGAAACTCTACTTCACATAGGGTATTAGTACGCTTCTCCTCGCACACTAGAGAAGACTGAGAAACCCCGCAGTTCTTCACTGGAAGGTGAATTTTACACCTGCAAGACTGACAGCTTGGGTGCGTCCGAAACGGCACCCTATTCCCTATATTGTGCACTACTTTTGACCAGGGACCATAGGGTGCTATTTCAGACACAGTCCCAGTGTGCAACTTGCCTGATCTGTGAAGTGCTGATGGTGGTTGGATGATGCCTAGAGTCATTTCATGGTAGATTTGTCTATTTGACAGATGTGCAATATGGTTTCAAGCATGGTCAGAGTGCTTCAAGCAGGCTTGAGAGGCACAGCAAAAGTCTGTCTGTGCAACCAGATAAATATAGTATCATCTTATCTTGGGGAGGCAGGTAACCTAGTGTTTAGAGCGTTGGGCCAGTAACCGAAAGGTTGCTGGATCAAATCCCCGAGCTGACAAGGTACAAATCTGTCCTGCCCCTGAACAAGGCAGTTAACCCACTGTTCCTAGGCTGTCATTGTAAAACATAATTTGTTCTTAACTGACTTGCCTAGTTAAATAAAGGTTCAATACATTAAAAAAAAAAAAATCTCATTGAGGACCACTACTTCCTTTTGTAGCCTACAACTCAAGGTGCATCTCTGGGTCATCTCGCACAAGAGGCTAGAGGTCCACATCTTGAAAACTCCTCCACAAAACATTGTACAACCTATATTTACTTTTTGCTCTTTTGCACAAAAGTATTTCTACTTCCACATCATCATCTGCACATCTATCACTCCAGTGTTCATTTGCTAAATTGTAATTACTTCGCTACTATGGCCTATTTATTGCCTTACCTCCTCACGCCATTTGCACACACTGTATATAGACTTTTTCTATTGTGTTATTGACTGTACTTTTGTTTATGTGTAACTCTGTGTTGTTGTTTGTGTCGCACTGCTTTGCTTTATCTTGGCCAGGTCGCAGTTGTAAATGATAACTTGTTCTCAAAAGGCCAACCTGGTTAAATAAAGGTGAAATAAAAAAATAAAAAATCTCCACCACCTCATCTATAACCTCACAATGACCTTTCACCACTGAGTCAGACCGCTGTTTTGATGCTCTTTAAAGTACTCAGTACTCAGCCAGGTCTACTATCCTCTCTATAGAAGCACTCATCCAGGTCTACTATCCTCTCTCTCTAATTGGTTAAATAAAGGTGAAATATATATATTTTTTAAACAACCTATTAGAGCCTATATTTGATGAAAGCACAGTCCATAGCTTTGCCAGTGCAAGATCGGGATCACCATGTGCACCGGCACTCTAAAAAGACATCTGCTGGTCTGGAACGAGAGCGCAGCAGTTCTTAAAACCTCTCTGGGGTAGGTGGGACGGTAGCGTCCCACCTGGCCAACATCCGGTGAAATTGCAGAGCGCCAAATACAAAATACAGAAATACTCATAATAAACATTCCTAAAATATACAAGTGTTATACATCGGCTTAAAGATGAACTTCTTGTTAATCCAGTCGCTGTGTCGGATTTCAAAAAGGCTTTACGGTGAAAGCATACCATGCGATAATCTGAGGACAGCGCCCCGCTTACAAAATCATACACACATTTTCAAGCCAAGTAGAGGAGTCATGAAAGTCAGAAATAGCGATGTAATTAATCACTTACCTTTGATGAGCTTCATCTGGTTGTTGTCACAAGAGTCCCTGTTACACAATAAATGTTTGTTTTGTTCGATAAAGTTCCTCTTTATGTCCCAAAAACTTGTTTTGTTGGCGCATTTTGTTCAGTAATCCACTGTCTCAATGGCGGTCACAACATTCAGACGAATATATCCAAATAGTACCGGTAAAGTTCGTCGAAACATGTCAAACGATGTTTATAATTAATCCTCAGGTTGTCTTTTGTCAAAATAATCGGTAATATTTCAACCGGACAATAGCGTATTCAATAGAAAGGAAAAATAATGGAGGGCGCACTCCCGGTCGCATGCGCAAATAAGCTCTGGTACATCTCACTGTCCACTCAAATCAGGGGGTCTTTTTTCCTAATTTTTCAAAATAAAAGCCTGAAACCCTGTCTAAAGACTGTTGACATCTAGTGGAAGCCATAGGAACTGCAATCTAGGTCCTAACCATTGACATACTGTATAGGCAGGCAAGAGAAAAGTACCCACATCAAAAATATCCCACTTCCTGGATGGATTTTACTCAGGTTTGCGCCTTCCATATCAGTTCTGTTATACTCACAGACATTATTTTAACAGTTCTGGAAACTTTAGAGTGTTCTCTATCCACATCTACCAATTATATGCATATCCTAGCTTCTGGGCCTGAGTAGCATGCAGTTTAGTTTGGGCACGCTTTTCATCCGGACGTCAAAATACTACCCCCTACCCAAGAGCGGTTTTAACATCTTTAATAGGTTTTATTTTAACAAGACAAAATGTTGTTAACATACATGGTCCTGGACACAACAACATGAAACTATCCATCATAATCATCAAACATCTTTATCAGATTCATATATACGGGGCGGCAGGTAGCCTAGAGGTTAGAGCGTTGGACTAGTAACCGAAAGGTTGCAAGATCGAATCCCCGAGCTGACAAGGTACAAATCTGTCATTCTGCCCCTGAACAAGTCACTAGGCCATCATTGAAAATAAGAATTTCTTAACCTGTTGGGGGTAGGGGGCAGTATTGACACGGCCGGATAAAAAACGTACCCGATTTAATCTGGTTACTACTCCTGCCCAGTAATTACAATATGCATATAATTATTGGCTTTGGATAGAAAACACCCTAAAGTTTCTAAAACTGTTTGAATGGTGTCTGTGAGTATAACAGAACTGAGAAGATTCCTTACAGGAAGTGCCCTCTCTGACAAGATCTTGTTCTTCTTGTCTCTGTTTATTGAAGACTGAGGATCTTTGCTGTAACGTGACACTTCCTACGGCTCCCATAGGCTCTCAGAGCCCGGGAAAAAGCTGAATGATATCGAGGCAGCCTCTGGCTGAAACACATTATCGCCTTTGGCAAGTGGCCGATCAGAGGACAATGGGCTTAGGCGCGTACACGAGTCGACCCCATGCTTTATTTTCTTTCGTCTTTTTACCTAAACGCAGATTCCCGGTCGGAATATTATTGCTTTTTTACGAGAAAAATGGCATAAAAATTGATTTTAAACAGCGGTTGACATGCTTCGAAGTACGGTAATGGAATATTTAGAAATCTTTTGTCACGAAATGCGTTGTGCTCGTCACAACCCTTTCGGATAGTGTCTTGAACGCACGAACAAAACGCCGCTGTTTGGATATAACTATGGATTATTTGGGACCAAACCAACATTTGTTATTGAAGTAGAAGTCCTGGGAGTGCATTCTGACGAAGAACACCAAAGGTAATAACATTTTTCTTATAGTAAATTTGACTTTGGTGAGTGCTAAACTTGCTGGGTGTCTAAATAGCTAGCCCTGTGATACCGTGCTATCTACTTAGAATATTGCAAAATGTGCTTTCACCGAAAAGCTATTTTAAAATCGGACATATCGAGTGCAGAGAGGAGTTCTGTATCTATAATTCTTAAAATAATTGTTATGCTTTTTGTGAACGTTTATCGTGAGTAATTTAGTACATTTTTTGTAAATTCACCGGAAGTTTGCGGGGGGTATGCTAGTTCTGAACGTCACATGCTAATGTAAAAAGCTAGTTTTTGATATAAATATGAACTTGATTGAACAAAACATGCATGTATTGTATAACATAATGTCCTAGGTGTGTTATCTGATGAAGATCATCAAAGGTTAGTGCTGCATTTAGCTGTCTTCTGGGTTTTTGTGACATTATATGCTAGCTTGAAAAATGGGTGTCTGATTATTTCTGGCTGGGTACTCTGCTGACATAATCTAATGTTTTGCTTTCGTTGTAAAGCCTTTTTGAAATCGGACAGTGTGGTTAGATTAACGAGAGTCTTGTCTTTAAAATGGTGTAAAATAGTCATATGTTTGAGAAATTGAAGTAATAGCATTTCTAAGGTATTTGAATAACGCGCCACAGGATTCCACTGGCTGTTACGTAGGTGGGACGATTTCGTCCCGCCGACCCTAGAGAGGTTAACTGACTTGCCTAGTTAAATAAAGGTAAAATAAATAAATATATGAACGAATATCATCCCTGACCTGTGGTGGTGGTGATGGTGATGATGACACTGTGTTTTCCTTGATCTCTCCGAACCAGAGCCTGGTGTCTGGGCTGTTTCAGTGACATCACGGTTTCTGTACGTCCTCTCACAACAACTTCCTGTTTGATTGCCATAAAAAGCATTAATGTTGCTGATCTCTGCCATTCTCACTTCACACATTCTAAAGGGACCGACAGACCGAGAAAAACAGAGAGAAAGAGAGTAATTGACAGAGATCACAGTATGAAAATAATGAAGTTAGCTGTTGTTGTCATTGTGTTTCTCAACATGCTGCATCGCTGTCTGAGCAACAACTTACGCACAGAGATCCTGAAAGACTTGAGCAACCTCACTCCGGAGAACTTCACTTACGTAAGTATGCTGTAATAAGCTTAGTAATGTTCTTATCACTGGTAGTTAGTTGTGCCACAAATAGTACCCTAGTGTCTATATACTTTTGACAAAAGAAGTGGACTATATTTTATTTTTTATTTGTTTTATTTTACCGTTATTTTACCAGGTAAGTTGACTGAGAACACATTCTCATTTACAGCAACGACCTGGGGAATAGTTACAGGGGAGAGGAGGGGGATGAATGAACCAATTGGGTAAAAGGGTCCCATTTGGGACAGACATTTGGAGTTGAGCTCAAAGTTAAGCTCACTGACAGTAGTTGTCCATGTAAAGAGTTGGGTAGTGAGTTCCATACTATGTGCATCATCGTGGCTAGTCACAAACCGCAGGGCATTGGTTCAACGAGAGATTTTATCCAAAGTCAATAAATACACAGAGACCATGAGATAATTGGTGGAATTGTAATATACTGCCATTCTGATTGTAGTCTATGTCTATCTTATACTGTTTTTCTTCCATCATACAGCCAAAGCGATACCGAGTACCAACATTAAAAATGCAGGAGAAAGCAGTAAGTCATCTATCCTTCATCAATCTGCACACACACACATGCACACGCACACACGTTAGTGGTGAATGCATAACTTACACCTGTTGTCTGATCAAGTCTCCTCGTGTTACTTGCAGTGTGAGTGCCAGGGGATGTTTGCCACTGAGCTGAAGCATGTGGTCAACAAGGTGAAGGCCCGGACCGAGGAACACAAACCACTTCTGAACAGACTACAAAAGAACATCCAGGCTCTGCCTCAGATCTCTACCCCTGAGGTGAGTTTCTGAACACTGGCTGTTTTATACACAGTTTAGTGAAGTGTTTTGGACAGGTCAGTCCCTATGGGCCCTGGTCAAAAGTAGTGCACTATATAGGGAATAGGGTGCCATTTGCCTCTGTATAATACACACTCTCTGGATGCATCCTAAATGGCACTCTATTCCCTATATAGTGCACTACTTTTGACCAGGGCCAATTGGAATAAGGTGCCATTTGGGACTCTGTCACTGTTTGGCAGACGGTAGCATTCAGTTCAGGTCCAGCTCCGGCACAGTTCTGCTCACTCTACTTGTGCAGGTAGAAGTTAGTTCAGGGCACCGAATGCTGCGTACTAATGGCTCAATTATTTATATTTTAAAGGAGGCCAGTATCTGCCCCATGAAGGATAAGCTGCTGCTAACCCGTCCACCGAAGACTATTGTTCTAATAGCTTACAGACATTTCCTCCAGAACCTGAACGAAAAGGAATGTAAGTGAGATACTACCGTAGAGATAATTCGATTATCTCTATATTTTATAGAATGATCTCTTCGGGTAATATGGCCCATAAATATGCTGCATCTCTCTTCGGGTAATATGGCCCATAAATATGCTGCATCTCTCTTTGTGTAATATGGCCCATAAATATGCTGCATCTCTCTTCGAGTAATATGGCCCATAAATATGCTGCATCTCTCTTTGTGTAATATGGCCCATAAATATGCTGCATCTCTCTTTGGGTAATATGGCCCATAAATATGCTGCATCTCTCTTCGGGTAATATGGCCCATAAATATGCTGCATCTCTCTTTGTGTAATATGGCACATAAATATGCTGCATCTCTCTTCTGTGACAGAAGTAATGATTTATTTATAGACCATTCTCAGGTTTAGGTTGTTCATGTATTTTTTGATGTACTATACTTATTGATTGGATCACTCTGTTTTTATTGAAATATATTCAAATTTGAGTTATTTTTTAAATGTATTTAAACAAACATTTATTTGTTAAATTATTACTTTTGAATTATGTCTTAAAGATAACAGTCAATGTTCTTCCCATGGATGTTTGTAGTCAGACTAAAAACGTTTGCTTGATATACGGTACTATGTACTTCCATCATGAAAAGCATAATTGTTCTCAAATAAGATCATTTTATATTGAAATACAGAATGTTTCACATGAATGTACAAATTTTATACGTATTGATTATGTATTTATTCTATACTGGTTGAATGTAAATGAATCCTACATTTTATACTGTAAAGAACTTACATCAGTGATGTGCGAACAACTGTTTTTTTCTTATAGAAAATAAATATATATTTTTCAAAACTTTGCCTCATGAGTAATAGCAAACTAAAGATATCTGTACGGAGGACAGGAGTTTGTTCCTACAAACACGACCCAGGTGTCCAGGGTTCATTTGTCAAGTCCCTATCTGGAGAGATATCAGATACATACATACAATTTGTATTTTTCTGCGTGCAGTTTGCCAGTCTACAGGAACAGGTAGCATGTCATTTCAGCCTGTGGCGCCTGGCCTTATAGACATCTACCCACATCCAGAGGTTGGAGAGATCTTATCTCCTATGTTTAGTCTCACTATCTGAAGAGGACGAGGATTCACAGTTCGCACAAACGCACGCACACATATGCGATAAGATATCCCAAACATAACTTGTTTGTCAACCGTGTTGTCATGCTTTGAATAAGTCCACCAAAGATCTTGAATATTTTAAGTCTGCAGAGGAGTACAGGAAGACCAACGTGGGTTGCGTCTCAAATAGAACATTTTTCCTATTTAGTGGACTACTTTTGACAAGGGCCCATAGAGAATATGGTACCATTTGGAATGCGTATGTGGTATGAGTTCAGAGCAGGTTTATCATGTCTGCTTTTACAACATTCCTCTGTCAGATCAGTCTGTAGCTGCAGCTGAGTTGGTTTGACAGTCTTTAAACTTCTGTTGTGTGTCTCACTCTGATTTACTTATTTCTGTACTGTATCACTCCAGTGTTTAAATGTATTTATATAGCCCTTCTTACATCAGCTGATGTCTTAAAGTGCTGTACAGAAACCCAGCCTAAAACCTCAAACAGCAAGCAATGCAGCACGGCGGCTAGGAAAAACTCCCTAGAAAGGCCAGAACCTAGGAAGAAACCTAGAGAGGAACCAGGCAGGGGTGGCCAGTCCTCTTCTGGCTGTGCCGGGTGGAGATTATAACAGAACATGGCCAAGATGTTCAAATGTTCATAGACGACCAGCATGGTCAGATAATAGTAATCACAGTGGTTGTCGAGGGTGCAACAGGTCAGCACGGCCAGGTGGACTGGGGACAGCAAGGAGTCATTATGCCAGGTAGTCCTGAGGCATGGTCCTAGGGCTCAGGTCCTCCGAAAGAGAGAAAGAAAGAGAGAATTAGAGAGAGCATACTTAAATTCCCGCAGGACACTGGACAAGACAGGAGAAATACTCCAGATATAACAGACTAACCCTAGCCCCCCAACACATAAACTACTGCAACATAAATACTGGAGGCAGAGACAGAAGGGGTCAGGAGACACTGTGGCCCCATCCGATGATACCCCGGACAGGGCCAAACAGGCAGGATATAACCCCACCCACTTTGCCAAAGCACAGCCCCTACACCACTTGAGGGATATCTTCAACCACCAAAGGCTGAGTATAGCCCACAAAGATCTCCGCCACGGCACAACCCAAGGGGGGGCGCCAACCCAGACAGGAAGACCAAACCCCTCCTAGCGACGGCATGGAAGAGCACCAGTAGGCCAGTAACTCAGCCCCTGTAATAGGGTTAGAGGCAGAGAATCCCAGTGGAGAGAGGGGAACCGGCCAGGCAGAGACAGCAAGGGCGGTTCGTTGATCCAGTGCCGTTCCGTTCGTCTTCACACTCCTGGGCCAGACTTCACTCAATCATAGGACCTACTGAAGAGATGAGTCTTCAATAAAGACTTAAAGGTTGAGACCGAGTCTACGTCTCTCACATGGGTAGGCAGACCATTCCATAAAAATGGAGCTCTATAGGAGAAAGCCCTGCCTCCAGCTGTTTGCTTAGAGATTCTAGGGACAATTAGGAGGCCTGCGTCCTGTTACCCTAGCGTACGTGTAGGTATGTACGGCAGGACCAAATCGGAAAGATAGGTAGGAGCAAGCCCATGTAATGCTTTGTAGGTTAGCAGTAAAACTTTGAAATCAGCCCTTGCCTTAACAGGAAGCCAGTGTAGGGAGGCTAGCACTGGAGTAATATGATCAAACTAGTCAGGATTCTAGCAGCCGTATTTAGCACTAACGGAAGTTTATTTAGTGCTTTATCCGGGTAGCCGGAAAGTAGAGCATTGCAGTAGTCTAACCTAGAAGTGACAAAAGCATTGATTAATTTTTCTGCATACTTTTTGGACAGAAAATGTCAGATTTTTGCAATGTTACGTAAATGGAAAAAAGCTGTCCTTGAAACAGTCTTGATATGTTCGTCAAAAGAGAGATCAGGGTCCAGAGTAACGCCGAGGTCCTTCACAGTTTTATTTGAGACGACTGTACAACCATCGAGATTAATTGTCAGATTCAACAGAAGATCTCTTTGTTTCTTGGGACCTAGAACAAGCATCTCCAAAAGAATGTGGTGATCGATGGTATCAAAAGCAGCACTAAGGTCTAGGAGCATGAGGACAGATGCAGAGCCTCGGTCTGACACCATTAAAAGGTAATTTACCACCTTCACAAGTGAAGTTTCAGTGCTATGATGGGGTCTAAAACCAGACTGAAGCATTCTGTATACATTGTTTGTCTTCAGGAAGGCAGTGAGTTGCTGCCCAAAGCTTTTTCTACACATTTTGAGAGGAATGGGAGATTCGATATAGACCGATAGTTTTTTATATTTTCTGGGTCAAGGCTTTTTCAAGAGAGGCTTTATTACTGCCCCTTTTAGTGAGTTTAGTACACATCCGGTGGATAGAGAGCCGTTTATTATGTTCAACATAGGAGGGCCAAGCATAGGAAGCAGCTCTTTCAGTAGTTTAGTTGGAATAGGGTCCAGTATGCAGCTTGAAGGTTTAGAGGCCATAATTATTTTCATCATTGTGTCAAGAGATATAGTACTAAAACACTTGAGTGTCTCCCTTGATCCTAGGTCCTAGCAGAGTTGTGCAGACTCAGGACAACTGAGCTTTGGAGGAATACTCAGATTTAAAGAGGAGTCCGTAATTTGCTTTCTAATGATCATGATCTTTTCCTCAAAGAAGTTCATGAATTTATTACTGCTGAAGTGAAAGCCATCCTCTCTTGGGGAATGCTGCTTTTTAGTTAGCTTTGCGACAGTATCAAAAATACATTTTGGCTTGTTCTTATTTTCCTCAAATAAGTTGAAAAAATAGAATGATCGAGCACCAGTGAGGGCTCTTCGATACTGCACGGTACTGTTTTTCCAAGCTAGTCGGATGACTTCCAGTTTGGTGCGGCGCCATTTACGTTCCAATTTTCTGGAAGCTTGCTTCAGAGCTTGAGTATTTTCTGTATACCAGGGAGGTAGTTTCTTATGACAAATGTTTTTAGGGGTGCGACTGCATCTAGGGTATTGCGCAAGGTTAAATTGAGTTCCTCAGTTAGGTGGTTAACTGATTTTTGTCTTCTGACATCTTTGGGTAGGCAGAGGGAGTCTGGAAGGGCATCAAGGAATCTTTGGGTTGTCTGAGAATTTATAGCATGACTTTTGATGATCCTTGGTTGGGGTCTGAGCAGATTATTTGTTGCGATTGCAAACATAATAAAATGGTGGTCCGATAGTCCAGGATTATGAGGAAAAACATTAAGATCCACAACATTTATTCCATGGGACAAAACTAGGTCCAGAGTATGACTGTGGCAGTGAGTAGGTCCAGAGACATGTTGGACAAAACCCACTGAGTCGATGATGGCTCCGAAAGCCTTTTGGAGTAGGTCTGTGGACTTTTCCATGTGAATATTAAAGTCACCAAAAATTGGAATATTATCTGCTATGACTACAAGGTCTGATAGGAACTCAGTGAGGAACGCTGTATATGGCCCAGGAGGCCTGTAAACAGTAGCTATAAAAAGTGATTGAGTAGGCTGCATAGATTTCATGACTAGAAGCTCAAAAGACGAAAACATCTGGGTTTTTTGTCAATTGAAATTTGCTATCGTACATGTTAGCAACACCTCCGCCTTTGCAGGATGCGCGGGTGATATGGTCACTATTGTAACCAGGAGGTGAGGCCTCATTTAACACAGTAAATTCATCAGGCTTAAGCCATGTTTCAGTCAGGCCAATCACATCAACAACTAAAAATCTCCACCACCTCATCTATAACCTCACAATGACCTTTCGCCACTGAGTCAGACCGCTGTTTTGATGCTCTTTAACCTCTCTGGGCCAGTGGGACGCTTGCGTCCCACCTACTCAACAGCCAGTGGAATCCCGTGGCGCGATATTCAAATACCTTAGAAATGCTATTACTTCAATTTCTCAAACATATGACTATTTTACACCATTTTAAAGACAAGACTCTCGTTAATCTAACCACACTGTCCGATTTCAAAAAGGCTTTACAACGAAAGCAAAACATTAGATTACGTCAGCAGAGTACCCAGCCAGAAATAATCAGACGCACATTTTTCAAGCTAACATATAATGTCACATAAACCCAAACCACAGCTAAATGCACAGCTAAATGATCTTCATCAGATGACACTCCTAGGACATTATGTTATACAATACATGCATGTTTTGTTCAATCAAGTTCATATTTATATCAAAAACCAGCTTTTTACATTAGCATGTGACTAGCATGTGACTAGCATTCCCACCGAACACTTCCGGGGGAATTTACTAAATTACTCACGATAAACGTTCACAAAAAACATAACAATTATTTTAAGAATTATAGATACAGAACTCCTTTATGCAATTGCGGTGTCCGATTTTAAAATAGCTTTTCGGTGAAAGCACATTTTGCAATATTCTGAGTAGATAGCCCGGCCATCACGGGCTAGCTATTTTGACACCCACCAAGTGTGGTACTCACCAAACTCAGATTTACTATTAGAAAAATTGGATTACCTTTGCTGTTCTTCGTCAGAATGCACTCCCAGGACTTCTACTTCAATAACAAATGTTGGTTTGGTTCCAAATAATCCATAGTTATATCCAAATAGCGGCGTTTTGTTCGTGCGTTCAAGACACTATCCGAAGGGTAAAGAAGGGTGACGCGCCCGGCGCATTTCGTGACAAAAAAATTCAAAATATTCCATTACCGAACTTCGAAGCATGTCAAACGCTGTTTAAAATCAATTTTTATGCGATTTTTCTCGTAAAGAAGCGATAATATTCCGACCGGGAAACCCTGTTTTCGTTCAAAGACGAAAAAATTAAAACATGGTGTCGGCTCGTGCACGCGCCCCAGTCTCATTCTTCTCAGATCGACCACT
The DNA here is from genome assembly GCF_965601325.2 of Salmo salar. Classification (NCBI taxonomy): domain Eukaryota; kingdom Metazoa; phylum Chordata; class Actinopteri; order Salmoniformes; family Salmonidae; genus Salmo; species Salmo salar. The sequence continues at coordinate 13,665,042 of NC_138295.1, forward strand.
ATCCAAATGCGCTACTGTTTTTCAGCTATGGCCTGCAAAGTCACCATTCAACGTTCTGGCGCCTTCTGAGAGCCTATGGGAGCGTTAGAAAATGTCACGTTATGCCAGAGATCCCCTGTTTTGGATAGAGATGATCAAGAAGGCCAAGAAATAGTCAGAGAGAGCGCTTCCTGTTTGGAATCTTCTCAGGTTTTGGCCTGATGCATATTCTAGTTACTGGGCAGGAGTAGTAACCAGAATAAATCGGGTACGTTTTTTATCTGGCCGTGCAAATACTGCCCCCTATCCCCAACAGGTTAAAGTACTCAGTACTCAGCCAGGTCTACTATCCTCTCTATAGAAGCACTCAGCCAGGTCTACTATCCTCTCTATAGAAGCACTCAGCCAGGTCTACTATCCTCTCTATAGCAGCACTCAGCCAGGTCTACTATCATCTCTATAGAAGCACTCAGCCTGGTCTACTATCCTCTCTATAGATGCACTCAGCCAGGTCTACTATCCTCTCTATAGAAGCACTCAGCCAGGTCTACTATCCTCTCTATTGAAGCACTCCGCCAGGTCTACTATCCTCTCTATATAAGCACTCGGCCAGGTCTACTATCCTCTCTATAGAAGCACTCAGCCAGATCTACTATCCTCTCTATATCAGCATTCAGCCAGGTCTACTATCCTCTCTATAGCAGCATTCAGCACTCAGCCAGGTCTACTATCCTCACTATAGCAGCACTCAGCCAGGTCTGCTATCCTCTATAGAAGCACTCAGCCAGGTCTACTATCCTCTCTATAGAAGCATTCAGCACTCAGCCAGGTCTACTATCCTCTATATTGCAGCATTCAGCACTCAGCCAGGTCTACTATCCTCTCTATAGAAGCTTTCAGCACTCAGCCAGATCTGCTATCCTCTATATAGAAGCACTCAGCCAATTCTACTATCCTCTATATACTGTTGAAGTCGGAAGTTTACATACACTTAGGTTGGAGTCATTAAAACTCGTTTTTCAACCACTCCACAAATTTCTTGTTAACAAACTATGGTTTTGGAAAGTCGGTTAGGACATCTACTTTCTGCATGACACAAGTCATTTTTCCAACAATTGTTTAGAGACAGATTATTTCACGTATAATTCACTTTTTCACAATTCCAGTGGGTCAGAAGTTTACATACACTAAGTTGACTGTGCAATTAAACAGTTTAGAAAATTCCGGAAAATGATGTCATGGCTTTAGAAGCTTCTGAATGATTAATTGAAATAATTTGAGTCAATTGGAGGTGTACCTGTGGATGTATTTCAAGGCCTACCTTCAAACTCAGTGCCTCTTTGCTTGACATCATGGGAAAATCAAAAGAAATAAGCCAAGACCTCAGAATGAAAATTATAGACCTACACAAGTCTGGTTCATCCTTGGGAGCAATTTCCAAACGCCTGAAGGTACCACGTTCATCTGTACAAACAATAGTATGCAAGTATAAACACCATGGGACCACGCAGCCGTCATACCGCTCAGGAAGGAGACGCGTTCTGTCTCCTAGAGAGGAACGTATTTTGGTGCAAATCAATCCCAGAACAAAAGCAAAGGACCCTGTGAAGATGGTGGAGGAAACGGGTACAAAAGTATCTATATCCACAGTAAAACGAGTCCTATATCGACATAACCTGAAAGGCCGCTCAGCAAGGAAGAAGCCACTGCTCCAAAACCGCCATAAAAAAGCCAGACTACGGTTTGCAACTGCACATGGGGACAAAGATTGTACTTTTGGAGAAATGTCCTCTGGTCTGATGAAACAAAAATAGAACTGTTTGGTCATAATGACCATCGTTCTGTTTGGAGGAAAAAAGGGGGATGCTTGCAAGCTGAAGAACACCATCCCAACCGTGAAGCACAGGGGTGGCAGCATCATGTTGTGGGGGTGCTTTGCTGCAGGAGGGACTGGTGCACTTCACAAAATAGATGGCATCATGAGGAAGAAAGTTATGTGGATATATTGAGGCAGCATCTCAAGACATCACTTAGGAAGTTAAAGCTTGGTCGCAAATGGGTCTTCCAAATGGACAATGACCCCAAGCATACTTCCAAAGTTGTGGCAAAATGTTCTAAGGACAACAAAGTCAAGGTATTGGAGTGGCCATCACTAACCCCTGACCTCAATCCTATAGAACATTTGCGGGCAGAACTGAAAAAGTGGGAAAATGGCTTAACTTCTTTGGGATGGGGGCAGTATTTTCATGGCCGGATAAAAAATGTACCCGATTTAATCTGGTTACTACTCCTGCTCAGAAACTAGAATATGCATATAATTAGTAGATTTGGATAGAAAACACTCCAAAGTTCCTAAAACTGTTTGAATGGTGTCTGTGAGTATAACAGAACTCATATGGCAGGCCAAAACCTGAGAAGATTCCATACAGGAAGTGCCCTGTCTGACAATTTGTTGTCCTTCTGTTGCATCTCTATTGAAATTACAGCATCTGTGCTGTAACGTGACACTTTCTAAGGCTTCCATTGGCTCTCTAAAGCCGCCAGAAAGTGGAATGGGGAGTCTGCTGTCTCTGGGCAAAGTACAGCAGCTCTGTTTGTGAGTGGTCAGCCTGGGGACAGTGAGACTGGAGATGCGCGGTCACGAGACTTCTCCATTTTTTTCTTTCAGCCTTTGAATGAATACAACGTTGCCCGGTTGGAATATTATCACTATTTTACGAGAAAAATAGCATAAAAATGTATTTTAAACAGCATTTGACATGCTTCTAAGTTCGGTAATGGAATATTTTGAAATTATTTGTCACGAAATGCGTTCGCGCGTCACGCGCGTCACCAGCCTCGGAGGTATTTGGATATAACTATGGATTATTTGGAACCAAAACAACATTTGTTGTTGAAGTAGAAGTCCTTGGAGTGCATTCTAACGAAGAACAGCAAAGGTAATCCAATTTTTCTAATAGTAATTCTGAGTTTAGTGAGCCCCAAACTTGGTGGGTGTCAAATTAGCTAGCCTGTGATGGCCGAGCTATGTACTCAGAATATTGCAAAATGTGCTTTCGCCGAAAAGCTATTTTAAAATCGGACATAGCGATTGCATAAAGGAGTTCTGTGTCTATAATTCTTAAAATAATTGTTATGTATTTTGTGAACATTTATCATGAGTAATTTAGTAAATTCACCGGAAGTGTTCGGTGGGTATGCTAGTTCTGAACATCACATGCTAATGTAAAAAGCACATTTTTGATATAAATATGAACTTGATTGAACAAAACATGCATGTATTGTATAACATAATGTCCTAGGAGTGTCATCTGATGAAGATCATCAAAGGTTAGTGCTGCATTTAGCTGTGGTTTGGGTTTATGTGACATATATGCTTTCTTGGAAAATGGCTGTCTGATTATTTGTGTCTATGTACTCTCCTAACATAATCTAATGTTTTGCTTTCGCTGTAAAGCCTTTTTGAAATCGGACAATGTGTTTAGATTAACGAGAGTCTTATCTTTAAAATGGTGTAAAATAGTTGATTGTTTGAGAAAATTGAATTGTGGTATTTTAGTTGGTTTTGTATTTTGCGCCGTGCGATGCCATTGGCTGTTGGCTAGGGGTTCCGCTAGCGGAACGTCTGTCCTCAACAGGTTAAGGACAACAAAGTCAAGGTATTGGAGTGGCCATCACAAAGCCCTGACCTCAATCCTATACAAAATTTGTCGGCAGAACTGAAAAGGCGTGTGCGAGCAAGGAGGCCTACAAACCTGACTCAGTTACACCAGCTCTGTCAGGAGGAATGGGCCAAAATTCACCCAACTTATTGTGGGAAGCTTGTGGAAGGCTACCCGAAACGTTTGACCCAAGTTAAACAATTTAAAGGCAATGCTACCAAATACTAATTGAGTGTATGTAAACTTCTGACCCACTGGGAATGTGATGAAAGAAATAAAAGCTGAAATAAATCATTCTCTCTACTATTATTCTGACATTTCACATTCTTAAAATAAAGTATATATAGCAGCACTCAGCCAGGTCTACTATCCTCTAGATAGAAGTGGTGTGTCATTGAAAATGGAACCATAGAACGTTTTAATTCCTCCCCACCTGCCACAGCAATTACTGGAGTGGAACATTTGGATGTCAATGTACATTATTTCTACAATAGTATGTGGACACCCAAGTTAGTTGATTTGTCTATTTCAGCCACACCCTTTGCTGACAGGTGTATAAAATCGAGCACACAGCCATGCAATCTCCATAGACAAACATTGACCTTAGATTGGCCTATACTCAAGAGCTCAGAGACTTTCAACGTGGCACCGTCATAGGATGCCACCTTTCCAACAAGTAATTTCGTCAAACTTCTGCCCTGCTAGAGCTGCCCCGGTCAACTGTAAGTGCTGTTATTGTTAAGTGGAAACATCTAGGCGCAACATCGGCTCAGCAGCAAAGTGGTAGGCTACACAAGCTCTCAGAACGGGACCACCGAGTGCTGAAGCATGTAATGAGTAAAAATCATCTGTCGTCGGTTGCAACACTGCCTCTGGAAGCAACGTCGACAATAACTGTTCGTCTGGAGCTTCATGAAATGGGTTTCCATGGCCGAGCAGCTTCACACAAGCCTAAGATCACCATGCCCAATGGTAAGCATCAGTTGGAGTGGTGTAATGCGCTCTGCCATTGGACTCTGATGCAGCTTTTGATCATGTAGTGTATTTATTCACTCATATTTTGAGGTAAGGTAGTAATAGTGTAATAGTATTGATATTGATTGCTAGTAAAGCTTAGAAATGAAGGATCAATGCTGATGAAAGACAATCGCTTAATCATTAAGTCAGCCTGAGCCTTGGTGTTCAATAAGAAATCGTGAACAATTTCACATGGAATATGAATCAAAGACAGCTAAGACGTCCTCTAAGAGATTCATTTCCATAGAGCCTCGTTCTTTCAAGACAACAAAGGGAGTCAGTCCTTCATTTTCACTTCATTTTCAGCGAAAGGTTGCTGGGTTGAATCCCTGAGCCAACTATGTGAAAAATCTGTCAATGTGCCCTTGAGAAAGGCATGTAACCTCATAGAATTAGGAATTATAATACTAGAATGTACACGAATCTTGTTATTATGGGATTAAGGTCAGCCATTGTGGTCAGGGAGTTTGTCAACCATGGTTTGCCAGTGCTGTGATAAGATATTGAGTAAAATGAATTGCTTAATTATTAAGTCAGCCTGAGCTGACGATGGCGCCGGAGGGTAGGGCTGCCGTCTTATCGGCTCTCAACCAATCATGCTATTTTGTTTGTTTTTTCGCATTGTTCGTAATAATGTTGCTGCTACCGTCTCTTATGACCGAAAAGAGCTTCTGGACATCGGAAATGGGATTACTCACCTCAAATTGGACGAGGAGATCTTCTTCAATGAGTCGGACGCGAGTGACATACTGCAGACTCCCGACCAGGCCCCATGATTCGCTGGAGAAGGAAACAGAGATTTTGAGGCAAAAGATCCGGATGCCTTCCGAGGATCAGGCGACGAGTGACTAATCTGCCCTTGCCTTCCATTCTGCTAGCTAACGTTCAATCGCTGGAAAATAAATGAAACGAACTGAAAGCACGTATATCCTACCAAAGGGACATTAAAAACTGTAATATCTTATGTTTCACCGAGTCGTGGCTGAACGACGACATTAAGAACATACAGCTGTCGGGTTACCCACTCTATCGGCAAGACAGAACAGCAGCCTCTGATAAGACATGGGGTGGGGGCCTATGCATGTATGTAAACAACAGCTGGTGCACGATATCTAAGGAAGTCTCAAAGTTTTGCTCGCCTGAGGTAGATTATCTCATGATAAGCTGTAGACAACACTATCTACCTAGAGAGTTTTCATCTGTATTTTTCATAGCTGTCTACATACCACCACAGAGCAAAGTTTGCACTAAAACCGCACTCAATGAGCTGTATTCCTCCATAAGCAAACAGGAAAACGCTCACCCAGAGGCGGCGCTCCTAGTGGCCAGTGACTTTAACCTCTTGGGGCTAGGTGGGACGCTAGCGTGCCACCCGTGGTGCACTCCATCAACAGCAGGTGCATTTCAAGAGCGGCAAATTTGAATCCAAATAAATGTCAAAATTCAAATTTTTCAAAAATACAACTATGTTACACCATTTGAAAGATAAACATCTCCTTAATCTAACCACGTTTTACGATTTCAAAAAGGTTTTACGGCGAAAGCATAAATTTAGAGTATGTTAGGACAGTACATTTACAAGAGTTGTGTGTAATGTTTTGTCAATTCAAAGACAGGGTCACCAAAACCATAAAACCAGCTAAAATGATGCACTAACCTTTTACAATCTCCATCAGATGACACTCCTAGGACATTATGTTAGACAATGCATGCATTTTTAGTTCTATCAAGTTCATATTTATATACAAAAACAGCGTTTTACTATGGCATTGATGTTGAGGAAATCGTTTCCCTCCAATAACCGGCAGTCAAGTCAGCGTCAGAAATTAAATAATTAAAATTAGAAAACATTGGTAAAATATTATATTGTCATTTAAAGAATTATAGATTTACATCTCTTGAACGCAATCAACTTGCCAGATTTAAAAATAACCTTACTGGGAAATCACACTTTGCAATAATCTGAGCACTGCGCCCAGAAAAATACGCGTTGCGATACAGACTAGACGTCATGTTGGGGAGATCTAAAATCGAAAATACTATGTAAATAATCCATTACCTTTGATTCTCTTCATCAGATGTCACTTCCAGGTATCACAGGTCCATAACGAATGTAGTTTTGTTCAAAAAAGCTCATCATTTATGTCCAAAAATCTCCGTCTCGTTAGCACATGATGTAAGCCAGCCGGACTTCTCGTCATGAACGAGGGGAAAAAATATATTTCCGTTCGTTCAAACATGTCAAACGTTGTATAGCATAAATCATTAGGGCCTTTTTTAACCAGAACATGAATAATTTTCAAGGTGGACGAATGCATACTCTTTTATAACGTATTGGAACGAGGGTACCCAACATGAACTAGCGCGCCAGGTGTCTAATGGGACATCAACGTTCCATGGCTCTTGTTCGGTCAGATCTCCCTCCAGAAGACTCAAAACACTTTGTAAAGGCTGGTGACATCTAGTGGAAGCAATAGGAAGTGCCAAAATATTCCTAAACCCCTGTGTTTTTCAATGGGATAGGTTTAAAGTCAATACAACACATCAGGTATCCACTTCCTGTCAGAAAATGTCTCAGGGTTTTGCCTGCCAAATGAGTTCTGTTATACTCACAGACACCATTCAAACAGTTTTGGAAACTTTAGAGTGTTTTCTATCCATATATAATAAGTATATGCATATTCTAGTTACTGGGTAGGATTAGTAACCAGATTAAATCGGGTACATTTTTTTTATCCAGACGTGCAAATGCTGCCCCCTAGACCCAACAGGTTAATGTAGGGAAACTTAAATCAGTTTTACCGAATTTCTATCAGCATGTTAAATGTGCAACCAGAGGGGGAAAAAATGATAGACCACCTTTACTCCACACACAGAGAAGAGTACAAAGCTCTCCCTTGCCCTCCATTTGGCAAATCTGACCATAACTCTATCCTCCTGATTCCTGCTTACAAGAAAAAATTAAAACAGGAAGCACTAGTGACTCGGTCTATAAAAAAAGTGGTCAGATGAAGCAGATTCTAAACTACAGGATTGTTTTGCTAGCACAGACTGGAATATGTTCCGGGAATCTTCCGATGGCATTGAGGAGTACACCACTTCAGTCACTGGCTTTGTCAATAAGTGCATTGAGGACGTCGTCCCCACAGTGACTGTACCGTATATACCCCAACCAGAAGCCATGGATTACTGCCAGCATTCGCACCAAGCTAAAGGGTAGAGCTGCCGCTTTCAAGGAGCGGGACTCTAACCCGGAAGCTTATAAGAAATCCCGCTATGCCCTCCGACGAACCATCAAACAGGCAAAGCGTCAATACAGGACTAAGATTGAATTGTACTACACCGGCTCCGACGCTCGTCAGATGTGGCAGGGCTTGCAAACTATTATAGACTACAAAGGGAAGCACAACAAAGAGCTGCCCAGTGACACAAGCCTACCAGACAAGCTAAATAACTTCTATGCTCGCTTCGAGGCAAGTAACACTGAAACATGCATGCAAGCATCAGCTGGTCCGGATGACTGTGTGATCACGCTCTTCGCAGCCAATGTGAGTAAGACCTTTTAACAGGTCAACATTCACAAGGCCGCTGGGCCAGACGGATTACCAGGACGTATACAGTCGTGGCCAAAAGTTTTGAGAATGACACAAATATTAATTTTCACAAAGTCTGCTGCCTCAGGTTGTAGGATGGCGATTTGCATATACTCCAGAATGTTATGAAGAGTGATCAGATGAATTGCAATTAATTGCAAAGTCCCTCTTTGCCATGCAAATGAACTGAATCCCAAAAAACAATTTCCACTGCATTTCAGCCCTGCCACAAAAGGACCAGCTGACATCATGTCAGTGATTCTCTCGTTAACACAGGTGTGAGTGTTGACGAGGACAAGGCTGGAGATCACTCTGTCATGCTGATTGAGTTTGAATAACAGACTGGAAGCTTCAAAAGGAGGGTGGTGCTTGGAATCATTGTTCTTCCTCTGTCAACCATGGTTACCTGCAAGGAAACATGTGCTGTCATCATTGCTTTGCACAAAACGGGCTTCACAGGCAAGGATATTGCTGCCAGTAAGATTGCACCTAAATCAAACATTTATCGGATCATCAAGAACTTCAAGGAGAGCAGTTCAATTGTTGTGAAGAAGGCTTCAGAGCTCCCAAGAAAGTCCAGCAAGCGCCAGGACCGTCTCCTAAAGTTGATTCAGTTGCGGGATCGGGGCACCACCAGTACAGAGCTTGCTCAGGAATGGCAGCAGGCAGGTGTGAGTGCATCTGCACACACAGTGAGGCAAAGACTTTTGGAGGATGGCCTGGTGTCAAGAAGGGCAGCAAAGAAGCCACTTCTCTCCAGGAAAAACATCAGGGACAGACTGATATTCTGTAAAAGTTACAGGGATTGGACTGCTGAGGACTGGGGTAAAGTCATTTTCTCTGATGAATCCCCTTTCCGATTGTTTGGGGCATCCGGAAAAAAGCTTGTCCGGAGAAGACAAGGTGTGTGCTACCATCAGTCCTGTGTCATGCCAACAGTAAAGCATCCTGAGACCATTCATGTGTGGGGTTGCTTCTCAGCCAAGGGAGTGGGCTCACTCACAATTTTGCCGAACACAGCCATGAATAAAGAATGGTACCAACACATCCTCCAAGAGCAACTTCTCCCAACCATCCAGGAACAGTTTGGTGACGAACAAGGCCTTTTCCAGCATGATGGAGCACCTTCCCATAAGGCAAAAGTGATAACTAAGTGGTTCTGGGAACAAAACATAGATATTTTGGGTCCATGGCCAGGAAACTCCCCAGACCTTAATCCCATTGAGAGCTTGTGGTCAATCCTCAAGAGGCGGTTGGAAAAACAAAACACACAAATTCTGACAAACTCCAAGCATTGATTATGCAAGAATGGGCTGCCATCAGTCAGGATGTGGCCCAGAAGTTAATTGACAGCATGGCAGGGCGGATTGCAGAGGTCTTGAAAAAGAAAGGTCAACACTGCAAATATTGACTCTTTGCATCAACTTCATGTAATTGTCAATAAAAGCCTTTGACACTTATGAAATGCTTGTAATTATACTTCAGTATTCCATAGTAACATCTGACAAAAATATGTAAAGACGCTGAAGCAGCAAACTTTGTGGAAATTAATATTTGTGTCATTCTCAAACCTTTTGGCCACGACTTTACTCCAAGCATGCGCTGACCAACTGGCAATTGTCTTCAATGACACTTTCAACTGCTCCCTGACCCAGCCTGTAACATCTACATGTTTCAAGCAGACCACCATAGTCCCTGTGCCCAAGAACATTAAGGAAACCTGCCTAAATGACTAGCGACTCGTAGCACTCACGTCTGTAGCCATGAAATGTTGGTCATGGCTCACATCAACACCATTATCCCAGAACCCCCCCCCACACCGCTGCTACTCTCTGTTATTATCTATGCATAGCCACTTTAATAACTCTACCTGCATTTACATAATTATCTCAATTACCTCGACATTGACTCTGAACCGGTACCCCCTGTATATAGTCCCACTATTGTTATTTACTGCTGCTCCTTAATTATTTGTTTTTCTTATCTCTTACTTTTTTTAAGGTATTTTCTTAAAACTGCATCACTGTAAGGTCTACACCTGTTGTATTCGGTGCATGTGACAAATATATTTTTATTTGATTTTGATTTGAAAATAATGAATTTGAAGAATGTATTTGCACTGTATGTTTGTTACATAGCTAGCCAGGCAGTTTAAGAGGAATGAAACCATGCATTTTTTCAAATTAACTGCTAATATGCAAACAATGCAGTCAATCCACAGCCATACACTGGCTGAAATCAGTTGATGACAGGACTTAGACAAGTTGTAATGTAACAGGTACTGATATTGTATCGTGTGATAGCACTCACAGCTTTCTAAGAAAACAAAATGTTGACATTTATGGTCTGTATATATTTTATAGGCTATTTATACAGAAAATTGGTATAAAACCAGTCTAAACTATATTTATATGACAATATGTCTCCCTGACTACTATGGTTACCATTTTCACCCCATCCCAGAAGGGATCTCTATGCTTAACCCCTAATTGCTCCTGTAAATCACTCTGGATAAGAGTGTCTGCTAAATGACTAACATGTCCGTGTAAATGGTTGACATGCTGATGTTTTCTGTTGGTTGTGAGTGAGTGATAATGTGCAATAAGACAATGATATGCATGGCTGATACATTCCTCACTAACTTGCTACAATAGCAGCAAAATAAGAAACGTGTGCTATTGTGTTCACTGTTTCCAGCAATCAGTAAATACTACTGCACAAAATTCTAAATCCCCACATCAGTGTCACACTGTGTACAATATATGTATTGTCACACCCTGATCTGTTTCACCTGTCTTGTGCTTGTCTCCACCCCCCTCCATGTGTCACCCATTTTCCCCATTATCTCCTGTGCATTTATACCTGTGTTTTCTGTTTGTCTGTTGTTTTTTTTAAACCTTTATTTAACTAGTCAAGTCAGTTAATAACAAATTCTTATTTAAAATGACGGCCTACCCCGGCCAAACCTGGACAATGCTGGGTCAATTGTGCACCATCCTATGGGACTCCCAATCACAGCTGGATGTGATACAGCCTGGATTCAAACCAGGGACTGTAGGGATGCCTCTTGCACTGAGATGCAGTGCCTTAGACCGCTGCACTACTCAGGAGCAGCAGACTGTTGCCAGTTTGCCTTGTCTCGTCAAGCGAACCAGCGTTTTTTCCATACTCCTGTTTCTCGTTAGTTCCTGTTTTTCTAGTTCTCCTGGTTTTTGAACATTCTGCCTGCCCTGGCACTGAGCCTGCCTGTGTCACAAGTATTGCCGTGTTGAAGGGAGGACCAATACGCAGCAGGAATGTGGATGCTCATCTTTTAATTAGATATAATGAAGCATACTTAAAAAACCAAGAAAGAGAAAGGACAGTTTCACAGGCTAAAGCAACAATACTTAGCAGTGCAAAATGTAACTACCCACAAATGACAAACCAAACACACACCTACTTATAGGACTCCCAATCAGAGGCAACTAGAAACACCTGCCTCCAATTGAGAGTCCAGCACCCAAACCTACACATAGAAAAACTAACCTAGAACATACTAATTCAGAAACATACACCCAAAACCCAGGAACACATAAATAACACACCCCTCTAAACCACAAACAAAAAAAACCCACCATACAAAACAAACATACCTCTGCCACGCCATGACCAAATATAATACAAATAATACCTAAATACTGGTCAGGACGTGACAGCCTGCCGTTCTGTACCTTACGGACTCTGATCTGGATTACTGTCCTCTGCCTGCCCTTGACCTGTCGTTTGCCTGACCCCTGTTTTGTAAATAAACTTTTGTTATTTCGAACTGTCTGCATCTGGGTTGTATCCTGAGGTCTGATATATATAAGATGTAGTCAATGAGGACTGTATAACAGTTATGATTTTTTTCACAATATTTCAGACATGCAGAGAATAAAGTTGGTTTACTCCTAAGTAACTTTGGGTTATTACTCAGTCATCATCTCTAACATTGTGACCTTCCATTATAGAGCTTTGCTTTGGTGTGGATTGAGGCCTATACATTCATATCAGGTGTGTTCCTCCATTTTATTCACCTTGCCTTATTTCTATCAAAAAGACTCCAGCAACTTCATTGTGGGCACATTTACTCTATTTCTTTCATGTTTTGGACTTTCTGGAGTATTTGCGTATTGGTATTGTATTGATATTGTATTACTGCACTGTAGGAGCTGCACCTGCTGTAACATCTGCTAATCTGTGTACATAACCAATAATGTTTGATTTGATTTGTAACATGTGGCTGGGACCGTGGATTGTCCCGCGTTTGTGGCTGTCTATATCCCTGCTCTTTGTTGTTTTCAATCTTCCCCGTGACCTGCCCTGTCTGGAACTGCGAGGAGTAACAGCCTAACCTACGTTGCTAGCTACCATGACAAAGACCAAAGCCGGCGGGAGTACCGTTGAGGACAGTGGTGTCTCTCCATCACAGATGAAGGATCTTTTAACCGAACAAAAAGAGTTCTACAAGCAGTTGTTAGGACAACAAGAAAATAGCTTCAACTGTTTTGTCCAAATACTGGTGGAGTCAACTAATAAAAGAATGGACGACCTGACCAGAGAGGTCCAGGACCTGAAGAACAGCTTGCAGTTCTCCCAGGGTCAGCTTGATGACTTGAAAGGCGAGATGACAGCAATCTGTAAGTCATTGATAGAAGACATCAGTTCTGTGTGTGAATCCATGATAACAATGACAGATAAATCATGGGACAATCAAGGCGGAATAACATGGTCGTGGACGGAATTGCAGTATATCCACATGAGACCTGGACGGAGTCTGAGGACAAAGTGAGGGAAATGAGCTCTGAGAAATAGAAGATGGACAACCGGAAGATTGAGATGGAGCGCGCCAACAGGACTGGAAAATCCACCACTGGTCCAGGTGACAGGTCCAGGCCGATAGCGGTCAAATTCCTGAGGTTCAAGAACAAGGTAGCTGTTCTGGAACGAGCCAAGAACTTGAGAGGAATGTATATCTTCCTCAACGAGGACTATCCTGAAGCTGTGCGCCAGAAGCGGAAAGAACTTATCCCAGCCATGAAAGCTACCAGAGCTCGTGGGGACATTGCTTACATCCACTATGACAGGCTCATTGTCCACCCTCCCTCGCAGAAGCCTGCAGCACACACACACACACACACACATACACACACACACACACACACACACACACACACACACACACACACACACACACACACACACACACACACACACACACACACACACACACACACACACACACACACACACACACACACCAATTGATTAATGGACTGCTGAATGTATATTTTTTTCTCTTGCTTTGTTTGCTCTTCCACATTATGTCTTTTCCATATTATGTCTATCTCTGATAAGCTACCCAGGAAAGGGCTGAAAATAGCCCATATTAATATATGTAGCCTTAGAAATAAGGTTAATGAAATCAATAACTACCAAATATCTGTCGTTCTGCCCCTGAACAAGGCAGTTAACCCACTGTTCCTAGGCCGTCATTAAAAATAAGAATTTGTTCTTAACTGACTTGCCTAGTTAAATAAAGGTAAAAAAATAAAATAACATTAGATAACAGTCATATATTAACCATTACTGAGACCAATACAAGGATATAACAGCAATACAAGGATATAACATCTTTAGAAGAGACAGGAATGCTTATTGGGGAGGTGTTGCTGTATATATTCAGAGCCATATCCCTGTAATGCTTAGAGAAGATCTTATGTCAAGTGTTATTGAAGTGTTGTGATTGCAGGCTCACTTGGCACATCTAAAGCCTTTTCTTTTGGGGTGTTGCTATAGGCCACCAAGTGCCAACAGGCATTATCTGAATAGCATGTGTGAAATGCTTGATAGTGTATGTGATGTAAACAGAGATGTCTACTTTCTTGAGGACTTGAATATTGACTGGTTTTCATCAAGCTGTCCACTCAAGAGGAAGCTTCTTACTGTAACCAGTGCCTGTAATCTGGTTCAGGTTATTAATCAACCTACCAGGGTGTTTACAAACACTACAGGAACAAGATCATCCATACGTATCGATCACATTTTTACTAATACTGTAGAACTTTGTTCTATAGCTGTATCCATACCCATTAGATGCAGTGATCACAGTATAGTGGCTATATCCAGGAAAACCAAAGTTCCAACAGCTGGGCCTAAAATAGTGTATAAGAGATCATACAAAAGATTTTGCTGGGACTCTTATGTGGATGATGTTAAAAATATTTGTTGGTCTGATGTGATTAATAAGGAGCATTCAGACACTGCACTTGATGAATTTATGAATTTGCTTCTTCCAATTATTGATAAACATGCACCTGTTAAACTGACTGTTAGAATTGTTAAGGCTTCATGGATTGATGAGGAATGTAAAAACTGTATGGTTGAAAGAGATGGGGCAAAAGGAGTGGCTAATAAGTCTGGCTGCACATCTGACTGGCTGACTTACTGCAAATTGAGAAACGATGTGACTAAACTCAACAAAAAGAAGAACAAAATCTACTATGAAGCCAAGATCAATGACATAAAGAATGATGGAAAACAATTTTGGAGTACTTTAAATCAAATTAGGGGCAGAAGACTAATCCAACTCTATCTTTCATCGAATCAGATGGCTTTTTCATCACAAAACCATTTGATGTTGCCAATTATTTTAATGATTACTTCATTGGCAAAGTGGGCAAACTTAGGCAAGAAATGCCAACAACGAACACTGAGCCATCGTATTCATTCACAAATAATGAAAGAAAAGTGTTGCAAGTTAGAATTTTCTAAAGTTAGCGTGGGAGAGGTGGAAAAATTATTGTTATTGGTGGAAATCTACTGAGTATGGTATCTGACTCTATAGCCACTCCTATCTGTCATATCTTTAATCTGAGCCTAGAGGAAAGTTTTTGTCCTCAAGCCTGGAGGAAAGTAATTCGCTACCCAAGAGTGATAAAGCAGCCTTTACTGGTTCTAACAGCAGACCTATCAGCTTGCTGCCAGCTCTAAGCAAACTGTTGGAAAAAATGGTGTTTAACCAAATTCAATGCTATTTCTCTGTAAACAAATGAACAACAGACTTTCAGCATGCTTATATAGAAGGGCACTCAACATATACTGCACTGACACAAATGACTGATGATTGGTTGAAAGAAATTGATAATAAGAAGATTGTGGGAGCTGTACTGTTAGATTTCAGTGCAGCCTTTGAAATTATTGACCATAACCTGTTGTTGAAAAAATGTATGTGTTATGGCTTTTCAACCTCTGCCATATTGTGGATTCAGAGCTATCTGTCTAATAGAACTCATTGGGTTTTCTTTAATAGAAGCTTCTCTAATGTCAAACATGTAAAATGTGGCGTACCACAGGGCACGTCTCTAGCCACTCTACTCTTTTCTATTTTTAAGAATGACCTGCCACTGGCATTAAACAAAGCATTTCTGTCCATGCATGCTGATGATTCAACCATATACACATCAGCAACCACAGCTAATGACGTCACTGAAACCCTTAACAAAAAGTTGCAGTCTGTTTTGGAATGGGTGGCCAGTATAAACTGGTCCTGAACATCTCTAAAACTAAGAGCATTGTATTTGGTACAAATCATTCCCTAAGTTCTAGACCTCAGCTGAATCTGGTAATGAATGGTATGGGTGTTGAACAAGTTGAGGAGACTAAATTACTTTCCGTTACCTTAGAATGAGAACTGTCATGGTCAAAACATATAGTTTCAATGGATGTAAATATGGGGACAGGTCTGTCCATAATCAGAAGATGCTCTGCTCTTTTGACATCACACTCCAAAAAGCAAGTCCTGCAGGCTCTAGTTTTGTCTTATCTTGATTATTGTCCAGTCGTGTGGTCAAGTGTTGCAAGGAAAGACCTAGTTAATAATAAGGATCTCTACAAATCGGTGTCCCACCCTCGGGACGGTTGAACTAATGTGCGCTAATGTGATTAGCATGACGTTGTAAGTTACAAGAACATTTCCCAGGACATAGACATATCTGATATTGTCAGAATGCTTAAATTCCTGTTAATCTAACTGCACTGTCCAATTTACAGTAGCTATTACAGTGAAATAATACCATGCTATTGTTTGAGGAGAGTGCACATTTGGGGAGTCTTGATACAACATTTTGAACAGTGCAAATGCAATTGTTTATTGGATCAGTCTAAAACTTAGCACATACACTGCTTTGGCCAACATCTAAATTGCACCTGGTCTGGAATAATACATTATGGCCTTTCTCTTGCATTTCAAAGATGATGGTACAAACAAAATGCATGTTTTTTTCTTTGTATTATCTTTTACCAGATCTAATGTGTTATATTCTCCTACATTCATTTCACATTTCCACAAACTTCAAAGTGTTTCCTTTCAAATGGTATTTAGAATATGCATATATATCCTCCATTTTATTCACCATGCCTTATTTCTATCAAAAAGACTCCAGCAACTTAATTGTGGGCACATTTACTCTATTTCTTTCATGTTTTGGACTTTTTGGAGTATTTGCGTATTGGTATTGTATTGATATTGTATTACTGCACTGTAGGAGCTGCACCTGCTGTAACATCTGCTAATCTGTGTACATAACCAATAATGTTTGATTTGATTTGTAACATGTGGCTGGGACCGTGGATTGTCCCGCGTTTGTGGCTGTCTATATCCCTGCTCTTTGTTGTTTTCAATCTTCCCCGTGACCTGCCCTGTCTGGAACTGCGAGGAGTAACAGCCTAACCTACGTTGCTAGCTACCATGACAAAGACCAAAGCCGGCGGGAGTACCGTTGAGGACAGTGGTGTCTCTCCATCACAGTTGAAGGATCTTTTAACCGAACAAAAAGACTTCTACAAGCAGTTGTTACGACAACAAGAAAATAACTTCAACTGTTTTGTCCAAATACTGGTGGAGTCAACTAATAAAAGAATGGACGACCTGACCAGAGAGGTCCAGGACCTGAAGAACAGCTTGCAGTTCTCCCAGGGTCAGCTTGATGACTTGAAAGAGGAGAAAGGCAAGATGACAGCAATCTGTAAGTCATTGATAGAAGACATCAGTTCTGTGTGTGAATCCATGATAACAATGGCAGATAAATCATGGGACAATCAAGGCGGAATAACATGGTCGTGGACGGAATTGCAGTATATCCACATGAGACCTGGACGGAGTCTGAGGACAAAGTGAGGGAAATGAGCTCTGAGAAATAGAAGATGGACAACCGGAAGATTGAGATGGAGTGCGCCAACAGGACTGGAAAATCCACCACTGGTCCAGGTGACAGGTCCAGGCCGATAGCGGTCAAGTTCCTGAGGTTCAAGAGCAAGGTAGCTGTTCTGGAAAGAGCCAGGAACTTGAGAGGAACGTATATCTTCCTCAACAAGGACTATCCTGAAGCTGTGCGCCAGAAGCGGAAAGAACTTATCCCAGCCATGAAAGCTACCAGAGCTCGTGGGGACATTGCTTACATCCACTATGACAGGCTCATTGTCCACCCTCCCTCGCAGAAGCCTGCAGCACACACACACACACACATACACACACACACACACACACACACACACACACACACACACACACACACACACACACACACACACACACACACACACACACACACACACACACACACACACACACACACACACACACACACACACACCCAATTGATTAATGGACTGCTGAATGTATATTTTTTTCTCTTGCTTTGTTTGCTCTTCCACATTATGTCTTTTCCATATTATGTCTATCTCTGATAAGCTACCCAGGAAAGGGCTGAAAATAGCCCATATTAATATATGTAGCCTTAGAAATAAGTTTAATGAAATCAATAACTTGCAAACATCTGTCGTTCTGCCCCTGAACAAGGCAGTTAACCCACTGTTCCTAGGCCGTCATTGAAAATAAGAATTTGTTCTTAACTGACTTGCCTAGTTAAATAAAGGTAAAAAAATAAAAATAACATTAGATAACAGTCATATATTAACCATTACTGAGACCAATACAAGGATATAACAGCAATACAAGGATATAACATCTTTAGAAGAGACAGGAATGCTTATTGGGGAGGTGTTGCTGTATATATTCAGAGCCATATCCCTGTAATGCTTAGAGAAGATCTTATGTCAAGTGTTATTGAAGTGTTGTGATTGCAGGCTCACTTGGCACATCTAAAGCCTTTTCTTTTGGGGTGTTGCTATAGGCCACCAAGTGCCAACAGGCATTATCTGAATAGCATGTGTGAAATGCTTGATAGTGTATGTGATGTAAACAGAGATGTCTACTTGAGGACTTGAATATTGACTGGTTTTCATCAAGCTCCTTGCTTCAGGTCCTGAGCTACAGGCAGTTTGATTTTAGGCAAATATTGAAAAAAGGGGGCGGATCCTTAAGCTGCAGCTGGACCAGAACAGAGCAGCACGTCTTGCTCTTCATTGTAATCAGAGGGTTGATGTAAATGCTATGCATGCAAGTCTGTCTTGGTTAAGAGTTGAAGAGAGACTGACTGCATCACTTCTTATTTTCATAAGAAACATAGTCAACATACACACAGCTCTGACAAACACACACTTACCCCACCAGACATGACACCAGGGGTCTTTTCACAGTCTCCAGGTGCAGAACAAATTCAAGAAAGCGTACAGTATTATATAGAGCCATTATTGCATGGAACTCCGTTCCATCTCTTATTGCTCAAGTGAACAGCAAACCTGATTTAAAAAAAAATAGATAAAGCAACACCTCACAGCACAACGCCTCTCCACTATTTGACCTAGATAGTTTTTGTGTATGTTTTGATTTGTAGGCTACGTGTGCCTTTTGTAAAAATAAAATAATTGATGTAGTTCTGTCCTTGTCTATTAATGTTCTGTATTATGTCATGTTTCATGTGGACCCCAGGAAGAGTCGCTGCTGCTTCCCAACAGCTAATGGGGATCCTAATAAAATACCTACATATCTTGGCAATATCAGATTTTTTTTTTTTACTTACTGTAATGTAAAATCATAACAGTCATCACAGTAGTACATTCAAGTTTATATCATAATTTTTGTTTCTCCTTTACAGACATACATTTTCTTTATGCAGTACTCAAATGTAGTAGACAAACCAGTTTACATGTCAAATCTATAGGTTAACCAAACATTTACATGATCATCAATTAATAAGAGCAATTTTTAAAAAAATTACAAAGAAGAAGATAATATAAAAAGTAATGTGAGCGTTGCATTGTGAAAGGCAATTACTTTATATGAACATGTATTTCAATGTGAAACGTATTTCTAGATTAAACACTGATTAAGTTTGGTGAAAAAGTGACTGTATGATTTTGTGTGTTGTTCTTAGCCAATTGAAAATGTACTTTGCCTTTTTAATGATCTGTTTTGAGTGTTGTACAAAGAATTGTGAAAATCTACCACAGACTTTTCATCAAAGAGCAGTATGTGCCTGTTTTAGCAGCCTGTTTTAGCTGCCTGTTCTAGTTGACAGACAGACACAACTGGGCCTATGACAGATATTGTCAAATTATTGAATTTTTTGAGAAGCAGGCAATTGATTAGTTGATGAACCGCAGTAGCAGGGGCTAAAACCGAGGTGCCTTTGGGTTGCACAAGAAAAGCACTTTATTCTGATCGAGAGAAACTGGGCATGTATCCCAAATGGCACCCTATTCCCTCCATAGTGCGGGACGTACTCGCGAGCTTGATGTGTAGGTGTAATGCTCGGGCGTCGTGGGTGAGGAATCAAACGCAGGAAGCAGCGAATACAGGGTAGTGGCTTTTAATGGGCCAAATGGCAAAAACACAAGCCACCCCAAACAGTGATGAGAGCGCACATAAAACAAAGTGCCCCAAACACAGGGGGAAAAACACAGTCGGCGCAAAACCAACGCACTAGCGCAAAAACACAACCAGGGTGTACACAAGCATACAACAGATAAACGCAATCCCGCACAAAGAAAAGGCGGACCAGCTAATATAAATAGCCCCGCAAATCACCCCCACTCAGAACAGGTGCACACAATCACAAACAGGGGAAAAACAAAAAGGGAATCAGTGGCAGCTAATAGGCCGGTGACGACGACCGCCGAGCGCCACCCGAGCAGGAGGGGGTGCCATCGTCGGTGGGAATCGTGACAATACCCCCCTCAGGAGCCGCGCGTCGACACCGGCCTCGAGGACGACCCGGAGGGCGAGGCGCAGGGCGATCCGGACGGAGGCGATGGAAATCCCTCAACATGGATGGGTCCAAGACGTCCTCCGCCGGCACCCAGCACCTCTCCTCCGGACCGTACCCCTCCCAGTCAACGAGGTACTGCAGGCCCCTCACCCAGCGTCTCGAGTCCAGAATGGCCCGTATGCTGTACGCCGGGGAACCCCGATGTCCAGAGGGGGCGGAGGGACCTCCGGCACCTCACCCTCCTGCAGGGGACCAGCTACCACCGGCCTGAGGAGAGACACATGAAACGAGGGGTTAATACGGTAATAGGAAGGGAGTTGTAACCGATAACACACCTCGTTTATCCTCCTCAGGACTTTAAAGGGCCCCACACACTGCGGCCCCAGCTTCCGGTAGGGCACGCTGAGGGGCAGGTTCCGGAACGAGAGCCAGACCCTGTCCCCCGGTACGAACACGGGTGCCTCACTGCGGTTGCGGTCAGCACTCCTCTTCTGCCGTCCACTGGCCTCCTTCAGGGATTCCTGGACGGCTCTCCAGGTCTCTTTGGAGCACTGTATCCAGTCCTCCACCGCAGGAGCCTCGGTCTGGCTCTGGTGCCATGGTGCCAGGACCGGCTGGTAACCCAAAACACACTGAAAGGGTGATAAGTTAGTAGAGGAGTGACGAAGTGAGTTCTGGGCTAACTCCGCCCAAGGAATGTACCTCGCCCACTCCCCTGGCCGGTCCTGGCAATACGACCTCAGAAACCTGCCCACCTCCTGGTTTACCCTCTCCGCCTGCCCATTACTCTCGGGGTGATAACCGGAGGTCAAACTGACCGAGACCCCCAGCCGCTCCATAAACGCTTTCCAGACCCTGGATGTGAACTGGGAACCTCGATCAGAGACAATGTCCTCCGGCACCCCGTAGTGCCGGAAGACGTGGGTAAATAGGGCAGTCTGCAGGGCCGTAGGGAGACCGGGCAACGGGAGGAGACGGCAGGACTTTGAAAACCGATCCACAACCACCAGGATCGTAGTGCTCCCCTGAGCCGGGGGGAGATCTGTCAGGAAGTCTACTGACAGGTGCGACCATGGCCGTTGTGGAACGGGGAGGGGCTGTAACTTCCCTCTAGGGAGATGCCTAGGAGCCTTACTCTGGGCACACACCGAACAGGAAGAGACATAGAACCTCACATCCTTAGCTAAGGTGGGCCACCAGTACTTCCCCCGGAGACTCCGCACTGTCCTCGCCACACCTGGATGGCCCGAAGTGGGTAGCGTGTGCGCCCACCGAATCAAAAGATCACGAACACCGAGCGGCACGTACTTGCGACCCACGGGACACCGTGCAGGCACAGGTTCCAATACTAATGCCCGCTCGATGTCCGCGTCCACCTCCCATACCACAGGTGCCACCAGCCTAGACGCTGGAATGATGGGAGTTGGATCGATGGGCCAGTCCTCCGTGTCATAAAGACGGGACAGCGCGTCGGCCCTCGTGTCCAGGGAGCCTGGTCTATAGGAGATCGTAAACCTAAACCGGGCGAAGAACATGGCCCACCTTGCCTGACGCGGATTCAGTCTCCTAGCTGCCCAGATGTACTCCAGATTTCGATGGTCGGTCCAGATGAGAAAGGGGTGCTTAGCCCCCTCAAGCCAGTGTCGCCACACCCTCAAGGCTTTTACCACCGCTAGCAACTCCCTGTCCCCCACATCATAGTTACGCTCCGCCGAACTGAGCTTCTTCGAAAAGAAAGCACAGGGGTGGAGTTTCAATGGCGCACCCGAGCGCTGTGATAGCACGGCACCCACCCCAGCCTCGGATGCGTCCACCTCTACTATGAATGCTAGAGACGGGTCCGGATGCGCCAACACGGGTGCTTCGGTGAACAGCGCCTTCAACTTCTTGAAGGCTCCGTCCGCCTCCGTCGACCACTGCAAACGCACCGGCCCCCCCTTCAGCAATGAGGTAATGGGAGCCGCTACCTGGCCAAGACCCCGGATAAACCTCCGGTAGTAATGGGCAAAGCCTAAGAACCGCTGCACTTCCTTCACCGTGGTTGGAGTCGGCCAATTACGTACGGCCTTAACGCGGTCGCATTCCATCACCACCCCCATGGTGGAAATGCGATAACCCAGGAAGGAAACGGCTCGTTTGGAAAGCACACATTTCTCAGCCTTAATGTATAGGTCATGCTCCAGCAGTCTACCAAGCACCTTGCGCACCAGGGACACATGCGCGGAGTGGGTGGAGGAATATATCAGAATATCATCGATATAGACAATCACGCCCTGCCCGTGCAGGTCCCTGAGAATCTCGTCTACAAAGGAGTGAAAGACGGCTGGAGCACTCTTCAACCCATACAGCATGACGAGGTACTCATAATGGCCCGATGTGGTACTAAATGCGGTTTTCCACTCGTCTCCCTCCTTGATACGCACCAGGTTATACGCGCTCCTGAGATCCAGTTCTGTGAAGAACTTTGCTCCGTGAAATGATTCCACCGCCATAGCGATGAGAGGTAGCGGGTAACTAAACCCCACCGTGATCGCATTTAGACCTCTGTAATCAATGCACGGACGCAGACCTCCCTCCTTTTTCTTCACAAAAAAGAAACTCGAGGAGGCGGGTGAGATGGAGGGCCGAATGTACCCCTGTCCCAGAGATTCCGTGACATATGTCTCCATAGCCACCGTCTCCTCCTGTGACAAGGGGTACACGTGACTCTTGGGAAGCGCAGCGTTAACCTGGAGATCTATCGCACAATCCCCCTGTCGATGAGGTGGTAATTTGGTCGCCCTCTTTTTACAGAAAGCAATCGCCAAATCGGCGTATTCAGGGGGAATGCGCACGGTGGACACCTGGTCTGGACTCTCCACCGACGTGGCACCTATGGAAACTCCTAGACACTTCCCTGAACACTCCTCTGACCACCCCTGGAGAACCCCCTGTTTCCACGAAATCTGGGGATTGTGATCAGCCAGCCAGGGGACCCCCAGCACCACCGGAAACGCAGGCAAATCAATAAGGAAAAAACAAATCCGTTCCTTATGATTCCCCTGCGTCACCATGTCCAGTGGAACCGTAGACTCCCTGACTAGCCCTGACCCTAATGGTCGGCTATCTAGGGAGTGCACAGGGAAGGGAGAATCTATCGGCACTCGCGGATTGCCCAGCTTAATGGCAAGTCCGCGATCCATAAAGTTCCCAGCTGCGCCTGAATCGACTAGCGCCCTATGCTGGGAAGAGGGAAAAAAATCAGAAAACTAAATAGGTAAGAACACGTGACCAACAGGGGGATCTGGGTGAATCTGGTGCTGACTCACCTGGGGTGACCGAGAAGTGTTCTGCCTGCCCTCTCGACTCCCAGACTGGCTCTTCCAGCACCGGTCGGCCATGTGTCCTCTCCGACCACAGCTGGTGCAGGAGGAGCCACCTCCTCCGGTGCCCCTTGGCACAGCCCCCCCCACCTCCATCGGAGTAGGGGCGGGGGTGCACGGGGGTGGAACGGACAGGACCCTTTCCGAACGCCCGCGGGCAGCCAGCAGATTGTCCAGACGGATGGACATATCGATAAGCTCATCCAGGGACAGAGCGGTGTCTCGACAGGCTAGCTCCCTGCGGACGTCCGCCCGGAGACTGCACCGGTAATGGTCTATAAGGGCCCTGTCGTTCCACCCCGCCCCAGCAGCCAAGGTCCTGAACTCCAGCACGAAGTCCTGCGCGCTCCTCGTCTCCTGCCTGAGGTGGAACAGCCGCTCACCCGCCGCTCTTCCTTCCGGAGGGTGGTCGAACACGGCCCGAAAGCGGCGGGTGAACTCTGGGTAGTGGTCCCTCGCCGAGTCTGGACCATTCCAGACAGCATTTGCCCACTCCAGAGCTCGGCCCGTCAGGCAGGAAACGAGGGCACTCACGCTCTCCTCTCCCGAGGGAGCAGGTCTAACGGTGGCCAGGTACAGCTCGAGCTGGAGCAGAAATCCCTGGCACCCAGCCGCCGCTCCATCATACTCCCTCGGGAGCGCCAGACGAAGCGCGCCAGAGCCAGACGCAGTGGGAGGCGGAGGTGGCTGTGTCGGAGGAGCCTGAGGTGGAGAGAGGAGACCACTGGGAAGGGGGTTGGCCGCTGCTCCTGCTGACTCCATAGTCGAGGTGCGGGATTCTGTAATGCTCGGGCGTCGTGGGTGAGGAATCAAACGCAGGAAGCAGCGAATACAGGGTAGTGGCTTTTAATAGGCCAAATGGCAAAAACACAAGCCACCCCAAACAGTGATGAGAGCGCACACAAAACAAAGTGCCCCAAACACAGGGGGAAAAACACAGTCGGCGCAAAACCAACGCACTAGCGCAAAAACACAACCAGGGTGTACACAAGCATACAACAGATAAACGCAATCCCGCACAAAGAAAAGGCGGACCAGCTAATATAAATAGCCCCGCTAATCACCCCCACTCAGAACAGGTGCACACAATCACAAACAGGGGAAAAACAAAAAGGGAATCAGTGGCAGCTAATAGGCCGGTGACGACGACCGCCGAGTGCCACCCAAGCAGGAGGGGGCGCCACCGTCGGTGGGAATCATGACAGTAGGCTAATGTGCTGACTAGACATTATTAAATTATCTTTCACAGGTCATCATTCACTAATTATTCTGATTGACTGACTGTCCTCATCTACCCACAGGTCAAATCCTTCACAGATAGATGGATTTATAGACATCCCTTCATCCATCCCTCAGTATTTTGCTCTCTCTCCATTAGGTTGCCTCAGTGATCTGCATCTGTCCTAGTGCATCTGGAAATAATCTGAGTTATCTCCCTAAATAACACTGAATACTAATTTTCTAAAAGGTTGAATACATCTTAATTATTCAGTAACACTTATTGAAGAAGAAACAGAAGTAGGAGGATACTCATCAATGAGGTTTGTAACATTTTCTGGAAGAGTGCCTAATTCACATTTTTATATAAATAAAAACAGGTGAAGATTGAGTAGAGATTACCGGATTTGCTCACATTTTCCAGACCGGACCGGATTCCAATAACAGAATTAAATGCGCATGCAGGGGGGATTAACCAAATGACAATCGTCTCATGTGGCGTCATCTTGTAATGGTCATTGTGACGTCACAGCACTGGTGAGAAACCTCTTGGTGCCTTTAGTGTTGCGGAGACGGGGAGAGAGAGTAGACGGGACTCTGAGGGAGAGCGGATAGACCGGACTCCGTTGAGGGCAGCGCTGCGCAAACGGAAGTGATTTTTGGGCACAACATCACAAATGGGTCACGGAGGTTAGGCCTAATCAACTGTCAAATCAAATGATCATTATGCCCCTTCAACCGTCGTTATTTATCTGATGGTCTGAAGTCAAGACCTAGGTCGGAGGTCGTCTATAATTACCCTTTTTTGTTTTCTTCTTCCTTTGACATGGATCGCGCTGTAGCATAGGTTACTTCCCCCAGCTTTACAGAGAGTGAACATAACTCAATCCCACACAAACAAGTTCTCATTAAAATTGATTCATTATACATTTTCCCAAAGGAATGTACTTTTGGAGAAGTGATGCTGCTCTTGGAAATCTCGAGGTTGCCTTGTCCTGAGTAAATTGGTGAGTAACTGCTTATTTGGAGCTGGCTGGATGTTAGATAATTGATCTAGTTGTAACCCACATTCATTTTCACAAAGCATCCTAGCTAGGTATGTAAAAACATACACTGGGAAACTAGAATAGAATTGAATCAAATTGAAAATGATTCTATAGACTAGAATACAATAGAATTTAATAGAAGAGAATATGACTTCATTGTCTAGTCAGAGAAATCTGATGCCACAGCACATGCCTGTACATTCTATGGTGTTAAAGCATGTGAAAACACCACAGATGCTAATTCCCTCTATCAAGGAACCCTGGAAATGCATGTGAAAACACCATGAGAAGCAATTTAACCTCTATCAAGGAACCCTGGAAATGCATGTGAAAACACCATGAGAAGCAATTTAACCTCTATCAGGGAACCCTGGAAATGCATGTGAAAACACCATGAGAAGCAATTTAACCTCTATCAAGGAACCCTGGAAATGCATGTGAAAACACCATGAGAAGCAATTTAACCTCTATCAAGGAACCCTGGAAATGCATGTAAAAACACCATGAGAAGCAATTTAACCTCTATCAGGGAACCCTGCATTTAAAAGAGGCAGAGTAACACAAGTAACACAACATGATTATTATTTAAAATACTGTAACTATTAAACAGACTAACTATTAAGGAAAAATAGACAATCTGGTTCCATTTTGAGAACCACTATGTGTATGCTCACACTGTTCATGATTTGACGCTGATGAGGCTACATTGTCTCCTCTTTTCCTCTCCAGTGCAGATGGTAGGGAGAGTCGCCTCGGTCGGCCTGACACCAGTGCAGATGGTAGGGAGAGTCGCCTCGGTCGGCCTGACACCAGTGCTGATGGTAGGGAGAGTCGCCTCGGTTGGCCTGACACCAGTGCAGATGGTAGGGAGAGTCGCCTCGGTCGGCCTGACAACAGTGCAGAAGGTAGGGAGAGTCGCCTCGGTCGGCCTGACACCAGTGCAGATGGTAGGGAGAGTCGCCTCGGTCGGCCTGACACCAGTGCAGATGGTAGGGAGAGTCGCCTCGGTCGGCCTGACACCAGTGCAGATGGTAGGGAGAGTCGCCTCGGTCGGCCTGACACCAGTGCAGATGGTAGGGAGAGTCGCCTCGGTCGGCCTGTGACCAGTGCTGATGGTAGGGAGAGTCGCCTCGGTCGGCTTGAGACCAGTGCTGATGGTAGGGAGAGTCACCATCTGTCTGTCAGCTTGAGACCAGTGCTGATGGTAGGGAGAGTCACCTCGGTCAGCTTGAGACCAGTGCTGATTGTAGGGAGAGTCACCGTCTGTCTGTCAGCTTGAGACCAGTGCTGATGGTAGGGAGAGTCACCTCGGTCTGTCTGAGACCAGTGCTGATGGTAGGGAGAGTCACCTCGGTCAGCTTGAGACCAGTGCTGATGGTAAGGAGAGAGACCTTGGTCTGTCTGAGACCAGTGCTGATGGTAGGGAGAGTCACTTCGGTCAGCTTGAGACCAGTGCTGATGGTAGGGAGAGTCACCTCGGTCAGCTTGAGACCAGTGCAGATGGTAGGGAGAGTCGCCTCGGTCGGCCTGACACCAGTGCAGATGGTAGGGAGAGTCGCCTCGGTCGGCCTGTGACCAGTGCTGATGGTAGGGAGAGTCGCCTCGGTCGGCCTGACAACAGTGCAGAAGGTAGGGAGAGTCGCCTCGGTCGGCCTGACACCAGTGCAGATGGTAGGGAAAGTCGCCTCGGTCGGCCTGACACCAGTGCAGATGGTAGGGAGAGTCGCCTCGGTCGGCCTGACACCAGTGCAGATGGTAGGGAGAGTCGCCTCGGTCGGCCTGACACCAGTGCAGATGGTAGGGAGAGTCGCCTCGGTCGGCCTGTGACCAGTGCTGATGGTAGGGAGAGTCGCCTCGGTCGGCTTGAGACCAGTGCTGATGGTAGGGAGAGTCACCATCTGTCTGTCAGCTTGAGACCAGTGCTGATGGTAGGGAGAGTCACCTCGGTCAGCTTGAGACCAGTGCTGATTGTAGGGAGAGTCACCGTCTGTCTGTCAGCTTGAGACCAGTGCTGATGGTAGGGAGAGTCACCTCGGTCTGTCTGAGACCAGTGCTGATGGTAGGGAGAGTCACCTCGGTCAGCTTGAGACCAGTGCTGATGGTAAGGAGAGAGACCTTGGTCTGTCTGAGACCAGTGCTGATGGTAGGGAGAGTCACTTCGGTCAGCTTGAGACCAGTGCTGATGGTAGGGAGAGTCACCTCGGTCAGCTTGAGACCAGTGCTGATGGTAAGGAGAGAAACCTTGGTCTGTCTGAGACCAGTGCTGATGGTAAGGAGAGAGACCTTGGTCTGTCTGAGACCAGTGCTGATGGTAGGGAGAGTCACCTCGGTCTGTCTGAGACCAGTGCTGATGGTAGGGAGAGTCACCTCGGTCGGCCTGTGACCAGTGCTGATGGTAAGGAGAGAGACCTTGGTCTGTCTGAGACCAGTGCTGATGGTAGGGAGAGTCACCTTGGTCGGCCTGTGACCAGTGCTGATGGTAGGGAGAGTCACCTCAGTTGGCCTGTGACCAGTGCTGATGGTAGGGAGAGTCACCTCGGTCGGCCTGTGACCAGTGCTGATGGTAGGGAGAGTCACCTCGGTTGGCCTGTGACCAGTGCTGATGGTAGGGAGAGTCACCTCGGTCGGCCTGTGTCCAGTGCTGATGGTAGGGAGAGTCACCTTGGTCGGCCTGTGACCAGTGCTGATGGTAGGGAGAGTCACCTCGGTCGGCCTGTGTCCAGTGCTGATGGTAGGGAGAGTCACCTCGGTCGGCCTGAGACCAGTACTGATGGTAGGGAGAGTCACCTCGGTCGGCCTGTGACCCATCTACCTGTCTGTCTGTCCACAGGTCACATGAGATACAGAAGACAGAAGGACTCCTCTCACCCTGTACAGAGGCTGCAGTAGGAGATCTAAAACCTCTACTATCCCTGTGGGAATATGTGCAACCATCCACCTCTCCAGGACGAAGGATGTCAGAACTGATACAAAGTCTGGAACAATGCCAACCCCAGAGAGAGGCTGCCTAGAATGTCTTTTACCTTGTTGTTTTTTATTATCACGAGACACAAACAAACAAACTGTTATCAGAGATGTTTGTTTGGATGAAAGGGAGAAACCCCTAGAGGGCTTTCCTTCTGACCAGGTTCTTCTCTACACTATGAGCTGATTGACCCCTCTCTGCCCCGCCTCCACCCCCCCACACACACACAACTTGTCCCTCCCCTCCACCTCTCCCTCCCACCGACGATGGATCTGACGAATGACACCACGGTCATCACAGACAGCGACTTATTGGATGACTCCTCAACCCGTGTCCTGACTGGCTGTTTCCTCTCACTGCTCATCCTCTCCACGTTGCTCGGCAACATCCTTGTGTGTGCCGCCGTCACCAAGTGCCGTCACCTGCGTTCCAAAGTCACCAACTTCTTTGTGATCTCGTTGGCCGTCTCCGACCTCCTGGTCGCTGTACTGGTGATGCCGTGGAAGGCCGTGACGGAGGTCGCAGGGTTCTGGCCGTTTGGCTCGTTCTGCGATACTTGGGTGGCGTTCGACATCATGTGCTCCACGGCATCCATCTTGAACCTGTGTGTGATCAGCGTGGACCGTTACTGGGCAATATCCAGCCCGTTCCGCTATGAGAGGAACATGACTCCTAAAGTGGCGTTTGTGATGATCAGCGTGGCCTGGACGCTCTCCGTCCTCATCTCCTTCATCCCCGTCCAGCTCAACTGGCACAAAGCCCAGACCCTTTCCTCTACATCCATCACTACCTCCACAACTACCCCCTACGGCCTCCAGGCCCCCCCAGACTCCTCTAACCCTGTTGGGGATATCAACACACATCAGGCCCCCCGGGACTTTGACAACTGTCACTTCAGCCTGAACCGGACCTACGCCATCTCTACCTCTCTGATCAGCTTCTATATCCCAGTGATCATCATGGTGGTCACCTACACCCAGATCTACCGCATCGCCCACCGTCAGATCAGATGCATCGCCACCCTAGAACGAGCCGCAGAGAGCGCCAAGAACCGACACAACAGCATGGGAGAAGGCGGCGGAGAATCCAGCATCTCCGAATCGGAGAGCTCGTTCAAGATGACGTTCAAACGGGAGACAAAGGTCCTGAAGACGCTGACTCTGATCGTGGGCGTGTTCGTGTGCTGCTGGCTGCCCTTCTTCATCCTGAACTGCATGGTGCCGTTCTGTGAGCTGTCACCCCCCGGTGGCGCGGCCTCCTTCACCTGTATCAGTCCCACTACGTTTGATGTGTTTGTGTGGTTCGGGTGGGCCAATTCTTCCATCAACCCCATCATATATGCCTTCAACCCAGACTTCCGCAAGGCATTTTCTATCCTCCTGGGCTGCCACAGATTCTGTCCCGGAGATCACGGCATGGGCGCATTCAGTCTCAGTAAGAAGTGAGCTCAGAGCCTTAGAATTCCCAGTGGTAGTAATAAAAAACATACATGGACAACATCTGCTGAGACACTGGTCTCAGAAGAGGACCTACAGTACCAGCTGTCATGAACGTCAGAGAACAATAGCATGCCATTGTCTGGTGCATTGTATCGCCATAAGCAAGCAGTGTAAGCAGTACAACCTTGGTGTAAAAGGTTTGTTGTTGTCATTGAGGGTGCCGCCAACTTGTGCAGTGTCACTGGGCATAACTGAAATGGCACTGCAATAAGAGTCGAGTGACCCTTTGCAGTGTCCCTGACTGTGCAGTGAATGCAGTACGTTTAGTGACACATTGTCTCTATGGAGTAGAGCCCCAGACTCTGACCCAGTGATCCAGTGACTGCAGCCTATAGCGAGTCAGGACCCCAGACTCTGACTCAGTGATCCAGTGACTGCAGACTATAGCGAGTCAGGGCCCTAGACTCTGACCCAGTGATCCAGTGACTGCAGCCTATAGCGAGTCAGGACCCCAGACTCTGACTCAGTGATCCAGTGACTGCAGCCTATAGCGAGTCAGGACCCCAGACTCTGACTCAGTGATCCAGTGACTGCAGACTATAGCGAGTCAGGACCCCAGACTCTGACTCAGTGATCCAGTGACTGCAGACTATAGTGAGTCAGGGCCCTAGACTCTGACCCAGTGATCCAGTGAGTCCAGGGACTGCAGACTATAGTGAGTCAGGACCCGACTCTGACCCAGTGATCCAGTGACTGCAGCCTAGAGCGAGTCAGGGCCCCAGACTCTGACCCAGTGATCCAGTGACTGCAGCCTAGAGCGAGTCAGGGCCCCAGACTCTGACCCAGTGATCCAGTGACTGCAGACTATAGCGAGTCAGGGCCCCAGACTCTGACCCAGTGATTCAGTGATCCAGTGATTGCAGCCTATAGTGAGTCAGGACACCAGACTCTGACCCAGTGATCCAGTGATCCAGGAACTGCAGACTATAGTGAGTCAGGACCCCAGACTCTGACCCAGTGATCCAGTGACTGCAGACTGTAGTGCCCTTGGCCCCAGTAGAGATTAAAAAGGGTGAAGGATTTGATATTAAGACTGTGTGTGACAGAGTACAGGAAGAGAGAGAGTGGTGCTAACTATACTCTGAAATGGATAATCCACAGACTGGGCAGGCAACACACACGAACACGTACGCTCACCCACACACATACACACACGCTCACGCACACGCGCACACACATAGTGACCACTACAGATCTCAAACGTCATAGGGGTTTAAGACTCAAACCAAATCATATTTATGTATGAACATAAACATGTGAATCAATCCAGAAGTGACTTAGAAACTGCTCTACTGAAGCAGCTCGAACGATTTCAGACTGTCCAGTAGAGATTGATATTGTGTGCTTTATTGTGAATTTAACAGAATGTTAAAAAAGAGGTCACTTTATTAGAAAAGTGAAGAAATGTAATACAGTACTTCAAGAAAATATATTATTCTTTACAATGTCTTCTCTTGCAAACAGTAACTTTGATTGTGTTTTTGTTAAAGTTCCTACCGATACTGCCATTGTTTTAATTGATGGGGGAACACCAAATGACGGTCAACTGAATCATTTTTCTAATGATGGTAATGAAATTCAGAAAGCTTAAGGCTATTTCATAACAAACAACAATTTCATTTGGACCGCCATTTTAAATCCCTCTCCAAAGTGTTTTACCTTATTAATGAGCTACTCATCTTGCATTGTGTCTGTGGCTTTTCCAAAGCAATGCCAGGTGTCCCAACAAGCTCTCATAGTCTCACTGCAGAATGAGACGTTCAGCCACGTTCTCCAAACGTGTCAAATTTCGAAGTATTTTTCCTGCTGCTCTGTATCATTCCATTTCTACAAATGTCAACTTTCGAAGTTAAGGGTTAAGTTTAAACACTAATTTGGAATGGTTAAGGTAAGGGTTAAGGTTTTGGATAGGGTTCAAACATTAAGTTTAGACACTAACATGCTGACCAGACCGCTCGTGTGCTCGAGCCATCGCACGCATGTTGATTTTGTCCACCCACACCAGATGCGATCAGGACATGCTATTTGAAATATCAAAACGAACTCCGAACCAAGTATATTAATTTGGGGACAGGTCGAAAAACATTAAACATTTATGGCAATTTAGCTAGCTAGCTTGCTGTTGCTAGTGAATTTGTCCTGGTATATAATCATTAGGGATGGGTATCGTTAAGATTTTAACGGTATTACTACTCTTACCGATACTGCTTATCGATCCGGTACTTTAACGGTAATTCTTATCGGTTCTTTTTGTTATATTTTACAAAAAAAACCAGAAACAAATTAAGAACAGAATTAACATCGCTTTATTTTCTGAAATGTAAAATAAATATAATAAACAATTATTTACAGCAAAAGAAACAGCAATGTTTGAACAAATCACTATTATAGACTCCAATATTTTCCTGCAAAAGAAAAAACAGTGGTATAGAACAACATGGGTGGCGCCTGCAGGTAGGCTGCAACAGGACTAACAGTTCTTAGCAGTTCTTCTGGAGAAAGATAAACATATTTTCCTTCTCTGGCAGAAGTCGGGACCTCTCCTGGCTTATTGTGTTCCTGCAGTCGAAAATACCCTCTCGCTAGGGGTGGAGGAGGCTTGAGCACAGAGGTAGTTTGTTGCAATGTTTGTGAGGAGGGGCAGAGTAGCTCTCTTCTCCCACCACCACATCACAGGATCTTCAGCCATGCGGATGGGAGGCAGGCCTTTGTAGAGCTCGACCTCTAGGTCAACACGCTCGCTGAGGGTGAGGGACGAGGTGTCCTGTTGGATCGTCAATCCCTGTCCTCCTCTGAGAACAGCTCCACCAAGGCATTCCTTGTTTTGTACAATGGAGGGACTGTCTCCTCCATTTCCTCTCCTTCTCCTTCAGACTCCTCCTCCTGTTGCTGGTGCTCTGTGTCTGTCTGCTCTGGCTCCTCTGACAGCCCTGATGTTGCTCCTGTCACATCAGCCTCAACAGTTGTCTTCCTCAGCCTGTCCCAGATGGCGTCACTCAACGGCCTCCCTTTATATTTGGGGTCCATTGCTGCGGCCTCGTGCAGGAAGACTTGAATGTCCTCATCCTGATAGCGCTCGGAGAGGTTCTCCCACACCTTCTCTTTGATGGTTTCCACAAACATTGTATCTTCATGCTTCACAGTGAAGTGCTCTTCCAGTTTGTGGAGGATGGATATGATCTGTCCACAGGGGCATTCTTTTCACATAACACACACAGTGTGGATGTATGGAGGATTCTCATGAGCTGGACAAACTCCTCAGCCTTATGGAAGTCCTCATCCTTCAGGCGGTCCAGGTTGGCCTTGGTCAGAGCAAGTTCCATCTGGTCTTGAAATCAAGGATGAGTGAGTGTTGAGGAAGGCCTGAAACAACAAAAAACATCATTTAATTACTGCACACTTGAATATTGAATTAAATTGTTAAATGTGGGAATTTCTAAATAATACTTTAATAGATTGAACTGGCTTCTCACCAAGGAGCTGCTGCTTTTCCTTCAAGACTGTTTTGGACATCGAGGATCTCTTGAACCACATGACCAACTCTGATTGGGGCTGGACATCGAGGATCTCTTGAACCACATGACCAACTCTGATTGGGGCTGGACATCGAGGATCTCTTGAACCACATGACCACTGCTCTGATTTGGGCTGCCCATTTATCAATGGAAGTTATATGGTAGATTTTCTGTGCTGCCAGATTCAATGTGTGTGCAATCATCCTATTTTTAAGATGTGTAGCCTCTTGATGGCAACATCCATATTGCAAGCATTATCAACAGTCACAGCTACAGTCTTGCTCGGCTCTATCTCAAACTCTTCCAGAATGTCTGAGATCTCCTCTGCCACTACTTCGCCAGTTTGTGATTTGTACACTGCCCTGGTGTGGAAGACCTTCTGTTTTACACTGCCCTGGTGTGGAGGACCTTCTGTTTTACACTGTCCTGGTGTGGAGGACCTTCTGTTTTACACTGTCCTGGTGTGGAGGACCTTCTGTTTTACACTGCCCTGGTGTGGATGACCTTCTGTTTTACACTGCCCTGGTGTGGAGGACCTTATGTTTTACACTGCCCTGGTGTGGAGGACCTTCTGTTTTACACTGCCCTGGTGTGGAGGACCTTCTGTTTTACACTGCCCTGGTGTGGAGGACCTTCTGTTTTACACTGTCCTGGTGTGGAGGACCTTCTGTTTTACACTGCCCTGGTGTGGAGGACCTTCTGTTTTACACTGCCCTGGTGTGGAGGACCTTCTGTTTTACACTGTCCTGGTGTGGAAGACCTTCTGTTTTACACTGCCCTGGTGTGGAGGGACCTTCTGTGTTACACTGCCCTGGTGTGGATGACCTTCTGTTTTACACTGTCCTGGTGTGGAGGACCTTCTGTTTTACACTGCCCTGGTGTGGAGGACCTTCTGTTTTACACTGCCCTGGTGTGGAGGACCTTCTGTTTTACACTGCCCTGGTGTGGAGGACCTTCTGTTTTACACTGCCCTGGTGTGGAAGACCTTCTGTTTTACACTGCCCTGGTGTGGAAGACCTTCTGTTTTACACTGTCCTGGTGTGGAGGACCTTCTGTTTTACACTGCCCTGGTGTGGAGGACCTTCTGTTTTACACTGCCCTGGTGTGGAGGACCTTCTGTTTTACACTGCCCTGGTGTGGAGGACCTTCTGTTTTACACTGTCCTGGTGTGGAGGACCTTCTGTTTTACACTGCCCTGGTGTGGAAGACCTTCTGTTTTACACTGCCCTGGTGTGGAGGACCTTCTGTGTTACACTGCCCTGGTGTGGAGGACCTTCTGTTTTACACTGCCCTGGTGTGGAGGACCTTCTGTTTTACACTGCCCTGGTGTGGAGGACCTTCTGTTTTACACTGCCCTGGTGTGGAGGACCTTCTGTTTTACACTGTCCTGGTGTGGAGGACCTTCTGTTTTACACTGTCCTGGTGTGGATGACCTTCTGTTTTACACTGCCCTGGTGTGGAGGACCTTCTGTTTTACACTGTCCTGGTGTGGAGGACCTTCTGTTTTACACTGCCCTGGTGTGGAGGACCTTCTGTTTTACACTGTCCTGGTGTGGAGGACCTTCTGTTTTACACTGCCCTGGTGTGGAGGACCTTCTGTTTTACACTGCCCTGGTGTGGAGGACCTTCTGTTTTACACTGCCCTGGTGTGGATGACCTTCTGTTTTACACTGCCCTGGTGTGGAGGACCTTCTGTTTTACACTGTCCTGGTGTGGAGGACCTTCTGTTTTACACTGCCCTGGTGTGGAGGACCTTCTGTTTTACACTGCCCTGGTGTGGATGACCTTCTGTTTTACACTGCCCTGGTGTGGATGACCTTCTGTTTTACACTGCCATGGTGTGGAGGACCTTCTGTTTTACACTGCCATGGTGTGGAGGACCTTCTGTTTTACACTGCCCTGGTGTGGAGGACCTTCTGTTTTACACTGCCCTGGTGTGGAGGACCTTCTGTTTTACACTGCCCTGGTGTGGATGACCTTCTGTTTTACACTGTCCTGGATGACCTTCTGTTTTACACTGCCCTGGTGTGGAGGACCTTCTGTTTTACACTGCCCTGGTGTGGAAGACCTTCTGTTTTACACTGCCCTGGTGTGGAGGACCTTCTGTTTTACACTGCCCTGGTGTGGAGGACCTTCTGTTTTACACTGCCCTGGTGTGGAGGACCTTCTGTTTTACACTGCCCTGGTGTGGATGACCTTCTGTTTTACACTGTCCTGGTGTGGAGGACCTTCTGTTTTACACTGCCCTGGTGTGGAGGACCTTCTGTTTTACACTGTCCTGGTGTGGAGGACCTTCTGTTTTACACTGTCCTGGTGTGGAGGACCTTCTGTTTTACACTGCCCTGGTGTGGAAGACCTAATGTTTTACACTGCCCTGGTGTGGAAGACCTAATGTTTTACACTGTCCTGGCTTGTGTAGTGCACTGTAACAGTAGATGGTGGTCCTGACAGAGGCTGGTCCACCTGTCTGATGTGATGGCCAGCTTTGGCACGTCCTTTAGCTCAGTGATCACAGCTCAGTGATCACAGCTCAGTGATTACTATTTGGGGTTGAGTGCCTTGCTCATCTCCCTACATTAAAAAAAAGAGTTTGTGTCAAATTATCATTATTGAATTATTGTGTTGTTGTGTATTGTATTGTGGAATGATGGGACTAACATACAACCCTTTTATACTACTATATCTAAACATTAATACAACTCAATATATACTGACAGAGTGTTACCTAAAGACCTTGGACTCCACTGTTGCAAAGGGGTGTAGGCCTTTCACTGTGAACTTGGTCATGGCTAGGTGGCTACCCGGCTACCCTCTCCTCAGTCATCCTCCCACTAGCTGCCAGCATGAAGGAGCTTTGGGCTTGTCTTTGGCTTGGAACAGAGGTATTAGAGGGAGGAGTGGGTTGGTTCATTGTAGCTGCAACTTTAACAAAAAAGTTGCAAGATCTTTAAATGGGTGATTGAATTTCTGAACGCACCCATAGCAAGAAAATCAACTGGCTAATGGTTCCTTTTGATCAGGAACCCATGTTCTCATAATCTAGTTAACTCAGTGTGTGGGATCTAGACTGCTAGCATACATACCTAACGTAGATCGAGGAGCTAGGCAGTCAAACTGTTTCTCTGCCTGTACATGATGCACTTTCCATAGATGTTTGGACAGATTGCTCATGTTTCTGCCCTTACGAGAAAAAGTAATGGTGCACTTGTGGCAATGAGCATCGTCAGCATCGACTCTGGTGAAGTGTAACCACCCTTTTAAACATTTTGTTCTCTCCGCCATCGTCACTAATTAAGAGCAGGGTCTTTTGTGTGTGTGTGTGTGTGTGTGTGTGTGTGTGTGTGTGTGTGTGTGTGTGTGTGTGTGTGTGTGTGTGTGTGTGTGTGTGTGTGTGTGTGTGTGTGTGTGTGTGTGTGTGTGTGTGTGTGTGTGTGTGTGTGTGTGTGTGTGTGTGTGTGTGTGTGTGCTGTAGCATGAGAGATCTCTCTTCTGGATTGGGAATAGAAAAAAATGCATCATAGACGAATGTCTTCATTTTATTGCAAATTAGAAACGGTTGGTGAGAAAATGTACAAGATAACGTTTATGTAGCAATAATAAATAGGACATGTCTTTTCTTAATTTCTCCAGTACCGAAAGCAGAACCCATAACGTCAGAGCTTATCCATACTACGGTCTTTCATAATTTAGCCCCGGGGCCCGTTTAATACCGGGTTTTGGTACCCATCCCTAATAATCATTGGGTTGTTAATTGATCTAAAATGCACAAGGTCCTCTACTCCGACAATTAATCCACAGATAAAAGGGTAAACCTAGAGTTTCTAGTAATCTCTCCTCCTTCGGTCTTCTTCTTCTGTGGACTTTATATGGAGGTTGGCAACCAACTTTAAGGTGCATTACCACTACCAACTGGACTGGAGTGTGGACCTCAGTTCATCTTTCAATCACCCACGTGGGTATATGCTCCTAAAACCCAATGAGGAGATAGGAGAGGCGGGACTTGCAGCGCATCAAGCGTCACAAATAGAATAAAGTTCTATTTTAGCGCCTGCTACGAAGACGCTCATTGACGCGCACAAGCAGTGTGGGTGCAATGATTGAATAACATGTGTGTGTAAATATATTCTGCAACACTTGCGCAAGCGACGCAAGCGGTGTGGTCAGCATGTCATTCTGAATGGTTAAGGTTAAGGGTTAAGTTTTGGGATAGGGTTCAAACATTAAGTTTAGGCACTCATTCTGAATGGTTAATTAAGGGTTAAGGTTTGGAATATGGTAATTTTATTTTTAAGTCTTCACAACTGGGATAAACAAGCAGCCTTCTAATCCAGAGCCATGAGTCATGGGATTACGGCCATCTGCCACCCCAGTCTACAACACCCTAGAAAAACCCAAGCCCACTTGATTGTAATAGCCACCCCAGTCCACAACACCCTAGAAAAACCCAAGTCTACTTGATGGTAATAGTGCTCACTGTTGCCCCTAGTGGCCGGTTTTGAAGGCATTTCTCGACGTCCTCAGGACATGGATAGACGTCCAGTTTCTACGTCAATCTTGAACGACCTCACTGGGTGGCCAGCTATTACATAGTCATTTTTAGGAATTTTTGAAAAACTTTTGTGTCATGTCTGAATTTCTTATAACAACTTTCCCTTCATTAACTAGAGGTGAAATGATTTCAAACAAACTACCGTGTGATTGTCATGAAACCGACATGGAGCCGAGAGTTGGAGTCTGTGTCCCAAATGACACCCTATTCACTATACTGTATAGTGTATTACTTTTGACCACGGCCCATGGGGCTCTAGTATAAAGTAGTGCACTATAATAGGGAATAGGACGCCATTTGTTTATTACCTCACTAAAACCAATAGTTGTTATCTAGACTGGAAGCATCTCATTGTAGATCCTATAACAGCTATGTGTCTGTGTGTCAGTATACAGCTATTCTTTCTGAATAAATATTATAGATGGGTTTTCATTTTCATCATATGGCCTCTATCTGCGGTAAATGTATTATTGCTAAGGCCTATCCCTGATCCTCACTGATTGGAAGTTCAGTGAAGTAGCTTTGTCCATAGGGCAGGAGCCTATCTCCTGTTTCTGTAGCGTGAGGCAGCTTGATGTACCACCCCCTGGACAGGGCACTAGTCTTTTGCAGGGCTCTACCCCCAATCCGTCATCTCCAGCCATAGTGAATAATGTGGATCACTGAATAAGAGTTAAAAGCAATAGTCACCGGAACGACATTCACTTTGGATTACAGGTTAGTCACTCTGAAGTTAATGTCATACCTCCAATGTTATTTAATCTGACGAGAGGAGCTCTCTGTTTCACGGCCAAAGCTTCCCTCATACTGTACTGTAGACAGTACACACACATACACACACACACACACACACACAACACGCATGCACACACACCACACACACACATCGGAGCACAGTTCAGCAGTGGGATGACAGAGCTGTCCAGTGTTCTGATGTAGGCTCAGTACTGCCCTTGCCTCAGTGTCAGCAGAATGTCCTGAAGCGTGCTGGGGGCAGTAATAGAGGGACACAGCAAGGGGACAGCAATTAATGTGATTGACATCATTCAGAGTGATGGCTGGTGCCCTGAACTGAACTAGTGAGGGAGGGATGGAGAAAGGGAGGGAGGAAGGAAGGAGGGGGAAGGGAGGCAGGCAGGGTGGGAGAGATACATTGATGATGATGACACCTGTTTCTGTCTGTTTCTCTGGGTCCATCTCAAGTAGAACCCTGTTCCCTATAAAGTTTGTCTGTTTCTCTGGGTCCATCTCAAGTAGAACCCTGTTCCCTATAAAGTTTGTCTGTTTCTCTGGGTCCATCTCAAGTAGAACCCTGTTCCCTATAAAGTTTGTCTGTTTCTCTGGGTCCATCTCAAGTAGAACCCTGTTCCCTATAAAGTTTGTCTGTTTCTCTGGGTCCATCTCAAGTAGAACCCTGTTCCCTATAAAGTTTGTCTGTTTCTCTGGGTCCATCTCAAGTAGAACCCTGTTCCCTATAAAGTTTGTCTGTTTCTCTGGGTCCATCTCAAGTAGAACCCTGTTCCCTATAAAGTTTGTCTGTTTCTCTGGGTCCATCTCAAGTAGAACCCTGTTCCCTATAAAGTTTGTCTGTTTCTCTGGGTCCATCTCAAGTAGAACCCTGTTCCCTATAAAGTTTGTCTGTTTCTCTGGGTCCATCTCAAGTAGAACCCTGTTCCCTATAAAGATTGTCTGTTTCTCTGGGTCCATCTCAAGTAGAACCCTGTTCCCTATAAAGTTTGTCTGTTTCTCTGGGTCCATCTCAAGTAGAACCCTGTTCCTTATAAAGATTGTCTGTTTCTCTGGGTCCATCTCAAGTAGAACCCTGTTCCCTATAAAGTTTGTCTGTTTCTCTGGGTCCAACTCAAGTAGAACCCTGTTCCCTATAAAGTTTGTCTGTTTCTCTGGGTCCATCTCAAGTAGAACCCTGTTCCCTATAAAGTTTGTCTGTTTCTCTGGGTCCATCTCAGACAAACTTTATATAACCCTGTTCCCTATAAAGTTTGTCTGTTTCTCTGGGTCCATCTCAAGTAGAACCCTGTTCCCTATAAAGATTGTCTGTTTCTCTGGGTCCATCTCAAGTAGAACCCTGTTCCCTATAAAGATTGTCTGTTTCTCTGGGTCCATCTCAAGTAGAACCCTGTTCCCTATAAAGTTTGTCTGTTTCTCTGGGTCCATCTCAAGTAGAACCCTGTTCCCTATAAAGTTTGTCTGTTTCTCTGGGTCCATCTCAAGTAGAACCCTGTTCCCTATAAAGTTTGTCTGTTTCTCTGGGTCCATCTCAAGTAGAACCCTGTTCCCTATAAAGATTGTCTGTTTCTCTGGGTCCATCTCAAGTAGAACCCTGTTCCCTATAAAGATTGTCTGTTTCTCTGGGTCCATCTCAAGTAGAACCCTGTTCCCTATAAAGATTGTATTTTTCTCTGTCTGCATTCCAAGTAGAACCCTGTTCCCTATAAAGTGCACTGCCTTTGACCAGGGCCCATAAGGTGCAATTTGGGATGCAGACTGTCTCTGTCACAGCCTCTCTTTCTCTCTCTCTCTCTCTCAGGCAAAGTCAGTCCTTTCAATATCCTGACCCAGAACCCTATAACACTTTTGTTGAGTGTAACGGCTGTCGGGAGAGAGAGTAGACCAAGGTGCAGCGGAGTTAGTGTTCATCTTGAAATGTAATTAGAACAAAAAGAGAACACTACAACTGAACAAAAACACGACAGCCAAACAGTCCTGTTAGGAAATGATCTAAACAGAAACACACTAAACAGAAACAATTACCCACAAAACCCAAAGGAAAAACATGCTCCTTATGTGTGACTCCCAATCAGCAACAACAAACTTCAGCTGTGCCTGATTGGGAGCCACACACGGCCCAAAACAAAGAAATACAAAAAACCTAGAAAACGAACATAGAACGCCCACCCAATGTAACACCCTGGCCTACCCAAAATAAAGAACAAAAAACCCTCTCTATGGCCAGGGCGTTACATTGAGTGAGTCTTTAGCCCCGTTAATACCTTTGTTATTTGGTACAATCAGAATGAAGACAAGATCAGGACACATGTTCGAAGCAGGAATAAACAAGGACGACAGGTGAACCTGAGTTCATGAGGCATCTATAAGTTATATTCTTTAAGAATCAATGGTTATACATAATTCATTTGAAAGTATTTTTTTTTACATTTAGTAACTGCAGATTTGCCCCTTTAAAGGAAGTGGATTTTCTATTACAATCATTCACCCCAGTAACTCACACCTCTCCACTTCCTCCCTCTTATGTCAAAGCTCTGCGGTGTGATCCCAAGGGGTGCCAATTCGCACCCTATTCCGTGTATAGTGCCGTGCTTTTGACCTATGGGTATACCATATACAGTGCCTCCTCACCAATCTACACACAATACCCCATAATGAAAAATCAAAAAACAGGTTTATAGAAATCTTTGCAAATTTATAAAAAAATAAAAAACAGAAATACCTTATTTACGTAAGCAGTCAGACCCTTTGCTATGAGACTCGAAATTGAGATCAGGTGTTTCCATTGATTATCCTTGAGATGTTTCTAGAATTTGATTGGACTCTACCTGTGGCAAATTCTATTGATTGGACATGATTTGGAAAGTCACGTACCTGTCTATATAAGGTCTCACAGTTGACAGTGCACGTCAGAGCAAAGACCAAGCCATGAGGTTGAAGGAATTGTCCGGAGAGCTCCAAGACAGGATTGTGTCAAGGCACAGATCTGGGGAAGGGTACCAAAACATTTCTGCAGCATTGAAGGTCCCCAAGAACACAGTGGCCTCCATCATTCTGTCATACCTTGTCTAGTTAAATAAAGGTTAAAGAAAAAATATATAAAACAATGACTGTCCTAGTGTGATCCAAATGGGCAGATCAGGTTTGCAATGAATAAACTTCTACCAGACCCCTCTCACCCGCAGAGGAGAGGAGGGAACTGGTGTGGGGGTTTTGACACCTCACGCCCTGTTGTAAATTTAAGTAGAAGAGGCTTCTCTTTTCCCCTCTAGTATTGGCAAAAGGAATGTACTTTGTTAACAGACTGTTTTCCTGTCAGAGAACTAATGTCATATTGGTTTTTATTTTGGGATGTCATTAAAAATGGTATAAAGCAAATACTGTAACTTGGAAAGTATATCCCTTTTATCTGTCAAGTTTCCATCCAATACATCGTGCATATAATGTAAAACATGTAGAAAGTATTTTTGTTAAGATAGGAATGTGATTTTAGGAGGTATAAGAGAATATATCCCTATAAACTGTTCATAGTAAGTAGCCACGCCCCGAGTGAGGTGTGTCAGACTGACAGAACCGTCCCCTTCGGACAGAGTGCTTTAAAGGCTTGGTAATGAAATTAACATTAGACCAGGAAACGTGAGGCGGGAGCTACACGTTTGAAATGGTTGGAACTTTGAACCTCAACACGAGGTGAAGAAATAAACTCACCTTCCTTTAGACCAGAAAGGCGGCGAGCTGCAACTCATGTCCAAAGTGATCAA
The DNA here is from genome assembly GCF_965601325.2 of Salmo salar. Taxonomy (NCBI): domain Eukaryota; kingdom Metazoa; phylum Chordata; class Actinopteri; order Salmoniformes; family Salmonidae; genus Salmo; species Salmo salar. Next base: position 13,708,146 of record NC_138295.1, read on the forward strand.
AATCCTGAATACCGACACGAGGGGGAAAACAAACTCCCCTCTAAGACAATCACTGGTACAGCTGATTAGCTGTCTTGAGCCAAATATCTAGAAAGGCGATCTAAGTGAGACTATCCTACTACGCTCATCACCAATGGGAACCGTCGACATGGCTGGCTAGAGTGAACAACAGTAGAAGACGGGAAAGGGGAGACCCCTTTCGGACAATCAGAGCCATACAAGCTTGCTGCTGAAAGGCCAATAACCTTCCTAAGGAGGGCTGGTTCCGACAGAGATAAACACAGTGAACAAAGGCATTCACACGTGTATACATTCATGACTTCTTATTCCAAACGAGCAGCGGTTTGTGTGCAAAGTATATGATTACTGTGAGAATAGCTGTAAAATGTATCCACGATAAGTGTCCCTTTTTCTCACCCCCTCTTCAGTTTCTGTGTAACAAGCTTCCATATGAAACCCGATGGTCACTCTGACAGAGCTCCAGAGTTCCTCTGTGGGGATGGGATAACCTTCTAGAAGGACAACCATCTCTGCAGCACTCCACCAATCAGGCCTTTTTGGTAGAGTGGCCAGACAGAAGCCATTCCTCAGTAAAAGGCACATTACAACCCGCTTGGAGTTTGCCAAAAGGCACCTTAAGACTCTCAGACAATGAGAAACAAGTTTCTCTGGTCAGATGAAACCAAGATTGAACTATGTGGCCTGAATGCCAAGTGTCACATCTGGAGGAAACGTGGCACCATCCCTACGGTGAATCATGGGGGTGGCAGCATCATGCTGTGGGGAAGTTTTTCAGCGTCAGGGACTGGGAGACTAGTCAGGTGGAGGGAAAGATGAATGAAGCAAAGTACAGAGAGATACTTGATGAAAACCTGCTCTAGAGCACTCAGGACCTCAGACTGGGGTGAAGGTTCACCTTCCAACAGGACAACGACCCTAAGCACACAGCCAAGATAACGAGTGGCTTCGGGACAAGTCTCTGAATGTCTTTGAGTGGCCCAGCCAGAGCCCAGACTTGAACCCAATCAAACATCTCTGGAGAGACCTGAAAATAGCTGTGCAGCAACGCTCCCCATCCAACCTGACAGAGCTTGAGAGGATCTGCAGAGGAGAATGGGAGAAACTCCCGGAATACAGGTGTGCCAATCTTATAGCGTCATACCCAAGAAGACTTGAGGCTGTAATCGCTGCCAAAGGTGCTGCAATAAAGTACTGAGTAAAGGGTCTGAATACTTATGGAAATTTTACATGTCAGTTTTTTATAAATTAGCAATAATGTCTAAAAACCTGTTTTGCTTTGTCATTATGGGTATTGTGTGTAAATTGATGAGGGGAAACAAATATTTAATCACTTTTGTAATGTAAGAAAATGTGGAAAAAGTCAAGGTGTCTGAATACTTTCCAACATGCAGCAATTGTAACGATTTCACTGAGTTAGAGTACATATGAGTAAATCAGTCACTTGAAATAAATGTATTCGGCCCTAATAATGGATTTCACATGAATGAGCATGGGTGGGCCTGGGAGGGCATAGGCTCATCCACTGGGGAGCCAGGCCCAGCCAATCAGAATTAGTTTTTCCCCACAAAAGAGCTTTTTTACAGACAGAAATAGTCCTCAGTTTCATCAGTTGTCCAGGTGGCTGGTCTCAGACGATCCCGCAGATGAAGAAGACGGATGTTGAGGTCCTGGGCTGACGTAGTTACACGTGGTCTGCGGGTGTGAGGCTGGTTGGACGTACTGCCAAATGCTGTAAAATGACGTTAGAGGCAGCTTATAGTAGAGAAATTAACATTAAATTCTCTAGCAACAGCTCTGGTGGACATTCCTGCAGTCAGCATGCCAATTGCACTCTCCCTCAAAACTTGAGACATCTGTGGCATTGTGTTGTGTGAAAAAACTGCACATTTTAGAGTGACATTTTATTGTCCCCAGCACAAGGTGCACCTGTGCAATGATCCTGCTGTTTAATCAGCTTGTTGATATGCCACACCTATCAGGTGGATAGATTATCTAGGCAAGGAAACATTTTTACTAACAGGGACATTAACCATTTTGTGCACATTTTTTCTGAGAAATTATCTTTTGTGCGTATATAACATTTCTGGGATCTTTAATTTCAGTTAATGAAACATGGGACCAACACTTTACATGTTGTGTTTATATTTTTATTCAGTATCTATCCAGGTGAATCCAGGTGAAAGCTATGATCCCTTATTGATGTCACTTGTTAAATCAACTTCAATCAGAGTAGCGGAAAGGGAGGAGACAGGTTAAAAACTGCTTTAGGTATAACTTCCGGTGAAACTGGAGGGCACGCAATTCAAATAAATAATCATTAATATATTGGATTTTAAACATTTATGTACGTATATGTAACAGTTGTCTTCAAGAATGGACCAAGGCGCAGCGGGAATGTGGATACTCATATTTTAATTCAAAACAGTAAGGCATCCACAGGAAAAACAATAAACAAGACAGCAACAGTTTTGCAGGCTATCAAACGCAGTGCAAAAACAACTACCCACAACCCCAAAGCAAAACACACACTCCTATATAGGACTCCCAATCAAAGGCAACTCAACACACCTGCCTTCAATTGGGAGTCCCAATCACCAACACAACACGCCCTCTGCTGGTCAGGACATGACAATATAAGCGTCTTATATCGGCTGAAAGCTTAAATTCTTGTTAATCTAACTGCACTGCCCGATCTACAGTAGCTATTACAGAGAAAACATGCCATGCGATTGTTTGAGGACGGCGCCCCAGATCAAAATATTTTTCCACCGGCACAGGTTTCATACATTCACAAATAACGATGAAATATTCACTTACTTTAAAAAAATATTCCTCTGACTTGTCATCAAAAGGGTCCCAGCTATAACATGTAGTGCGTTTTGTTAGATAAAATCCTTCTTTATATCCCAAAAAGTCTGTTTAGTTGGCGCCATTGATTTGCGTAATCCACTTGTTCAACATGCAGAGAAAGGAATCCAAAAATCTACCCCTATACTTTGTTTCAACAAGTCAAAATACATTTCTATTTACTCCTCAGATACCCTAAAATGTAATCAAACTATAATATTTATTTTGGAAAGAAGTACGTTCAATAGGAAACCGATTTTAGCAAGTGCATAATGTCTTCATGGCGCTCGCAAACACGAATTTCCAAGACTGTGTCCCTCTACTAAAACTGATATTTCTTATTCGTTTTTGGAGTTACAAGCCTGAAACCTTGAACATAGACTGCTGACACCCTGTGGAAGCCATAGGAATTGCATCCAGGGAGCTAATTTTCAATATGACCTTTCTCTTGCAATTCTAAAAGGACGGTCTCTCAAAAAAAACATTCTGTTTGGTTTTTCTTTGGATTTCCTCCTACCATATCTATTGTGTTATATTCTCCTACATTATTTTAACATTTCTACAAACATCAAAGTGTTTTCTTTCCAATGGTACCAATTATATGCATCAGGCTTCAGGGCCTGAGCTACTGGCAATTTATTTTGGGCACGTCATTCAGACAGGAAGTGGAGAAAAAAGGGGCCTAGCTCTAAGAAGTTTCAAAGAAGGATTTTTTAAGCCTTGAGAAATTGAGAAATGGATTGTGTATGTGTGCCATTCAGAGGGTGAATGGGCAAGACAAAAGATTTATGCCTTTGAACGGGGTTTGGTAGTAGTTACCAGGTGCACCGGTTTGTGTCAAGAACTGCAACCTTGCTGGGTTTTTCATGCATGTCACAAGTCAGATGTGTAGAGGTGAGGATGGAGTCAGGCGCAGGACACAGAACTGAGTAAAAATAACGTAATTTACTCCAAAAATCCACGCAGGGATAACAACACTAACACAACCAACTAACACAAAACATGAAACAATCACGCACAAGACATAATGAGAACCAGACGGTTAAATAGGGAAATAATCATAACATAATGGGAATCAGGTGTGAACAATTAAGACATAACAAATGGAAAAACAAAACGTGGATCGGTGGCAGCTAGAAAGCCGGTGACGAGGAGAGGCACCAACTTCGGCGGAAGTCGTGACAATGCACAACAGTTTCCCGTGTGTATCAAGAATGGTCCACCACCCAAAGTACACAACGTGACACAACTGTGGGAAGCATTGGATTCAACATGTGCATCCCTGTTGATGGAGGAGGAGTCAAAACGCAATTAAAGAGTTATCATTAATCAGTGTTCCTCTCGATTAAATGTGTATTATTCACCATGGAGCCAAAGCCATTAGAACTGCCTAGGAACTAATGCATTTTTAATGGCTACCAGGACAATAAGATAGCGGTAATGGAGATGCAGAGATGAAGTGGAGTGGCATGTTCTCTCTCTCTCTGACACACACACACACACACACACACAAACACACACTTAGACTGGATGTGGAGGGACGCTGCTGTCATGTTGATTGATCGCTGGAAAATAAAAGCTGAATGTCTATATCTGGATCTGATTTCCAAGGGAAAGACTTTTGAGTTGATTATTTTAGATTATATTTAGATTACTTTACCCTTTCTCTTCTCTTCTCTCTCTCTCTGGAGGGAGGGAGGGACTCACAGTATGGACACAGAAAAAAGTAAGAGACATGGAGGAGAGAGAGAAAAAAGAGATGGAGGAAAAAGAGAGAGAGACAGACAGACAGACAGACAGAGGAAAAGAGAGAGTGAGAGACAGAGAAAGAGAGGCAGAGGAACAGACAGAGAGAGAGAGAGGCAGAGGAACAGAGAGAGAGAGAGAGAGAGAGAGGTGGAAGAAGACAGAGAGATGGAGAGACATAGACAGAGACGCTCACCAACCAAGAATTCACAAAATGGGACAAACACCAAATTGAGACTCTTCAAAAACATCTTCCATGTACAACGTAAAACACCAAATAATGCATGCCAGAGCAGAATTAGGACGATACCCGCTAATTATCAAAATCCAGAAAGGAGACGTTCAATTCTATAACCACCTAAAAAGAAGCGATTCCCAAACCTTCCATAACAAAGCCCTCACCTACAAGTACAGAGCAATAAAACTAGCAGTCAAGCTAGTCTGTTCACAAACACAAACAGACCCCACAGAGCCCCAAGACAGAAACACAATTAGACCCAACCAAATCATGAGAAAACAAAAAGATAATTACTTGACATATTCCAAAGAACTAACCAAAAAACTGAGCAAACTGGAATGATATATGGCCATAAACAGAGAGTTCACAGTAGCAGAATACCTGACCACCGTGACTGACCCAAAATTAAAGAAAGCTTTGACTATGTACAGACTCAGTGAGCATAGCCTTGCTATTGAGAAAGGCCGCCGTAGGCAGACCTGGCTCTCAAGAGAAGACAGGCTATGTGCACACAGACCACAAAATGAGGTGGAAACTGAGCTGCACTACCTAGCAGGAGCCAAATGTATGACCATATTAGAGACATATTTCCCTCAGATTACACACACCCACAAATAATTCTGAAACAAATCAAATTTTGATAAACTCCCATATCTACTGGGTGAAATACCACAGTGTGCCATCACAGCAGCAAGATGTGTGACCTGTTACCACAAGAAAAGTGCAACCAGTGAAGAACAAACACCATTGTAAATACAACCCATATTTATCTGTCTATTTCATACTTCAACTATTTGCACATTGTCACAACACTGTGCATAGCCAGTATTATAAACTGGGTGATTTGAGCCCCGAATTGTGATTGGCTGAAAGCCATGCTATATCAGACCGTGTACCACGGGTATGACAAAACATGTATTTTTTCTGCTCTAATTATGTTAGCAATAAGGCATGTCGGGGGTTTGTGGTATATGGCCAATATACCACGGCTAAGGGCTGTATCTAGGCACTCCGAGTGCCTCCACACCCCTTGTGCCTTATTGCTTAAATATAACATTTGAAAAGTCTCAATTATTTTAAACTTGTTAGTGTAATGTTTACTCTTCATTTCTGATTGTTTATTATACTTGTCTATTCCACTTGCCAAAAAAGCCCTTTGATTTTAAATTCATTGAAATTGAGAGAAGAGGGAGAGGTGGAATGAGAGAGGGGGACAGAGGTAGATGTGGAAGGAGAGAGGGGGACAGAGGCAGAGGTGGAAGGAGAAAGGGGGACAAAGGGAATGAGAGAGGGGACAGAGGTAGAGGTGGAAGGAGAGAGGGGGGCAGAGGTAGAGGTGGAAGGAGAGAGGGGGACAGAGGTAGAGGTGGAATGAGAGAGGGGGAAAGAGGTAGAGGTGGAAGGAGAGAGGGGGACAGAGGGAATGAGAGAAGGGGACAGAGGTAGAGGTGGAAGGAGAGAGGGGTACAGAGTTAGAGGTGGAAGGAGAGAGGGGGACAGAGGGAATGCGAGAGGGGGACAGATGTATAGGTGGAAGGAGAGAGGGGGACAGAGGGAGAGGTGGAAGCAGAGAGGGGGACAGAGGTAGAGGTGGAAGGAGAGAGGGGGACAGAGGTAGAGGTGGAAGCAGAGAGGGGGACAGAGGTAGAGGTGGAAGGAGAGAGGGGGAGAGAGGTAGAGGTGGAAGGAGAGAGGGGGACAGAGGTAGAGGTGGAAGGAGAGAGGGGGACAGAGGTAAAGGTGGGAGGAGAGAGGGGGACAGAGGGAATGAAGAGTTGCAGAGGTAGAGGTGGAAGATGAGAGGGGGACAGAGGTAGAGGTGGAAGGAGAGATGGGGACAGAGGTAGAGGTGGATTGAGAGAGGGGGACAGAGGTAGAGGTGGAATGAGAGAGGGGGACAGAGGTAGATGTGGAAGGAGAGAGGGGAACAGAGGTAGAAGTGGAAGGAGAGAGGGGGACAGAGGTAGAGGTGGAAGGAGAGAAGGGGACAGAGGTAGAGGTGGAAGGAGAGAAGGGGACAGAGGTAGAGGTGGAAGGAGAGAGGGGGACAGAGGGAATGAGAGAGGGGGACAGAGGTAGAGGTGGAAGGAGAGAGGGGGACAGAGGTAGAGGTGGAAGGAGAGAGGGGGACAGAGGTAGAGGTGGAAGGAGAGAGGGGGACAGAGCTAGAGGTGGATGGAGAGAGGGGGACAGAGGGAATGCGAGAGGGGGACAGAGGTAGAGGTGGAAGGAGAGAGAGGGGTACAGAGGTAGAGGTGGAAGGAGAGAGGGGGACAGAGGTAGAGGTGGAATGAGAGAGGGGGACAGAGGTAGAGGTGGAAGGAGAGAGGGGGACAGAGGGAATGAGAGAGGGGGAAAGAGGTAGAGGTGGAAGCAGAGAGGGGGACATAGGTAGAGGTGGAAGGAGAGAGGGGGACAGAGGTAGAGGTGGAATGAGAGAGGGGGACAGAGGTAGAGGTGGAAGGAGAGAGGGGGACAGAGGTAGAGGTGGAAGCAGAGATGGGGACAGAGGTAGAGGTGGATGGAGAGAGGGGGACAGAGGTAGAGGTGGAAGCAGAGAGGGGGACAGAGGTAGAGGTGGAAGGAGAGTGGGGGACATAGGTAGAGGTGGAAGGAGAGAGGGGGGCAGAGGTAGAGGTGGAATGAGAGAGGGGGACAGAGGTAGAGGTGGAAGCAGAGAGGGGGACATGGGTAGAGGTGGAAGCAGAGAGGGGGAAATAGGTAGAGGTGGAAGGAGAGAGGGGGACATAGGTAGAGGTGGAAGGAGAGAGGGGGACAGAGGTAGAGGTGGAATGAGAGAGGGGGACAGAGGTAGAGGTGGAAGGAGAGAGGGGGACAGAGGTAGAGGTGGAAGCAGAGATGGGGACAGAGGTAGAGGTGGATGGAGAGAGGGGGACAGAGGTAGAGGTGGAAGCAGAGAGGGGGACAGAGGTAGAGGTGGAAGGAGAGTGGGGGACATAGGTAGAGGTGGAAGGAGAGAGGGGGGCAGAGGTAGAGGTGGAATGAGAGAGGGGGACAGAGGTAGAGGTGGAAGCAGAGAGGGGGACATGGGTAGAGGTGGAAGGAGAGAGGGGGACAGAGGTAGAGGTGGAAGGACAGAGGGTGACAGAGGTAGAAGTGGAAGGAGGGAGGGGGACAGAGGTAGAGGTGGAAGGAGAGAGGGGGACAGAGGGAATGCGAGAGGGGGACAGAGGTAGTGGTGGAAGGAGAGAGGGGGACAGAGGTAGAGGTGGAAGGAGAGAGAGGGGGACAGAGGTAGAGGTGGAAGGAGAGAGGGGGACAGAGGTAGAGGTGGAATGAGAGAGGGGGACAGAGGTAGAGGTGGAAGGAGAGAGGGGGACAGAGGGAATGAGAGAGTTGCAGAGGTACAGGTGGAAGTAGAGAGGGGGACAGAGGTAGAGGTGGAAGGAGAGAGGGGGACAGAGGTAGAGGTGGATTGAGAGAGGGGGACAGAGGTAGAGGTGGAATGAGAGAGGGGGACAGAGGTAGATGTGGAAGGAGAGAGGGGAACAGAGGTAGAGGTGGAAGGAGAGAGGGGGACAGTTGTAGAGGTGGAAGGAGAGAAGGGGACTGAGGAAGAGGTGGAAGGAGAGAGGGGGACAGAGGTAGAGGTGGAAGGAGAGAGGGGGACAGAGGTAAAGGTGGGAGGAGAGAGGGGAACATAGGTAGAGGTGGAAGGAGAGAGGGGGACAGAGGTAGAGGTGGAAGGAGAGAAGGGGACAGAGGTAGAGGTGGAAGGAGAGAAGGGGACAGAGGTAGAGGTGGAAGGAGAGAGGGGGACAGAGGGAATGAGAGAGGGGGACAGAGGTAGAGGTGGAAGGAGAGAGGGGGACAGAGGTAGAGGTGGAAGGAGAGAGGGGGACAGAGGTAGAGGTGGAAGGAGAGAGGGGGACAGAGGGAATGAGAGAGGGGGACAGAGGTAGAGGTGGAAGGAGAGAGGGGGACAGAGGTAGAGGTGGGAGGAGAGAGGGGGACAGAGGGAATGAGAGAGTGGCAGAGGTAGAGGTGGAAGGAGAGAGGGGGAGAGAGGTAGAGGTGGAAGGAGAAAGGGGGACAGAGGTAGAGGTGGATTGAGAGAGGGGGACAGAGGTAGAGGTGGAAGGAGAGAGGGGGACAGAGGTAGAGGTGGAAGGAGAGAGGGGACAGAGGGAATGAGAGAGGGGGACTGAGGTAGAGGTGGAAGCAGAGAGGGGGACATAGGTAGAGGTGGAAGGAGAGAGGGGGAGAGAGGTAGAGGTGGAAGGAGAGAGAGGGACAGAGGTAGAGGTGGAAGGAGAGAGGGGGACAGAGGTAAAGGTGGGAGGAGAGAGGGGGACAGAGGGAATGAAGAGTTGCAGAGGTAGAGGTGGAAGATGAGAGGGGGACAGAGGTAGAGGTGGAAGGAGAGATGGGGACAGAGGTAGAGGTGGATTGAGAGAGGGGGACGGGGGGGGGGAGAGGGGGCAGAGGAGGTGGGGGGGGGGCGGGGAAGTGGAGGAGAGGGGGGACAGAGGTAGAGGTGGGGGGGGGGAGAGGGAGGGGAGGAGGGGGGACGGGGGGGAGGGGGCAGAGGTAGAGGTGGAAGGAGAGAGGGGGACAGAGGTAGAGGTGGGGGAGAGGGGGCGAGGAGAGGGGGGGGAGGGGGACAGAGCTAGAGGTGGATGGAGAGCGGGGGACAGAGGGAATGCGAGAGGGGGACAGAGGTAGAGGTGGAAGGAGAGAGGGGGACAGAGGTAGAGGTGGAAGGAGAGAGAGGGGTACAGAGGTAGAGGTGGAAGGAGAGAGGGGGACAGAGGTAGAGGTGGAATGAGAGAGGGGGACAGAGGTAGAGGTGGAAGGAGAGAGGGGGACAGAGGGAATGAGTGAGGGGGAAAGAGGTAGAGGTGGAAGCAGAGAGGGGGACATAGGTAGAGGTGGAAGGAGAGAGGGGGACATAGGTAGAGGTGGAAGGAGAGAGGGGGACAGAGGTATAGGTGGAATGAGAGAGGGGGACAGAGGTAGAGGTGGAAGGAGAGAGGGGGACAGAGGTAGAGGTGGAAGCAGAGATGGGGACAGAGGTAGAGGTGGATGGAGAGAGGGGGACAGAGGTAGAGGTGGAAGCAGAGAGGGGGACAGAGGTAGAGGTGGAAGGAGAGTGGGGGACATAGGTAGAGGTGGAAGGAGAGAGGGGGACAGAGGTAGAGTTGGAATGAGAGAGGGGGACAGAGGTAGAGGTGGAAGGAGGGAGGGGGACAGAGGTAGAGGTGGAAGGAGGGAGGGGGACAGAGGTAGAGGTGGAAGGAGAGAGGGGGACAGAGGTAGAGGTAGAAGGAGGGAGGGGGACAGAGGTAGAGGTGGAAGGAGAGAGGGGGACAGAGGGAATGCGAGAGGGGGACAGAGGTAGAGGTGGAAGGAGAGAGGGGGACAGAGGTAGAGGTGGAAGGAGAGAGAGGGGTACAGAGGTAGAGGTGGAAGGAGAGAGGGGGACAGAGGTAGAGGTGGAATGAGAGAGGGGGACAGAGGTAGAGGTGGAAGGAGAGAGGGGGACAGAGGGAATGAGAGAGGGGGAAAGAGGTAGAGGTGGAAGCAGAGAGGGGGACATAGGTAGAGGTGGAAGGAGAGAGGGGGACAGAGGTAGAGGTGGAAGGACAGAGGGTGACAGAGGTAGAAGTGGAAGGAGGGAGGGGGACAGAGGTAGAGGTGGAAGGAGAGAGGGGGACAGAGGGAATGCGAGAGGGGGACAGAGGTAGTGGTGGAAGGAGAGAGGGGGACAGAGGTAGAGGTGGAAGGAGAGAGAGGGGGACAGAGGTAGAGGTGGAAGGAGAGAGGGGGACAGAGGTAGAGGTGGAATGAGAGAGGGGGACAGAGGTAGAGGTGGAAGGAGAGAGGGGGACAGAGGGAATGAGAGAGTTGCAGAGGTACAGGTGGAAGTAGAGAGGGGGACAGAGGTAGAGGTGGAAGGAGAGAGGGGGACAGAGGTAGAGGTGGATTGAGAGAGGGGGACAGAGGTAGAGGTGGAATGAGAGAGGGGGACAGAGGTAGATGTGGAAGGAGAGAGGGGAACAGAGGTAGAGGTGGAAGGAGAGAGGGGGACAGATGTAGAAGTGGAAGGAGAGAAGGGGACTGAGGTAGAGGTGGAAGGAGACAAGGGGACAAAGGTAGAGGTGGAAGGAGAGAGGGGGACAGAGGGAATGAGAGAGTGGGACAGAGGTAGAGGTGGAAGGAGAGAGGGGGAAAGAGTTAGACCTGGAAGGAGAGAGGGAGACAGAGGGAATGAGAGAGGGGGACAGAGGTAGAGGTGGAAGGAGAGAGGGGGACAGAGGTAGAGGTGGGAGGAGAGAGGGGGACAGAGGGAATGAGAGCGTGGCAGAGGTAGAGGTGGAAGGAGAATGGGGGACAGAGGTAGAGGTGGAAGGAGAGAGGGGGGCAGAGGTAGAGGTGGATTGAGAGAGGGGGACAGAGTTAGAGGTGGAATGAGAGAGGGGGACAGAGGTAGATGTGGAAGGAGAGAGGGGAACAGAGGTAGAGGTGGAAGGAGAGAGGTGGACAGAGGTAGAGGTGGAAGGAGAGAAGGGGACAGAAGTAGAGGTGGAAGGAGAGAGGGGGACAGAGGGAATGAGAGAGGGGGACAGAGGTAGAGGTGGAAGGAGAGAGGGGGACAGAGGTAGAGGTGGAAGGAGAGAGGGGGACAGAGGTAGAGGTGGAAGGAGAGAGGGGGACAGAGGGAATGAGAGAGGGGGACAGAGGTAGAGGTGGAAGCAGAGAGGGGGACAGAGGTAGAGGTGGAAGGAGAGACGGGGACAGAGGTAGAGGTGGAAGGAGAGAGGGGGACAGAGGGAATGAGAGAGGGGGACAGAGGTAGAGGTGGAAGGAGAGAGGGGGACAGAGGTAGAGGTGGAAGGAGAGAGGGGGACAGAGGTAGAGGTGGAATGAGAGAGGGGGACAGAGGTAGAGGTGGAAGGAGAGAGGGGGACAGAGGTAGAGGTGGAAGGAGAGAGGGGGACAGAGGTAGAGGTGGAATGAGAGAGGAGGACAGAGGTAGAGGTGGAAGGAGAGAAGGGGACAGAGGTAGAGGTGGAAGGAGAGAAGGGGACAGAAGTAGAGGTGGAAGTAGAGAGGGGGACAGAGGGAATGAGAGAGGGGGACAGAGATAGAGGTGGAAGTAGAGAGGGGGACAGAGGTAGAGGTGGAAGGAGAGAGGGGGACAGAGGAAGAAGTGGAAGGAGAGAAAGGGACAGAGGGAATGAGAGAGGGGGACAGAGGTAGAGGTGGAAGGAGAGAGGGGGAAAGAGGTTGAGGTGGAATGAGAGAGGGGGACAGAGGTAGAGGTGGAAGGAGGGAGGGGGACAGAGGGAATGAGAGAGGGGGACAGAGGTAGAGGTGGAAGGAGAGAGGGGGACAGAGGTAGAGGTGGAAGGAGAGAGGGAGACAGAGGGAATGAGAGAGTTGCAGAGGTACAGGTGGAAGGAGAGAGGGGGACAGAGGTAGAGGTGGAAGGAGAGAGGGGGACAGAGGTAGAGGTGGATTGAGAGAGGGGGACAGAGGTAGAGGTGGAATGAGAGAGGGGGACAGAAGTAGATGTGGAAGGAGAGAGGGGAACAGAGGTAGAGGTGGAAGGAGAGAGGGGGACAGAGGTAGAGGTGGATTGAGAGAGGGGGACAGAGGTAGAGGTGGAATGAGAGAGGGGGACAGAGGGAGATGTGGAAGGAGAGAGGGGAACAGAGGTAGAGGTGGTAGGAGAGAGTTGGAAAGAGGTAGAGGTGGAAGGAGAGAAGGGGACAGAGGTAGAGGTGGAAGGAGAGAAGGGGACAGAAGTAGAGGTGGAAGTAGAGAGGGGGACAGAGGGAATGAGAGAGGGGGACAGAGATAGAGGTGGAAGTAGAGAGGGGGACAGAGGTAGAGGTGGAAGGAGAGAGGGGGACAGAGGAAGAAGTGGAAGGAGAGAAAGGGACAGAGGGAATGAGAGAGGGGGACAGCGGTAGAGGTGGAAGGAGAGAGGGGGACAGAGGTTGAGGTGGAATGAGAGAGGGGGACAGAGGTAGAGGTGGAAGGAGGGAGGGGGACAGAGGGAATGAGAGAGGGGGACAGAGGTAGAGGTGGAAGGAGAGAGGGGGACAGAGGTAGAGGTGGAAGGAGAGAGGGGGACAGAGGTAGAGGTGGATTGAGAGAGGGGGACAGAGGGAGATGTGGAAGGAGAGAGGGGAACAGAGGTAGAGGTGGTAGGAGAGAGTTGGACAGAGGTAGAGGTGGAAGGAGAGAAGGGGACAGAGGTAGAGGTGGAAGGAGAGAAGGGGACAGAAGTAGAGGTGGAAGTAGAGAGGGGGACAGAGGGAATGAGAGAGGGGGACAGAGATAGAGGTGGAAGTAGAGAGGGGGACAGAGGTAGAGGTGGAAGGAGAGAGGAGGACAGAGGAAGAAGTGGAAGGAGAGAAAGGGACAGAGGGAATGAGAGAGGGGGACAGAGGTAGAGGTGGAAGGAGAGAGGGGGACAGAGGTTGAGGTGGAATGAGAGAGGGGGACAGAGGGAATGAGAGAGGGGGACAGAGGTAGAGGTGGAAGGAGAGAGGGGGACAGAGGTAGAGGTGGAAGGAGAGAGGGAGACAGAGGGAATGAGAGAGTTGCAGAGGTACAGGTGGAAGGAGAGAGGGGGACAGAGGTAGAGGTGGAAGGAGAGAGGGGGACAGAGGTAGAGGTGGATTGAGAGAGTGGGACAGAGGTAGAGGTGGAATGAGAGAGGGGGACAGAAGTAGATGTGGAAGGAGAGAGGGGAACAGAGGTAGAGGTGGAAGGAGAGAGGGGGACAGAGGTAGAGGTGGAAGGAGAGAGGGGGACAGAGGTTGAGGTGGAATGAGAGAGGGGGACAGAGGTAGAGGTGGAAGGAGAGAGGGGGACAGAGGTAGAGGTGGAATGAGAGAGGAGGACAGATGTAGAGGTGGAAGGAGAGGGGGACAGAGGTAGAGGTGGGAGGAGAGAGGGGGAGAGAGGGAATGAGAGAGTGGCAGAGGTAGAGGTGGAAGGAGAGAGGGGGACAGAGGTAGAGGTGGAAGGAGAGAGGGGGACAGAGGTAGAGGTGGAATGAGCGAGGGGGACAGAGGGAGATGTGGAAGGAGAGAGGGGAACAGAGGTAGAGGTGGAAGGAGAGAGTGGGACAGAGGTAGAGGTGGAAGGAGAGAAGGGGACAGAGGTAGAGGTGGAAGGAGAGAAGGGGACAGAAGTAGAGGTGGAAGTAGAGAGGGGGACAGAGGGAATGAGAGAGGGGGACAGAGATAGAGGTGGAAGTAGAGAGGGGGACAGAGGTAGAGGTGGAAGGAGAGAGGGGGACAGAGGAAGAAGTGGAAGGAGAGAGGGGGACAGAGGGAATGAGAGAGGGGGACAGAGGTAGAGGTGGAAGGAGAGAGGGGGACAGAGGTTGAGGTGGAATGAGAGAAGGGGACAGAGGTAGAGGTGGAAGGAGGGAGGGGGACAGAGGGAATGACAGAGGGGGACAGAGGTAGAGGTGGAAGGAGAGAGGGGGACAGAGGTAGAGGTGGAAGGAGAGAGGGGGACAGAGGTAGAGGTGGATTGAGAGAGGGGGACAGAGGTAGAGGTGGAATGAGAGAGGGGGACAGAAGTAGATGTGGAAGGAGAGAGGGGAACAGAGGTAGAGGTGGAAGGAGAGAGGGGGACAGAGGTAGAGGTGGAAGGAGAGAGGGGGACAGAGGTTGAGGTGGAATGAGAGAGGGGGACAGAGGTAGAGGTGGAAGGAGAGAGGGGGACAGAGGTAGAGGTGGAATGAGAGAGGAGGACAGAGGTAGAGGTGGAAGGAGAGGGGGACAGAGGTAGAGGTGGAAGGAGAGAGGGGGACAGAGGGAATGAGAGAGTTGCAGAGGTACAGGTGGAAGGAGAGAGGGGGACAGAGGTAGAGGTGGAAGGACAGAGGGTGACAGAGGTAGAAGTGGAAGGAGGGAGGGGGACAGAGGTAGAGGTGGAAGGAGAGAGGGGGACAGAGGGAATGCGAGAGGGGGACAGAGGTAGAGGTGGAAGGAGAGAGGGGGACAGAGGTAGAGGTGGAAGGAGAGAGAGGGGGACAGAGGTAGAGGTGGAAGGAGAGAGGGGGACAGAGGTAGAGGTGGAATGAGAGAGGGGGACAGAGGTATAGGTGAAAGGAGAGATTGGGACAGAGGGAATGAGAGAGATGCAGAGGTACAGGTGGAAGTAAAGAGGGGGACAGAGGTAGAGGTGGAAGGAGAGAGGGGGACAGAGGTAGAGGTGGATTGAGAGAGGGGGACAGAGGTAGAGGTGGAATGAGAGAGGGGGACAGAGGTAGATGTGGAAGGAGAGAGGGGAACAGAGGTAGAGGTGGAAGGAGAGAGGGGGACAGATGTAGAGGTGGAAGGAGAGAAGGGGACAGAGGTAGAGGTGGAAGGAGAGAAGGGGACAAAGGTAGAGGTGGAAGGAGAGAGGGGACAGAGGGAATGAGAGAGGGGGACAGAGGTAGAGGTGGAAGGAGAGAGGGGGAAAGAGTTAGACCTGGAAGGAGAGAGGGAGACAGAGGGAATGAGAGAGGGGGACAGAGGTAGTGGTGGAAGGAGAGAGGGGGACAGAGGTAGAGGTGGGAGGAGAGAGGGCGACAGAGGGAATGAGAGCGTGGCAGAGGTAGAGGTGGAAGGAGAGAGTGGACAGAGGTAGAGGTGGAAGGAGAGAGGGGGACAGAGGTAGAGGTGGATTGAGAGAGGGGGACAGAGGTAGAGGTTGAATGAGAGAGGGGGTCAGAGGTAGAGGTGGAAGGAGAGAGGGGGACAGAGGTTGAGGTGGAATGAGAGAGGGGGACAGAGGTAGAGGTGGAAGGAGGGAGGGGGACAGAGGGAATGAGAGAGGGGGACAGAGGTAGAGGTGGAAGGAGAGAGGGGGACAGAGGTAGAGGTGGAAGGAGAGAGGGAGACAGAGGGAATGAGAGAGTTGCAGAGGTACAGGTGGAAGGAGAGAGGGGGACAGAGGTAGAGGTGGAAGGAGAGAGGGGGACAGAGGTAGAGGTGGATTGAGAGAGGGGGACAGAGGTAGAGGTGGAATGAGAGAGGGGGACAGAAGTAGATGTGGAAGGAGAGAGGGGAACAGAGGTAGAGGTGGAAGGAGAGAGGGGGACAGAGGTAGAGGTGGAAGGAGAGAGGGGGACAGAGGTTGAGGTGGAATGAGAGAGGGGGACTGAGGTAGAGGTGGAAGGAGAGAGGGGGACAGAAGTAGAGGTGGAATGAGAGAGGAGGACAGAGGTAGAGGTGGAAGGAGGGAGGGGGACAGAGGTAGAGGTGGAAGGAGAGAGGGGGACAGAGGGAATGAGAGAGTTGCAGAGGTACAGGTGGAAGGAGAGAGGGGGACAGAGGTAGAGGTGGAAGGAGAGAGGGGGACAGAGGTAGAGGTGGATTGAGAGAGGGGGACAGAGGTAGAGGTGGAATGAGAGAGAGGGACAGAGGTAGATGTGGAAGGAGAGAGGGGAACAGAGGTAGAGGTGGAAGGAGAGAGGGGGACAGAGGTAGAGGTGGAAGGAGAGAAGGGGACAGAGGTAGAGGTGGAAGGAGAGAAGGGGACAGAGGTAGAGGTGGAAGGAGAGAGGGGGACAGAGGTAGAGGTGGAATGAGAGAGGGGGACAGAGGTAGAGGTGGAAGGAGAGAGCGGACAGAGGTAGAGGTGGAAGGAGAGAGGGGGACAGAGGTAGAGGTGGAATGAGAGAGGAGGACAGAGGTAGAGGTGGAAGGAGAGAGGGGGACAGAGGGAGATGTGGAAGGAGAGAGGGGAACAGAGGTAGAGGTGGAAGGAGAGAGTGGGACAGAGGTAGAGGTGGAAGGAGAGAAGGGGACAGAGTTAGAGGTGGAAGGAGAGAAGGGGACAGAAGTAGAGGTGGAAGTAGAGAGGGGGACAGAGGGAATGAGAGAGGGGGACAGAGATAGAGGTGGAAGTAGAGAGGGGGACAGAGGTAGAGGTGGAAGGAGAGAGTGGGACAGAGGTAGAGGTGGAAGGAGAGAAGGGGACAGAGGTAGAGGTGGAAGGAGAGAGGGGGACAGAGGTAGAGGTGGAATGAGAGAGGGGGACAGAGGTAGAGGTGGAATGAGAGAGGGGGACAGAGGTAGAGGTGGAAGGAGAGAGGGGGACAGAGGTAGAGGTGGAATGAGAGAGGAGGACAGAGGTAGAGGTGGAAGGAGAGGGGGACAGAGGTAGAGGTGGGAGGAGAGAGGGGGACAGAGGGAATGCGAGAGTAGCAGAGGTAGAGGTGGAAGGAGAGAGGGGGACAGAGGTAGAGGTGGAAGGAGAGAGGGGGACAGAGGTAGAGGTGGATTGAGAGAGGGGGACAGAGGTAGAGGTGGAATGAGAGAGGGGTACAGAGGTAGAGGTGGAAGGAGAGAGGGGGACAGAGGTAGAGGTGGAATGAGAGAGGGGGACAGAGGTAGATGTGGAAGGAGAGAGGGGAACAGAGGTAGAGGTGGAAGGAGAGAGGTGGACAGAGGTAGAGGTGGAAGGAGAGAAGGGGACAGAAGTAGAGGTGGAAGGAGAGAGGGGGACAGAGGGAATGAGAGAGGGGGACAGAGGTAGAGGTGGAAGGAGAGAGGGGGACAGAGGTAGAGGTGGAAGGAGAGAGAGGGACAGAGGTAGAGGTGGAAGGAGAGAGGGGGACAGAGGGAATGAGAGAGGGGGACAGAGGTAGAGGTGGAAGGAGAGAGGGGGACAGAGGTAGAGGTGGAAGGAGAGAGGGGGACAGAGGGAATGAGAGAGGGGGACAGAGGTAGAGGTGGAAGGAGAGAGGGGGACAGAGGTAGAGGTGGAAGGAGAGAGGGGGACAGAGGTAGAGGTGGAATAAGAGAGGGGGACAGAGGTAGAGGTGGAAGGAGAGAGGGGGACAGAGGTAGAGGTGGAAGGAGAGAGGGGGACAGAGGTAGAGGTGGAATGAGAGAGGAGGACAGAGGTAGAGGTGGAAGGAGAGGGGGACAGAGGTAGAGGTGGGAGGAGAGAGGGGGACAGAGGGAATGAGAGAGTGGCAGAGTTAGAGGTGGAAGGAGAGAGGGGGACAGAGGTAGAGGTGGAAGGAGAGAGGGGGACAGAGGTAGAGGTGGATTGAGAGAGGGGGACAGAGGTTGAGGTGGAATGAGAGAGGGGGACAGAGGTAGAGGTGGAAGGAGAGAGGGGGACAGAGGTAGAGGTGGATTGAGAGAGGGGGACAGAGGTTGAGGTGGAAGGAGAGAGGGGGACAGAGGTAGAGGTGGAAGGAGAGAGGGGGACAGAGGTAGAGGTGGAATGAGAGAGGAGGACAGAGGTAGAGGTGGAAGGAGAGGGGGACAGAGGTAGAGGTGGGAGGAGAGAGGGGGACAGAGGGAATGCGAGAGTAGCAGAGGTAGAGGTGGAAGGAGAGAGGGGGACAGAGGTAGAGGTGGAAGGAGAGAGGGGGACAGAGGTAGAGGTGGATTGAGAGAGGGGGACAGAGGTAGAGGTGGAATGAGAGAGGGGTACAGAGGTAGAGGTGGAAGGAGAGAGGGGGACAGAGGTAG
This sequence comes from Salmo salar, assembly GCF_965601325.2. NCBI lineage: Eukaryota > Metazoa > Chordata > Actinopteri > Salmoniformes > Salmonidae > Salmo > Salmo salar. The sequence goes on from NC_138295.1 coordinate 13,726,467, forward strand.
AGGTGGAATGAGAGAGGGGGACAAAGGTAGATGTGGAAGGAGAGAGGGGAACAGAGGTAGAGGTGGAAGGAGAGAGGTGGACAGAGGTAGAGGTGGAAGGAGAGAAGGGGACAGAAGTAGAGGTGGAAGGAGAGAGGGGGACAGAGGGAATGAGAGAGGGGGACAGAGGTAGAGGTGGAAGGAGAGAGGGGGACAGAGGTAGAGGTGGAAGGAGAGAGAGGGACAGAGGTAGAGGTGGAAGGAGAGAGGGGGACAGAGGGAATGAGAGAGGAGGACAGAGGTAGAGGTGGAAGGAGAGAGGGGGACAGAGGTAGAGGTGGAAGGAGAGAGGGGGACAGAGGGAATGAGAGAGGGGGACAGAGGTAGAGGTGGAAGGAGAGAGGGGGACAGAGGTAGAGGTGGAAGGAGAGAGGGGGACAGAGGTAGAGGTGGAATAAGAGAGGGGGACAGAGGTAGAGGTGGAAGGAGAGAGGGGGACAGAGGTAGAGGTGGAAGGAGAGAGGGGGACAGAGGTAGAGGTGGAATGAGAGAGGAGGACAGAGGTAGAGGTGGAAGGAGAGGGGGACAGAGGTAGAGGTGGGAGGAGAGAGGGGGACAGAGGGAATGAGAGAGTGGCAGAGGTAGAGGTGGAAGGAGAGAGGGGGACAGAGGTAGAGGTGGAAGGAGAGAGGGGGACAGAGGTAGAGGTGGATTGAGAGAGGGGGACAGAGGTTGAGGTGGAATGAGAGAGGGGGACAGAGGTAGAGGTGGAAGGAGAGAGGGGGACAGAGGTAGAGGTGGAATGAGAGAGGAGGAGAGAGGTAGAGGTGGAAGGAGGGAGGGGGACAGAGGTAGAGGTGGAAGGAGAGAGGGGGACAGAGGGAATGAGAGAGTTGCAGAGGTACAGGTGGAAGGAGAGAGGGGGACAGAGGTAGAGGTGGAAGGAGAGAGGGGGACAGAGGTAGAGGTGGATTGAGAGAGGGGGACAGAGGTAGAGGTGGAATGAGAGAGGGGGACAGAGGTAGATGTGGAAGGAGAGAGGGGAACAGAGTTAGAGGTGGAAGGAGAGAGGGGGACAGAGGTAGAGGTGGAAGGAGAGAAGGGGACAGAGGTAGAGGTGGAAGGAGAGAACGGGACAGAGGTAGAGGTGGAAGGAGAGAGGGGGACAGAGGTAGAGGTGGAATGAGAGAGGGGGACAGAGGTATAGGTGGAAGGAGAGAGGGGACAGAGGTAGAGGTGGAAGGAGAGAGGGGGACAGAGGTAGAGGTGGAATGAGAGAGGAGGACAGAGGTAGAGGTGGAAGGAGAGAGGGGGACAGAGGGAGATGTGGAAGGAGAGAGGGGAACAGAGGTAGAGGTGGAAGGAGAGAGTGGGACAGAGGTAGAGGTGGAAGGAGAGAAGGGGACAGAGGTAGAGGTGGAAGGAGAGAAGGGGACAGAAGTAGAGGTGGAAGTAGAGAGGGGGGCAGAGGGAATGAGAGAGGGGGACAGAGATAGAGGTGGAAGTAGAGAGGGGGACAGAGGTAGAGGTGGAAGGAGAGAGTGGGACAGAGGTAGAGGTGGAAGGAGAGAAGGGGACAGAGGTAGAGGTGGAAGGAGAGAGGGGGACAGAGGTAGAGGTGGAATGAGAGAGGGGGACAGAGGTAGAGGTGGAAGGAGAGAGGGGGACAGAGGTAGAGGTGGAAGGAGAGAGGGGGACAGAGGTAGAGGTGGAATGAGAGAGGAGGACAGAGGTAGAGGTGGAAGGAGAGGGGGACAGAGGTAGAGGTGGGAGGAGAGAGGGGGACAGAGGGAATGAGAGAGTAGCAGAGGTAGAGGTGGAAGGAGAGAGGGGGACAGAGGTAGAGGTGGAAGGAGAGAGGGGGACAGAGGTAGAGGTGGATTGAGAGAGGGGGACAGAGGTAGAGGTGGAATGAGAGAGGGGTACAGAGGTAGAGGTGGAAGGAGAGAGGGGGACAGAGGTAGAGGTGGAATGAGAGAGGGGGACAGAGGTAGATGTGGAAGGAGAGAGGGAAACAGAGGTAGAGGTGGAAGGAGAGAGGTGGACAGAGGTAGAGGTGGAAGGAGAGAAGGGGACAGAAGTAGAGGTGGAAGGAGAGAAGGGGACAGAAGTAGAGGTGGAAGGAGAGAGGGGGACAGAGGGAATGAGAGAGGGGGACAGAGGTAGAGGTGGAAGGAGAGAGGGGGACAGAGGTAGAGGTGGAAGGAGAGAGGGGGACAGAGGTAGAGGTGGAAGGAGAGAGGGGGACAGAGGGAATGAGAGAGGGGGACAGAGGTAGAGGTGGAAGCAGAGAGGGGGACAGAGGTAGAGGTGGAAGGAGGGAGGGGGACAGAGGTAGAGGTGGAAGGAGAGAGGGGGACAGAGGGAATGAGAGAGGGGGACAGAGGTAGAGGTGGAAGGAGAGAGGGGGACAGAGGTAGAGGTGGAAGGAGAGAAGGGAAAGAGGTAGAGGTGGAATGAGAGAGGGGGACAGAGGTAGAGGTGGAAGGAGAGAGGGGGACAGAGGTAGAGGTAGAAGGAGAGAGGGGGACAGAGGTAGAGGTGGAATGAGAGAGGAGGACAGAGGTAGAGGTGGAAGGAGAGGGGGACAGAGGTAGAGGTGGGAGGAGAGAGGGGGACAGAGGGAATGAGAGAATGGCAGAGGTAGAGGTGGAAGGAGAGAGGGGGACAGAGGTAGAGGTGGAAGGAGAGAGGGGGACAGAGGTAGAGGTGGATTGAGAGAGGGGGACAGAGGTAGAGGTGGAATGAGAGAGGGGGACAGAGGGAGACGTGGAAGGAAAGAGGGGAACAGAGGTAGAGGTGGAAGGAGAGAGTGGGACAGAGGTAGAGGTGGAAGGAGAGAAGGGGACAGAGGTAGAGGTGGTAGGAGAGAAGGGGACAGAAGTAGAGGTGGAAGTAGAGAGGGGGACAGAGGGAATGAGAGAGGGGGACAGAGGTAGAGGTGGAAGGAGAGAGGGGGACAGAGGTAGAGGTGGAAGGAGAGAGGGGGACAGAGGTAGAGGTGGAAGGAGAGAGGGGGACAGAGGGAATGAGAGAGGGGGACAGAGGTAGAGGTGGAAGGAGAGAGGGGGACAGAGGTAGAGGTGGGAGGAGAGAGGGGGACAGAGGGAATGAGAGAGTGGCAGAGGTAGAGGTGGAAGGAGAGAGGGGGAGAGAGGTAGAGGTGGAAGGAGAAAGGGGGACAGAGGTAGAGGTGGATTGAGAGAGGGGGACAGAGGTAGAGGTGGAAGGAGAGAGGGGGACAGAGGTAGAGGTGGAAGGAGAGAGGGGACAGAGGGAATGAGAGAGGGGGACTGAGGTAGAGGTGGAAGCAGAGAGGGGGACATAGGTAGAGGTGGAAGGAGAGAGGGGGAGAGAGGTAGAGGTGGAAGGAGAGAGAGGGACAGAGGTAGAGGTGGAAGGAGAGAGGGGGACAGAGGTAAAGGTGGGAGGAGAGAGGGGGACAGAGGGAATGAAGAGTTGCAGAGGTAGAGGTGGAAGATGAGAGGGGGACAGAGGTAGAGGTGGAAGGAGAGATGGGGACAGAGGTAGAGGTGGATTGAGAGAGGGGGACAGAGGAAGAGGTGGAATGAGAGAGGGGGACAGAGGTAGATGTGGAAGGAGAGAGGGGAACAGAGGTAGAAGTGGAAGGAGAGAGGGGGACAGAGGTAGAGGTGGAAGGAGAGAAGGGGACAGAGGTAGAGGTGGAAGGAGAGATGGGGACAGAGGGAATGAGAGAGGGGGACAGAGGTAGAGGTGGAAGGAGAGAGGGGGACAGAGGTAGAGGTGGAAGGAGAGAGGGGGACAGAGGTAGAGGTGGAAGGAGAGAGGGGGACAGAGCTAGAGGTGGATGGAGAGCGGGGGACAGAGGGAATGCGAGAGGGGGACAGAGGTAGAGGTGGAAGGAGAGAGGGGGACAGAGGTAGAGGTGGAAGGAGAGAGAGGGGTACAGAGGTAGAGGTGGAAGGAGAGAGGGGGACAGAGGTAGAGGTGGAATGAGAGAGGGGGACAGAGGTAGAGGTGGAAGGAGAGAGGGGGACAGAGGGAATGAGTGAGGGGGAAAGAGGTAGAGGTGGAAGCAGAGAGGGGGACATAGGTAGAGGTGGAAGGAGAGAGGGGGACATAGGTAGAGGTGGAAGGAGAGAGGGGGACAGAGGTATAGGTGGAATGAGAGAGGGGGACAGAGGTAGAGGTGGAAGGAGAGAGGGGGACAGAGGTAGAGGTGGAAGCAGAGATGGGGACAGAGGTAGAGGTGGATGGAGAGAGGGGGACAGAGGTAGAGGTGGAAGCAGAGAGGGGGACAGAGGTAGAGGTGGAAGGAGAGTGGGGGACATAGGTAGAGGTGGAAGGAGAGAGGGGGACAGAGGTAGAGTTGGAATGAGAGAGGGGGACAGAGGTAGAGGTGGAAGGAGGGAGGGGGACAGAGGTAGAGGTGGAAGGAGGGAGGGGGACAGAGGTAGAGGTGGAAGGAGAGAGGGGGACAGAGGTAGAGGTAGAAGGAGGGAGGGGGACAGAGGTAGAGGTGGAAGGAGAGAGGGGGACAGAGGGAATGCGAGAGGGGGACAGAGGTAGAGGTGGAAGGAGAGAGGGGGACAGAGGTAGAGGTGGAAGGAGAGAGAGGGGTACAGAGGTAGAGGTGGAAGGAGAGAGGGGGACAGAGGTAGAGGTGGAATGAGAGAGGGGGACAGAGGTAGAGGTGGAAGGAGAGAGGGGGACAGAGGGAATGAGAGAGGGGGAAAGAGGTAGAGGTGGAAGCAGAGAGGGGGACATAGGTAGAGGTGGAAGGAGAGAGGGGGACAGAGGTAGAGGTGGAAGGACAGAGGGTGACAGAGGTAGAAGTGGAAGGAGGGAGGGGGACAGAGGTAGAGGTGGAAGGAGAGAGGGGGACAGAGGGAATGCGAGAGGGGGACAGAGGTAGTGGTGGAAGGAGAGAGGGGGACAGAGGTAGAGGTGGAAGGAGAGAGAGGGGGACAGAGGTAGAGGTGGAAGGAGAGAGGGGGACAGAGGTAGAGGTGGAATGAGAGAGGGGGACAGAGGTAGAGGTGGAAGGAGAGAGGGGGACAGAGGGAATGAGAGAGTTGCAGAGGTACAGGTGGAAGTAGAGAGGGGGACAGAGGTAGAGGTGGAAGGAGAGAGGGGGACAGAGGTAGAGGTGGATTGAGAGAGGGGGACAGAGGTAGAGGTGGAATGAGAGAGGGGGACAGAGGTAGATGTGGAAGGAGAGAGGGGAACAGAGGTAGAGGTGGAAGGAGAGAGGGGGACAGATGTAGAAGTGGAAGGAGAGAAGGGGACTGAGGTAGAGGTGGAAGGAGACAAGGGGACAAAGGTAGAGGTGGAAGGAGAGAGGGGGACAGAGGGAATGAGAGAGTGGGACAGAGGTAGAGGTGGAAGGAGAGAGGGGGAAAGAGTTAGACCTGGAAGGAGAGAGGGAGACAGAGGGAATGAGAGAGGGGGACAGAGGTAGAGGTGGAAGGAGAGAGGGGGACAGAGGTAGAGGTGGGAGGAGAGAGGGGGACAGAGGGAATGAGAGCGTGGCAGAGGTAGAGGTGGAAGGAGAATGGGGGACAGAGGTAGAGGTGGAAGGAGAGAGGGGGGCAGAGGTAGAGGTGGATTGAGAGAGGGGGACAGAGGTAGAGGTGGAATGAGAGAGGGGGACAGAGGTAGATGTGGAAGGAGAGAGGGGAACAGAGGTAGAGGTGGAAGGAGAGAGGTGGACAGAGGTAGAGGTGGAAGGAGAGAAGGGGACAGAAGTAGAGGTGGAAGGAGAGAGGGGGACAGAGGGAATGAGAGAGGGGGACAGAGGTAGAGGTGGAAGGAGAGAGGGGGACAGAGGTAGAGGTGGAAGGAGAGAGGGGGACAGAGGTAGAGGTGGAAGGAGAGAGGGGGACAGAGGGAATGAGAGAGGGGGACAGAGGTAGAGGTGGAAGCAGAGAGGGGGACAGAGGTAGAGGTGGAAGGAGAGACGGGGACAGAGGTAGAGGTGGAAGGAGAGAGGGGGACAGAGGGAATGAGAGAGGGGGACAGAGGTAGAGGTGGAAGGAGAGAGGGGGACAGAGGTAGAGGTGGAAGGAGAGAGGGGGACAGAGGTAGAGGTGGAATGAGAGAGGGGGACAGAGGTAGAGGTGGAAGGAGAGAGGGGGACAGAGGTAGAGGTGGAAGGAGAGAGGGGGACAGAGGTAGAGGTGGAATGAGAGAGGAGGACAGAGGTAGAGGTGGAAGGAGAGAAGGGGACAGAGGTAGAGGTGGAAGGAGAGAAGGGGACAGAAGTAGAGGTGGAAGTAGAGAGGGGGACAGAGGGAATGAGAGAGGGGGACAGAGATAGAGGTGGAAGTAGAGAGGGGGACAGAGGTAGAGGTGGAAGGAGAGAGGGGGACAGAGGAAGAAGTGGAAGGAGAGAAAGGGACAGAGGGAATGAGAGAGGGGGACAGAGGTAGAGGTGGAAGGAGAGAGGGGGAAAGAGGTTGAGGTGGAATGAGAGAGGGGGACAGAGGTAGAGGTGGAAGGAGGGAGGGGGACAGAGGGAATGAGAGAGGGGGACAGAGGTAGAGGTGGAAGGAGAGAGGGGGACAGAGGTAGAGGTGGAAGGAGAGAGGGAGACAGAGGGAATGAGAGAGTTGCAGAGGTACAGGTGGAAGGAGAGAGGGGGACAGAGGTAGAGGTGGAAGGAGAGAGGGGGACAGAGGTAGAGGTGGATTGAGAGAGGGGGACAGAGGTAGAGGTGGAATGAGAGAGGGGGACAGAAGTAGATGTGGAAGGAGAGAGGGGAACAGAGGTAGAGGTGGAAGGAGAGAGGGGGACAGAGGTAGAGGTGGATTGAGAGAGGGGGACAGAGGTAGAGGTGGAATGAGAGAGGGGGACAGAGGGAGATGTGGAAGGAGAGAGGGGAACAGAGGTAGAGGTGGTAGGAGAGAGTTGGAAAGAGGTAGAGGTGGAAGGAGAGAAGGGGACAGAGGTAGAGGTGGAAGGAGAGAAGGGGACAGAAGTAGAGGTGGAAGTAGAGAGGGGGACAGAGGGAATGAGAGAGGGGGACAGAGATAGAGGTGGAAGTAGAGAGGGGGACAGAGGTAGAGGTGGAAGGAGAGAGGGGGACAGAGGAAGAAGTGGAAGGAGAGAAAGGGACAGAGGGAATGAGAGAGGGGGACAGCGGTAGAGGTGGAAGGAGAGAGGGGGACAGAGGTTGAGGTGGAATGAGAGAGGGGGACAGAGGTAGAGGTGGAAGGAGGGAGGGGGACAGAGGGAATGAGAGAGGGGGACAGAGGTAGAGGTGGAAGGAGAGAGGGGGACAGAGGTAGAGGTGGAAGGAGAGAGGGAGACAGAGGGAATGAGAGAGTTGCAGAGGTACAGGTGGAAGGAGAGAGGGGGACAGAGGTAGAGGTGGAAGGAGAGAGGGGGACAGAGGTAGAGGTGGATTGAGAGAGGGGGACAGAGGTAGAGGTGGAATGAGAGAGGGGGACAGAAGTAGATGTGGAAGGAGAGAGGGGAACAGAGGTAGAGGTGGAAGGAGAGAGGGGGACAGAGGTAGAGGTGGAAGGAGAGAGGGGGACAGAGGTTGAGGTGGAATGAGAGAGGGGGACAGAGGTAGAGGTGGAAGGAGAGAGGGGGACAGAGGTAGAGGTGGAATGAGAGAGGAGGACAGATGTAGAGGTGGAAGGAGAGGGGGACAGAGGTAGAGGTGGGAGGAGAGAGGGGGAGAGAGGGAATGAGAGAGTGGCAGAGGTAGAGGTGGAAGGAGAGAGGGGGACAGAGGTAGAGGTGGAAGGAGAGAGGGGGACAGAGTTAGAGGTGGATTGAGAGAGGGGGACAGAGGTAGAGGTGGAATGAGAGAGGGGGACAGAGGGAGATGTGGAAGGAGAGAGGGGAACAGAGGTAGAGGTGGTAGGAGAGAGTTGGACAGAGGTAGAGGTGGAAGGAGAGAAGGGGACAGAGGTAGAGGTGGAAGGAGAGAAGGGGACAGAAGTAGAGGTGGAAGTAGAGAGGGGGACAGAGGGAATGAGAGAGGGGGACAGAGATAGAGGTGGAAGTAGAGAGGGGGACAGAGATAGAGGTGGAAGGAGAGAGGAGGACAGAGGAAGAAGTGGAAGGAGAGAAAGGGACAGAGGGAATGAGAGAGGGGGACAGAGGTAGAGGTGGAAGGAGAGAGGGGGACAGAGGTTGAGGTGGAATGAGAGAGGGGGACAGAGGGAATGAGAGAGGGGGACAGAGGTAGAGGTGGAAGGAGAGAGGGGGACAGAGGTAGAGGTGGAAGGAGAGAGGGAGACAGAGGGAATGAGAGAGTTGCAGAGGTACAGGTGGAAGGAGAGAGGGGGACAGAGGTAGAGGTGGAAGGAGAGAGGGGGACAGAGGTAGAGGTGGATTGAGAGAGTGGGACAGAGGTAGAGGTGGAATGAGAGAGGGGGACAGAAGTAGATGTGGAAGGAGAGAGGGGAACAGAGGTAGAGGTGGAAGGAGAGAGGGGGACAGAGGTAGAGGTGGAAGGAGAGAGGGGGACAGAGGTTGAGGTGGAATGAGAGAGGGGGACAGAGGTAGAGGTGGAAGGAGAGAGGGGGACAGAGGTAGAGGTGGAATGAGAGAGGAGGACAGATGTAGAGGTGGAAGGAGAGGGGGACAGAGGTAGAGGTGGGAGGAGAGAGGGGGAGAGAGGGAATGAGAGAGTGGCAGAGGTAGAGGTGGAAGGAGAGAGGGGGACAGAGGTAGAGGTGGAAGGAGAGAGGGGGACAGAGGTAGAGGTGGAATGAGCGAGGGGGACAGAGGGAGATGTGGAAGGAGAGAGGGGAACAGAGGTAGAGGTGGAAGGAGAGAGTGGGACAGAGGTAGAGGTGGAAGGAGAGAAGGGGACAGAGGTAGAGGTGGAAGGAGAGAAGGGGACAGAAGTAGAGGTGGAAGTAGAGAGGGGGACAGAGGGAATGAGAGAGGGGGACAGAGATAGAGGTGGAAGTAGAGAGGGGGACAGAGGTAGAGGTGGAAGGAGAGAGGGGGACAGAGGAAGAAGTGGAAGGAGAGAGGGGGACAGAGGGAATGAGAGAGGGGGACAGAGGTAGAGGTGGAAGGAGAGAGGGGGACAGAGGTTGAGGTGGAATGAGAGAAGGGGACAGAGGTAGAGGTGGAAGGAGGGAGGGGGACAGAGGGAATGACAGAGGGGGACAGAGGTAGAGGTGGAAGGAGAGAGGGGGACAGAGGTAGAGGTGGAAGGAGAGAGGGGGACAGAGGTAGAGGTGGATTGAGAGAGGGGGACAGAGGTAGAGGTGGAATGAGAGAGGGGGACAGAAGTAGATGTGGAAGGAGAGAGGGGAACAGAGGTAGAGGTGGAAGGAGAGAGGGGGACAGAGGTAGAGGTGGAAGGAGAGAGGGGGACAGAGGTTGAGGTGGAATGAGAGAGGGGGACAGAGGTAGAGGTGGAAGGAGAGAGGGGGACAGAGGTAGAGGTGGAATGAGAGAGGAGGACAGAGGTAGAGGTGGAAGGAGAGGGGGACAGAGGTAGAGGTGGAAGGAGAGAGGGGGACAGAGGGAATGAGAGAGTTGCAGAGGTACAGGTGGAAGGAGAGAGGGGGACAGAGGTAGAGGTGGAAGGACAGAGGGTGACAGAGGTAGAAGTGGAAGGAGGGAGGGGGACAGAGGTAGAGGTGGAAGGAGAGAGGGGGACAGAGGGAATGCGAGAGGGGGACAGAGGTAGAGGTGGAAGGAGAGAGGGGGACAGAGGTAGAGGTGGAAGGAGAGAGAGGGGGACAGAGGTAGAGGTGGAAGGAGAGAGGTGGGACAGAGGTATAGGTGGAAGGAGAGATTGGGACAGAGGGAATGAGAGAGATGCAGAGGTACAGGTGGAAGTAAAGAGGGGGACAGAGGTAGAGGTGGAAGGAGAGAGGGGGACAGAGGTAGAGGTGGATTGAGAGAGGGGGACAGAGGTAGAGGTGGAATGAGAGAGGGGGACAGAGGTAGATGTGGAAGGAGAGAGGGGAACAGAGGTAGAGGTGGAAGGAGAGAGGGGGACAGATGTAGAGGTGGAAGGAGAGAAGGGGACAGAGGTAGAGGTGGAAGGAGAGAAGGGGACAAAGGTAGAGGTGGAAGGAGAGAGGGGACAGAGGGAATGAGAGAGGGGGACAGAGGTAGAGGTGGAAGGAGAGAGGGGGAAAGAGTTAGACCTGGAAGGAGAGAGGGAGACAGAGGGAATGAGAGAGGGGGACAGAGGTAGTGGTGGAAGGAGAGAGGGGGACAGAGGTAGAGGTGGGAGGAGAGAGGGCGACAGAGGGAATGAGAGCGTGGCAGAGGTAGAGGTGGAAGGAGAGAGGGGACAGAGGTAGAGGTGGAAGGAGAGAGGGGGACAGAGGTAGAGGTGGATTGAGAGAGGGGGACAGAGGTAGAGGTTGAATGAGAGAGGGGGTCAGAGGTAGAGGTGGAAGGAGAGAGGGGGACAGAGGTTGAGGTGGAATGAGAGAGGGGGACAGAGGTAGAGGTGGAAGGAGGGAGGGGGACAGAGGGAATGAGAGAGGGGGACAGAGGTAGAGGTGGAAGGAGGGAGGGGGACAGAGGGAATGAGAGAGGGGGACAGAGGTAGAGGTGGAAGGAGAGAGGGGGACAGAGGTAGAGGTGGATTGAGAGAGGGGGACAGAGGTAGAGGTGGAATGAGAGAGAGGGACAGAGGTAGATGTGGAAGGAGAGAGGGGAACAGAGGTAGAGGTGGAAGGAGAGAGGGGGACAGAGGTAGAGGTGGAAGGAGAGAAGGGGACAGAGGTAGAGGTGGAAGGAGAGAAGGGGACAGAGGTAGAGGTGGAAGGAGAGAGGGGGACAGAGGTAGAGGTGGAATGAGAGAGGGGGACAGAGGTAGAGGTGGAAGGAGAGAGCGGACAGAGGTAGAGGTGGAAGGAGAGAGGGGGACAGAGGTAGAGGTGGAATGAGAGAGGAGGACAGAGGTAGAGGTGGAAGGAGAGAGGGGGACAGAGGGAGATGTGGAAGGAGAGAGGGGAACAGAGGTAGAGGTGGAAGGAGAGAGTGGGACAGAGGTAGAGGTGGAAGGAGAGAAGGGGACAGAGTTAGAGGTGGAAGGAGAGAAGGGGACAGAAGTAGAGGTGGAAGTAGAGAGGGGGACAGAGGGAATGAGAGAGGGGGACAGAGATAGAGGTGGAAGTAGAGAGGGGGACAGAGGTAGAGGTGGAAGGAGAGAGTGGGACAGAGGTAGAGGTGGAAGGAGAGAAGGGGACAGAGGTAGAGGTGGAAGGAGAGAGGGGGACAGAGGTAGAGGTGGAATGAGAGAGGGGGACAGAGGTAGAGGTGGAAGGAGAGAGGGGGACAGAGGTAGAGGTGGAAGGAGAGAGGGGGACAGAGGTAGAGGTGGAATGAGAGAGGAGGACAGAGGTAGAGGTGGAAGGAGAGGGGGACAGAGGTAGAGGTGGGAGGAGAGAGGGGGACAGAGGGAATGCGAGAGTAGCAGAGGTAGAGGTGGAAGGAGAGAGGGGGACAGAGGTAGAGGTGGAAGGAGAGAGGGGGACAGAGGTAGAGGTGGATTGAGAGAGGGGGACAGAGGTAGAGGTGGAATGAGAGAGGGGTACAGAGGTAGAGGTGGAAGGAGAGAGGGGGACAGAGGTAGAGGTGGAATGAGAGAGGGGGACAGAGGTAGATGTGGAAGGAGAGAGGGGAACAGAGGTAGAGGTGGAAGGAGAGAGGTGGACAGAGGTAGAGGTGGAAGGAGAGAAGGGGACAGAAGTAGAGGTGGACGGAGAGAGGGGGACAGAGGGAATGAGAGAGGGGGACAGAGGTAGAGGTGGAAGGAGAGAGGGGGACAGAGGTAGAGGTGGAAGGAGAGAGAGGGACAGAGGTAGAGGTGGAAGGAGAGAGGGGGACAGAGGGAATGAGAGAGGGGGACAGAGGTAGAGGTGGAAGGAGAGAGGGGGACAGAGGTAGAGGTGGAAGGAGAGAGGGGGACAGAGGGAATGAGAGAGGGGGACAGAGGTAGAGGTGGAAGGAGAGAGGGGGACAGAGGTAGAGGTGGAAGGAGAGAGGGGGACAGAGGTAGAGGTGGAATAAGAGAGGGGGACAGAGGTAGAGGTGGAAGGAGAGAGGGGGACAGAGGTAGAGGTGGAAGGAGAGAGGGGGACAGAGGTAGAGGTGGAATGAGAGAGGAGGACAGAGGTAGAGGTGGAAGGAGAGGGGGACAGAGGTAGAGGTGGGAGGAGAGAGGGGGACAGAGGGAATGAGAGAGTGGCAGAGTTAGAGGTGGAAGGAGAGAGGGGGACAGAGGTAGAGGTGGAAGGAGAGAGGGGGACAGAGGTAGAGGTGGATTGAGAGAGGGGGACAGAGGTTGAGGTGGAATGAGAGAGGGGGACAGAGGTAGAGGTGGAAGGAGAGAGGGGGACAGAGGTAGAGGTGGATTGAGAGAGGGGGACAGAGGTTGAGGTGGAAGGAGAGAGGGGGACAGAGGTAGAGGTGGAAGGAGAGAGGGGGACAGAGGTAGAGGTGGAATGAGAGAGGAGGACAGAGGTAGAGGTGGAAGGAGAGGGGGACAGAGGTAGAGGTGGGAGGAGAGAGGGGGACAGAGGGAATGCGAGAGTAGCAGAGGTAGAGGTGGAAGGAGAGAGGGGGACAGAGGTAGAGGTGGAAGGAGAGAGGGGGACAGAGGTAGAGGTGGATTGAGAGAGGGGGACAGAGGTAGAGGTGGAATGAGAGAGGGGTACAGAGGTAGAGGTGGAAGGAGAGAGGGGGACAGAGGTAGAGGTGGAATGAGAGAGGGGGACAGAGGTAGATGTGGAAGGAGAGAGGGGAACAGAGGTAGAGGTGGAAGGAGAGAGGTGGACAGAGGTAGAGGTGGAAGGAGAGAAGGGGACAGAAGTAGAGGTGGAAGGAGAGAGGGGGACAGAGGGAATGAGAGAGGGGGACAGAGGTAGAGGTGGAAGGAGAGAGGGGGACAGAGGTAGAGGTGGAAGGAGAGAGAGGGACAGAGGTAGAGGTGGAAGGAGAGAGGGGGACAGAGGGAATGAGAGAGGGGGACAGAGGTAGAGGTGGAAGGAGAGAGGGGGACAGAGGTAGAGGTGGAAGGAGAGAGGGGGACAGAGGGAATGAGAGAGGGGGACAGAGGTAGAGGTGGAAGGAGAGAGGGGGACAGAGGTAGAGGTGGAAGGAGAGAGGGGGACAGAGGTAGAGGTGGAATAAGAGAGAGGGACAGAGGTAGAGGTGGAAGGAGAGAGGGGGACAGAGGTAGAGGTGGAAGGAGAGAGGGGGACAGAGGTAGAGGTGGAATGAGAGAGGAGGACAGAGGTAGAGGTGGAAGGAGAGGGGGACAGAGGTAGAGGTGGGAGGAGAGAGGGGGACAGAGGGAATGAGAGAGTGGCAGAGGTAGAGGTGGAAGGAGAGAGGGGGACAGAGGTAGAGGTGGAAGGAGAGAGGGGGACAGAGGTAGAGGTGGATTGAGAGAGGGGGACAGAGGTTGAGGTGGAATGAGAGAGGGGGACAGAGGTAGAGGTGGAAGGAGAGAGGGGGACAGAGGTAGAGGTGGAATGAGAGAGGAGGAGAGAGGTAGAGGTGGAAGGAGGGAGGGGGACAGAGGTAGAGGTGGAAGGAGAGAGGGGGACAGAGGGAATGAGAGAGTTGCAGAGGTACAGGTGGAAGGAGAGAGGGGGACAGAGGTAGAGGTGGAAGGAGAGAGGGGGACAGAGGTAGAGGTGGATTGAGAGAGGGGGACAGAGGTAGAGGTGGAATGAGAGAGGGGGACAGAGGTAGATGTGGAAGGAGAGAGGGGAACAGAGTTAGAGGTGGAAGGAGAGAGGGGGACAGAGGTAGAGGTGGAAGGAGAGAAGGGGACAGAGGTAGAGGTGGAAGGAGAGAACGGGACAGAGGTAGAGGTGGAAGGAGAGAGGGGGACAGAGGTAGAGGTGGAATGAGAGAGGGGGACAGAGGTATAGGTGGAAGGAGAGAGGGGACAGAGGTAGAGGTGGAAGGAGAGAGGGGGACAGAGGTAGAGGTGGAATGAGAGAGGAGGACAGAGGTAGAGGTGGAAGGAGAGAGGGGGACAGAGGGAGATGTGGAAGGAGAGAGGGGAACAGAGGTAGAGGTGGAAGGAGAGAGTGGGACAGAGGTAGAGGTGGAAGGAGAGAAGGGGACAGAGGTAGAGGTGGAAGGAGAGAAGGGGACAGAAGTAGAGGTGGAAGTAGAGAGGGGGGCAGAGGGAATGAGAGAGGGGGACAGAGATAGAGGTGGAAGTAGAGAGGGGGACAGAGGTAGAGGTGGAAGGAGAGAGTGGGACAGAGGTAGAGGTGGAAGGAGAGAAGGGGACAGAGGTAGAGGTGGAAGGAGAGAGGGGGACAGAGGTAGAGGTGGAATGAGAGAGGGGGACAGAGGTAGAGGTGGAAGGAGAGAGGGGGACAGAGGTAGAGGTGGAAGGAGAGAGGGGGACAGAGGTAGAGGTGGAATGAGAGAGGAGGACAGAGGTAGAGGTGGAAGGAGAGGGGGACAGAGGTAGAGGTGGGAGGAGAGAGGGGGACAGAGGGAATGAGAGAGTAGCAGAGGTAGAGGTGGAAGGAGAGAGGGGGACAGAGGTAGAGGTGGAAGGAGAGAGGGGGACAGAGGTAGAGGTGGATTGAGAGAGGGGGACAGAGGTAGAGGTGGAATGAGAGAGGGGTACAGAGGTAGAGGTGGAAGGAGAGAGGGGGACAGAGGTAGAGGTGGAATGAGAGAGGGGGACAGAGGTAGATGTGGAAGGAGAGAGGGAAACAGAGGTAGAGGTGGAAGGAGAGAGGTGGACAGAGGTAGAGGTGGAAGGAGAGAAGGGGACAGAAGTAGAGGTGGAAGGAGAGAAGGGGACAGAAGTAGAGGTGGAAGGAGAGAGGGGGACAGAGGGAATGAGAGAGGGGGACAGAGGTAGAGGTGGAAGGAGAGAGGGGGACAGAGGTAGAGGTGGAAGGAGAGAGGGGGACAGAGGTAGAGGTGGAAGGAGAGAGGGGGACAGAGGGAATGAGAGAGGGGGACAGAGGTAGAGGTGGAAGCAGAGAGGGGGACAGAGGTAGAGGTGGAAGGAGAGAGGGGGACAGAGGTAGAGGTGGAAGGAGAGAGGGGGACAGAGGGAATGAGAGAGGGGGACAGAGGTAGAGGTGGAAGGAGAGAGGGGGACAGAGGTAGAGGTGGAAGGAGAGAAGGGAAAGAGGTAGAGGTGGAATGAGAGAGGGGGACAGAGGTAGAGGTGGAAGGAGAGAGGGGGACAGAGGTAGAGGTAGAAGGAGAGAGGGGGACAGAGGTAGAGGTGGAATGAGAGAGGAGGACAGAGGTAGAGGTGGAAGGAGAGGGGGACAGAGGTAGAGGTGGGAGGAGAGAGGGGGACAGAGGGAATGAGAGAATGGCAGAGGTAGAGGTGGAAGGAGAGAGGGGGACAGAGGTAGAGGTGGAAGGAGAGAGGGGGACAGAGGTAGAGGTGGATTGAGAGAGGGGGACAGAGGTAGAGGTGGAATGAGAGAGGGGGACAGAGGGAGATGTGGAAGGAAAGAGGGGAACAGAGGTAGAGGTGGAAGGAGAGAGTGGGACAGAGGTAGAGGTGGAAGGAGAGAAGGGGACAGAGGTAGAGGTGGTAGGAGAGAAGGGGACAGAAGTAGAGGTGGAAGTAGAGAGGGGGACAGAGGGAATAAGAGAGGGGGACAGAGATAGAGGTGGAAGTAGAGAGGGGGACAGAGGTAGAGGTGGAAGGAGAGAGGGGGACAGAGGAAGAAGTGGAAGGAGAGAGGGGGACAGAGGGAATGATAGAGGGGGACAGAGGTAGAGGTGGAAGGAGAGAGGGGGACAGAGGTTGAGGTGGAATGAGAGAGGGGGACAGAGGTAGAGGTGGAAGGAGGGAGGGGGACAGAGGGAATGAGAGAGGGGGACAGAGGTAGAGGTGGAAGGAGAGAGGGGGACAGAGGTAGAGGTGGAAGGAGAGAGGGAGACAGAGGGAATGAGAGAGGGGGACAGAGGTAGAGGTGGAAGGAGAGAGGGGGACAGAGGTAGAGGTGGAATGAGAGAGGGGGACAGAGGTAGAGGTGGAAGGATAGAGGGGGACAGAGGTAGAGGTGGAAGGAGAGAGTGGGACAGAGGGAATGAGAGAGGGGGACAGAGGTAGAGGTGGAAGGAGAGAGGTTGACAGAGGTAGAGGTGGAATGAGAGAGGAGGACAGAGGTAGAGGTGGAAGAAGAGGGGGACAGAGGTAGAGGTGGAAGGAGAGAGGGGGACAGAGGTAGAGGTGGATTGAGAGAGGGGGACAGAGGTAGAGGTGGAATGAGAGAGGGGGACAGAAGTAGATGTGGAAGGAGAGAGGGGAACAGAGGTAGAGGTGGAAGGAGAGAGGGGGACAGAGGTAGAGGTGGAAGGAGAGAGGGGGACAGAGGTTGAGGTGGAATGAGAGAGGGGGACAGAGGTAGAGGTGGAAGGAGAGAGGGGGACAGAGGTAGAGGTGGAAGGAGAGAGGGGGACAGAGGTAGAGGTGGAAGGAGAGAAGGGGACAGAGGTAGAGGTGGAAGGAGAGAGGAGGACAGAGGTAGAGGTGGAAGGAGAGAGTGGGACAGAGGTTGAGGTGGAATGAGAGAGGGGGACAGAGGTAGAGGTGGAAGGAGAGAGGGGGACAGAGGTAGAGGTGGAAGGAGAGAGGGGGACAGAGGTAGAGGTGGAAGGAGAGGGGGACAGAGGTAGAGGTGGGAGGAGAGAGGGGGACAGAGGGAATGATAGAGTGGCAGAGGTAGAGGTGGAAGGAGAGAGGGGACAGAGGTAGAGGTGGAAGGAGAGAGGGGGACAGAGGTAGAGGTGGATTGAGAGAGGGGGACAGAGGTAGAGGTGGAATGAGAGAGGGGGACAGAGGGAGATGTGGAAGGAGAGAGGGGAACAGAGGTAGAGGTGGAAGGAGAGAGTGGGACAGAGGTAGAGGTGGAAGGAGAGAAGTGACAGAGGTAGAGGTGGAAGGAGAGAAGGGGACAGAAGTAGAGGTGGAAGTAGAGAGGGGGACAGAGGGAATGAGAGAGGGGGACAGAGATAGAGGTGGAAGTAGAGAGGGGGACAGAGGTAGAGGTGGAAGGAGAGAGGGGGACAGAGGAAGAAGTGGAAGGAGAGAGGGGGACAGAGGGAATGATAGAGGGGGACAGAGGTAGAGGTGGAAGGAGAGAGGGGGACAGAGGTTGAGGTGGAATGAGAGAGGGGGACAGAGGTAGAGGTGGAAGGAGGGAGGGGGACAGAGGGAATGAGAGAGGGGGACAGAGGTAGAGGTGGAAGGAGAGAGGGGGACAGAGGTAGAGGTGGAAGGAGAGAGGGAGACAGAGGGAATGAGAGAGGGGGACAGAGGTAGAGGTGGAAGGAGAGAGGGGGACAGAGGTAGAGGTGGAATGAGAGAGGGGGACAGAGGTAGAGGTGGAAGGATAGAGGGGGACAGAGGTAGAGGTGGAAGGAGAGAGTGGGACAGAGGGAATGAGAGAGAGGGGACAGAGGTAGAGGTGGAAGGAGAGAGGTTGACAGAGGTAGAGGTGGAATGAGAGAGGAGGACAGAGGTAGAGGTGGAAGAAGAGGGGGACAGAGGTAGAGGTGGAAGGAGAGAGGGGGACAGAGGTAGAGGTGGATTGAGAGAGGGGGACAGAGGTAGAGGTGGAATGAGAGAGGGGGACAGAAGTAGATGTGGAAGGAGAGAGGGGAACAGAGGTAGAGGTGGAAGGAGAGAGGGGGACAGAGGTAGAGGTGGAAGGAGAGAGGGGGACAGAGGTTGAGGTGGAATGAGAGAGGGGGACAGAGGTAGAGGTGGAAGGAGAGAGGGGGACAGAGGTAGAGGTGGAAGGAGAGAGGGGGACAGAGGTAGAGGTGGAAGGAGAGAAGGGGACAGAGGTAGAGGTGGAAGGAGAGAGGAGGACAGAGGTAGAGGTGGAAGGAGAGAGTGGGACAGAGGTAGAGGTGGAATGAGAGAGGAGGACAGAGGTAGAGGTGGAAGGAGAGGGGGACAGAGGTAGAGGTGGGAGGAGAGAGGGGGACAGAGGGAATGATAGAGTGGCAGAGGTAGAGGTGGAAGGAGAGAGGGGGACAGAGGTAGAGGTGGAAGGAGAGAGGGGGACAGAGGTAGAGGTGGATTGAGAGAGGGGGACAGAGGTAGAGGTGGAATGAGAGAGGGGGACAGAGGGAGATGTGGAAGGAGAGAGGGGAACAGAGGTAGAGGTGGAAGGAGAGAGTGGGACAGAGGTAGAGGTGGAAGGAGAGAAGTGACAGAGGTAGAGGTGGAAGGAGAGAAGGGGACAGAAGTAGAGGTGGAAGTAGAGAGGGGGACAGAGGGAATGAGAGAGGGGGACAGAGATAGAGGTGGAAGTAGAGAGGGGGACAGAGGTAGAGGTGGAAGGAGAGAGGGGGACAGAGGAAGAAGTGGAAGGAGAGAGGGGGACAGAGGGAAAGAGAGAGGCGGACAGAGGTAGAGGTGGAAGGAGAGAGGGGGACAGAGGTTGAGGTGGAATGAGAGAGGGGGACAGAGGTAGAGGTGGAAGGAGGGAGGGGGACAGAGGGAATGAGAGAGGGGGACAGAGGTAGAGGTGGAAGGAGAGAGTGGGACAGAGGTAGAGGTGGAATGAGAGAGGAGGACAGAGGTAGAGGTGGAAGGAGAGGGGGACAGAGGTAGAGGTGGGAGGAGAGAGGGGGACAGAGGGAATGATAGAGTGGCAGAGGTAGAGGTGGAAGGAGAGAGGGGGACAGAGGTAGAGGTGGAAGGAGAGAGGGGGACAGAGGTAGAGGTGGATTGAGAGAGGGGGACAGAGGTAGAGGTGGAATGAGAGAGGGGGACAGAGGGAGATGTGGAAGGAGAGAGGGGAACAGAGGTAGAGGTGGAAGGAGAGAGTGGGACAGAGGTAGAGGTGGAAGGAGAGAAGTGACAGAGGTAGAGGTGGAAGGAGAGAAGGGGACAGAAGTAGAGGTGGAAGTAGAGAGGGGGACAGAGGGAATGAGAGAGGGGGACAGAGATAGAGGTGGAAGTAGAGAGGGGGACAGAGGTAGAGGTGGAAGGAGAGAGGGGGACAGAGGAAGAAGTGGAAGGAGAGAGGGGGACAGAGGGAAAGAGAGAGGCGGACAGAGGTAGAGGTGGAAGGAGAGAGGGGGACAGAGGTTGAGGTGGAATGAGAGAGGGGGACAGAGGTAGAGGTGGAAGGAGGGAGGGGGACAGAGGGAATGAGAGAGGGGGACAGAGGTAGAGGTGGAAGGAGAGAGGGGGACAGAGGTAGAGGTGGAAGGAGAGAGGGAGACAGAGGGAATGAGAGAGTTGCAGAGGTACAGGTGGAAGGAGAGAGGGGGACAGAGGTAGAGGTGGAAGGAGAGAGGGGGACAGAGGTAGAGGTGGATTGAGAGAGGGGGACAGAGGTAGAGGTGGAATGAGAGAGGGGGACAGAAGTAGATGTGGAAGGAGAGAGGGGAACAGAGGTAGAGGTGGAAGGAGAGAGGGGGACAGAGGTAGAGGTGGAAGGAGAGAGGGGGACAGAGGTTGAGGTGGAATGAGAGAGGGGGACAGAGGTAGAGGTGGAAGGAGAGAGGGGGACAGAGGTAGAGGTGGAATGAGAGAGGAGGACAGAGGTAGAGGTGGAAGGAGGGAGGGGGACAGAGGTAGAGGTGGAAGGAGAGAGGGGGACAGAGGGAATGAGAGAGTTGCAGAGGTACAGGTGGAAGGAGAGAGGGGGACAGAGGTAGAGGTGGAAGGAGAGAGGGGGACAGAGGTAGAGGTGGATTGAGAGAGGGGGACAGAGGTAGAGGTGGAATGAGAGAGGGGGACAGAGGTAGATGTGGAAGGAGAGAGGGGAACAGAGGTAGAGGTGGAAGGAGAGAGGGGGACAGAGGTAGAGGTGGAAGGAGAGAAGGGGACAGAGGTAGAGGTGGAAGGAGAGAAGGGGACAGAGGTAGAGGTGGAAGGAGAGAGGGGGACAGAGGTAGAGGTGGAATGAGAGAGGGGGACAGAGGTAGAGGTGGAAGGATAGAGGGGGACAGAGGTAGAGGTGGAAGGAGAGAGTGGGACAGAGGGAATGAGAGAGGGGGACAGAGGTAGAGGTGGAAGGAGAGAGGGGGACAGAGGTAGAGGTGGAATGAGAGAGGAGGACAGAGGTAGAGGTGGAAGGAGAGGGGGACAGAGGTAGAGGTGGAAGGAGAGAGGGGGACAGAGGGAATGAGAGAGTTGCAGAGGTACAGGTGGAAGGAGAGAGGGGGACAGAGGTAGAGGTGGAAGGAGAGAAGTGACAGAGGTAGAGGTGGATTGAGAGAGGGGGACAGAGGTAGAGGTGGAATGAGAGAGGGGGACAGAGGTAGAGGTGGAAGGAGAGAGGGGGGCAGAGGTAGAGGTGGAAGGAGAGAAGGGGACAGAGGTAGAGGTGGAAGGAGAGAGGGGGACAGAGGTAGAGGTGGAAGGAGAGAGGGGGACAGAGGTAGAGGTGGAATGAGAGAGGAGGACAGAGGTAGAGGTGGAAGGAGAGGGGGACAGAGGTAGAGGTGGGAGGAGAGAGGGGGACAGAGGGAATGAGAGAGTGGCAGAGGTAGAGGTGGAAGGAGAGAGGGGGACAGAGGGAGATGTGGAAGGAGAGAGGGGAACAGAGGTAGAGGTGGAAGGAGAGAGTGGGACAGAGGTAGAGGTGGAAGGAGAGAAGTGACAGAGGTAGAGGTGGAAGGAGAGAAGGGGACAGAAGTAGAGGTGGAAGTAGAGAGGGGGACAGAGGGAATGAGAGAGGGGGACAGAGATAGAGGTGGAAGTAGAGAGGGGGACAGAGGTAGAGGTGGAAGGAGAGAGGGGAACAGAGGAAGAAGTGGAAGGAGAGAGGGGGACAGAGGGAAAGAGAGAGGCGGACAGAGGTAGAGGTGGAAGGAGAGAGGGGGACAGAGGTTGAGGTGGAATGAGAGAGGGGGACAGAGGTAGAGGTGGAAGGAGGGAGGGGGACAGAGGGAATGAGAGAGGGGGACAGAGGTAGAGGTGGAAGGAGAGAGGGGGACAGAGGTAGAGGTGGAAGGAGAGAGGGGGACAGAGGTAGAGGTGGAAGGAGAGAGGGAGACAGAGGGAATGAGAGAGGGGGACAGAGGTAGAGGTGGAAGGAGAGAGGGGGACAGAGGTAGAGGTGGAATGAGAGAGGGGGACAGAGGTAGAGGTGGAAGGATAGAGGGGGACAGAGGTAGAGGTGGAAGGAGAGAGTGGGACAGAGGGAATGAGAGAGGGGGACAGAGGTAGAGGTGGAAGGAGAGAGGGGGACAGAGGTAGAGGTGGAATGAGAGAGGAGGACAGAGGTAGAGGTGGAAGGAGAGGGGGACAGAGGTAGAGGTGGAAGGAGAGAGGGGGACAGAGGGAATGAGAGAGTTGCAGAGGTACAGGTGGAAGGAGAGAGGGGGACAGAGGTAGAGGTGGAAGGAGAGAAGTGACAGAGGTAGAGGTGGATTGAGAGAGGGGGACAGAGGTAGAGGTGGAATGAGAGAGGGGGACAGAGGTAGAGGTGGAAGGAGAGAGGGGGACAGAGGGAATGAGAGAGGGGGACAGAGGTAGAGGTGGAAGGAGAGAGGGGGACAGAGGTAGAGGTGGAAGGAGAGAGGGGGACAGAGGTAGAGGTGGAATAAGAGAGGGGGACAGAGGTAGAGGTGGAAGGAGAGAGGGGGACAGAGGTAGAGGTGGAAGGAGAGAGGGGGACAGAGGTAGAGGTGGAATGAGAGAGGAGGACAGAGGTAGAGGTGGAAGGAGAGGGGGACAGAGGTAGAGGTGGGAGGAGAGAGGGGGACAGAGGGAATGAGAGAGTGGCAGAGTTAGAGGTGGAAGGAGAGAGGGGGACAGAGGTAGAGGTGGAAGGAGAGAGGGGGACAGAGGTAGAGGTGGATTGAGAGAGGGGGACAGAGGTTGAGGTGGAATGAGAGAGGGGGACAGAGGTAGAGGTGGAAGGAGAGAGGGGGACAGAGGTAGAGGTGGATTGAGAGAGGGGGACAGAGGTTGAGGTGGAAGGAGAGAGGGGGACAGAGGTAGAGGTGGAAGGAGAGAGGGGGACAGAGGTAGAGGTGGAATGAGAGAGGAGGACAGAGGTAGAGGTGGAAGGAGAGGGGGACAGAGGTAGAGGTGGGAGGAGAGAGGGGGACAGAGGGAATGCGAGAGTAGCAGAGGTAGAGGTGGAAGGAGAGAGGGGGACAGAGGTAGAGGTGGAAGGAGAGAGGGGGACAGAGGTAGAGGTGGATTGAGAGAGGGGGACAGAGGTAGAGGTGGAATGAGAGAGGGGTACAGAGGTAGAGGTGGAAGGAGAGAGGGGGACAGAGGTAGAGGTGGAATGAGAGAGGGGGACAGAGGTAGATGTGGAAGGAGAGAGGGGAACAGAGGTAGAGGTGGAAGGAGAGAGGTGGACAGAGGTAGAGGTGGAAGGAGAGAAGGGGACAGAAGTAGAGGTGGAAGGAGAGAGGGGGACAGAGGGAATGAGAGAGGGGGACAGAGGTAGAGGTGGAAGGAGAGAGGGGGACAGAGGTAGAGGTGGAAGGAGAGAGAGGGACAGAGGTAGAGGTGGAAGGAGAGAGGGGGACAGAGGGAATGAGAGAGGGGGACAGAGGTAGAGGTGGAAGGAGAGAGGGGGACAGAGGTAGAGGTGGAAGGAGAGAGGGGGACAGAGGGAATGAGAGAGGGGGACAGAGGTAGAGGTGGAAGGAGAGAGGGGGACAGAGGTAGAGGTGGAAGGAGAGAGGGGGACAGAGGTAGAGGTGGAATAAGAGAGAGGGACAGAGGTAGAGGTGGAAGGAGAGAGGGGGACAGAGGTAGAGGTGGAAGGAGAGAGGGGGACAGAGGTAGAGGTGGAATGAGAGAGGAGGACAGAGGTAGAGGTGGAAGGAGAGGGGGACAGAGGTAGAGGTGGGAGGAGAGAGGGGGACAGAGGGAATGAGAGAGTGGCAGAGGTAGAGGTGGAAGGAGAGAGGGGGACAGAGGTAGAGGTGGAAGGAGAGAGGGGGACAGAGGTAGAGGTGGATTGAGAGAGGGGGACAGAGGTTGAGGTGGAATGAGAGAGGGGGACAGAGGTAGAGGTGGAAGGAGAGAGGGGGACAGAGGTAGAGGTGGAATGAGAGAGGAGGAGAGAGGTAGAGGTGGAAGGAGGGAGGGGGACAGAGGTAGAGGTGGAAGGAGAGAGGGGGACAGAGGGAATGAGAGAGTTGCAGAGGTACAGGTGGAAGGAGAGAGGGGGACAGAGGTAGAGGTGGAAGGAGAGAGGGGGACAGAGGTAGAGGTGGATTGAGAGAGGGGGACAGAGGTAGAGGTGGAATGAGAGAGGGGGACAGAGGTAGATGTGGAAGGAGAGAGGGGAACAGAGTTAGAGGTGGAAGGAGAGAGGGGGACAGAGGTAGAGGTGGAAGGAGAGAAGGGGACAGAGGTAGAGGTGGAAGGAGAGAACGGGACAGAGGTAGAGGTGGAAGGAGAGAGGGGGACAGAGGTAGAGGTGGAATGAGAGAGGGGGACAGAGGTATAGGTGGAAGGAGAGAGGGGACAGAGGTAGAGGTGGAAGGAGAGAGGGGGACAGAGGTAGAGGTGGAATGAGAGAGGAGGACAGAGGTAGAGGTGGAAGGAGAGAGGGGGACAGAGGGAGATGTGGAAGGAGAGAGGGGAACAGAGGTAGAGGTGGAAGGAGAGAGTGGGACAGAGGTAGAGGTGGAAGGAGAGAAGGGGACAGAGGTAGAGGTGGAAGGAGAGAAGGGGACAGAAGTAGAGGTGGAAGTAGAGAGGGGGGCAGAGGGAATGAGAGAGGGGGACAGAGATAGAGGTGGAAGTAGAGAGGGGGACAGAGGTAGAGGTGGAAGGAGAGAGTGGGACAGAGGTAGAGGTGGAAGGAGAGAAGGGGACAGAGGTAGAGGTGGAAGGAGAGAGGGGGACAGAGGTAGAGGTGGAATGAGAGAGGGGGACAGAGGTAGAGGTGGAAGGAGAGAGGGGGACAGAGGTAGAGGTGGAAGGAGAGAGGGGGACAGAGGTAGAGGTGGAATGAGAGAGGAGGACAGAGGTAGAGGTGGAAGGAGAGGGGGACAGAGGTAGAGGTGGGAGGAGAGAGGGGGACAGAGGGAATGAGAGAGTAGCAGAGGTAGAGGTGGAAGGAGAGAGGGGGACAGAGGTAGAGGTGGAAGGAGAGAGGGGGACAGAGGTAGAGGTGGATTGAGAGAGGGGGACAGAGGTAGAGGTGGAATGAGAGAGGGGTACAGAGGTAGAGGTGGAAGGAGAGAGGGGGACAGAGGTAGAGGTGGAATGAGAGAGGGGGACAGAGGTAGATGTGGAAGGAGAGAGGGAAACAGAGGTAGAGGTGGAAGGAGAGAGGTGGACAGAGGTAGAGGTGGAAGGAGAGAAGGGGACAGAAGTAGAGGTGGAAGGAGAGAAGGGGACAGAAGTAGAGGTGGAAGGAGAGAGGGGGACAGAGGGAATGAGAGAGGGGGACAGAGGTAGAGGTGGAAGGAGAGAGGGGGACAGAGGTAGAGGTGGAAGGAGAGAGGGGGACAGAGGTAGAGGTGGAAGGAGAGAGGGGGACAGAGGGAATGAGAGAGGGGGACAGAGGTAGAGGTGGAAGCAGAGAGGGGGACAGAGGTAGAGGTGGAAGGAGAGAGGGGGACAGAGGTAGAGGTGGAAGGAGAGAGGGGGACAGAGGGAATGAGAGAGGGGGACAGAGGTAGAGGTGGAAGGAGAGAGGGGGACAGAGGTAGAGGTGGAAGGAGAGAAGGGAAAGAGGTAGAGGTGGAATGAGAGAGGGGGACAGAGGTAGAGGTGGAAGGAGAGAGGGGGACAGAGGTAGAGGTAGAAGGAGAGAGGGGGACAGAGGTAGAGGTGGAATGAGAGAGGAGGACAGAGGTAGAGGTGGAAGGAGAGGGGGACAGAGGTAGAGGTGGGAGGAGAGAGGGGGACAGAGGGAATGAGAGAATGGCAGAGGTAGAGGTGGAAGGAGAGAGGGGGACAGAGGTAGAGGTGGAAGGAGAGAGGGGGACAGAGGTAGAGGTGGATTGAGAGAGGGGGACAGAGGTAGAGGTGGAATGAGAGAGGGGGACAGAGGGAGATGTGGAAGGAAAGAGGGGAACAGAGGTAGAGGTGGAAGGAGAGAGTGGGACAGAGGTAGAGGTGGAAGGAGAGAAGGGGACAGAGGTAGAGGTGGTAGGAGAGAAGGGGACAGAAGTAGAGGTGGAAGTAGAGAGGGGGACAGAGGGAATGAGAGAGGGGGACAGAGATAGAGGTGGAAGTAGAGAGGGGGACAGAGGTAGAGGTGGAAGGAGAGAGGGGGACAGAGGAAGAAGTGGAAGGAGAGAGGGGGACAGAGGGAATGATAGAGGGGGACAGAGGTAGAGGTGGAAGGAGAGAGGGGGACAGAGGTTGAGGTGGAATGAGAGAGGGGGACAGAGGTAGAGGTGGAAGGAGGGAGGGGGACAGAGGGAATGAGAGAGGGGGACAGAGGTAGAGGTGGAAGGAGAGAGGGGGACAGAGGTAGAGGTGGAAGGAGAGAGGGAGACAGAGGGAATGAGAGAGGGGGACAGAGGTAGAGGTGGAAGGAGAGAGGGGGACAGAGGTAGAGGTGGAATGAGAGAGGGGGACAGAGGTAGAGGTGGAAGGATAGAGGGGGACAGAGGTAGAGGTGGAAGGAGAGAGTGGGACAGAGGGAATGAGAGAGGGGGACAGAGGTAGAGGTGGAAGGAGAGAGGTTGACAGAGGTAGAGGTGGAATGAGAGAGGAGGACAGAGGTAGAGGTGGAAGAAGAGGGGGACAGAGGTAGAGGTGGAAGGAGAGAGGGGGACAGAGGTAGAGGTGGATTGAGAGAGGGGGACAGAGGTAGAGGTGGAATGAGAGAGGGGGACAGAAGTAGATGTGGAAGGAGAGAGGGGAACAGAGGTAGAGGTGGAAGGAGAGAGGGGGACAGAGGTAGAGGTGGAAGGAGAGAGGGGGACAGAGGTTGAGGTGGAATGAGAGAGGGGGACAGAGGTAGAGGTGGAAGGAGAGAGGGGGACAGAGGTAGAGGTGGAAGGAGAGAGGGGGACAGAGGTAGAGGTGGAAGGAGAGAAGGGGACAGAGGTAGAGGTGGAAGGAGAGAGGAGGACAGAGGTAGAGGTGGAAGGAGAGAGTGGGACAGAGGTAGAGGTGGAATGAGAGAGGAGGACAGAGGTAGAGGTGGAAGGAGAGGGGGACAGAGGTAGAGGTGGGAGGAGAGAGGGGGACAGAGGGAATGATAGAGTGGCAGAGGTAGAGGTGGAAGGAGAGAGGGGGACAGAGGTAGAGGTGGAAGGAGAGAGGGGGACAGAGGTAGAGGTGGATTGAGAGAGGGGGACAGAGGTAGAGGTGGAATGAGAGAGGGGGACAGAGGGAGATGTGGAAGGAGAGAGGGGAACAGAGGTAGAGGTGGAAGGAGAGAGTGGGACAGAGGTAGAGGTGGAAGGAGAGAAGTGACAGAGGTAGAGGTGGAAGGAGAGAAGGGGACAGAAGTAGAGGTGGAAGTAGAGAGGGGGACAGAGGGAATGAGAGAGGGGGACAGAGATAGAGGTGGAAGTAGAGAGGGGGACAGAGGTAGAGGTGGAAGGAGAGAGGGGGACAGAGGAAGAAGTGGAAGGAGAGAGGGGGACAGAGGGAATGATAGAGGGGGACAGAGGTAGAGGTGGAAGGAGAGAGGGGGACAGAGGTTGAGGTGGAATGAGAGAGGGGGACAGAGGTAGAGGTGGAAGGAGGGAGGGGGACAGAGGGAATGAGAGAGGGGGACAGAGGTAGAGGTGGAAGGAGAGAGGGGGACAGAGGTAGAGGTGGAAGGAGAGAGGGAGACAGAGGGAATGAGAGAGGGGGACAGAGGTAGAGGTGGAAGGAGAGAGGGGGACAGAGGTAGAGGTGGAATGAGAGAGGGGGACAGAGGTAGAGGTGGAAGGATAGAGGGGGACAGAGGTAGAGGTGGAAGGAGAGAGTGGGACAGAGGGAATGAGAGAGAGGGGACAGAGGTAGAGGTGGAAGGAGAGAGGTTGACAGAGGTAGAGGTGGAATGAGAGAGGAGGACAGAGGTAGAGGTGGAAGAAGAGGGGGACAGAGGTAGAGGTGGAAGGAGAGAGGGGGACAGAGGTAGAGGTGGATTGAGAGAGGGGGACAGAGGTAGAGGTGGAATGAGAGAGGGGGACAGAAGTAGATGTGGAAGGAGAGAGGGGAACAGAGGTAGAGGTGGAAGGAGAGAGGGGGACAGAGGTAGAGGTGGAAGGAGAGAGGGGGACAGAGGTTGAGGTGGAATGAGAGAGGGGGACAGAGGTAGAGGTGGAAGGAGAGAGGGGGACAGAGGTAGAGGTGGAAGGAGAGAGGGGGACAGAGGTAGAGGTGGAAGGAGAGAAGGGGACAGAGGTAGAGGTGGAAGGAGAGAGGAGGACAGAGGTAGAGGTGGAAGGAGAGAGTGGGACAGAGGTAGAGGTGGAATGAGAGAGGAGGACAGAGGTAGAGGTGGAAGGAGAGGGGGACAGAGGTAGAGGTGGGAGGAGAGAGGGGGACAGAGGGAATGATAGAGTGGCAGAGGTAGAGGTGGAAGGAGAGAGGGGGACAGAGGTAGAGGTGGAAGGAGAGAGGGGGACAGAGGTAGAGGTGGATTGAGAGAGGGGGACAGAGGTAGAGGTGGAATGAGAGAGGGGGACAGAGGGAGATGTGGAAGGAGAGAGGGGAACAGAGGTAGAGGTGGAAGGAGAGAGTGGGACAGAGGTAGAGGTGGAAGGAGAGAAGTGACAGAGGTAGAGGTGGAAGGAGAGAAGGGGACAGAAGTAGAGGTGGAAGTAGAGAGGGGGACAGAGGGAATGAGAGAGGGGGACAGAGATAGAGGTGGAAGTAGAGAGGGGGACAGAGGTAGAGGTGGAAGGAGAGAGGGGGACAGAGGAAGAAGTGGAAGGAGAGAGGGGGACAGAGGGAAAGAGAGAGGCGGACAGAGGTAGAGGTGGAAGGAGAGAGGGGGACAGAGGTTGAGGTGGAATGAGAGAGGGGGACAGAGGTAGAGGTGGAAGGAGGGAGGGGGACAGAGGGAATGAGAGAGGGGGACAGAGGTAGAGGTGGAAGGAGAGAGGGGGACAGAGGTAGAGGTGGAAGGAGAGAGGGAGACAGAGGGAATGAGAGAGGGGGACAGAGGTAGAGGTGGAAGGAGAGAGGGGGACAGAGGTAGAGGTGGAATGAGAGAGGGGGACAGAGGTAGAGGTGGAAGGATAGAGGGGGACAGAGGTAGAGGTGGAAGGAGAGAGTGGGACAGAGGGAATGAGAGAGGGGGACAGAGGTAGAGGTGGAAGGAGAGAGGGGGACAGAGGTAGAGGTGGAATGAGAGAGGAGGACAGAGGTAGAGGTGGAAGGAGAGGGGGACAGAGGTAGAGGTGGAAGGAGAGAGGGGGACAGAGGGAATGAGAGAGTTGCAGAGGTACAGGTGGAAGGAGAGAGGGGGACAGAGGTAGAGGTGGAAGGAGAGAAGTGACAGAGGTAGAGGTGGATTGAGAGAGGGGGACAGAGGTAGAGGTGGAAGGAGAGAGGGGGACAGAGGTAGAGGTGGAAGGAGAGAGGGGGGCAGAGGTAGAGGTGGAAGGAGAGAAGGGGACAGAGGTAGAGGTGGAAGGAGAGAGGGGGACAGAGGTAGAGGTGGAAGGAGAGAGGGGGACAGAGGTAGAGGTGGAATGAGAGAGGAGGACAGAGGTAGAGGTGGAAGGAGAGGGGGACAGAGGTAGAGGTGGGAGGAGAGAGGGGGACAGAGGGAATGAGAGAGTGGCAGAGGTAGAGGTGGAAGGAGAGAGGGGGACAGAGGGAGATGTGGATTGAGAGAGGGGGACAGAGGTAGAGGTGGAATGAGAGAGGGGGACAGAGGTAGAGGTGGAAGGAGAGAGGGGGGCAGAGGTAGAGGTGGAAGGAGAGAAGGGGACAGAGGTAGAGGTGGAAGGAGAGAGTGGGACAGAGGTAGAGGTGGAAGGAGAGAAGTGACAGAGGTAGAGGTGGAAGGAGAGAAGGGGACAGAAGTAGAGGTGGAAGTAGAGAGGGGGACAGAGGGAATGAGAGAGGGGGACAGAGATAGAGGTGGAAGTAGAGAGGGGGACAGAGGTAGAGGTGGAAGGAGAGAGGGGAACAGAGGAAGAAGTGGAAGGAGAGAGGGGGACAGAGGGAAAGAGAGAGGCGGACAGAGGTAGAGGTGGAAGGAGAGAGGGGGACAGAGGTTGAGGTGGAATGAGAGAGGGGGACAGAGGTAGAGGTGGAAGGAGGGAGGGGGACAGAGGGAATGAGAGAGGGGGACAGAGGTAGAGGTGGAAGGAGAGAGGGGGACAGAGGTAGAGGTGGAAGGAGAGAGGGGGACAGAGGTAGAGGTGGAAGGAGAGAGGGAGACAGAGGGAATGAGAGAGGGGGACAGAGGTAGAGGTGGAAGGAGAGAGGGGGACAGAGGTAGAGGTGGAATGAGAGAGGGGGACAGAGGTAGAGGTGGAAGGATAGAGGGGGACAGAGGTAGAGGTGGAAGGAGAGAGTGGGACAGAGGGAATGAGAGAGGGGGACAGAGGTAGAGGTGGAAGGAGAGAGGGGGACAGAGGTAGAGGTGGAATGAGAGAGGAGGACAGAGGTAGAGGTGGAAGGAGAGGGGGACAGAGGTAGAGGTGGAAGGAGAGAGGGGGACAGAGGGAATGAGAGAGTTGCAGAGGTACAGGTGGAAGGAGAGAGGGGGACAGAGGTAGAGGTGGAAGGAGAGAAGTGACAGAGGTAGAGGTGGATTGAGAGAGGGGGACAGAGGTAGAGGTGGAATGAGAGAGGGGGACAGAGGTAGATGTGGAAGGAGAGAGGGGAACAGAGGTAGAGGTGGAAGGAGAGAGGGGGACAGAGGTAGAGGTGGAAGGAGAGAAGGGGACAGAGGCAGAGGTGGAAGGAGAGAAGGGGACAGAGGTAGAGGTGGAAGGAGAGAGGGGGACAGAGGGAATGAGAGAGGGGGACAGAGGTAGAGGTGGAAGGAGAGAGGGGGACAGAGGTAGAGGTGGAAGGAGAGAGGGGGACAGAGGGAATGAGAGAGGGGGACAAAGGTAGAGATGGAAGGAGAGAGGGGGACAGAGGTAGAGGTGGGAGGAGAGAGGGGGACAGAGGGAATGAGAGAGTGGCAGAGGTAGAGGTGGAAGGAGAGAGGGGGACAGAGGTAGCGGTGGAAGGAGAGAGGGGGACAGAGGTAGAGGTGGATTGAGAGAGGGGGACAGAGGTAGAGGTGGAATGAGAGAGGGGGACAGAGGTAGATGTGGAAGGAGAGAGGGGAACAGAGGTAGAGGTGGAAGGAGAGAGGGGGACAGAGGTAGAGGTGGAAGGAGAGAAGGGGACAGAAGTAGAGGTGGAAGGAGAGAGGGGGACAGAGGGAATGAGAGAGGGGGACAGAGGTAGAGGTGGAAGGAGAGAGGGGGACAGAGGTAGAGGTGGAAGGAGAGAGGGGGACAGAGGGAATGAGAGAGGGGGACAGAGTTAGAGGTGGAAGCAGAGAGGGGGACAGAGGTAGAGGTGGAAGGAGAGAGGGGGACAGAGGTAGAGGTGGAAGGAGAGAGGGGGACAGAGGGAATGAGAGAGGGGGACAGAGGTAGAGGTGGAAGGAGAGAGGGGGACAGAGGTAGAGGTGGAAGGAGAGAGGGGGACAGAGGGAATGAGAGTGGGGACAGAGGTAGAGGTGGAATGAGAGAGGAGGACACAGGTAGAGGTGGAAGGAGAGGGGGACAGAGGTAGAGGTGGGAGGAGAGAGGGGGACAGAGGGAATGAGAGAGTGGCAGAGGTAGAGGTGGAAGGAGAGAGGGGGACAGAGGTAGAGGTGGATTGAGAGAGGGGGACAGAGGTAGAGGTGGAAGGAGGGAGGGGGACAGAGGGAATGAGAGAGGGGGACAGAGGTAGAGGTGGAAGGAGAGAGGGGGACAGAGGTAGAGGTGGAAGGAGAGAGGGGGACAGAGGTAGAGGTGGAAGGAGAGAGGGGGACAGAGGGAATGAGAGAGGGGGACAGAGGTAGAGGTGGAAGGAGAGAGGGGGACAGAGGTAGAGGTGGAATGAGAGAGGGGGACAGAGGTAGAGGTGGAAGGAGAGAGGGGGACAGAGGTAGAGGTGGAAGGAGAGAGGGGGACAGAGGGAATGAGAGAGGGGGACAGAGGTAGAGGTGGAAGGAGAGAGGGGGACAGAGGTAGAGGTGGAATGAGAGAGGAGGACAGAGGTAGAGGTGGAAGGAGAGGGGGACAGAGGTAGAGGTGGAAGGAGAGAGGGGGACAGAGGGAACGAGAGAGTGGCAGAGGTAGAGGTGGAAGGAGAGAGGGGGACAGAGGTAGAGGTGGATTGAGAGAGGGGGACAGAGGTAGAGGTGGAAGGAGAGAGGGGGACAGAGGGAATGAGAGTGGGGGACAGAGGTAGAGGTGGAATGAGAGAGGAGGACACAGGTAGAGGTGGAAGGAGAGGGGGACAGAGGTAGAGGTGGGAGGAGAGAGGGGGACAGAGGGAATGAGAGAGTGGCAGAGGTAGAGGTGGAAGGAGAGAGGGGGACAGAGGTAGAGGTGGATTGAGAGAGGGGGACAGAGTTAGAGGTGGAAGGAGGGAGGGACAGAGGTAGAGGTGGGAGGAGAGAGGGGGACAAAGGGAATGAGAGAGTGGCAGAGGTAGAGGTGGAAGGAGAGAGGGGGACAGAGGTAGAGGTGGATTGAGAGAGGGGGACAGAGGTAGAGGTGGAAGGAGGGAGGGGGACAGAGGGAATGAGAGAGGGGGACAGAGGTAGAGGTGGAAGGAGAAAGGGGGACAGAGGTAGAGGTGGAAGGAGAGAGGGGGACAGAGGTAGAGGTGGAAGGAGAGAGGGGGACAGAGGGAATGAGAGAGGGGGACAGAGGTAGAGGTGGAAGGAGAGAGGGGGACAGAGGTAGAGGTGGAATGAGAGAGGGGGACAGAGGTAGAGGTGGAAGGAGAGAGGGGGACAGAGGTAGAGGTGGAAGGAGAGAGGGGGACAGAGGTAGAGGTGGAAGGAGAGAGGGGGACAGAGGGAATGAGAGTGGGGACAGAGGTAGAGGTGGAATGAGAGAGGAGGACACAGGTAGAGGTGGAAGGAGAGGGGGACAGAGGTAGAGGTGGGAGGAGAGAGGGGGACAGAGGGAATGAGAGAGTGGCAGAGGTAGAGGTGGAAGGAGAGAGGGGGACAGAGGTAGAGGTGGATTGAGAGAGGGGGACAGAGGTAGAGGTGGAAGGAGGGAGGGGGACAGAGGGAATGAGAGAGGGGGACAGAGGTAGAGGTGGAAGGAGAGAGGGGGACAGAGGTAGAGGTGGAAGGAGAGAGGGGGACAGAGGTAGAGGTGGAAGGAGAGAGGGGGACAGAGGGAATGAGAGAGGGGGACAGAGGTAGAGGTGGAAGGAGAGAGGGGGACAGAGGTAGAGGTGGAATGAGAGAGGGGGACAGAGGTAGAGGTGGAAGGAGAGAGGGGGACAGAGGTAGAGGTGGAAGGAGAGAGGGGGACAGAGGGAATGAGAGAGGGGGACAGAGGTAGAGGTGGAAGGAGAGAGGGGGACAGAGGTAGAGGTGGAATGAGAGAGGAGGACAGAGGTAGAGGTGGAAGGAGAGGGGGACAGAGGTAGAGGTGGAAGGAGAGAGGGGGACAGAGGGAACGAGAGAGTGGCAGAGGTAGAGGTGGAAGGAGAGAGGGGGACAGAGGTAGAGGTGGATTGAGAGAGGGGGACAGAGGTAGAGGTGGAAGGAGAGAGGGGGACAGAGGGAATGAGAGTGGGGGACAGAGGTAGAGGTGGAATGAGAGAGGAGGACACAGGTAGAGGTGGAAGGAGAGGGGGACAGAGGTAGAGGTGGGAGGAGAGAGGGGGACAGAGGGAATGAGAGAGTGGCAGAGGTAGAGGTGGAAGGAGAGAGGGGGACAGAGGTAGAGGTGGATTGAGAGAGGGGGACAGAGTTAGAGGTGGAAGGAGGGAGGGGGACAGAGGGAATGAGAGAGGGGGACAGAGGTAGAGGTGGAAGGAGAGAGGGGGACAGAGGTAGAGGTGGGAGGAGAGAGGGGGACAGAGGTAGAGGTGGAAGGAGAGAGGGGGACAGAGGGAATGAGAGAGGGGGACAGAGGTAGAGGTGGAAGGAGAGAGGGGGACAGAGGTAGAGGTGGAATGAGAGAGGGGGACAGAGGTAGAGGTGGAAGGAGAGAGGGGGACAGAGGTAGAGGTGGAAGGAGAGAGGGGGACAGAGGGAATGAGAGAGGGGGACAGAGGTAGAGGTGGAAGGAGAGAGGGGGAAAGAGATAGAGGTGGAATGAGAGAGGAGGACAGAGGTAGAGGTGGAAGGAGAGGGGGACAGAGGTAGAGGTGGAAGGAGAGAGGGGGACAGAGGGAACGAGAGAGTGGCAGAGGTAGAGGTGGAAGGAGAGAGGGGGACAGAGGTAGAGGTGGATTGAGAGAGGGGGACAGAGGTAGAGGTGGAAGGAGAGAGGGGGACAGAGGGAATGAGAGTGGGGGACAGAGGTAGAGGTGGAATGAGAGAGGAGGACACAGGTAGAGGTGGAAGGAGAGGGGGACAGAGGTAGAGGTGGGAGGAGAGAGGGGGACAGAGGGAATGAGAGAGTGGCAGAGGTAGAGGTGGAAGGAGAGAGGGGGACAGAGGTAGAGGTGGATTGAGAGAGGGGGACAGAGTTAGAGGTGGAAGGAGGGAGGGGGACAGAGGTAGAGGTGGGAGGAGAGAGGGGGACAGAGGTAGAGGTGGAAGGAGAGAGGGGGACAGAGGGAATGAGAGAGGGGGACAGAGGTAGAGGTGGAAGGAGAGAGGGGGACAGATGTAGAGGTGGAATGAGAGAGGGGGACAGAGGTAGAGGTGGATTGAGAGAGGCGGACAGAGGTAGAGGTGGAATGAGAGAGGGGGACAGAGGGAGATGTGGAAGGAGAGAGGGGAACAGAGGTAGAGGTGGAAGGAGAGAGTGGGACAGAGGTAGAGGTGGAAGGAGAGAAGTGACAGAGGTAGAGGTGGAAGGAGAGAAGGGGACAGAAGTAGAGGTGGAAGTAGAGAGGGGGACAGAGGGAATGAGAGAGGGGGACAGAGATAGAGGTGGAAGTAGAGAGGGGGACAGAGGTAGAGGTGGAAGGAGAGAGGGGGACAGAGGAAGAAGTGGAAGGAGAGAGGGGGACAGAGGGAAAGAGAGAGGCGGACAGAGGTAGAGGTGGAAGGAGAGAGGGGGACAGAGGTTGAGGTGGAATGAGAGAGGGGGACAGAGGTAGAGGTGGAAGGAGGGAGGGGGACAGAGGGAATGAGAGAGGGGGACAGAGGTAGAGGTGGAAGGAGAGAGGGGGACAGAGGTAGAGGTGGAAGGAGAGAGGGGGACAGAGGTAGAGGTGGAAGGAGAGAGGGAGACAGAGGGAATGAGAGAGGGGGACAGAGGTAGAGGTGGAAGGAGAGAGGGGGACAGAGGTAGAGGTGGAATGAGAGAGGGGGACAGAGGTAGAGGTGGAAGGATAGAGGGGGACAGAGGTAGAGGTGGAAGGAGAGAGTGGGACAGAGGGAATGAGAGAGGGGGACAGAGGTAGAGGTGGAAGGAGAGAGGGGGACAGAGGTAGAGGTGGAATGAGAGAGGAGGACAGAGGTAGAGGTGGAAGGAGAGGGGGACAGAGGTAGAGGTGGAAGGAGAGAGGGGGACAGAGGGAATGAGAGAGTTGCAGAGGTACAGGTGGAAGGAGAGAGGGGGACAGAGGTAGAGGTGGAAGGAGAGAAGTGACAGAGGTAGAGGTGGATTGAGAGAGGGGGACAGAGGTAGAGGTGGAATGAGAGAGGGGGACAGAGGTAGATGTGGAAGGAGAGAGGGGAACAGAGGTAGAGGTGGAAGGAGAGTGGGGGACAGAGGTAGAGGTGGAAGGAGAGAAGGGGACAGAGGCAGAGGTGGAAGGAGAGAAGGGGACAGAGGTAGAGGTGGAAGGAGAGAGGGGGACAGAGGGAATGAGAGAGGGGGACAGAGGTAGAGGTGGAAGGAGAGAGGGGGACAGAGGTAGAGGTGGAAGGAGAGAGGGGGACAGAGGGAATGAGAGAGGGGGACAGAGGTAGAGATGGAAGGAGAGAGGGGGACAGAGGTAGAGGTGGGAGGAGAGAGGGGGACAGAGGGAATGAGAGAGTGGCAGAGGTAGAGGTGGAAGGAGAGAGGGGGACAGAGGTAGCGGTGGAAGGAGAGAGGGGGACAGAGGTAGAGGTGGATTGAGAGAGGGGGACAGAGGTAGAGGTGGAATGAGAGAGGGGGACAGAGGTAGATGTGGAAGGAGAGAGGGGAACAGAGGTAGAGGTGGAAGGAGAGAGGGGGACAGAGGTAGAGGTGGAAGGAGAGAAGGGGACAGAAGTAGAGGTGGAAGGAGAGAGGGGGACAGAGGGAATGAGAGAGGGGGACAGAGGTAGAGGTGGAAGGAGAGAGGGGGACAGAGGTAGAGGTGGAAGGAGAGAGGGGGACAGAGGGAATGAGAGAGGGGGACAGAGTTAGAGGTGGAAGCAGAGAGGGGGACAGAGGTAGAGGTGGAAGGAGAGAGGGGGACAGAGGTAGAGGTGGAAGGAGAGAGGGGGACAGAGGGAATGAGAGAGGGGGACAGAGGTAGAGGTGGAAGGAGAGAGGGGACAGAGGTAGAGGTGGAAGGAGAGAGGGGGACAGAGGTAGAGGTGGAATGAGAGAGGGGGACAGAGGTAGAGGTGGAAGGAGAGAAGGGGACAGAAGTAGAGGTGGAAGGAGAGAGGGGGACAGAGGGAATGAGAGAGGGGGACAGAGGTAGAGGTGGAAGGAGAGAGGGGGACAGAGGTAGAGGTGGAAGGAGAGAGGGGGACAGAGGGAATGAGAGAGGGGGACAGAGTTAGAGGTGGAAGCAGAGAGGGGGACAGAGGTAGAGGTGGAAGGAGAGAGGGGGACAGAGGTAGAGGTGGAAGGAGAGAGGGGGACAGAGGGAATGAGAGAGGGGGACAGAGGTAGAGGTGGAAGGAGAGAGGGGACAGAGGTAGAGGTGGAAGGAGAGAGGGGGACAGAGGTAGAGGTGGAATGAGAGAGGGGGACAGAGGTAGAGGTGGAAGGAGAGAGGGGGACAGCGGTAGAGGTGGAAGGAGAGAGGGGGACAGAGGGAATGAGAGTGGGGACAGAGGTAGAGGTGGAATGAGAGAGGAGGACACAGGTAGAGGTGGAAGGAGAGGGGGACAGAGGTAGAGGTGGGAGGAGAGAGGGGGACAGAGGGAATGAGAGAGTGGCAGAGGTAGAGGTGGAAGGAGAGAGGGGGACAGAGGTAGAGGTGGATTGAGAGAGGGGGACAGAGGTAGAGGTGGAAGGAGGGAGGGGGACAGAGGGAATGAGAGAGGGGGACAGAGGTAGAGGTGGAAGGAGAGAGGGGGACAGAGGTAGAGGTGGAAGGAGAGAGGGGGACAGAGGTAGAGGTGGAAGGAGAGAGGGGGACAGAGGGAATGAGAGAGGGGGACAGAGGTAGAGGTGGAAGGAGAGAGGGGGACAGAGGTAGAGGTGGAATGAGAGAGGGGGACAGAGGTAGAGGTGGAAGGAGAGAGGGGGACAGAGGTAGAGGTGGAAGGAGAGAGGGGGACAGAGGGAATGAGAGAGGGGGACAGAGGTAGAGGTGGAAGGAGAGAGGGGGACAGAGGTAGAGGTGGAATGAGAGAGGAGGACAGAGGTAGAGGTGGAAGGAGAGGGGGACAGAGGTAGAGGTGGAAGGAGAGAGGGGGACAGAGGGAACGAGAGAGTGGCAGAGGTAGAGGTGGAAGGAGAGAGGGGGACAGAGGTAGAGGTGGATTGAGAGAGGGGGACAGAGGTAGAGGTGGAAGGAGAGAGGGGGACAGAGGGAATGAGAGTGGGGGACAGAGGTAGAGGTGGAATGAGAGAGGAGGACACAGGTAGAGGTGGAAGGAGAGGGGGACAGAGGTAGAGGTGGGAGGAGAGAGGGGGACAGAGGGAATGAGAGAGTGGCAGAGGTAGAGGTGGAAGGAGAGAGGGGGACAGAGGTAGAGGTGGATTGAGAGAGGGGGACAGAGTTAGAGGTGGAAGGAGGGAGGGGGACAGAGGGAATGAGAGAGGGGGACAGAGGTAGAGGTGGAAGGAGAGAGGGGGACAGAGGTAGAGGTGGGAGGAGAGAGGGGGACAGAGGTAGAGGTGGAAGGAGAGAGGGGGACAGAGGGAATGAGAGAGGGGGACAGAGGTAGAGGTGGAAGGAGAGAGGGGGACAGAGGTAGAGGTGGAATGAGAGAGGGGGACAGAGGTAGAGGTGGAAGGAGAGAGGGGGACAGAGGTAGAGGTGGAAGGAGAGAGGGGGACAGAGGGAATGAGAGAGGGGGACAGAGGTAGAGGTGGAAGGAGAGAGGGGGACAGAGGTAGAGGTGGAATGAGAGAGGAGGACAGAGGTAGAGGTGGAAGGAGAGAGGGGGACAGAGGGAACGAGAGAGTGGCAGAGGTAGAGGTGGAAGGAGAGAGGGGGACAGAGGTAGAGGTGGATTGAGAGAGGGGGACAGAGGTAGAGGTGGAAGGAGAGAGGGGGACAGAGGGAATGAGAGTGGGGGACAGAGGTAGAGGTGGAATGAGAGAGGAGGACACAGGTAGAGGTGGAAGGAGAGGGGGACAGAGGTAGAGGTGGGAGGAGAGAGGGGGACAGAGGGAATGAGAGAGTGGCAGAGGTAGAGGTGGAAGGAGAGAGGGGGACAGAGGTAGAGGTGGATTGAGAGAGGGGGACAGAGTTAGAGGTGGAAGGAGGGAGGGGGACAGAGGGAATGAGAGAGGGGGACAGAGGTAGAGGTGGAAGGAGAGAGGGGGACAGAGGTAGAGGTGGGAGGAGAGAGGGGGACAGAGGTAGAGGTGGAAGGAGAGAGGGGGACAGAGGGAATGAGAGAGGGGGACAGAGGTAGAGGTGGAAGGAGAGAGGGGGACAGAGGTAGAGGTGGAATGAGAGAGGGGGACAGAGGTAGAGGTGGAAGGAGAGAGGGGGACAGAGGTAGAGGTGGAAGGAGAGAGGGGGACAGAGGGAATGAGAGAGGGGGACAGAGGTAGAGGTGGAAGGAGAGAGGGGGACAGAGGTAGAGGTGGAATGAGAGAGGAGGACAGAGGGAACGAGAGAGTGGCAGAGGTAGAGGTGGAAGGAGAGAGGGGGACAGAGGTAGAGGTGGATTGAGAGAGGGGGACAGAGGTAGAGGTGGAAGGAGAGAGGGGGACAGAGGGAATGAGAGTGGGGGACAGAGGTAGAGGTGGAATGAGAGAGGAGGACACAGGTAGAGGTGGAAGGAGAGGGGGACAGAGGTAGAGGTGGGAGGAGAGAGGGGGACAGAGGGAATGACAGAGTGGCAGAGGTAGAGGTGGAAGGAGAGAGGGGGACAGAGGTAGAGGTGGATTGAGAGAGGGGGACAGAGTTTCAGGTGGAAGGAGGGAGGGGGACAGAGGGAATGAGAGAGGGGGACAGAGGTAGAGGTGGAAGGAGAGAGGGGGACAGAGGTAGAGGTGGGAGGAGAGAGGGGGACAGAGGTAGAGGTGGAAGGAGAGAGGGGGACAGAGGGAATGAGAGAGGGGGACAGAGGTAGAGGTGGAAGGAGAGAGGGGGACAGAGGTAGAGGTGGAATGAGAGAGGGGGACAGAGGTAGAGGTGGAAGGAGAGAGGGGGACAGAGGTAGAGGTGGAAGGAGAGAGGGGGACAGAGGGAACGAGAGAGTGGCAGAGGTAGAGGTGGAAGGAGAGAGGGGGACAGAGGTAGAGGTGGATTGAGAGAGGGGGACAGAGGTAGAGGTGGAAGGAGAGAGGGGGACAGAGGGAATGAGAGTGGGGGACAGAGGTAGAGGTGGAATGAGAGAGGAGGACACAGGTAGAGGTGGAAGGAGAGGGGGACAGAGGTAGAGGTGGGAGGAGAGAGGGGGACAGAGGGAATGAGAGAGTGGCAGAGGTAGAGGTGGAAGGAGAGAGGGGGACAGAGGTAGAGGTGGATTGAGAGAGGGGGACAGAGTTAGAGGTGGAAGGAGGGAGGGGGACAGAGGGAATGAGAGAGGGGGACAGAGGTAGAGGTGGAAGGAGAGAGGGGGACAGAGGTAGAGGTGGGAGGAGAGAGGGGGACAGAGGTAGAGGTGGAAGGAGAGAGGGGGACAGAGGGAATGAGAGAGGGGGACAGAGGTAGAGGTGGAAGGAGAGAGGGGGACAGAGGTAGAGGTGGAATGAGAGAGGGGGACAGAGGTAGAGGTGGAAGGAGAGAGGGGGACAGAGGTAGAGGTGGAAGGAGAGAGGGGGACAGAGGGAATGAGAGAGGGGGACAGAGGTAGAGGTGGAAGGAGAGAGGGGGACAGAGGTAGAGGTGGAATGAGAGAGGAGGACAGAGGTAGAGGTGGAAGGAGAGGGGGACAGAGGTAGAGGTGGAAGGAGAGAGGGGGACAGAGGGAACGAGAGAGTGGCAGAGGTAGAGGTGGAAGGAGAGAGGGGGACAGAGGTAGAGGTGGATTGAGAGAGGGGGACAGAGGTAGAGGTGGAAGGAGAGAGGGGGACAGAGGGAATGAGAGTGGGGGACAGAGGTAGAGGTGGAATGAGAGAGGAGGACACAGGTAGAGGTGGAAGGAGAGGGGGACAGAGGTAGAGGTGGGAGGAGAGAGGGGGACAGAGGGAATGAGAGAGTGGCAGAGGTAGAGGTGGAAGGAGAGAGGGGGACAGAGGTAGAGGTGGATTGAGAGAGGGGGACAGAGTTAGAGGTGGAAGGAGGGAGGGGGACAGAGGGAATGAGAGAGGGGGACAGAGGTAGAGGTGGAAGGAGAGAGGGGGACAGAGGTAGAGGTGGGAGGAGAGAGGGGGACAGAGGTAGAGGTGGAAGGAGAGAGGGGGACAGAGGGAATGAGAGAGGGGGACAGAGGTAGAGGTGGAAGGAGAGAGGGGGACAGAGGTAGAGGTGGAATGAGAGAGGGGGACAGAGGTAGAGGTGGAAGGAGAGAGGGGGACAGAGGTAGAGGTGGAAGGAGAGAGGGGGACAGAGGGAATGAGAGAGGGGGACAGAGGTAGAGGTGGAAGGAGAGAGGGGGACAGAGGTAGAGGTGGAATGAGAGAGGAGGACAGAGGTAGAGGTGGAAGGAGAGGGGGACAGAGGTAGAGGTGGAAGGAGAGAGGGGGACAGAGGGAACGAGAGAGTGGCAGAGGTAGAGGTGGAAGGAGAGAGGGGGACAGAGGTAGAGGTGGATTGAGAGAGGGGGACAGAGGTAGAGGTGGAAGGAGAGAGGGGGACAGAGGGAATGAGAGTGGGGGACAGAGGTAGAGGTGGAATGAGAGAGGAGGACACAGGTAGAGGTGGAAGGAGAGGGGGACAGAGGTAGAGGTGGGAGGAGAGAGGGGGACAGAGGGAATGAGAGAGTGGCAGAGGTAGAGGTGGAAGGAGAGAGGGGGACAGAGGTAGAGGTGGATTGAGAGAGGGGGACAGAGTTTCAGGTGGAAGGAGGGAGGGGGACAGAGGGAATGAGAGAGGGGGACAGAGGTAGAGGTGGAAGGAGAGAGGGGGACAGAGGTAGAGGTGGGAGGAGAGAGGGGGACAGAGGTAGAGGTGGAAGGAGAGAGGGGGACAGAGGGAATGAGAGAGGGGGACAGAGGTAGAGGTGGAAGGAGAGAGGGGGACAGAGGTAGAGGTGGAATGAGAGAGGGGGACAGAGGTAGAGGTGGAAGGAGAGAGGGGGACAGAGGTAGAGGTGGAAGGAGAGAGGGGGACAGAGGGAATGAGAGAGGGGGACAGAGGTAGAGGTGGAAGGAGAGAGGGGGACAGAGGTAGAGGTGGAATGAGAGAGGAGGACAGAGGTAGAGGTGGAAGGAGAGGGGGACAGAGGTAGAGGTGGAAGGAGAGAGGGGGACAGAGGGAACGAGAGAGTGGCAGAGGTAGAGGTGGAAGGAGAGAGCCCCTCTCAGAGGTAGAGATGGAAGGAGAGAGGGGGACAGAGGGAATGACAGAGAGAAAGACAGAGAGAGAGAGAGAGAGAGAGAGATAGAGAGAGAGAGAGAGAGAGAGAGAGAGAGAGAGAGAGAGAGAGGCATTTTTGCCCCATGTAAGGAGCAGCAACACAGCAGCAGGCCTCCCAGCAGAAATCAGAGCAGAGCAGAAACTTCCCTATTACGTGCCATAACTGGCACCCTATTCCCTATGTAGTGCACTACTTTTGACCAGGGCTCATAGCGCTCTGGTCTTAAGTAGTGCATAGGGAATAGGGTGCCATTTGAGACGAGTTCCTATGCTGTGCCCAGGCACATTATGTCTCTCTAGTCTTCTCCCTCATTTCCTCTACTTCCTCATTTTCTCACTCTCTCCTTTCCCACTTTATCTTCTTCCATTCTCTCTCTCTCGTTCCTCTCTTTCTCCTTCTCTCTATTTCTTCTCATTTTCTCTACTATCTCTCTTTTCTCCATCTCTATATCTCTCTTTCTTCCCTCTGTATTTCTAACTGTCTTTCTTCTTTCTCCTGGTTTGATGCAGGAGAAAAATATTTGAGCAGGCAGGCGGAGAGAGAGCGAGAGATTGAGCGAGAGAGAGAGAGAGTGCAGTGTAGATCTTTATGTTATGTTTGGTGCTGTTATGAAACATGCAGCGCTGTGAATAACAGAACGGATTTAGAACACTGACCTCTGTTTTCAAAGGACTCGGACATGCAAATTAGCTGACCTGTCTTTTTCCTTTCTCTCCTCTCAACCTCTCTATCAGCCTCTCTATCACTATCTCTATCACTATCTCTATCACTATCTCTATCAACCTCTCTATCACTATCTCTATCAACCTCTCTATCAGCCTCTCTATCACTATCTCTATCACTATCTCTATCACTATCTCTATCAACCTCTCTATCACTATCTCTATCAGCCTCTCTATCAACCTCTCTATCAACCTCTCTATCACTATCTCTATCAGCCTCTCTATCAGCCTCTCTATCAGCCTCTCTATCAGCCTCTCTATCACTATCTCTATCACTATCTCTATCAACCTCTCTATCACTATCTCTATCAACCTCTCTATCAACCTCTCTATCAGCCTCTCTATCAGCCTCTCTATCAACCTCTCTATCAACCTCTCTATCACTATCTCTATCAGCCTCTCTATCAACCTCTCTATCACTATCTCTATCAGCCTCTCTATCAGTCTCTCTATCAGCCTCTCTATCAGTCTCTCTATCAGCCTCTCTATCAGTCTCTCTATCAGCCTCTCTATCAGCCTCTCTATCAGCCTCTCTATCAGCCTCTCCATCACTATCTCTATCAGCCTCTCTATCAACTTCTCTATCAGTCTCTCTATCAGCCTCTCTATCAGTCTCTCTATCAGCCTCTCTATCAACCTCTCTATCACTATCTCTATCAACCTCTCTATCAACCTCTCTATCAGCCTCTCTATCAGCCTCTCTATCAACCCTCTCTATCAACCTCTCTATCACTTTCTCTATCAGCCTCTCTATCACTATCTCTATCAGCCTCTCTATCACTGTCTCTATCAGCCTCTCTATCACTGTCTCTATCACCCTCTCTACCAGCCTCTCTATCAGCCTCTCTATCACTGTCTCTACCAGCCTCTCTATCACTGTCTCTATCAGCCTCTCTTTCACTGTCTCTATCAGCCTCTCTATCACTATCTCTACCAGCCTCTCTATCAGCCTCTCTATCACTGTCTCTATCAGCCTCTCTATCACTGTCTCTATCAGCCTCTCTATCACTATCTCTACCAGCCTCTCTATCAGCCTCTCTATCACTGTCTCTATCAGCCTCTCTATCACTGTCTCTCTCAGCCTCTCTATCACTGTCTCTATCAGCCTCTCTATCACTGTCTCTCTCAGCCTCTCTATCACTGTCTCTATCAGCCTCTCTATCACTGTCTCTATCAGCCTCTCTATCAGCCTCTCTCAGCCTCTCTATCACTGTCTCTATCAGCCTCTCTATCACTGTCTCTATCAGCCTCTCTATCACTATCTCTACCAGCCTCTCTATCAGCCTCTCTATCACTGTCTCTATCAGCCTCTCTATCACTGTCTCTATCAGCCTCTCTATCACTATCTCTACCAGCCTCTCTATCAGCCTCTCTATCACTGTCTCTATCAGCCTCTCTATCACTGTCTCTCTCAGCCTCTCTATCACTGTCTCTATCAGCCTCTCTATCACTGTCTCTCTCAGCCTCTCTATCACTGTCTCTATCAGCCTCTCTATCACTGTCTCTATCAGCCTCTCTATCAGCCTCTCTCAGCCTCTCTATCACTGTCTCTATCAGCCTCTCTATCACTGTCTCTATCAGCCTCTCTATCAGTCTCTCTATCACTGTCTCTATCAGACTCTCTATCACTATCTCTATCAGCCTCTCTATCACTGTCTCTATCAGCCTCTCTATCACTGTCTCTATCACTATCTCTATCAGGCTCTCTATCATCCTCTCTATCAACCTCTCTATCACTTTCTCTATCAGCCTCTCTATCACTATCTCTATCAGCCTCTCTATCAGCCTCTCTATCACTGTCTCTATCAGCCTCTCTATCACTGTCTATCACTATCTCTATCAGCCTC
The DNA here is from genome assembly GCF_965601325.2 of Salmo salar. Classification (NCBI taxonomy): domain Eukaryota; kingdom Metazoa; phylum Chordata; class Actinopteri; order Salmoniformes; family Salmonidae; genus Salmo; species Salmo salar. The sequence goes on from NC_138295.1 coordinate 13,769,802, forward strand.
TCTATCAGCCTCTCTATCACTGTCTCTATCAGCATCTCTAGTGCTGAATTGGCAGTTTTATTAAACAGACACGGTCATGTGTCAGACCAACTGAAGTACAGATTAAGGAGAGATCGCAGGCTGGACGGCTGGCAGTGGCGGGGTCTGAATGGTGATAAGACTGATGATGCTAAACGCTAATCCACTGCCATTGTGGGTGAATGGAGATAACGCTAATGCTAATTGGCTATGTCTTGAAGCGGGGGTTAACTGCCTTGCTCAGGGGCAGAACAACAGATGTTTTACCTTGTCAGCTCAGGGATTCGATCCAGCAAACTTCCGGTTACTGGCCCAATGCTCTAACCACTAGGATTCCCACACACCCTGGGTGTCCTAGGTAGTTTGTGAGGATGCTCTCCGAGGAACTTAAAACGTTCCACCTTCTCCTCTACTGTCCCGTCGATGTGGATGGGGGGGGGGGGGGGAGGCCCTCACCTCCTCCCTGTAGGTCGTCTCGTTGTTGTTGGTAATCAAGCCTACCACTGTGGTGTCGTCTGCAAACTTGATAATTGAGTTGGAGGCGTGCATGGCCACGCAGTCATGGGTGAACAGGGAGTACAGGAGAGGGCTGAGAACGCAAGCTTGTGGGGCCCCAGTGTTGAGAATCAGCGGGGTGGAGATGTTGTTTCCTACCCTCACCACATGGGGGCGGCCGGTCAGAAAGTCCAGGACGCAGTTGCACAGGGCAGGGTCAAGACCCAGGGTCTCAAGCTTAAGGATGTGCTTGGAGGGTACTATGGTGTTGAATGTTGAGCTGTAGTCAATGAACAGCATTCTTACATAGGTATTCCTCTTGTCCAGATGGGATTGGGCAGTGTGCAGTGTGATGGCGATTGCATCGTCTGTGGACCTATTGGGGCAGTAAGCACATTGAAGTGGGTCTAGGCTATCAGGTAGGGTGGAGATGATATGATCCTTGACTAGTCTCCCAAAGCACTTCATGATGACAGAAGTGAGTGCTACGGGACGATAGTCATTTAGTTCAGTTACCTTAGCTTTCTTGGGAACAGGAACAATGGTGGCCATCTTGAAGCATGTGGGGACAGCAGACTGGGATTGATTGAATATGTCTGTAAATACACCAGCCAGCTGGTCTGCGCATGCTCTAAGGACGCGGCTAGGGATGCCGTCTGGGCCGGTAGCCTTGCGAGGGTTAACACGTTTAAATGTTTTACTCACATCGGCCATGTTGAAGGAGAGCCCACAGTCTTTGGTAGCGGGCCGTGTCGGTGGCACTGTGTTATCCTCAAAGCGCGCAAAGAAGTTGTTTAGTTTGTCTGGGAGCGAGACGGCTGGTTTTCTTTTTGTAATCTAAAGACCCTGCCACAAACGTCTCGTGTCTCGAATCCGATTGGTCAGACAAGCGTTGGATAGACCTAAGCACGGGCGCTACCCTCTAGAGAGCATCCTGTTGGGCTGTATCACTGCCTGGTACGGGCTGTATCACCACCTGATACGGGGCTGTATCACCGCCTGGTACGGGCTGTATCACCGCCTGGTATGGGCTGTATCACTGCCTGGTATGGCAACTGCACCGCCTGCAACCACAAGGCTCTCCAGAGAGTAGTGCGGTCTGCACAACCCATCACCAAGGGCAAACTACCTGCCCTCCAGGACACCTACAGCACCCAATGTCACAGGAAGGCCAAAAAGAACATCAAGGACAACAACCACCCGAGCCACTGCCTGTTCACCCCGCTAACATCCAGAAGGCGAGGTCAGTACAGGTGCATCAAAGCTGGGACCGAGAGATTGAAAAACAGCTTCTATCTCAAGGCCATCAGACTGTTAAACAGCCATCACTAACATAGAGAGGCTGCTGCCAACATACAGACTCAAATCACTGGCCACTTTAATAAACTGATTTAATAATGGTAACACTAGTGACTTTTATAATGCCACTTTAATAATGTTTACATATCCTACATTACTCATCTCATATGTATATACTGTGTTTTATACCATCTATTGCATCTTGCCTATTCCGCACGGCCATCGCTCATCCATATATTTATATGTAAATATTCTTATACACACAATGTAAGGAGATGAAATAAGGTAGTCGTCGTGAATTTGTTAAATTACTTGTTAGATATTACTGCACTGTCGGACTAGAAGCACAAGCATTTCTCTACACTCGCATTAACATCTGCTAACCATGTGTATGTGACCAATAAAATTTGATTTGATTTGATTCCTGCCTGCCCAGCTAGCATCCGGCCCAGCTAGCATCCGGCCCAACTGTGTGTGTGGCTGCATGGGGAAGACTGGATCAGGGCCAAAGTGAGACTGATATGTCACCTTGTGTACTGTTGTAAACCATCTGCTGAAATACCTTGTAAACAATGTGGACAGACAAGTGAGCTAGCAACATGTATAGCCTCTTCCTCTAGCCCTCTACCCAAAGTCTAGCAACATGTATAGACTCTTCCTCTAACCCTCTACCCAAAGTCTAGCAACATGTATAGCCTCTTCCTCTAATCCTCTACCCAAAGTCTAGCAACATGTATAGCCTCTTCCTCTAACCCTCTACCCAAAGTCTAGCAACATGTATAGCCTCTTCCTCTAACCCTCTACCCAAAGTCTAGCAACATCTATAGCCTCTTCCTCTAACCCTCTACCCAAAGTCTAGCAACATGTATAGCCTCTTCCTCTAGCTCTCTACCCAAAGTCTAGCAACATGTATAGCCTCTTCCTCTAATCCTCTACCCAAAGTCTAGCAACATGTATAGCCTCTTCCTCTAGCCCTCTACCCAAAGTCTAGCAACATGTATAGCCTCTTCCTCTAGCCCTCTACCCAAAGTCTAGCAACATGTATAGCCTCTCCCTCTAGCCCTCTACCCAAAGTCTAGCAACATGTATAGCCTCTCCCTCTAGCCCTCTACCCAAAGTCTAGCAACATGTATAGCCTCTCCCTCTAGCCCTCTACCCAAAGTCTAGCAACATGTATAGCCTCTTCCTCTAGCCCTCTACCCAAAGTCTAGCAACATGTATAGCCTCTTCCTCTAGCCCTCTACCCAAAGTCTAGCAACATGTATAGCCTCTTCCTCCAACCATCGACCCAAAGTCTAGCAACATGTATAGCCTCTCCCTCTAGCCCTCTACCCAAAGTCTAGCAACATGTATAGCCTCTTCCTCTAGCCCTCTACCCAAAGTCTAGCAACATGTATAGCCTCTCCCTCTAGCCCTCTACCCAAAGTCTAGCAACATGTATAGCCTCTCCCTCTAGCCCTCTACCCAAAGTCTAGCAACATGTATAGCCTCTCCCTCTAGCCCTCTACCCAAAGTCTAGCAACATGTATAGCCTCTCCCTCTAGCCCTCCATCTGAATTCCATCAAAACCAATCAAGACTGTCTATCTTTGTGCATTCTAGTGTTTTCTGTGAACCCCAGGAATAGTGTCTGTATCTAAGATTATGGGCTTATTTAATCTTATTTAATCTCTTAAATGTTAATTCATTTTACACTGAATCTCTAACTCAGTATTCAGTCTGTAATTAAAATGTGTAATTATATTTTTTACTCGTTTTGTTTTAATAGTGTCAGGAAATAGAAGAAGCATCCGGTCTACACACTCAGTAAATCCATCCCAGTCCCAGTGTCCTCTCCTCCTCTCCTCCTCTCCAGAAGTATGGATGCCATCTAATGTATCCATGTTGTGGATGAGGAAGAGGATTGGGACAGCTGCCAGCTGCCTGCACACTAGTTATCAACAGGGGAACAAGACGAGGAAGCTAGGACAGAGAAGAATCTCAAAAGTCATTCCTCAATTCCTATTGTCTTGTCCTCTCCTTCTGTGTCTCTAAAGGGGGTAGTGAGGGGACTATTGGAGCAGAGGTTTTGAGGAGAGAGGAACCGAAGAAGGTTTACCCTGACACAAGGACATAGAACACAGTGAGAGGTACGGAGCGATGCCAGGATAGTTGTAGAGGGGTGAAGGCTAGCTTATAGGGACCACCAGGGTGGCTGGTGAGGGGAGGTGGGTGAAGGCTAGCTTATAGGGACCACCATGGTGGCTGGTGAGGGGAGGTGGGCGAAGGCTAGCTTATAGGGACCACCAGGGTGGCTGGTGAGGGGAGGTGGGTGAAGGCTAGCTTATAGGGACCACCAGGGCGGCTGGTGAGGGGAGGTGGGTGAAGGCTAGCTTATAGGGACCACCAGGGCGGCTGGTGAGGGGAGGTGGGTGAAGGCTAGCTTATAGGGACAACCAGGGCGGCTGGTGAGGGGAGGTGGGTGAAGGCTAGCTTATAGGGACCACCAGGGCGGCTGGTGAGGGGAGGTGGGTGAAGGCTAGCTTATAGGGACAACCAGGGTGGCTGGTGAGGGGAGGTGGGTGAAGGCTAGCTTATAGGGACAACCAGGGTGGCTGGTGAGGGGAGGTGGGTGAAGGCTAGCTTATAGGGACCACCAGGGTGGCTGGTGAGGGGAGGTGGGTGAAGGCTAAATTATAGGGACAACCAGGGCGGCTGGTGAGGGGAGGTGGGAACATCTTGTCATCACTGTAATTGACGGTCAGTATAAAGGGATATAAAACACACTGGGTTTTGGAGTACAGGACAGTGGAGAGAAAGGAGCTACTGTAGCTAGGACCATGAGGACACAAGCATTCCTCCTGAGACCGGTTCATGTTAATACCCCGGAACATCTGGTCTGGGGCACCTTGTGGCATGAATCATCACTGTCATTCACAGTTAGCATAATGAGATGAAGAAATAAATAGAGATAAAGACAGAGAGAGAGAGAGAGAGAGAGAGAGAGAGAGAGAGTGAGAGAGAGAGGCTGAGAAAAAGAGAGATTGAGGGGGAGAGATAGACAGAGAGACAGGAAGAGAGCGGGTTAAGGCAAGAAATGGAGTCAGCTTTACACAAATGGGCTAGTAATAGAAATACTGAAACATTGATTAAAGCTGTGTGTTTGTGTGTGTGTGTGTGTGTGTGTGTATGTTGAAAGTCTCCAAACCCAATCCCTGTTCCCACACTCTGTCTCAGCTAGGTCTCACCAGGCTGCACACTAAGAGATTGCTGTGAGGGAAAGGATCCTTTTCAACTGTGCAGAGGCTTACTATGATTGTGAGTACACACACACACACACACACTGGGCTGTGGTCAAAAGTATTGCACTACGTAGGGAATAGGGTGCCATTTGGGATGTAGCCAATATGTAGCAGAGGAGGTTAAAAGGTTCTGAAAGTTGGACATGACTTTTTGTTTAGTTTTGTTAAAACTCTGCTTTAAGGGACAGGCCAGTGTCAACTGAATTAGAAACTCACATGTATATATTACTCTGGAGAGAATCAGACGGCAGAAGAGTGGCTATTTGTAGTTCAGCAGAGAGAGAGACTCTGCAGGAATCCCTGACCCTCTGGAAGGGGAGAGGTTCAGCAATCAGCTCTCACAGTCTCATGTCAGAATTAGACGTTCATCCATGTTTCTCAAACAAAACATTTGAAAGTGTTTGACTACTTCTCTGTATCGTTCCAAGGTTATTTAGGCCAAATCACCTTTCTATCACTGGATTGGAACATGCAACCTTTGGAATCAGAGGCAGATGCTTAGGCCCATTCCGCATAGCAAAAACAGAGCTCACGGTCGCCGCTTTCCCGGTCATTCATCCATCCATCCATCCATCCAGACAGACAGACAGACAGACAGACAGACAGACAGACAGACAGACAGACAGACAGACAGACAGACAGACAGAGAAAGAAAGAAAGAGAAAGAGAGACCACCTCCAGAGTAATATACTTGTTACAGTGAGTTGCTAATTCAGTTGACACTGGCATGTCCCTTGGAGCAGAGTTTTAACAAAACCAAACAAAAATCATGTCCAACCTTAAAGGTAGGATGTTATATAAATGATTAGGACTACCCAAACCCTGATCTCAGTATGCTGTGTTTCTGCTTCTTAAAGGGATGCTTCCACCATATAGATTTACATTTTAGTCATTTAGCAGACGCTCTTATCCAGAGCGACTTACAGTAGTGAATGCATACATTTCATACAATTTCATACATTTTTTTTTTTTTCCTGTGCTGGCCCCCCGTGGGAATCGAACCCACAACCCTGGTGTTGCAAACACCATGCTCTACCAACTGAGCTACAGGGAAGGCTGTAGCTCAGTTGAGAAGAGGACATGTTATTTCATGTTCTGTCACATCTCACATCACATCCTGTCTTCGTAATGTCTTTAACCTTTTAACCTCCTCTGCTATGTATTGTCTGCGTCCCAAATAGCACCCTGTTCCCTATGTAGTCTTCTACTTTTGACCATAGCCATTGGTAGGGCACTATAGGGAATAACAGGGTGCCATTTGGGGCTCATCCATGTCATTTTGTCTTGTCTGGATGATGTACAACATGTGTGTTCTCTACTGTACGCATAGAATTGAATCTCATAGGTTCAATCCATGGTCGAGACCAGACATGTTTTTCCATGATCCCACTGCTAGAGCGTGTGTGTGTGTGTGTGTTCACAATCATAGTGAGCCTCTGCAGTGTTGAAAAGGATCCTTTCTCCTAAAGAAATCTCTCAGTGTGCAGTCTGGTGAGTTTTATCCTGTCTGACGAGTGCCCCCCTCTAGTGTTTCAGCCCTAGACAGAATACTCTTAATCCTAACCTTTCATCCCAACACATAGACACACACAAAGATGAAGACAGAGAGAGAGAGGTAGATGGAGAGCGAGAGACAGACTGGAAGAAATGGTTCAGCTCTGTGTATCAGAAGAGAGGGGGGTGACAGAAAAGCCCACCACTCAAATATACTGTAAAGTACACACAGTAAAGGTACAAAAATATGTTTTGAGTAAAATAGTGTTTTTTAGACACTAAGGAAAACTTCCTGAAGTAGGGCATTCAAGGAGTTGGTTTGATGGGAAGTCGTGATGTCATCGGCCTCCCCCTTTGATTGAGGAACAATAGAGCACAAAAGAGGAGAGACCCATCCTCCAACTTGTGATGTCATGACTTAGCTGGACCACCTATTGAGAGGTGTCTTTTGTTAAACGGTAGGAAACATGAGTGTTTACTCACCAAAGTAACAACACAGTGTGTTCAGAGAATTAGTAACTTAGTTGTAGTCACAATCTGGTTACCTATAACTACAAACATAGTTATGTTTTTTTTTTTACATTTGCATATTAAATAACTTATTTCCAGATATCTTTGGAACTACCCACAATAAACTCTTTCTCAACGTCATATGGAGAATATACTCTGTGTTACTGAGTTTGAATGCTAGCTCGTTAGCTAGCTCAAGCTGGCTAATGTTAGCCACACCTCATGCTCTTTATGGACTTTGTGGCTGTGTTATCTAGTGGGAAAAAATTAGCACTGCAGGCTCTAGTGCCTTCTTGGGCTCAAAATGAAAGAGACAATCATAGCTGCTTGCTCTAATTGTGGAATAGTGGTAGCCTACTTCACAGAGAGCATGCCAAAAAGGTTACAAAACAAAAAGGAGAGTTCTTCGAAGAATAATTTAGAGTTCTTCGAAGAACCATTTAAAAGTGTTCTCTCAAGGAACCTCTTTTAATAGACCCACAAAGAACCTTTTGAAGAACATTTTGGGGTTAGTTTTTGAACTACCCCCCTCCTATTCTCCTTTTTGTTTTGTAACCTTTTTGGCATGCTCTCTGTGAAGTAGGCTACGGCAGTTTTGTAACTTTTTCCACCTTGGCTTAGTGCTAGCGCGCTAGCTTACGGAGATCTGGAATCTATCTTTTTGGAGATATTTTTGCTATAGCTATTGAATTTTCCCTGACTCTTAACATCGGATGGGCCCCAGCCGTCAATCTGTAAGTCTCTGCTCTTACCATCAGAAGGGCCCCAGCCATCAATATGTAAGTCTCTGCATTTTTGATGTGCGGTTATCTTTTAGTTGTGTTGTGTTAGTTGTGTTCTAACTGGTCTCCAGTAGTTGGGCTCTAGCATACCCACCATAGCTGTGCTTGTTGGCTAGGCTGGCTAGGCTAATAGCTAACATTAGTTGGCTAAATAGCGAATGTTAGCTGGCTGGCTAGCTTGCTGGCAAAGATTACTGCATATAGCAAAAAATAAATTACATTTGGTTAGAGGGAGTAATGTATTCCCAAACGTTGGTTTACTTTAATGTAGCTGTCAGCTAGGTGTTGATAACAACTGGCTGACTCATTCAGTGCTAATGTAACATTAGCAGGCTAGTTGGCTAGCAACCTTGCAAGTTGATTTGTAGCAATTCATAACATATTTACTTTTATGTTGGCTGAAAATGAAATTCAAACCAGTAGTCATGAGTGCAAACGGTTTGAAGTTATACATTTGAAGTTATTTCTGTTGGAGTTTACATTAAAGGGAATAGGGAAGCTTGCCGGGCCCTTACATCACACAGCAAGAAAAACATTTTCCAACATGACTTTAGCATTCTTTAAGAATTCTGATCGGTTTTATGTAATCACTCCAAAAACAGAAAAGTGAAGGATTGGGACTTTTGATGCATAAACTAATGCAAATCCATATCCTCTATGGGCTAGGTGGGACGCAAGCGTCCCACCCGTGGTGCACTCCATCAACAGCAGGTGCATTTCAAGAGCGGCAAATTTGAATCCAAATAAATGTCAAAATTCAAATTTTTCAAACATACAACTATTTTACACCCTTTGAAAGATAAACATCTCCTTAATCTAACCACGTTTTACGATTTCAAAAAGGTTTTACGGCGAAAGCATAAATTTAGAGTATGTTAGGACAGTACATTTACAAGAGTTGTGTGTAATGTTGTGCCAATTCAAAGACAGGCGTCACCAAAACCATAAAATCAGCAAAAATTATGCACTAACCTTTTACAATCTCCAACAGATGACACTCCTAGGACATTGTGTTAGACAATGCCTGCATTTTTAGTTCTATCAAGTTCATATTTATATCCAAAAACAGCGTTTTACTGTGGCGTTGATGTTCAGGAAATCGTTTCCCTCCAATAACCGGCATTCAAGTCAGCACCACAAATTAAATAATTAAAATTAGAAAACATTGGTAAAATATTATATTGTCATTTAAAGAATTATAGATTTACATCTCTTGAACGCAATCAACTTGCCAGATTTAAAAATAACCTTACTGGGAAATCACACTTTGCAATAATCTGAGCACTGCGCCCAGAAAAATACGCGTTGCGATACAGACTAGCCGCCATGTTGGGGAGATCTAAAATCGAAAATACTATGTAAATAATCCATTACCTTTGATTCTCTTCATCAGATGTCACTTCCAGGTATCACAGGTCCATAACGAATGTAGTTTTGTTCAAAAAAGCTCATAATCTATGTCCAAAAATCTCCGTCTTGTTAGCACATGATCTAAGCCCGCCGGACTTCACTTCATGAACGAGGGGAAAAAATATATTTACGTTCGTTCAAACGTTGTATAGCATAAATCATTAGGGCCTTTTTTAACCAGAACATGAATAATATTCAAGGTGGACGAATGCATTCTCTTTTATAACGTATTGGAACGAGGGTACCCAACATGAACTCGCGCGCCAGGTGTCTAATGGGCCATCATCGTTCCATGGCTCTTGTTCGGTCAGATCTCCCTCCAGAAGACTCAAAACACTTTGTAAAGGCTGGTGACATCTAGTGGAAGCAATAGGAAGTGCCAAAACATTAATCAACCCCTGTGTTTTTCAATGGCATAGGTTTAAAGGTAATACAACACATCAGGTATCCACTTCCTGTCAGAATCTGTCTCAGGGTTTTGCCTGCCAAATGAGTTCTGTTATACTCACAGACACCATTCAAACAGTTTTAGAAACTTTAGGGTGTTTTCTATCCATATATAATAAGTATATGCATATTCTAGTTACTGGGTAGGATTAGTAACCAGATTAAATCGGGTACATTTTTTTATCCAGCCGTGCAAATACTGCCCCCTAGCCCTAACAGGATATGTTACACATTTATGCTAGCTCTCAAAAATTCGGCATTCTCCCTACAGTTCTCAGCTGTTAGCTTCGCCCACGACTGGCTCATGTGAACTACAATCCCAATGCTGTGTTTTAATGTTTAGAAACCTCAATAATAATTGCTTGCAATACGGCCTTAGAAACAAACAAATGGCCCTTATCTTTCATCAGCGAGAAAGAATCCTTCAAATAAAAAAGATACACTGACTGTAGCAGTTACAGATCCATACAGCTATGGAGCCTCCATCCTACTAAACTACACTGTAGCAGTTACAGATCCATACAGCTATGGTGCCTCCATCCTACTAAACTACACTGTAGCAGTTACAGATCCATACAGCTATAGAGCCTCCATCCTACTAAACTACACTGTAGCAGTTACAGATCCATACAGCTACGGAGCCTCCATCCTACTAAACTACACTGTAGCAGTTACAGATCCATACAGCTACGGAGCCTCCATCCTACTAAACTACACTGTAGCAGTTACAGATCCATACAGCTATAGAGCCTCCATCCTACTAAACTACACTGTAGCAGTTACAGATCCATACAGCTATGGAGCCTCCATCCTACTAAACTACACTGCCCAAGTTATGCTTACACACAGGGGTTCGGACCATGCTGGATAGTTAATTAGCAGACCTCGTTTTCCGTCTGTTTTCTATAAACAAGTGATGATCAAGGGCTATGTTTATACTGCCTACCCTTTAAGTGTTCAATGAGGTGACAGTTAGACTGGAGTGTCACTTTAAATACATGTGTTCCTCCTCCCCAGTCACTGTAAGTCTCTCCATTCATCCCATTGTCATTCTATGAACAATGACATTCAGGACAAATCAGCTACACACTCTGAAAAGCAAAGGTTCCTGGAGTATCCTTTAGGGGTTCTTCAAATTGAAACTGTGAGGGAATCCCTATAAGTTCTTCGAAGAACCATTTAAAAGTGTTCTCTCAAGGAACCTCTTTTAATAGACCCACAAAGAACCTTTTGAAGAACATTTTGGGGTTAGTTTTTGAACTACCCCCCTCCTATTCTCCTTTTTGTTTTGTAACCTTTTTGGCATGCTCTCTGTGAAGTAGGCTACGGCAGTTTTGTAACTTTTTCCACCTTGGCTTAGTGCTAGCGCGCTAGCTTACGGAGATCTGGAATCTATCTTTTTGGAGATATTTTTGCTATAGCTATTGAATTTTCCCTGACTCTTAACATCGGATGGGCCCCAGCCGTCAATCTGTAAGTCTCTGCTCTTACCATCAGAAGGGCCCCAGCCATCAATATGTAAGTCTCTGCATTTTTGATGTGCGGTTATCTTTTAGTTGTGTTGTGTTAGTTGTGTTCTAACTGGTCTCCAGTAGTTGGGCTCTAGCATACCCACCATAGCTGTGCTTGTTGGCTAGGCTGGCTAGGCTAATAGCTAACATTAGTTGGCTAAATAGCGAATGTTAGCTGGCTGGCTAGCTTGCTGGCAAAGATTACTGCATATAGCAAAAAATAAATTACATTTGGTTAGAGGGAGTAATGTATTCCCAAACGTTGGTTTACTTTAATGTAGCTGTCAGCTAGGTGTTGATAACAACTGGCTGACTCATTCAGTGCTAATGTAACATTAGCAGGCTAGTTGGCTAGCAACCTTGCAAGTTGATTTGTAGCAATTCATAACATATTTACTTTTATGTTGGCTGAAAATGAAATTCAAACCAGTAGTCATGAGTGCAAACGGTTTGAAGTTATACATTTGAAGTTATTTCTGTTGGAGTTTACATTAAAGGGAATAGGGAAGCTTGCCGGGCCCTTACATCACACAGCAAGAAAAACATTTTCCAACATGACTTTAGCATTCTTTAAGAATTCTGATCGGTTTTATGTAATCACTCCAAAAACAGAAAAGTGAAGGATTGGGACTTTTGATGCATAAACTAATGCAAATCCATATCCTCTATGGGCTAGGTGGGACGCAAGCGTCCCACCCGTGGTGCACTCCATCAACAGCAGGTGCATTTCAAGAGCGGCAAATTTGAATCCAAATAAATGTCAAAATTCAAATTTTTCAAACATACAACTATTTTACACCCTTTGAAAGATAAACATCTCCTTAATCTAACCACGTTTTACGATTTCAAAAAGGTTTTACGGCGAAAGCATAAATTTAGAGTATGTTAGGACAGTACATTTACAAGAGTTGTGTGTAATGTTGTGCCAATTCAAAGACAGGCGTCACCAAAACCATAAAATCAGCTAAAATTATGCACTAACCTTTTACAATCTCCAACAGATGACACTCCTAGGACATTGTGTTAGACAATGCCTGCATTTTTAGTTCTATCAAGTTCATATTTATATCCAAAAACAGCGTTTTACTGTGGCGTTGATGTTCAGGAAATCGTTTCCCTCCAATAACCGGCATTCAAGTCAGCACCACAAATTAAATAATTAAAATTAGAAAACATTGGTAAAATATTATATTGTCATTTAAAGAATTATAGATTTACATCTCTTGAACGCAATCAACTTGCCAGATTTAAAAATAACCTTACTGGGAAATCACACTTTGCAATAATCTGAGCACTGCGCCCAGAAAAATACGCGTTGCGATACAGACTAGCCGCCATGTTGGGGAGATCTAAAATCGAAAATACTATGTAAATAATCCATTACCTTTGATTCTCTTCATCAGATGTCACTTTTTTGAACAAAACTACATTCGTTATGGACCTGTGATACACAGGTCCATAACGAATGTAGTTTTGTTCAAAAAAGCTCATAATCTATGTCCAAAAATCTCCGTCTTGTTAGCACATGATCTAAGCCCGCCGGACTTCACTTCATGAACGAGGGGAAAAAATATATTTACGTTCGTTCAAACGTTGTATAGCATAAATCATTAGGGCCTTTTTTAACCAGAACATGAATAATATTCAAGGTGGACGAATGCATTCTCTTTTATAACGTATTGGAACGAGGGTACCCAACATGAACTCGCGCGCCAGGTGTCTAATGGGCCATCATCGTTCCATGGCTCTTGTTCGGTCAGATCTCCCTCCAGAAGACTCAAAACACTTTGTAAAGGCTGGTGACATCTAGTGGAAGCAATAGGAAGTGCCAAAACATTAATCAACCCCTGTGTTTTTCAATGGCATAGGTTTAAAGGTAATACAACACATCAGGTATCCACTTCCTGTCAGAATCTGTCTCAGGGTTTTGCCTGCCAAATGAGTTCTGTTATACTCACAGACACCATTCAAACAGTTTTAGAAACTTTAGGGTGTTTTCTATCCATATATAATAAGTATATGCATATTCTAGTTACTGGGTAGGATTAGTAACCAGATTAAATCGGGTACATTTTTTTATCCAGCCGTGCAAATACTGCCCCCTAGCCCTAACAGGATATGTTACACATTTATGCTAGCTCTCAAAAATTCGGCATTCTCCCTACAGTTCTCAGCTGTTAGCTTCGCCCACGACTGGCTCATGTGAACTACAATCCCAATGCTGTGTTTTAATGTTTAGAAACCTCAATAATAATTGCTTGCAATACGGCCTTAGAAACAAACAAATGGCCCTTATCTTTCATCAGCGAGAAAGAATCCTTCAAATAAAAAAGATACACTGACTGTAGCAGTTACAGATCCATACAGCTATGGAGCCTCCATCCTACTAAACTACACTGTAGCAGTTACAGATCCATACAGCTATGGTGCCTCCATCCTACTAAACTACACTGTAGCAGTTACAGATCCATACAGCTATAGAGCCTCCATCCTACTAAACTACACTGTAGCAGTTACAGATCCATACAGCTACGGAGCCTCCATCCTACTAAACTACACTGTAGCAGTTACAGATCCATACAGCTACGGAGCCTCCATCCTACTAAACTACACTGTAGCAGTTACAGATCCATACAGCTATAGAGCCTCCATCCTACTAAACTACACTGTAGCAGTTACAGATCCATACAGCTATGGAGCCTCCATCCTACTAAACTACACTGCCCAAGTTATGCTTACACACAGGGGTTCGGACCATGCTGGATAGTTAATTAGCAGACCTCGTTTTCCGTCTGTTTTCTATAAACAAGTGATGATCAAGGGCTATGTTTATACTGCCTACCCTTTAAGTGTTCAATGAGGTGACAGTTAGACTGGAGTGTCACTTTAAATACATGTGTTCCTCCTCCCCAGTCACTGTAAGTCTCTCCATTCATCCCATTGTCATTCTATGAACAATGACATTCAGGACAAATCAGCTACACACTCTGAAAAGCAAAGGTTCCTGGAGTATCCTTTAGGGGTTCTTCAAATTGAAACTGTGAGGGAATCCCTATAAGTTCTTCGAAGAACCATTTAAAAGTGTTCTCTCAAGGAACCTCTTTTAATAGACCCACAAAGAACCTTTTGAAGAACATTTTGGGGTTACTTTTTGAACTACCCCCCTCCTATTATTATTAATAATACGCAGAACAATAACAACAATAACACAATATATTAGTTGTCAGTGTTTATTATGATTTTAGTGGCAAAGCAGAATAAACAAGACGAGGTAAACCGAGCCCCAAGTCCCATGGGTATATCCTTCGGCGTGTTGATGTTAATGTGTTGATGTTCTCCGTATCCATAGCCAGAATGATTTTGCAGTGCATGGTGATCGAACAGGTTTCCTGTTATATTCAGAGGTGTAGGGAGGGTGGAGTCTGTGAATCCAAAAATAGTAATTATTCAGATTTTTAACAAAACATGCACATGACTGTGTTCATACCTTGGTTTTTGTGGTGAATGTGAATGAAAGAAAAATCTTTTGATAATGGTTTTCATACACATACCTTGTCCATAATGTAGAGGCCTCTGGGATTTTCATTGAAGAGGTAAGGGAGGAGGAGGATGGCTGCTGTGACTGAGTCCTATAAGGGTTTAGAGAAACCAAAATAAACTGTAGATGATGCATGTGATCTGCACAACATACCAATACCATACATACCTTTGTGTGCCTCCTGGTCAGTATACCTGCAGACTCAGACACACAGCAGTGAGAAGTTCAGTCATCTGCACCCAATGCAGCTATTTCCTTTATCATATTCTTACCTCTTTGTCTACTGATATCCATTGAATTGTGTACATTTTCTGTTTTAGAAATAATTTTAAAATGGAGAAAGTGTCAAACAACACTGCCATTTGTACAAATATGAAAAGATAGATGGTATCAACATAAAACAACATATATTTAGATCATACAAGGGAGAAACCTTACCTTAAATTGAGGAGATCTTTACATTTTTCAGTAAAGTGCCTACAAATGCTGTCATCTCAAATTCAAATCTAAATGTTTCAGTTAGGCAGTTAGGTTCCTGCAAGAACCCCTACCAACTAACAGGGTTCCTTGATGAAGCCCACCTCCTATGGGGGTTTTGGAATAACCTTTTGGGGGCATTTTTCAGTGCCAAGAACACTAAGGTTCTTCAATGAACTTTTAGGATCTTAGAAGAACCCTTGTTGAATCCCTAATTTTTAGATTGGGGTCAATATGAGTTAATGAGGGTCAAAGATTATACTGTAGACGTGTAGACAAGCCTGTCTCTGGGACAAATGCGTTAACAGCCAGTCAAATATATCAGCCATTTGTTCCCCCTTTATTATTGTCATACAATGTATAGAATCAGGGATATTGAATTACAATCCTGGGTAGTAAGGTCGAAACATTTCTTGTTTTCATTCTCTTCTTCTGATCAGGGGCTGAGCAGACCTGGGAGACCAGGTGAGGTGATGTCCCCTGGTGAAGAAGAGCTTTCCTGATCAGGAGCTGAGTCAGACCTGGGAGACCAGGTGAGGTGATGTCCCCTGGTGAAGAAGAGCTTTCCTGATCAGGGGCTGAGTCAGACCTGGGAGACCAGGTGAGGTGATGTCACCTGGTGAAGAAGAGCTTTCCTTTTTTCTTCTCACGTTTGCTGTTTCCATTTTTCTAAATATGTTTGCTGTGTCAACCTATCACGAGTGCTGTGTGATCAATTATTGAAGTGTGGAAAAATTAGTGTTAGTTTAATTTTAGGGCTGTGATTTTTTTTAAGTGGTTGCAACCTCTCGGCCAGGACCTCTCAACCTTGTTCTCAGCAGAGAGAAAGACGGAGAGAAAAGAAACAAGCGGCTGACTCGTACATGAGAGCGTTTGCAGCCTGAGGATGGGAAAAAGAGATGGAGAGATGAGAAAGATTCTATAGTGCTGTCACAAGCGTCGATGAAAGGGGACCAAGGTGCAGCGTGTAGAGTGCTCATCTTCTTTTTTATTTACTTACTAAGGCTGTAGGCTCCGGAAGCTCTGGACGGGGAACTGTCGCCGGAAGCTATGGACGGGGAACTGTCGCCGGAAGCTCTGGAAGCTCTAGACGGGGAACTGTCGCCGGAAGCTCTGGACGGGGAACTGTCGCCGGAAGCTCTGGAAGGGGAATGCGCACTGGAAGCCTAATGCGTGGGGCTGGCATAGGAGGTGCCAGACTGGTGACACGCACCTTAGGGTGAGTGCGGGGAGCAGGAACAGGACGTACTGGGCTGGACAGGCACACTGGAGGTCTGGAGCTTATAGCTGGCACACCCCGTCCTGGTTGAATGGTGACTGTAGCCCAGCACGGGCGGAGCGCTGGCACAGGGCGAACTGGGCTGTGCTGGAGAGTGAGGGCTGCCGTGCATAGAGCAGGCGCAGGGTAAGCTGGACCGAGGAGACGCACTGGCGGCCAGATGCGCTGAGCAGGCACACTCCTTCCTGGCTGAGTGCCAACTCTAGAACGGCAACGCTGCGGAGCCCGTACCGACTGCACCGGACTGTGCGTGCGGATGGGCGAGAGAGTGCGCATCACCCCGTAATGCATCGCTCGCCCCTCCGCACGCCTGCTCAGTCGTGCCCTCTCTGCCAGTACCTCCCTCCGGAATCTTGCGTCAAGCTCGGCGCTCGACTCCCTTCTCGGCTCCGGTTTGCTCCACGGCTCCCTCCGAATAGCCCGGGAAGTTAGGTCAGGGTTCCCCCCTGACCTTGCAACACTACCCTTATGCCCCCCCCAACATTTTCTTTGGGGCTGCCTCTCCACCTCCTGAATAGGAGGATACAACGCCTCGTACCTTTGTCGTTCCCTCTTCAACTCCTCCAGCTACGCCTTCGGGCGCTGGTACTCCCCAGCCTGGCTCCATGGACCCTTGCCCTCGAGGATCTCCTCCCACGTCCATGACTCGAGATACTTCTCCCGTTGCTCCTTCTTCCGCTGCTTGGTCCTTGTTTGGTGGGTGGTTCTGTCACAAGCGTCGATGAAAGGGGACCAAGGCGCAGCGTGTAGAGTGCTCATCTTTTTTATTTACTTACTAAAGTGAACACTTAAACGAAAACAATAAACGACAACCAACAGTTCTGTAAGGTAACCCAACTATACAGAAAGCAACCACCCACAAAACACAAGTGAAACGAACACAACTAAATATGGCCTCCAAACAACAACCAGCTGCCTCTAATTGGAGGTCATTGCCAAAAACCAACATAGAACTAGAATAAACATAGAAATATAAAATATAGAACAAAACCCCCAAAACACCCAAAACAAACACCCCCTGCCACGCCCTGACCATACTACAATGACAAATAACCCCTTTTACTGGTCAGGACGTGACAAGTGCATGGATCTGACAGATGGAAACAATAGTTCCATCTGTGACATTTGAGAAACAAACACCATAATGGTATTCTCTGGATGACCCGGATTCACAGAGAACAAACACCATAACGGTATTCTCTGGATGACCCGGATTCACAGAGAACAAACACCATAACGGTATTCTCTGGATGTCCCGGCCAGAGAAGGAACCTCTCTCTCTCTCTCTCTCTCATTATCTTGAATACAAATCATGCTCTTTCTCAGCAAAGGGTTCATTGAGTCAACGTCAAACTCCCTAATTAGACCGCTCCAGATCTGATAGTGTGGTTTCATAATGTTGTTTCTCCCTCCTCTCTCTTTCTCTCTCTCTCTCTCTACACCCCCCTCCTCTTACTCTCTCTGTTTCATAATCTCTCTCGAAGAGACCCAAAATACTAACCCAATAAAGATACGATCAGCTCCTGTGCACTGACATACAAACAAGCTGTCACAGTCTCATTGTTCCAAACATCAAATTTTGAAGTGTTACAGGTTAAGTTCAGGCATTAACTCTGATTGGTTAAGGCAGATGCTTACACCCATCCACCATCCCCGTACACAACACCCTAGCAAAACCTAAACATACTTGAAGGTAACAATGTTTACTGTTTCCACTAATGGCCGGTTTCCACGTCTCCCGACGTTCTCAGACATGGATGGACGCCTAATACTGACTTGTAACACAGGTGACCTGGCTGGACATACTGCAGGCTGTTTGGAGTATAGATGTACTCCTTTACTCCAGATGGTAACACAGGGGAGAGAGGGGTTGAATGGAACTGAAGGGTGGGACTAATAACAGGATAAACAATGTAAAACATACGGGGTCTGTAAAATGTATATAGGTTCAGAACTTTTGTGAAATAGCACAGTTACAAATAGAAATCAAACTGGATGGACATCAGAAATAGAGGAAGGACTAAAAACAAACAAAAAATAACTATTGTAAAATAGACTGTCTGTAAAATGTGTATAAGATGAATAAATTGAAGGTAAAAGCTGAAGTGTTTATTAGTTTACTCCAATTGGGGGGTCGGTGGTAGGGTTTGTGGGGTATGTTTACATAGGTATGTGTATGTATATATACTGCTCAAAAAAATAAAGGGAACACTTAAACAACACATCCTAGATCTGAATGAAAGAAATAATCTTATTAAATACTTTTTTCTTTACATAGTTGAATGTGCTGACAACAAAATCACACAAAAATAATCAATGGAAATCCAATTTATCAACCCATGGAGGTCTGGATTTGGAGTCACACTCAAAATTAAAGTGGAAAACCACACTACAGGCTGATCCAACTTTGATGTAATGTCCTTAAAACAAGTCAAAATTAGGCTCAGTAGTGTGTGTGTGGCCTCCACGTGCCTGTATGACCTCCCTACAACGCCTGGGCATGCTCCTGATGAGGTGGTGGATGGTCTCCTGAGGGATCTCCTCCCAGACCTGGACTAAAGCATCCGCCAACTCCTGGACAGTCTGTGGTGCAACGTGGCTTTGGTGGATGGAGCGAGACATGTCCCAGATGTGCTCAATTGGATTCAGGTCTGGGGAACGGGCGGGCCAGTCCATAGCATCAATGCCTTCCTCTTGCAGGAACTGCTGACACATTCCAGCCACATGAGGTCTAGCATTGTCTTGCATTAGGAGGAACCCAGGGCCAACCGCACCAGCATATGGTCTCACAAGGGGTCTGAGGATCTCATCTCGGTACCTAATGGCAGTCAGGCTACCTCTGGCGAGCACATGGAGGGCTGTGCGGCCCCCCAAAGACATGCCACCCCACACCATGACTGACCCACCGCCAAACCGGTCATGCTGGAGGATGTTGCAGGCAGCAGAACGTTCTCCACGGCGTCTCCAGACTCTGTCACATCTGTCACGTGCTCAGTGTGAACCTGCTTTCATCTGTGAAGAGCACAGGGCGCCAGTGGCGAATTTGCCAATCTTGGTGTTCTCTGGCAAATGCCAAACGTCCTGCACGGTGTTGGGCTGTAAGCACAACCCCCACCTGTGGACGTCGGGCCCTCATACCACCCTCATGGAGTCTGTTTCTGACCGTTTGAGCAGACACATGCACATTTGTGGCCTGCTGGAGGTCATTTTGCAGGGCTCTGGCAGTGCTTCTCCTGCTCCTCCTTGCACAAAGGCGGAGGTAGCGGTCCTGCTGCTGGGTTGTTGCCCTCCTACGGCCTCCTCCACATCTCCTGATGTACTGGCCTGTCTTCTGGTAGCGCCTCCATGCTCTGGACACTACGCTGACAGACACAGCAAACCTTCTTGCCACAGCTCGCATTGATGTGCCATCCTGGATGAGCTGCACTACCTGAGCAACTTGTGTGGGTTGTAGACTCCGTCTCATGCTACCACTAGAGTGAAAGCACCGCCAGCATTCAAAAGTGACCAAAACATCAGCCAGGAAGCATAGGAACTGAGAAGTGGTCTGTGGTCCCCACCTGCAGAACCACTCCTTTATTGGGGGTGTCTTGCTAATTGCCTATAATTTCCACCTGTTGTCTATTCCATTTGCACAACAGCATGTGAAATGTATTGTCAATCAGTGTTGCTTCCTAAGTGGACAGTTTGGTTTCACAGAAGTGTGATTGACTTGGAGTTACATTGTGTTGTTTAAGTGTTCCCTTTATTTTTTTGAGCAGTGTATGTGTATATGTATGCATGCGTGTATGGATATATATATTTACCCAAAAAATATATGGGGATTGGAAATGATGCAGACAATTACATTGATGGAAGCAATATTCTTTCCGCAATATTAAGCTGATCCACCCCTAAAAAAATTAAATAATAATAATAATAATTTTTAAAAACACAGGGGAGAGAGGTATAATACATCTGGAGACACGGCTGGTATCAGAACCCAAATCTCTACACCTGAGATAATACATCTGGAGACGCGGCTGGTATCAGAATATATCTGGAGACACGGCTGGTATCAGAATACATCCGGAGACACGGCAGGTATCAGAATACATCCGGAGACATGGCTGGTATCAGAATACATCTGGAGACACGGCCGGTATCAGAATACATCTGGAGACACGGCTGGTATCAGAATACATCTGGAGACACGGCTGGTATCAGAATATATCTGGAGACACGGCTGGTATCAGAATACATCCGGAGACACGGCCGGTATCAGAATACATCTGGAGACACGGCTGGTATCAGAATACATCCGGAGACACGGCTGGTATCAGAATACATCCGGAGACACGGCTGGTATCAGAATACATCCGGAGACACGGCTGGTATCAGAATACATCTGGAGACATGGCTGGTATCAGAATACATCTGGAGACACGGCTGGTATCAGAATACATCCGGAGACATGGCTGGTATCAGAATACAAAACTCTAGCTGCCAGTATAAAGAATAAAGCATGGATTGTTCTATGAAACACACCTGTTCACACACACATGCACATACACATGCATGCAAACACACGCACATGCACGGATACACACACACACGCACGCACGCACGCACGCAACACACACACACACACACACACACACACACACACACACACACACACACACACACACACACACACACACACACACACACACACACACACACACACACACACACACACACCTGTTCACTGTAGCAGCTTTGAAGAAACAGATCAAAGTTTCTACCCTAATGACAGCACTTAAAAGAACACAAAGACTCTTCACTTCTTTCCGACCTCTATGGGGTATGGATCTAATACCTCTATGTAGGGGGTGATCCAGAGGTAAGCTATTCCCCCCGTCCTTAATTGGGAAAGGCGTACCGCTAGCGCCCAGCCTCGACAACATCCGGTGAAATTGCAGAGCGCGAAATTCAAAATACAAAATTCGTAATATTAAACATTCATGAAAATGCAAGTGTTATACATCGGTTAAAAGCTTAACTTCTTGTTAATCCAGCCGCTTTGTCAGATTTCAAAACGGCTTTACAGCAAAAGCATACCATGCGATTATCTGAGGACAGCGCCCTGTGTACAAAAGCATTAAAAACATTTTCCAACCAAGCAGAGGCATCACGAAAGTCAGAAATAGCGATAAAATAAATCACTTACCTTTGAAGATCTTCCTCTGTTTGCAATCCAAAGGGTCCCAGCTACATCACAAATGGTCGTTTTGTTCGAAAAAGTCCTTCTTTATATCCCAAAAAAGTCAGTTTAGTTGGCGTGCTTCATTCAATAATCCACCGGTTTCCCTCATTCAAAATTAACACAAAATGAATCCCAAACGTTACCAATAAACTTCGTCCAAACAAGTCAAACAATATTTCTAATCAATTCTCCGGTAACCTAATATGTAAATAAACGATCAAATTTAAGATGGAGAAGAGTATGTTCATTACTGGAGATAAATAACGAAGTGCGCGCTCTCATCCACTCGCGTCATAACACTACAGCCAAAATGGGAGCCACTTAGAAAAACTACAAATTCTAGCTAATCTTTCAAAAAACAAGCCTGAAACTCTTTCTAAAGACTGTTGACATCTACTGGAAGCCCTAGGAACTGCAATCTGGGAGATATTCCATTGATTTCCCCATAGACAGGCATTTTAAATGGTGTCACCTCCAAAAAGAAAAATTCCATATGGATACTCCTCGGGTTTTCGCCTGCTATATAAGTTCTGTTATACTCACAGACATTATTATAACAGTTTGGGAAACTTTAGAGTGTTTTCTATCCAATACCACCAATTATATGCATATCCTAGCTTCTGGGCCTGAGTAACAGGCAGTTTACTTTGGGCACCTCATTCATCCAAACTTCCGAATACTGAGCCCAAGCCCGAAGAAGTTAAAGAACACATATGGAATCATGTACTAACCCCGCAAAGTTTTACAAGTCAAAATATATTTGAGATTTTAGATTCTTCAAAGTTGCCACCCTTTGCCTGGATGACAGCTTTGCACACTCTTGGCATTGTCTCAACCAGCTTCATGAGGATTGCTTTTCCAACAGTCTTGAAGGAGTTCCCACATACACTGAGCACTTACTGGCTGCTTTTCCTTCTCTTTACAGTCCAACTCATCCCAAACCATCTCAATTGGGTTGAGGTCGGGTGATTGTGGAGGCCAGGTCATCTGATGCAGCACTCCATCACTCTCCTTCTTGGTCAAATAGCCCTTACACAGCCTGGAGATGTTTTTGGTCCTGTTGAAAAACAAACGATAGTCCCACTAAGCGCAAACCAGATGGGATGGTATATCGCTGCAAAATGCTGTGGTAGCCATGTTGGTTAAGTGTGCCTTGAATTCTAAATAAATCACAGACAGTGTCACCAGCAAAGCACCCCCACACCATCACACCTCCTCATCCATGCATCACGGTGGGAACCACACATGCGGAGATCATCCGTTCACCTACTCTGCATCTCACAAAGACATGGTGGTTGAAACCCAAAATCTCAAATTTGGACTCATCAAACCAAAGGACAGATTTCCACCGGTCTAATGTCCATTTCTCATGTTTCTTGGCCCAAGCAAGTCTCTTCTTATTATTGGTGTCCTTTAGTAGTGGTTTCTTTGCAGCAATTCGACCATGAAGGCCTGATTCATGCAGTCTTCTCTGAACAGTTGATGTTGAGATGTGTCTGTTACTTGAACTCTGTGAAGCATTTTTTTGGGCTGCAATCTGAGCTGCAGTTAACTGTAATGAACTTATCCTTTGCAGCAGAGGTCACTCTGGGTCTTCCTTTCCTGTGGCGGTCCTCATGAGAGCCAGTTTCATCATAGCGCTTGGTTTTTGCGACTGCACTTGAAGAAACCTTTAAAGTTCATGAAATGTTCCAGATTGACTGACCTTCATGTCTTAAAGTAATGATGGACTGTCATTTCTCTTTACTTATTTGAGCTTTTCTTGCCATAATATGGACTTGGTCTTTTACCAAATAGGGCTATCTTCTGTATACCACCCCTACCTTGTCACAACACAACTGATTGGCTCAAACACATTAAGAAGGAAAGAAATTCCACAAATGAACTTTTAACAAGACACACCTGTTAATTGAAATACATTCCAGGTGACTATCTCGTGAAGCTGGTTGAGAGCATGCCAATAGTGTGCAAAGCTGTCAACAAGGCAAAGGGTGGCTTTGAAGAATCTCAAATATAACATTGATTTGTTTAACAACTTTTTTGGTTACTACATGATTCCATATGTGTTATTTCATAGTTTTGATGTCTTCACTATTATTCTACAATGTAGAAAATAGTAAAAATAAAGAAAAACCCTTGAATGAGTAGGTTTGTCCAAACATTTTACTGGTACTGTATATTAATCTGCACTCTCCATTTGAGGATTTTGACGTGAATCCTCCACACTGTTTTATAAATGTCCCTGGTCCTACTCTCCATTTGAGGATTTTGACGTGAATCCTCCACACTGTTTTATAAATGTCCCTGGTCCTACTCTCCATTTGAGGATTTTGCTGTGAATCCTCCACACTGTTTTATAAATGTCCCTGGTCCTACTCTCCATTTGAGGATTTTGACGTGAATCCTCCACACTGTTTTATAAATGTCCCTGGTCCTACTCTCCATTTGAGGATTTTGACGTGAATCCTCCACACTGTTTTATAAATGTCCCTGGTCCTACTCTCCATTTGAGGATTTTGACGTGAATCCTCCACACTGTTTTATAAATGTCCCTGGTCCTACTCTCCATTTGAGGATTTTGACGTGAATCCTCCACACTGTTTTATAAATGTCCCTGGTCCTACTCTCCATTTGAGGATTTTGACGTGAATCCTCCACACTGTTTTATAAATGTCCCTGGTCCTACTCTCCATTTGAGGATTTTGACGTGAATCCTCCACACTGTTTTATAAATGTCCCTGGTCCTACTCTCCATTTGAGGATTTTGCTGTGAATCCTCCACACTGTTTTATAAATGTCCCTGGTCCTACTCTCCATTTGAGGATTTTGACGTGAATCCTCCACACTGTTTTATAAATGTCCCTGGTCCTACTCTCCATTTGAGGATTTTGACGTGAATCCTCCACACTGTTTTATAAATGTCCCTGGTCCTACTCTCCATTTGAGGATTTTGACGTGAATCCTCCACACTGTTTTATAAATGTCCCTGGTCCTACTCTCCATTTGAGGATTTTGACGTGAATCCTCCACACTGTTTTATAAATGTCCCTGGTCCTACTCTCCATTTGAGGATTTTGACGTGAATCCTCCACACTGTTTTATAAATGTCCCTGGTCCTACTCTCCATTTGAGGATTTTGCTGTGAATCCTCCACACTGTTTTATAAATGTCCCTGGTCCTACTCTCCATTTGAGGATTTTGCTGTGAATCCTCCACACTGTTTTATAAATGTCCCTGGTCCTACTCTCCATTTGAGGATTTTGCTGTGAATCCTCCACACTGTTTTATAAATGTCCCTGGTCCTACTCTCCATTTGAGGATTTTGACGTGAATCCTCCACACTGTTTTATAAATGTCCCTGGTCCTACTCTCCATTTGAGGATTTTGCTGTGAATCCTCCACACTGTTTTATAAATGTCCCTGGTCCTACTCTCCATTTGAGGATTTTGAAACAGAGTTGATGTCAGTCAGAGGATTTTGTAGCAGAAAACCAAGTCTGTGTTCTCCAGCATGACTAGAAAACCAAGTCTGTGTTCTCCAGCATGACTAGAAAACCAAGTCTGTGTTCTCCAGCATGACTAGAAAACCAAGTCTGTGTTCTCCAGCATGACTAGAAAACCAAGTCTGTGTTCTCCAGCATGACTAGAAAACCAAGTCTGTGTTCTCCAGCATGACTAGAAAACCAAGTCTGTGTTCTCCAGCATGACTAGAAAACCAAGTCTGTGTTCTCCAGCATGACTAGAAAACCAAGTCTGTGTTCTCCAGCATGACTAGAAAACCAAGTCTGTGTTCTCCAGCATGACTAGAAAACCAAGTCTGTGTTCTCCAGCATGACTAGAAAACCAAGTCTGTGTTCTCCAGCATGACTAGAAAACCAAGTCTGTGTCCTCCAGCATGACTAGAAAACCAAGTCTGTGTTCTCCAGCATGACTAGAAAACCAAGTCTGTGTTCTCCAGCATGACTAGAAAACCAAGTCTGTGTTCTCCAGCATGACTAGAAAACCAAGTCTGTGTTCTCCAGCATGACTAGAAAACCAAGTCTGTGTTCTCCAGCATGACTAGAAAACCAAGTCTGTGTCCTCCAGCATGACTAGAAAACCAAGTCTGTGTCCTCCAGCATGACTAGAAAACCAAGTCTGTGTCCTCCAGCATGACTAGAAAACCAAGTCTGTGTCCTCCAGCATGACTAGAAAACCAAGTCTGTGTCCTCCAGCATGACTAGAAAGCAGAGGATGTGTCCCAAATGACACCCTGTACCCTATGTACACGTCCCTGTACCCTATGTACACACCCCTATACCCTATGTACACGTCCCTGTACCCTATGTACACGCCCCTGTACCCTACGTACACACCCCTGTACCCTACGTATACACCCCTATACCCTACGTACACGCCCCTGTACCCTACGTACACGCCCCTGTACCCTACGTACACGCCCCTGTACCCTACGTACACGCCCCTGTACCCTACGTACACACCCCTGTACCCTACATACATGCCCCTGTACCCTGCGTATACACCCCTATACCCTACGTATATGCCCCTGTACCCTACGTACACACCCCTGTACCCTACGTACACGCCCCTGTACCCTACGTACACGCCCCTATACCCTACGTACATGCCCCTATACCCTGCGTATACACCCCTATACCCTGCGTATACACCCCTATACACTATGTACATACCTCTATACCCTATGTACATACCCCTCTACCCAGAGGCTGTTGGTCTCATCTATCGAGGGGATCTGTCTGGGCATGGTCTACTGGGTTGCGGTAGCACAGGACAGAGACTGTGTATGTGTGTGTGTGTGACATGTCAGACTGTGTCAGTCAGCTGTGACTGCGCTAGCTGAGCTGAATCACATGGTCCATTGCCCCTGGCATCCTTCTGATGACGCACGCATGCACACGCACGCACACACGCACACACACACACACATACTAAAATGTGGTCTAAATTTTATTTCAAATATAACTGACAAGGGAGATGAGCTTGTACAGCAAGACATACAGAGAGAGCCTAGTTGGGGACTTACTGTGCTGTAACCAACTACAAAAATAGGACATTGCTACATCTAGTGGATGTTGGTAATACTGCAGGACACCAAATGTAGACAGAAATGTACGTTCTCACATCTTGTTGAATACAGCAAATCATTTTCAAACTAAACATAATTTCACTATATATTCCAGTTCTATCAGTTAGTCAGTGTACCATACAGTGGGAATGAGAATGTGTGTGTGTGCCAGTAGACTGCTAAGTAATGATGGGAGAATCAACCCACTCATATAATATCCCTCAACTCCTTATCACTAAACACACACATCATTTCACACAGCATTGGACTCAGAATCAGAGGATAAGCGCAATTAGAAATGGGCTGGGTTGAAATAGAGCTCGGCATTTAGCACAGTTACAGAGTTCAGGAAGAGCGAGAGAGAGAGTTAATGAAAGGTCTACAGTTTGTGGATGGATACAGTCAAACTCAATAGATAGAGCTGAGTCTCTGTGCTGCGAGGAGATATGGAACACATGCCAACAATCAAGTCAATGTGAGAAGTGTTATTTGCAGAAAATGTGCAATTTTCTTGTGAATATAATTATGTGTTTAAAGTCAATTAGGCGATGAAAATATGAGTCCCAGGATAAAAGCACCACTTTACCTTGCCACCCAGTTGACCCCACCCACCCACACAGACTCAAACACACAACCTGACCCCAGATCTGTTTTTACTTTAACCAACTCCTCTAGTCAGACTGCAGTTAAGGCACATACAGATCTGGCAACAGGCTTCCAAAGACATTCATACTGCTTTAGCAATAACCTGGGTCGTATTCACTTGGCAACAAATGGAAGTAAACAGAAATGCTTTGCAACAGAAAACAAACCTTTCTTATTGGAAAAGTTCAGGTAGGGAGGGACTACCTGAACCCAGGGTGGTTGAGTAAGACCCAAAGCATTTAGCTACACATTCTTCAGTTTAAGGACATTAAAGGGATTAGGGGTTAAATACCATAGATGATTGGTCTAATGTGTTATGGTTCCTCGTGTAATGACATTGGCTCATTTCCTCTAAGACCGCCAGCTTGAGGAAAAGCCTCAGAGGGGGAGGGGCCGACTTCAACGTTTCCAAACATTATTACAGTAGTAATATATCTAGCTATTAGCTGACCTAACTGGTTTAATATATCTAGCTAATAGTTGACCTAACTGGTTTAATATATCTAGCTATTAGCTGACCTAACTGGTTAAATCTACCTCCCCCACTAATGCTAAAGCCTAATTTATACCTGGCCCTTACATGCGTCCTTTGTTCTGATCTTGTCCATATTCTGATTGTCCCACATTTTTAGACAGCATCTACACATGTTATTAAAATGTTTTTCTTATCCGTCCACTGTGTCCAGCTCCAGGTACAAAGTTAAAGGTCGGATCAAACAAACAATCAGATCGATACATGATTAAACAATCCACTTGCATATGAAATTCTGTCGAATTTAAGCAATTTGTTCTTTGTATTTACCAGACGTAGAAGCATAATCATGACTAAAATACATACTGTAACTACAAGAAGAGAAGGTGACACCAAATCAAAAGACTAGATGTTATACTCAGCAAATAACCAGATTTATATTCAACATTAGACCACAAACTATTTACACTTGTAGATACACTTCATAAAATATATATTATAAACTGGGTGGTTCGAGCCCTGAATCCTGATTGGCTGACAGCCGTGGTATATCAGACAGTATACCATGGGTATGACAAAACATGTATTTTTACTATTCTAATTATGTTGGTAACCAGTTTATAATAGCAATAAGGAACCTCAGGGGTTTGTGATATATGGCCAATATACCACGGCTAAGGGCTGTGTCCAGGCACTCCGCGTTGCGTCGTGGTTAAGAATAACCCCAAGCCATGGTATATTGGCCATATACCACACACCCTTGACTCTTACTGCTTAATTATATTACATTTATTCAATAAATATGTTGTTCTATATGTATATCACAAATATGAAAGTCTAAAAATAAACTTTCCCAAAGACAGGAAGGGCAAAAACAGAGACATCAATAATGCTATTATAGAGATAATCTGGCATTTACGGAGTGATCAGACAAACGGGAGAACCAGATCAATATCCTTTGGGAACGATCCAACTAGCTTTGGCAAATACAGCACAGGTCAGGAGGTCAGGGCTATAGAATAAATTAACAATTACCCTGCAATGATGCTTGTACTATGGGTGTTCTGATGCGCTAGTCACTTCCATAACAAACCAGGGAACACAAGGTACCGTATAACAATGTACACTTCCACATCTCTTGAATATATCTAAGTAGGTCCAGCACACTATATTCAAAGCACCCCTGAGAGTTAGGGTACGATTTAATATCTTGTTGTAAGGTTCATCGCATACGCGCGCGCACACACACACACACACACACACACACACACACACACACACACACACACACACACACACACACACACACACACACACACACACACACACACACACACACACACACACACACACACCTCAGGACAGGTGGAAGAGTCCGTACCCTACAGGTGAGGTGTACACCCCCAGATGTGGTACTGTTGTTAACAGAGTGGTACGTCTGAAGGGGTACCCCTGTCCTCCGCACATCCCTGAGACCCCCCCACCCAGACCCTCCAGACTGACACAGAGGGGGAACGGCAGCGAGGAGAACCCCGGGGGATAGAACCCTGGCTTGGATCCAACACCTGCGGCGGCCATCTTGAGTTTCTCCACGTCTGCCTCCTGCAGTCTCTTGGCTTTAGCCCGTCGGTTCTGGAACCAGATCTTGACCTGGGTCTCTGAGAGGGACAGGGAGGAGGAGAACTCAGCCCGCTCAGCGATGGACAGGTACTGTTTATGATGGAACTTCCTCTCCAAGGACAGGAGCTGGGAGGTGGTGAAGGGGGTCCGGGGCTTCCTGTTGGTCTTGTGTTTCTTCAAGGAGGGATTGACCTGGTCTAGAGGGAGGGAGGGAAAGAGGGAGGTAAAATGGGAGGGGAAGAGGGAGGGAAGGAGGGAAAGAGGGAGGTAAAATGGGAGGTGATGAGGGAGGGAGGGAGGGAAAGAGGGAAAGAGGGAGGTAAAATGGGAGGGGAAGAGGGAGGGAAAGGGAGAGAAAGAGGGAGAGAAAGAGGGAAACATTAAGAACACCTGCTCTTTCCATGACATAGACTGACGAGGTGAAAGCTATGATCACTTATTGATGTCACTTGGTAAATCCACTTCAAATCAGTGTAGATGAAGGGGAGGAGATATGTTTAAAGAAGGATTTTTAAGCCTGGAGACATGGATTGTGTGTGTGACATTCGGAGGGTGAATGGGCCAGACAACAGATTGAAGTGTTTTTGAACGGGGTCTGGTAGTAGGAGCCAGGAGCACTGGCTTGTGCCAAGAACTGCAACGCTGCTGGGTTTTTCATGCTCAACATTTTCCTGTGTGCTCAAGAATGGTCCACCACCCAAATAACATCCAGCCAACACAAAAGCATTGGGGTCAACATTGCCAGCATCCCTGTGGAACGCTTTCTACACCTTGTAGAGTCCATGGCCCAACGAATTGTGGCTGTTCTGAGGGCAAAAGGGGGAGTGCAACTCAATATCAGGAAGGTGTTCCTAATGTTTGGTATACTCAGTGTATATACACAAATACATTAATTAAACCTTCTCCCCTGATGATATGCAATGTATTGAATGATATTGATCTGTAGATGGAATGGTATAAAACTACTGCACACTAAGACTTTTCCAATTCTATTTTAAAGTTATCTTATTTCCACATAGGCTACAACTTTAAAATACATTAGAAAACACAAATAACGGATATTTCCCAGTAGATCAGCATGGGACAAAAATATACCAGGCCGTAGGCTATTCAATAACTCTTCTATAGTATAAGGTTGAGCACTTACTGAGCGCTGGAGACAACCTGCACCGCGGTGACATCCATGACGCACAGTCCCCTGGTTCCGACGTCTCTGATTTAACTGGCGAAGAAGACGGGTCAAAATTGTGAATAAAGTATTCTGGACTAGACGGCTGTCTGGACACCGATATAGAGTAATTCCCCAGGGGAGAGATTATCGTACCGCTGTCGCGTCTCCCTCCTTCGCTATGAGTCGTATCCAACATGATCGCTTCCACACTGAAAGGTAAAGGTGATAAAGGTGTTTTGCGCTCCTTAAACTGCCTCGGTGGAGGAGTGTCCTCATACGTTGAAAAGCCATCTTTCGAATCTACTGGAGAATCCATGCTTCAAGTAAACAACAATATGCGCATCTCAACTGTTGTCCGCGGAGTCAACAACAATTTCTCAACTTCTGAAGTCTGTGTCTACTCTAAACTCATGAGAACGCGTGTTTAAAGTACTGGGACTTTCAACCAATTAAAACCCTGAAAAAACTGTAGAGGCGGAAGGAGACTTGTGATTGGCCTGTGAGTTTGGGGGATTTGGGTGTGGTCCTGGGGGGTCTTGAGGTTAAAGAGACCCTCGAGACACACTCCACTCCGCGTAAACACTTGGCCGGGTAAACACGAGGCTAATTTACCGCTAACTGCGTGAGAAGGAGGATGTGGAGGGGAAATATCTGAGAACTAGTTCATGCTTCATTCCCTCAATGAAGGCTATTCCTCAAATATGAAGATTAGGCCTGCTTAACCCCATTTTCCCAGAATAAATTATATCATTTATATTTTAAGAATTAATATAATTAAAAATATTCTACATTCAACAAATGAAGGACATGAATCAATGATGAAAAATAGCCCATTGCCTTAGTAAATAGACAGCAGGTTGACTGACAACATCACGAAAATGATGCACAGCATCCATAGGGGGCTGAAAGCATGTGTTGTTATGATTCTGAACCGTCAGAAACAATGACAGAAAGCTGCCATGAGGAGTCGAAGGTGACTCGTTTCAGCTTGTACATACGAACGTAAGGACGGAGACAGATCCACAGACCACGCCCCGATTTCAATCACGGGAGTGTTTTTGCCAGGGTCAGCCCTGTGCTATCTCACTTGCAGACTAGTCCAGTGCTGCTGATAGGGAGCTGATTGTAGTGATATATTAGAGGTTGAGCCCCGTCCTACTACTGTACCTCCCTCTCTGCTATTAGCTTGATGTGTGTGTGTATAGGCCTATGTGTCATCATAACTTGTCTCTGGACGTCGGTCGGTGGCAGGAAGATGAAAGCGGACCAGAGAAACAACTTAAGTGTTGTGTTACCATTTCAACACAGTCAAAGGACACAGCTCTGGCTCCATGGAGCCCTGAAAAGTCTCTCTACTCATGTTTAAACTCGCTATGACCTTAAACATCACTTTGGTAGTCAATCACAATGGTAATCAATAAGAAGTATGTCAGTCAACCAGGGTCCCAAATGGCACCCTATTCCCTATGCAGTGCATTACTTTTGATCAGGGCCCGATAGCAGGTTAGTAAATGACTGTCATTCCATTGTTGTTATTAACACCTTGTAATTAGGAGTGTGGAATCCGTCTCATTTAAGCAGGATTTTTAAGGGTAATGAAGGTAAATTACTACCTTCCTGAGGTGTGTGGCGCCCGTTCACATTAGCCTCAGTCTATCATCACTCAGACTGAGCAGCGCTGTCAGGTTAGGCGTGTGTGTGTGTGTGTGTGTGTGTGTGTGTGTGTGTGCGTGCGTGCGTGGGTGCGTGCGTGCGTGCGGGCGGGCGCGGGCGTGCGTGCGTGCGTGCGTGTGTGTGCATAAAGCTCAGATGTACCTGTAGGTCTGCGCGTATGATTAAACAGTAGATATCCCAGTACAGAATAATAATAATAATAATAATAAATATAATCTTCCAAGACAAAGCATCTCTGTCCTGTAGAGATCAATGATGCTATTCAAACAAATGCATTATCCGGAAAATCTAGAAATGATGCATGTCCGCGCTCACACACACAAACACAAGCACGCACGCACGTACACACACCACACACACACACACACACACACACACACACACACACACACACACACACACACACACACACACACACACACACACACACACACACACACAGAGAT
The DNA here is from genome assembly GCF_965601325.2 of Salmo salar. Classification (NCBI taxonomy): domain Eukaryota; kingdom Metazoa; phylum Chordata; class Actinopteri; order Salmoniformes; family Salmonidae; genus Salmo; species Salmo salar. Next base: position 13,802,682 of record NC_138295.1, read on the forward strand.
CCGTAAAAGCCTAATGACGCGGGGGGGCGAGGGGCTGACACCACCACACTAATCCTCAACTGATTACAGAGCACAGCCCAGACACACTGGAGGCACTTAAATAATGCTTGTGTGTGTGTGTGTGTGTGTGTGTTTACAGCAACACCAGTCCCTGCCTTGCGGTTTCCCACTGTGAATTGCGTGATCTGTGTTTGTGTACGTCTGTGTTTGTGTAGGTGTGTGTGTCATAGTTTAGCTGGGTCAGGAGGAATAAGAGGAAGCGTATTCACGCCTCCAAGATAATTATAGTAGCTTAATGAGTTGACGAGAAAAGGCAATTAGCTGGAAAGGCAGTGAAGGAGAGAGAAGAGCGTGAGGTTGATATCAGAGCACAAGAAAAGTTCACTGATGTTGGCATCCTTAGATTCCACCCATTAGTCATCTCCTCTCCTCTCTTCCCTTCTTCTCTCCTCTTTCCTCTCCTCTCCTCTCCTCTGATTCCTATCCCTGGTAAAGGGGGCAATGTGGCCACACCAAGCCCAGCAGGGGTCTGTCTGATTGGGGATAGACACTGTCCCCTCCTCCTTGACTCTACAGATAGACAGACGGCCAGCCTTAAGGGAATGTGTTCAAATCTCTCTGGTCGTCCACCTAAAGGTCAGCGTGCCAGGAGTCCAGCGTGAGCTTTGAGCTCCAGACCCCTACAACCCTCAGTCCCATTGATTAGATACCATACAATTAACACTGCCACACACACACACACACACACACACACACACACACACACACACACACACACACACACACACACACACACACACACACACACACACACACACACACACACACAGAGCTCTCTGCCGGATCCGCCTTTCTGAGTTAAGCTAGTGTATCTTTAGCCATTAGGAAACTAAAATACATGGTTTCCTAGACCTAGAGACCAGGGGGAAGGAATGGCTATGGGGCATAGACTAGCAGCTTTACTCTGTCTCCTCTTTAATAATGCAATTCTATTTGAATGGTGTTTTCTGCTCGACAATTTTTTATCCTAATTGCTTCAGCATAGACCCTGGTCTAATCTACCCCAGTGTCACGCCCTGACCTGAGAGAGAGGGTTTGTTTCTCTATGTGGTTAGGTCAGGGTGTGGGGTGGGCATTCTATGTTTTTGTTTTCTAGGTTTTGGCCGGGTATGGTTTCCAATCAGAGGCAGGTGTCTATCGTTGTCTCTGATTGGAAGCCATACTTAGGCAGCCTGTTTTTCCTTTGGGTTTTGTGGGTAGTTGTTTTCTGTTTTGTTCCTTGTAACCTGACAGAACTGTTGACGGTCGTTTTTGTTGTTTTTGATTTAATGTTTTATTAAAGTAAAATATGAGCACTTTAAACGCCGTGCCTTGGTCCCCTTTGTATGACCGCTGTTACACCCAGAAGCAAGCCTGAGGTCACAATAGGCAGTCTCTTATTCTAGAAACCAGGGGAAGGGTCTATATTGTTGTACAGCAAATTGGCATTTTATTGAATGCTATTTTCTGTACAACAATACTTGCTTCACTAAAAACCCAGGTCTAATCCAGTCCAGAAACTAGCCTGAGGTGTCAGTAGCAAGGACAAAGTCCCTTAAGCATGAAGCACCGGAAAAATTGACATCTTTACATTTTATCTGTCATTCATTGTGAATAGAAATATTATATACAGTGCCTTGCGAAAGTATTCGGCCCCCTTGAACTTTTCGACCTTTTGCCACATTTCAGGCTTCAAACATAAAGATATAAAACTGTACTTTTTTGTGAAGAATCAACAACAAGTGGGACACAATCATGAAGTGGAACGAAATTTATTGGATATTTCAAACTTTTTTAACAAATAAAAAACTGAAAAATTGGGCGTGCAAAATTATTCAGCCCCCTTAAGTTAATACTTTGTAGCGCCACCTTTTGCTGCGATTACAGCTGTAAGTCGCTTGGGGTATGTCTCTATCAGTTTTGCACATCGAGAGACTGAAATTTTTGCCCATTCCTCCTTGCAAAACAGCTCGAGCTCAGTGAGGTTGGATGGAGAGCGTTTGTGAACAGCAGTTTTCAGTTCTTTCCACAGATTCTCGATTGGATTCAGGTCTGGACTTTGACTTGGCCATTCTAACACCTGGATATGTTTATTTGTGAACCATTCTATTGTAGATTTTGCTTTATGTTTTGGATCATTGTCTTGTTGGAAGACAAATCTCCGTCCCAGTCTCAGGTCTTTTGCAGACTCCATCAGGTATTCTTCCAGAATGGTCCTGTATTTGGCTCCATCCATCTTCCCATAAATGTTAACCATCTTCCCTGCCCCTGCTGAAGAAAAGCAGGCCCAAACCATGATGCTGCCACCACCATGTTTGACAGTGGGGATGGTGTGTTCAGGGTGATGAACTGTGTTGCTTTTACGCCAAACATAACGTTTTGCATTGTTGCCAAAAAGTTCGATTTTGGTTTCATCTGACCAGAGCACCTTCTTCCACATGTTTGGTGTGTCTCCCAGGTGGCTAGTGGCAAACTTTAAACGACACTTTTTATGGATATCTTTAAGAAATGGCTTTCTTCTTGCCACTCTTCCATAAAGGCCAGATTTGTGCAGTATACGACTGATTGTTGTCCTATGGACAGAGTCTCCCACCTCAGCTGTAGATCTCTGCAGTTCATTCAGAGTGATCATGGGCCTCTTGGCTGCATCTCTGATCAGTCTTCTCCTTGTATGAGCTGAAAGTTTAGAGGGACGGCTGGGTCTTCGTAGATTTGCAGTGGTCTGATACTCCTTCCATTTCAATATTATCGCTTGCACAGTGCTCCTTGGGATGTTTAAAGCTTGGGAAATCTTTTTGTAACCAAATCCGGCTTTAAACTTCTCCACAACAGTATCTCGGACCTGCCTGGTGTGTTCCTTGTTCTTCATGATGCTCTCTGCGCTTTAAACGGACCTCTAAGACTATCACAGAGCAGGTGCATTTATACGGAGACTTGATTACACACAGGTGGATTCTATTTATCATCATTAGTCATTTAGGTCAACATTGGATCATTCAGAGATCCTCACTGCACTTCTGGAGAGAGTTTGCTGCACTGAAAGTAAAGGGGCTGAATAATTTTGCACGGCCAATTTTTCAGTTTTTTATTTGTTAAAAAAGTTTGAAATATCCAATACATTTCGTTCCACTTCATAATTGTGTCCCACTTGTTGTTGATTCTTCACAAAAAAATACAGTTTTATATCTTTATGTTTGAAGCCTGAAATGTGGCAAAAGGTCGAAAAGTTCAAGGGGGCCGAATACTTTCGCAAGGCACTGTATATAAAAAAAGCATGAAACCCGAATCTCACTTATCACAGTGGGAGGCCGTTCCTTCTCTTGCTAGAACAAAAGCAATACCTGCTGTGTGGAAACCCGGTAGTGACAAATCTATATAAATACCATTTTTTATTTAACTAGGCAAGTCAGTTAAGAACAAATTCTTATTTACAATGACAGCTTGCCAGGGAACAGTAGGTTAACTGCCATGTTCAGGGGTAGAACGACAGATTTTTACCTTGTCAGCTCTGGGATTTTATCCAGCAACCTTTCAGTTACTAGCCCAACGCTCTAACCACTAGGCTACCTGCCGCCCTATTGATTCTACTTTTAGAATCGCAATCTTGTCAGTGGCCAACAACTTGACTTTGAGCCAATCAGAGAGCGCGGAACCCCACGTGGGGGAGCCAACAGGAGTGACAACAAAAGGCCATTTTCTCTGTAAATCCACAGTTAAATGTCATGAGCCAGTTACACTTCATATGCAATGTAGGCTATGGGATGGTAGCTAGCTAAGTGCACAGATGCAATGCACAACACTAAATAATTCCTCCAAGCTAGCTAACCACTGTAGCTAGTATTGACATTATAATTCAATCACAATGGATTAGTTTCCATGAAACAGCTGCCGAGTTAGTGCAACGCTCCTGCCACCTTCTGGTTTGGAGGATTTTAAGATTGACTGCCGACACTCTGTTCAGAGGTGCTAAGTACTGTCGGCAGTCAAATATTTGAAAATCCTACCGGTGTGTCTGAGCTATGGATTAGAATCCTTGAGGAAAACCAGAAAGTAGCTACAGGCCGAAGCTACCGTAAGACTGATGTCCTCCTCTATAGGCTGGTCACCAAGACAACCCCTTATTACAGCTGTCAACCCTAAGGAGGGTTAATAGTTAGAAGAACCTCTTCTGAAAGTACATGGTGTACCTGACTGTTTCAGAGACCTCTTAGTAATAACAGGTCTGGAGACAGGTTAAAACTGGCAAATCACTGAGTTGAACAACCTATTCTAAACAGACTGACCCACACGGTCTCTCTCACTGTGTCTGGAAGGATATTTTCCAGACTTCAATGGACAATATAATCTAAGCCTAATTTTTCATTCAGTACCTGTCAAGCTGCGTCCACAGAAAAGGGTTTGACGACAAAAGTCAAAATAAACTTAAAGTTAACTTAACCCACATTTTGATTGAATTATAAGTATAGTTTAGATCTAGGATTGAATTATAAAAACAACAGTGAAAAGAGTTCTTTCCTAAGTAGAAATGAACTGGGAAAGCCAGTGCTTTCTGGTTCATTTAGGGCACACAGGGCTTGCATTATCAAATGGCACCCAATTCCCTACATAGGGCTCTGGTCAAAAGTAGTGCACTATGTAGGGAATAGGGTGCCATTTGATTATGTTATAGCATAACCTCCACCAATTTTCTTTCTAGAGCACTGTGAATAAACACACGGTATAAAATGCTCTCACAGTACAGTCGAGTACATAAGACGTGTGGGAGTGTGTTCGCATGTCTGCATTAAACATCCATGTTCTTTTCCTCTGGTCCCCCAATTCTAAATGACCAAATTCCAGTGACCACTGGTTCCTAATCACAATAAATGTGTGAATTGTAACCACTTTCCAGGGAAGAATTTATAGTGGGTTTAGTTTTGCTGGTATATTTTCCCACTGTTTGCTTATTGCACCAAATCATCAATATAACCCCAGGGGCCCTAAAACAGCTGGAACCACAACTCTGGCTCAGCACTGTCAACAAAATCAGACCTCATTTCTCATTAAGGATGTAAAAATATGATTACTAGTAAGCATGTCAGAGCAATTACAGTGTTTGGACAATGCAGGACATTATGGTTGCCCAGTGTAAACTCATACTTGTGTTGGTTGTTGTTTCTAACTCCCTCAGACTTACTGTATTGTAGCTTTACAGGGTAGTTAACAACTTTTTATTCAACTCCTAAACCCTGACCAAGCAACAAAAACAGACTAAAACCTGACCAAGCAACAAAAACAGACTAAAACCCTGACCAAGCAACAAAAACAGACTAAACCCTGACCAAGCAACAAAAACAGACTAAACCCTGACCAAGCAACAAAAACAGACTAAACCCTGACCAAGCAACAAAAACAGACTAAAACCCTGACCAAGCAACAAAAACAGACTAAAACCTGACCAAGCAACAAAAACAGACTAAACCCTGACCAAGCAACAAAAACAGACTAAACCCTGACCAAGCAACAAAAACAGACTAAACCCTGACCAAGCAACAAAAACAGACTAAAACCTGACCAAGCAACAAAAACAGACTAAACCCTGACCAAGCAACAAAAACAGACTAAACCCTGACCAAGCAACAAAAACAGACTAAACCCTGACCAAGCAACAAAAACAGACTAAAACCTGACCAAGCAACAAAAACAGACTAAAACCTGACCAAGCAACAAAAACAGATCCAATTTCAGGAAAACAGCTGATTTGTATGGTATGTTATTTAAAAAAATGTTTTTAACCAATTCTAACGACACAACATTTAAAGGACAACAGCTCTGTTTTTAAAATATTGAGTGCGTCTGATCTTTTTGCAAATTATGGCAGTTTAAATGTCAAATAACCTATGGTAACATCCAAAATATAATTTATCTTCAAAGTCAGACTAGCAAAGTCAAACCAACACACACACACACACACACACACACACACACACACACACACACACACCTCATGACATAACACATTGAGAAGATTTAATTGTCCATCAGACTAATATAACTCAATACCTCCTCCATCTCCTTAATCAACCAATTTGAAGCATGTCATTAGCATATACAGTAAGGTAGAAGTGCCCTACATGTATACAGTATGATAGAAGTGCCCTACATGTATACAGTAAGGTAGAAGTGCCCTACATGTATACAGTAAGGTAGAAGTGCCCTACATGTATACAGTATGATAGAAGTGCCCTACATGTATACAGTAAGGTAGAAGTGCCCTACATGTATACAGTAAGGTAGAAGTGCCCTACATGTATACAGTAAGGTAGAAGTGCCCTACATGTATACAGTAAGGTAGAAGTGCCCTACATGTATACAGTAAGGTAGAAGTGCCCTACATGTATACAGTATGGTAGAAGTGCCCTACATGTATACGGTATGGTAGAGGTGCCCTACATGTATACAGTATGGAAGAAGTGCCCTACATGTATACAGTAAGGTAGAAGTGCCCTACATGTATACTATAAGGTAGAAGTGCCCTACATGTATACAGTAATGTAGAAGTGCCCTACATGTATACAGTAAGGTAGAAGTGCCCTACATGTATACAGTAAGGTAGAAGTGCCCTACATGTATACAGTATGGTAGAAGTGCCCTACATGTATACAGTAAGGTAGAAGTGCCCTACATGTATACAGTAAGGTAGAAGTGCCCTACATGTATACAGTATGGTAGAAGTGCCCTACATGTATACAGTAAGGTAGAAGTGCCCTACATGTATACAGTATGGTAGAAGTGCCCTACATGTATACAGTAAGGTAGAGGTGCCCTACATGTATACAGTAAGGTAGAAGTGCCCTACATGTATACAATAAGGTAGAAGTGCCCTACATGTATACAGTAAGGTAGAAGTGCCCTACATGTATACAGTAAGGAAGAACTGCCCTACATGTATACAGTAAGGTAGAAGTGCCCTACATGTATACAGTCAGGTAGAAGTGCCCTACATGTATACAGTAAGGTAGAAGTGCCCTACATGTATACAGTAAGGTAGAAGTGCCCTACATGTATACGGTATGTTAGAGGTGCCCTACATGTATACAGTATGGTAGAAGTGCCCTACATGTATACAGTATGTATGAGAAGATCTGCAGAGAATGTATGCTATTGACTATGCAGTGTATTCTCCAGCGAAGGTAATGACAGATAGGATGCATCCCCCTATAGGGGACCACTGAGTTGGGACACAGGTTTGAGTATAGGGTTGAGTTGGGACACAAGTAATGACAGTTTGTGTTTTTCCTGTTTCTCTAAATACAGCATTACAGCTCAGTTTGCTCCTGGCGTAACGAGTCTTCTTCCACTACTTTTGACCAGGGCCCATAGGGTCCACTCTATAGAGAATATAGGTCATTTGGGATGCAACCTTTCTCCCTCCCTCGCTCTCTAAGGTGTATGAGGAGACTTGAAAGGAAACACACACCTTTGGGGATGCACATGTTTTCAAACCAGTTAATTTTAATAAGGCCCTTATCAAACATAATGAATAAGGTCAAATTAGCATAAGATAAGTTCTATATTAATCTCCCGATTGGGGCAGCAGTCTAAGGCACTGCATTTCGGTGCTAGAGGTGTCACTACAGACCCTGGTTCGATTCCAGGCTGTATCACAACCGGCTGTGATTGGGAGTCCCATAGGGCGGCGCATAATTTGCCCAGCGTCATCCGGGTTAGGATTTGGCCATCATTGCAAATAGGAATTTGTTCTTAACTGACTTGCCTAGTTAAATAAAGGTTCAATAAAAAAAATTGCAGAAAGGTAGTGGAAGAAGGGTTGGACCGGAGGTACTTGCATGTTCTGACTACAGAACATGATCTCAATAAGACGTAGTCTTGGCATCAGACTGGAAAGAAAAATAGAGACGAAAGAAAATCTAATTCTTGACCACAACCTTTAATCACCAGAGATGCTCAGAGAGGAGGCCGCTGTAAGCATCACTGGGGCTAATCACCAGAGATGCTCAGAGAGGAGGCCTGCTGTAAGCATCACTGGGGCTAATCACCAGAGACACTCAGAGAGGAGGCCTGCTGTAAGCATCACTGGGGCTAATCACCAGAAACGCTCAGAGAGGAGGCCTGCTGTAAGCATCACTGGGGCTAATCACCAGAGATGCTCAGAGAGGAGGCCCGCTGTAAGCATCACTGGGGCTAATCACCAGACACTCAGAGAGGAGGCCTGCTGTAAGCATCACTGGGGCTAATCACCAGAAACGCTCAGAGAGGAGGCCCGCTGTAAGCATCACTGGGGCTAATCACCAGAGACACTCAGAGAGGAGGCCTGCTGTAAGCATCACTGGGGCTAATCACCAGAGATGCTCAGAGAGGAGGCCTGCTGTAAGCATCACTGGGGCTAATCACCAGAAACGCTCAGAGAGGAGGCCTGCTGTAAGCATCACTGGGGCTAATCACCAGAAACACTCAGAGAGGAGGCCCGCTGTAAGCATCACTGGGGCTAATCACCAGAAACGCTCAGAGAGGAGGCCCGCTGTAAGCATCACTGGGGCTAATCACCAGAGACACTCAGAGAGGAGGCCTGCTGTAAGCATCACTGGGGCTAATCACCAGAGATGCTCAGAGAGGAGGCCTGCTGTAAGCATCACTGGGGCTAATCACCAGAAACGCTCAGAGAGGAGGCCTGCTGTAAGCATCACTGGGGCTAATCACCAGAGACACTCAGAGAGGAGGCCCGCTGTAAGCATCACTGGGGCTAATCACCAGAAACGCTCAGAGAGGAGGCCTGCTGTAAGCATCACTGGGGCTAATCACCAGAAACGCTCAGAGGAGGCCTGCTGTAAGCATCACTGGGGCTAATCACCAGAAACACTCAGAGAGGAGGCCCGCTGTAAGCATCACTGGGGCTAATCACCAGAAACACTCAGAGGAGGCCTGCTGTAAGCATCACTGTGGCTAATCAGGGCTGGGATCATGGCTCACTTACATAGACTGTGTGTGTGTGTGGCTTTAGGATGTGATGAATGCCACCCATCCTCAATCCCCAACTCACCCAAGTGAGTAATAGCACTAAGCATAGGCTTTGCGACTGGGACTCTGACACAAACACACAGCCATTTACATTACATTTTAGTCATTTAGCAGACACTCTTATCCAGAGCAACTTACAGTAGTGAATGCATACATTTCATACTTTTTTTTCTTCCCCGTACTGGTCCCCCGTGGGAATCGAACCCACAACCCTGGCGTTGCAAACACCAACTGAGCCACACGGGACCAGCCAATACGATTGATATATACTGAACTAAAATATGCAACATGCAACAATTTCAACTATTTTACTGAGTTACAGCTCATAATGAGGAAATCAGTCAATTGAAATAAATTCATTAGGCCATAATCTATGGATTTCACGAGTGGGCAGGGGCGCAGCCATGGGTGGGTCTGGGAGGGCATAGGCACACCCACTGGGAAGCCAGTCCCAGCCAATAAGAATGAGTTTTTCCACACAAAATGCCTTTATTACAGACAGAAATACTCCTCAGTTTCTCAGCTGTCCGGGTGGCTGGTCTCAGACGATCCCGCAGGTGAAGAAGCCGGATGTAGAGGTCCTGGGCTGGTGTGGTTACACGTGGTCTGCGGTTGTGAGGCCAGTTCGATGTACTGCCAAATTCTCTAAAACAAAGTTGGATGTGGCTTATGGTAGAGACATGTACATTAAATTCTCTGGCAACAGCTCTGTTGGACATTCCTGCAGTCAGCATTCCAATTGCACGTTCCCTCAAAACTGTGGCATTGTGTTGTGTGACAAAACGGCACATTTTATAGTGGCCTTTTATTGTCCCCAGCACAAGGTGCACCTGTGTAATGATCATTCTGTTTAATCATCTTCTTGATATGCCACACCTGTCAGCTTGATGGATTATCTTGGCAAAGGAGAAATGCTCACTAACAGGGATGTAAACAAATTTGTGCACAAAATGTGAGAGAAATAAGCTTTTGTGCGTACAGTACATTTCATGGATATTTTATTTCAGCTCATGAAACATGGGACCAACACTTTACATGTTCTGTTTATATTTTTGTTCAGTGTAGTTGAGTTTGGCGGTCGATCAGGTTGAATAGTGTTCACCAGCTCTTTCAGCTTAGCATGCTACTGCAATCTAACAGGGTGGGTCTCTCCTAGCCTGGTTCCAGGTCTGTGTGTGTTCTTGACAACTCTATTGCTTATTGAGTTGGCATTATAGCACAAACAGACAGGCACTCAGGCTATGCCTAATGGTTTTTTAATACAACACACTCCATTCTCAGGACTAGCCTAAGAGACCAGAAACCTCTCCATATAAACAACACTGGGGGGAGTGGGGTCAGGAACAATCCCAGCAATAGAGTAAACACTCAATAGAGTATAGAGTGATAGAGAAAACAGCCTCTCCACATCAACAATACAGTGAACAACAAGACCAATGCTGAGGCTAGGGTTGTGTGGTTGGGAGGTAGAGCCGCCATAGTCTACCACCAGTCTGTCTCAAACCACAGCCTTGATTAGAAGATCTGTTCAGACCTTACACTGAACTGGGCTGTTTAGACCTTAATCACCTCCTGAGAATGTCTTTATCCACAACACTGTACTCCTAACACTCTTAGTAAATATACTGGGGATTGTTGGTGCCATACTGTACCACTAAAAGCTTCCTGCTACAACCTATTCCCTTCCACAGGAGGTTGGTGGCACCTTAATTGGGGAGGATGGGCTTGTGGTAATAGTGGAATGGTATCAAATATATCAAACACATGGTTTGATGCCATTCTATTCGGTTCATTGCAGCCATTATTATGAGCCATCCTCCCCTCAGCAGCCGCCACTGGTCCCTACATAGTGTGCTACTTTTGACCAGAGCCCTGCAGGAAGAGAGATGTTTAGGGGTGGGGGTGCTGTAAAAAATGGTCTCCCTGCACTGTAGACGACTATTTTTGTCCGCTCATACGGGCGTGCAGCACCCTCAGCAACCCTACTTCCCACGGCTACTTTCCATAGGGCTCTGGTCAAAAGTAGTACACTATAAAGGGAATAGGGTGCCATTTGGGATGTGTCATATCCTTCCAACTCTTCTTACTCCCAATGTCAAAAGCCTAAGTTACGTAGAATTAGTATGTGTAAGATTGATGCAAGCAAGATATCACCTGTGGCGTACCCTTTTCAGAAGTTGCTGTTATGTAGGCCTACTGCATCAGCAAAGATAGCTCCTAGACAGAGACTGGCTATATAAAGCAGGCAGACGGGCATCAAGGCATTCAGGTACTGCTTGATTAAACGTTAGAATGGGCAAAACAAGTGACCTAAGTGACTTTGAGCGTGGTATGATCATTAGTGCCAGGTGCGTCGGATCCACTATCTCAGAAACAGATGCCCGCCTGGGCTTTTCACACACTACAGTGTCTAGGTCAGGGCTCTCCAACCCTGTTCTTGGAGAGCTACCATCCTGTAGGTTTTAACTCCAACCCTGTTCTTGGAGAGCTACCATCCTGTAGGTTTTAACTCCAACCCCAGCTGTAACTAACCTGATTCAGTTTACCAAACAGCTAATTATTAGAATCAGGTGTGCTAGATTAAGGTTGGAGTGAAAACCTACAGGATGGTAGCTCTCCAGGAACAGGATTGGAGAGCCCTGGTCTAGGGTTTACCGATAATGGTGCGACAAACAGAAAACATGCAGTCAGCGGCAATCCTGTGGGCGAAAACAGCTTGTTAATCAGAGAGGTCCAAGGAGAATGGCAAGAATCATGCAAGCTAAGAGGCGGGCCACAAACAGACAGATAACGGGGCATATTTAACTACCTTCATGGTATCCAGTGGTGTGCAGAAGGGCAACTCGATGATCCTTGTCACGGACGGGCTATTGCAGCAGACGACCACTCCGGGTTCCACTCCTATCAGCTAAAAACAAGAAGAAGAGGCTCCAGTGGGCACGCCGTCACATACACTGGACTGTTGAGGAGTGGAAAAACATTGCCTGGAATATGACAGCGATTTCAGTTTACTTGAGCAGCCTCCAGACCTCAACCCTATAGAGCAGCTTTGGATGAGATGGAACAGGCTGTTCACATCATTTTTTACATTTTTATTTTACCGTTATTTTAGCAGGTAAGTTGACTGAGAACACATTCTCATTTACAGCAACAACCTGAGGAATAGTTACAGAGTAGAAGGGGATGAATGAGCCAATTGTAAGCTGGGGATGATTAGGTGACCATGATGGTATGAGGGACAGCTTGGGAATTTAGCCAGGACACCGGGGTTAACACCCCTACTCTTACGATAAGTGCTATGGGATCTTCAATGACCTCAGAGAGTCAGGACACCCATTTAACGTCCCATCCGAAAGACAGCACCCGACACAGAGCAGTGTCCCCAATCACTGCCCTGGGGCATTGGGATATTTTTTAGACCAGAGGAAAGAGTGCCTCCTACTGGCCCTCCAACCCCACTTCCAGCAGCATCTGGTCTCCCATCCAGGGACCAACCCTGCTTAGCTTCAGATGCAAGCCAGCAGTGGGATGCAGGGTGGTATGAATGTACCACCATCCAATCTGCAGCAACTGCGTGATGCCATGGCGTCAACATGGACCAACATCCCTTTGGAACATTTCCTACACCTTGTAGAATTCCCCAAAGAATATAGGCTGTTCTGGAGGCAAAAGGGGATCTGACCCAGTACTAGATGGATATACCTACCGTAATTTCCGGACTATAAGCCGCAACTTTTTTCCCACTCTTTGAACCTCGCGGCTTAAACAATGACGCGGCTAATATATGGATTTTTCCCGCTTTCATTTTTTTTTTGAAAGGAGATGACTTCAGTGGTTTCAGTGCACAGGAGGAGGAAGATAGTGACCAATGACTTTCTTGGTAGGCTACTGTTTACTGCAAATTATTTATTTTTTTGTTACAAGCCGTGTTTCATTAAAGCCTATTTATTTTTGTTACAAGCCGTGTTTCGTTAAAGCCTATTTATTTTTGTTTCAAGCCGTGTTTCGTTAAAGCCTGTGTAAAGTTCATTTGTTTCAATGTACTGGTAGGCACCTGCTGCTTATAGACATGTGCGGCTTATTTATGTTAAAAAAAAAAAAAATGTATTCAGTGGGTGCGGCTTATATTCAGGTGCGCTCAATAGTCCGGAAATTACGGTAATAGACTGGCCAGTGAGTGTATTCTATTTTTTATTTATTTAACTAACTTCATGGTATCCAAGAGACAGAGAAGGGTAATGTAATGAATGTGGGTAGGAGGGGGATGTCATTAAGACAGGAATCATTACAGGTAGAGGAAAGACAGTTAGGAGGTAATGGGGAATCATTACATGAAGCGGTGAAACAGGAGGTAATGGGGAATCATTACATGAAGCGGTGAAACAGGAGGTAATGGGGAATCATTAAAGGTAGAGAAAAGACAGGAGGTAATGGGGAATCATTACAGGTAGAGGAAAGACAGGAGGTAATGGGGAATCATTACAGGTAGAGGAAAGACAGGAGGTAATGGGGAATCATTACAGGTAGAGGAAAGACAGGAGGTAATGGGGAATCATTACATGAAGTGGTGAAACAGGAGGTAATGGGGAATCATTACAGGTAGAGGAAAGACAGGAGGTAATGGGGAATCATTACATGAAGTGGTGAAACAGGAGGTAATGGGGAATCATTAAAGGTAGAGAAAAGACAGGAGGTAATGGGGAATCATTACAGGTAGAGGAAAGACAGGAGGTAATGGGGAATCATTACAGGTAGAGGAAAGACAGGAGGTAATGGGGAATCATTACATGAAGTGGTGAAACAGGAGGTAATGGGGAATCATTACAGGTAGAGGAAAGACAGGAGGTAATGGGGAATCATTACAGGTAGAGGAAAGACAGGAGGTAATGGGGAATCATTACATGAAGTGGTGAAACAGGAGGTAATGGGGAATCATTACAGGTAGAGAAAAGACAGGAGGTAATGGGGAATCATTACAGGTAGAGGAAAGACAGGAGGTAATGGGGAATCATTACAGGTAGAGGAAAGACAGGAGGTAATGGGGAATCATTACATGAAGTGGTGAAACAGGAGGTAATGGGGAATCATTAAAGGTAGAGAAAAGACAGGAGGTAATGGGGAATCATTACAGGTAGAGGAAAGACAGGAGGTCATGGGGAATCATTACAGGTAGAGGAAAGACAGGAGGTAATGGGGAATCATTACAGGTAGAGGAAAGACAGGAGGTAATGGGGAATCATTAAAGGTAGAGGAAAGACAGGAGGTAATGGGGAATCATTACAGGTAGAGGAAAGACAGGAGGTAATGGGGAATCATTACATGAAGTGGTGAAACAGGAGGTAATGGGGAATCATTACAGGTAGAGGAAAGACAGGAGGTAATGGGGAATCATTACAGGTAGAGGAAAGACAGGAGGTAATGGGGAATCATTACAGGTAGAGGAAAGACAGGAGGTAATGGGGAATCATTACAGGTAGAGGAAAGACAGGAGGTAATGGGGAATCATTACAGGTAGAGGAAAGACAGGAGGTAATGGGGAATCATTACAGGTAGAGGAAAGACAGGAGGTAATGGGGAATCATTACATGAAGCGGTGAAACAGGAGGTAATGGGGAATCATTACAGGTAGAGGAAAGACAGGAGGTAATGGGGAATCATTACATGAAGCGGTGAAACACAGGAGAGGTAATAACCAGAGCTATGTGGTTGTTTAACATTTCCCCGCTGAGAAAATAACTGGGAGTCCCATAAAATGACCCATGAAATACAGGGAGAGGTGTAGTCTGTCTTATCAGACACTTACTGTACCTTATTTCAAATATTCTAGATTAGATAGATGTCTGTGTCAGTTGATCAATATAGCTGATCCTTTTGGGGATGTTTTTCTGTGTTTATGTTGTGTTCCATGTGTATACTGTACAAGGCCAGACTTTAGTATGTTGTGACACACAGGGCAACACAACTGGCCTGTTAATACTACAGCTAATGATGTTAGGATAAGCAGAAACACATGTTGGCTGTGGGTTGTTAATTCACTAATAAGGAACAGGAAACAGAAACACATGTTGGCTGTGGGTTGTTAATTCACTAATAAGGAACAGGAAACAGAAACATGTTGGCTGTGGGTTGTTCATTCACTAATAAGGAACAGGAAACAGAAACATGTTGGCTGTGGGTTGTTCATTCACTAATAAGGAACAGGAAACAGAAACATGTTGGCTGTGGGTTGTTCATTCACTAATAAGGAACAGGAAACAGAAACATGTTGGCTGTGGGTTGTTCATTCACTAATAAGGAACAGGAAACAGAAACATGTTGGCTGTGGGTTGTTCATTCACTAATAAGGAACAGGAAACAGAAACATGTTGGCTGTGGGTTGTTCATTCACTAATAAGGAACAGGAAACAGAAACATGTTGGCTGTGGGTTGTTCATTCACTAATAAGGAACAGGAAACAGAAACATGTTGGCTGTGGGTTGTTCATTCACTAATAAGGAACAGGAAACAGAAACATGTTGGCTGTGGGTTGTTCATTCACTAATAAGGAACAGGAAACAGAAACATGTTGGCTGTGGGTTGTTCATTCACTAATAAGGAACAGGAAACAGAAACATGTTGGCTGTGGGTTGTTAATTCACTAATAAGGAACAGGAAACAGAAACATGTTGGCTGTGGGTTGTTAATTCACTAATAAGGAACAGGAAACAGAAACATGTTGGCTGTGGGTTGTTCATTCACTAATAAGGAACAGGAAACAGAAACATGTTGGCTGTGGGTTGTTAATTCACTAATAAGGAACAGGAAACAGAAACACATGTTGGCTGTGGGTTAATTCACTAATAAGGAACAGGAAACAGAAACACATGTTGGCTGTGGGTTGTTCATTCACTAATAAGGAACAGGAAACAGAAACATGTTGGCTGTGGGTTGTTAATTCACTAATAAGGAACAGGAAACAGAAACATGTTGGCTGTGGGTTGTTCATTCACTAATAAGGAACAGGAAACAGAAACATGTTGGCTGTGGGTTGTTAATTCACTAATAAGGAACAGGAAACAGAAACACATGTTGGCTGTGGGTTAATTCACTAATAAGGAACAGGAAACAGAAACACATGTTGGCTGTGGGTTGTTCATTCACTAATAAGGAACAGGAAACACATGTTGGCTGTGGGTTGTTAATTCACGAATAAGGAGTAGGAAACAAACACATAGGGCTCTGTTCATAAGTAGTGCACTATAAAGGGAATAAGGTGCCATTTGGGACACTCAGAGGCTCTACTGAGAACCTCTGACTGAGAAAGTTGAGCTGTGGCTGACCTGTGTATTCTACCTTTAGGTGGCTGAGTGTACAGTATTGTGTGTACAGTATCTAACACACACACACACACACACACACACACACACACACAAAAAAAATAGAGACACTTCCCTCTAGTGGAAAAAGAGGTGAGGTTCTCCATGAGGAAGAAGGGCTGGTGCAACAGCCTTCATACCCAGTTGTAGCACTCCAGGAGGGTTGGCTGCCCTGTTATAGTTCACCAGACATAACGGAAATTGTGTTCCCATCAAAACCAACCTATAGTCTATTTCTTCAACCAGAGTCTATTAAAGAGGAAACTATAGGAACAGATACATCGAAATGTACAATACAGGTTTAGTTTCAGGTAAAATAAATAACCTTATCTTCATTCCATCTCAAATCAGAACATTTGCCAGGTAGTCCATAAACTTGGTCAGAACAAAATCAGAACATTTGCCAGGTAGTCCATAAACTTGGTCAGAACAAAATCAGAACATTTGCCAGGTAGTCTATAAACTTGGTCAGAACAAAATCAGAACATTTGCCAGGTAGTCCATAAACTTGGTCAGAACAAATAAAACTATTCCATTCCTGAGTTTGAGAGGGAAAGAGAAGTTCCATAATCTATGTATCATTCCCAGATTGTAATCTAGTCTTGAGACTGAGTTCAATGTATAACCTGACTGCTATGGCTGAGGGAGACCAGTCTCTCTCTGATGCTGCTGTTCTCCTGCAGCATCCTACCGATGGTCCTCAACACAGCCTGTCTGGCTGCCCACTGCTGGGGAGGAGAGAGAAGTAACAGAGTTATGGCAAAGCCCACATCAACATCAGATAAAAACTTTGTAGGTTAGAGACAGTACAGTAGTTTAATAATGGTAGGTCTGTGACAGGTAACACAATTCAACAGCTGCCAGACTGCCAGGAAATGGAGGCAACAGACACAAACCGCACAAATAAATCTGAAATATTTGTAATACAGCATCAAATGTACAGGTTGGTTGGTTGATGTGTGCTCGTCTCTCTGGGAGAAGGTGAAGAGGTCTTCCTTCATCATGCTCTGAGGAGTGCCTGTATTGGACATGGAGGAACAAGGAAGGAACGAGGCTGCAGCCCCGTTTAAAAGATTTAAAAGTGATTCCTTCCTTCCTAGCGTTCTTGAAATTAGCACTGGTTAGACATGATTGGACAGGTAAACTGAACGACCCACATGTATTCATGTTTTTTCATTCTAATCAGTGAATACTTCTAGGAAGTTACGATGGATGAATTCACCTTTAAAGAATTCTAACAGGGTTGAGTTGGGTAGCCTACCATTGACATAGCACCCAACTTAACGTTAGTTAGCTAGACCATCACATGAAAACATTCTGCTGATAGCTAACTACTTATTCTGACAATATTCTGGATAACGTTATTTTAGTGTAGTTACATCTAGGACTTCTCCGTCTCTGTTGTTGTGATCTCTCTCCTCCACCTTGTCTTCGGGTAGCTGTCATTCTCTCTGTCACGGGTGGTGGTGGTGGAGGCATCGACCTTCTCTCAGCCTTTCGTTTCTTCTTGGACAGTGCAGGCTTGCTGTTACACTTCGTTAATTTGATCTTTTTTCTTGACAATTTATATTGTCTTCTCCGTGAGCTGGACAACTCGATCAAGTACTCATTCGTTTGCTGTCCATCTTTTTGACTACATCGTGAGGATTGAGATCCAAAACTTGGCACGTAAACAGCCTTGAACTGAGCACCTGGCATCTTATTTCTATGCCTGTTTATCAACAATCATTTGAAGTTAGTTAGTAAAAGTTAGTCTGTAAAGAAACGCTGCCGGCTAGCTAGGCTAGTTAACGGACAGTCTCGAGCCCGTTCCCTACCTAGCTCGAGCAGTGCGGATTAGCTGCACGTGCCCAGTCTGGAAACATGAATCTGTTGATTTAGTTCGAGATGCAACAACTCACTATTTAATTATCAATTTAGCTGCTAATCACTTATTTGGTTAACATTAGTGTTGTCACTCACTGACCAAAAGAGCAGTGCAATTTGCCACTGCCAGCCAAATTGATTGATGTAAATAAGATATTTTCCATGCTGCATTACAATGGTTTCTCTTCGCCAGCAGATGGCGTTTTTCTTTTTCTGACAAATGTAATAGCGCATACTGCAGTGGCCTGCTGAGCCCACTTTCAAATACACTTTCAACCCTCTAGGTATCCGTCGTTGTTGGTAATGAGGAGCCAAAGGTCCGGGCTGGAGGATTGGATCTGCCTGCATCTATAATTTGCCCTTTCTGACCTGGTTCAGCTCATCAGGCCAGATGGTCTCTGTCACAACGCAGCTGCGCTCAACAGTTATGGTCCAATTCTCTATCCTTCTAGTCAAGTCAAATGCATTTAACAAGGGTCACAACACCTTTCACACAAATAAAAAGAGGAACAAAACAATGTAGAAAGACTGGTGTTGTGAGGAGGGACAATCTTCTCCATGAAGTGTGCACTTACTCACTCCCCATCATGGATTAAAAAGGAATGGACTGGTGTAACATAATATTTATACCAATCCAATGGATTTAAATCCATGGAGGGGAGTTATGTCCACTTTCAGCAACATAAGACATTGAAGTGTTTGAGTCAATAGTTTATTTGGGTGTAGGGTTCAAAAGGAATGTACTGAAAAAAGAACCTGTGCGTTTTCCTTTTCCTGTACAAACCTAGCAGCACACACACACACACACACACACACACACACACACAACCTTGCTTTCCTCAAGAAATTCACTTCAACCACTGTTCTCCTCACAGCTGAGTTTTATTCTTTCAACATCTCACATTACAAATACTTCAAATGTTGTATGCATACAGTTATAAATAGTTGGCTGCAGATGATTATATGACTTTAGATCTTGATTTTTACTTCAGTTCTACAAACCAACTATAAAAACTGACATCTGTTACCACTTAACATAACGGAGGGGAGGGGGGAGGGGGGGAAGAAATATACAAATTGGAACTTATAAATGCGAAATGACCATAATAAAAATCAAGATGATGTCAAGTAAAAAAGGTATATTAATAAATACAACCTTCCCAACATACCATTAAAAACTATTGACATGTTTCGCAATCAAGTAATACTAACAGACATTATTCCTCTGAATGTGGCGCACAAACAGCAATTAGAAAACCTAGACATCAATAAGTTCAACACATCACCCCAAAAAAATATAAAAATCTGATCCAAATTATAGTTTTACATTTCAATTGAAAATATAACAAATGCTAAATACATTATCAACTTAGTATATACACAATGTTTTCTTAATCACAGTAGCATGGTAGTAGCAAAATAATTGAATAAGCACAAAATAATGTTTAAAAATAAATTCAGTTATATATTAGTAGAAAGTATCTTTTGTTTTACTTTGCAGACACCAGCATGAACAATAGACTGAGAAAATAATCCTGTTTTAATGATTACATGGTTTATATGGGTTTAAATGATTTACATTGCAGAAAGAGAGAAACTGTTTTAGGAAAGAACAAGTATTGCACATAAGGGCTCAAAGTTAACTTGCAACATGAATCACATTCAAGTCTATGTCCCAAAGCATGCCACATCACAGGGGTGGAGTGATCAAGTCTCTTTAGGAACAAGTGTCTTCTACATGGCTAAACTCATGTGGTATCCTGCATGTACAGCAGGTCTGTCTGTGAGGGAGGCAGACTTTAGGTGAGAAAGAGAGGATAGATATGTGATCTGAAAGAGAACTTAAAAACTCATACAAAAATAAAACAAAGAGAGATCTAGAGCATTACAATAGTTTTCTGCATTAATACTAGTCAATAGTCATGTTGTTATTCTGTATTACGTCATGCATGCCTAGAATAACTGGAACATTCTGGAACCTTCAGGTAGTTCCAGAATGAGAATCTAAATAGTTTTTAGAACACCTGTCATGATTCACTGATGATACAAGGGAACAAGGGTTCACTCATCCATCCAAGCCAAAACATTTCCCCAAGATTTTCCTTACCCACTACAAGCTGAATATATGTTTCAAGACTATCAAAATAAGTTTAGAAAGGTCTTGTCATGCCTTAAGATCCAGTACTTATGGTTTATTATTATGAAAGAGAAGTCTGTACTGTACATGATTGGCTAACTCTTTTTCTCTACACAATCACACCAGACAATTTAACATTTACCAGCACTTAAATATATAAAAAGCTAAATTGAAAATTATATTAATATCATTCATTTTTTATTTTTTAAATTAAGTTTTACCATAAATGCAGATCTCTTAGTAACAAAGGTACAAAATTATTTTTCACCAAGTGAAAAAAATGAGGTATTGCAAAAGGAGTTATCCCATCTTGTGAAAAATGTGCCTAAAATGACTATTGAAAAAAATATTTAGAAAAGTAGTGCATAATAAATTTATATATGTTCATGACAAAATAATCAGCTAGAAAACACTGTACAAAAATCAGCAGGCCATGTATAAAATAATATCTTTATCTCTGTGACAGCAAGTTCTTCAAAGAGTGTCCAACTACTAACATATTCATCCTCCACAGCTAGAATCCATTCGCCACAGCTCGGATCTACTTCCTCTACACTCCAGTCATGGTAGAGAGTACGTCAGATCACCATGAGACTAGCCTGGTAGTCCTGTCTGTCTCTGCTTTAGCCAACTCCTCTCTGTGTTAATTAGCTGGACAACGATAGCCAGAGGAGTTGGTTAACACTAAAGCACATAGTACCAGGCTGCATACTATGAGTCACTCAGGGAACACTGTAGCTAGCTACCACTGTACTGTGCATCCCTACTAGTACTACAACATTAGCATGTTAGCGTCCAGTGCTAATATCCCTGACAATATAAAGTGAGCTAATACTACTGCCAATACCTGAGCCCTGCCTAGACAGCTAGGGCTCTTGTCTTTATCAGCTGAAAGTGTCTTTCCAAAGACTGTTTCTCCCCTCTCCTCAATTTCACAACTTAAAACGGCACTAGCATTACTGACCTCCTGAACCTGAAAATGGAGTCTTATAGTCCTTAAACCACTCAGATAATCAACTGGCTTTGATCACTTGTTTTTAGGCCAATCTTTGGTTTGCCCATTTTGGCTACAAAGAGTCAATTTAAACCATGATCTGGAAACAGATACCAGTAATCGATGTCAGGCCCGATACCAAGGGGATCATTTTTTTTCTGAAATAATCCTGTATGTACTCTGAACAGTTTATTTATGATGAAGGGAAGTGTCAGTCTGTCTGCCCTCCTGCAGTGGATTTCTTTCACTATTGAACTTTAACCTGACCAGTTGCTCTCAACCTTTGGTTAACAATACAATTATTAATCTAATCCTGCATGCGTAAAGTAACAAAATAAGTGCACCATTTAAAACGCAACTGTTCTAGTTAATATACTGATTGAGGTGCAGCACATAGCTCTCAAATTTTATATATGTTACTCTTGACAACAAACGTAAGCAGCTTCGCCAGCTAATGTGAGAAAATAAAATACAGTCAAGTCAGAAGAAACACTTCTTCTCATACTAATAATGCAGCCAAGTACTCATGCACACCTTAACTTAAATTCAAAAAGGGATGTCTTTCACTTCGTTTTACTTCTTCTTAGCATTTACTTGGTTAGAAGAATGTCTGATTAAAAAAATAAAGATTAAATTAAGCTTTTAAGTTTCTTTTTTTTTCCATTTTGAAACTAAATAGGAACCAGCAAAAAGAAAAGTGCATTTGTTTTCTACAACATAGCCTGTCACCCTCCCTCCCTCCCTAATTCCACCTGAAGGATATGTGTCGGGGTCGGTCTCCCCCCTCCTTGACCAGTGGCTTGTGAAACTCTCGTCCGGCCCGGGAGTGTATGGCGGCCCAGCAGTACTCACAGTAGTACTGGAGACAGGTGACGTTAGCGCAGAAGAAGGGAGCGAACTTCCCCCCACAGCGTGTCCCCTGGCACTCATCACACAGCTGGTCATCCAGCACGTATGGCTTCACTTCCACCTGGGGGACAGGGGGAGGACAGAGGGGGAAAGAGGAGATGAAACATACCCAGATGGAATGGGACAAGAGAGAAACCAGAGGGGAAAAGCTCAGATCCAGCTCCATTTTGTAGCTTAGCTATTGTTCGTGTGAGGTCTCTGGTTTTTCTCCTGGACAAAATGTGTGTGGCTCCGCTAAAGTACCAAAGACCAGACTGACTCACCCGTTTGTCGATCTCGCCGTGCTGCAGCTGAACGAATCGAGCGCTAATAGCAGCGATGTAGCTCTGCTGATTGGAGAATGCCACACGGCCCGCTCCTTTAGGGTACTTAAGCTCAGGGTCTGTGTCGATGCCAGCGTAACACACTCCTCCATACAGACGATCCATTATCATGGCCAGCTCCACTGGAACATTAACACATATAGGCTGATGATGTGGCTGACTGAGTGTCATGCCAGACAGTGTTAGCCTGCTGAGCTAAAGCCTAGGCATTACTGTAGCTGAGTCTCTCTCTCTCTCACACACAAACACACAAACACAGTGCAGTACCTGCGCGTAGAGGACGTGGCACCCCCCCTACGAAGATGGTCTTCCTAGGGTCCAGAGGCTGAGAGCCATCCATCACAAAGTCACTGTCGTTCAGGTTCCAGGGACGGATCTGGACCTAGAGGAACGGCCAGACAACATTCAGATAACACCCATATGACATCTAGAAAATGCTAACAAATTTCATATAACGTTTATAACTCTTTCAAAGTCCATACAACTAGATGTGAACTAGGTGAGTAGACTGGGCCGGGCTGAACTAACGTAGGCGAGTGGGCAGGGCTGAACTAACGTAGGCGAGTGGGCAGGGCTGAACTAACGTAGGCGAGTGGGCAGGGCTGAACTAACGTAGGCGAGTGGGCAGGGCTGAACTAACGTAGGCGAGTGGGCAGGGCTGAACTAACGTAGGCGAGTGGGCAGGGCTGAACTAACGTAGGCGAGTGGGCAGGGCTGAACTAACTAGGCGAGTGGGCAGGGCTGAACTAACTAGGCGAGTGGGCAGGGCTGAACTAACTAGGCGAGTGGGCAGGGCTGAACTAACTAGGCGAGTGGGCAGGGCTGAACTAACTAGGCGAGTGGGCAGGGCTGAACTAACTAGGCGAGTGGGCAGGGCTGAACTAACTAGGCGAGTGGGCAGGGCTGAACTAACTAGGCGAGTGGGCAGGGCTGAACTAACTAGGCGAGTGGGCAGGGCTGAACTAACTAGGCGAGTGGGCAGGGCTGAACTAACTAGGCGAGTGGGCAGGGCTGAACTAACTAGGCGAGTGGGCAGGGCTGAACTAACGTAGGCGAGTGGGCAGGGCTGAACTAACGTAGGCGAGTGGGCAGGGCTGAACTAACGTAGGCGAGTGGGCAGGGCTGAACTAACTAGGCGAGTGGGCAGGGCTGAACTAACTAGGCGAGTGGGCAGGGCTGAACTAACTAGGCGAGTGGGCAGGGCTGAACTAACTAGGCGAGTGGGCAGGGCTGAACTAACTAGGCGAGTGGGCAGGGCTGAACTAACTAGGCGAGTGGGCAGGGCTGAACTAACTAGGCGAGTGGGCAGGGCTGAACTAACTAGGCGAGTGGGCAGGGCTGAACTAACTAGGCGAGTGGGCAGGGCTGAACTAACTAGGCGAGTGGGCAGGGCTGAACTAACTAGGCGAGTGGACAGGGCTGAACTAACTAGGCGAGTGGACAGGGCTGAACTAACTAGGCGAGTGGACAGGGCTGAACTAACTAGGCGAGTGGACAGGGCTGAACTAACTAGGCGAGTGGACAGGGCTGAACTAACTAGGCGAGTGGACAGGGCTGAACTAGGCGAGTGGACAGGGCTGAACTAGGCGAGTGGGCAGGGCTGAACTAGGCGAGTGGGCAGGGCTGAACTAGGCGAGTGGACAGGGCTGAACTAGGCGAGTGGACAGGGCTGAACTAGGCGAGTGGACAGGGCTGAACTAGGCGAGTGGACAGGGCTGAACTAGGCGAGTGGACAGGGCTGAACTAGGCGAGTGGACAGGGCTGAACTAGGCGAGTGGACAGGGCTGAACTAGGCGAGTGGACAGGGCTGAACTAGGCGAGTGGACAGGGCTGAACTAGGCGAGTGGACAGGGCTGAACTAGGCGAGTAGACAGGGCTGAACTAGGCGAGTAGACAGGGCTGAACTAGGCGAGTAGACAGGGCTGAACTAGGTGAGTAGACTGGGCCGGGCTGACCTACTGTAGGTGAGTGGGCAGGGCTGACTTACTGTAGGTGAGTGGGCAGGGCTGACTTACTGTAGGTGAGTGGGCAGGGCTGAACTAGGTGAGTGGGAAGGGCTGAACTAAGTGAGTGGGCAGGGCTGAACTAGGTGAGAGGGCAGGGCTGAACTAGGTGAGAGGACAGGGCTGAACTAGGTGAGTGGGAAGGGCTGAACTAAGTGAGTGGGCAGGGCTGAACTAGGTGAGAGGGCAGGGCTGAACTAGGTGAGAGGACAGGGCTGAACTAGGTGAGAGGGCAGGGCTGAACTAGGTGAGAGGGCAGGGCTGAACTAGGTGAGAGGACAGGGCTGAACTAGGTGAGTGGGAAGGGCTGAACTAAGTGAGTGGGCAGGGCTGAACTAGGTGAGAGGGCAGGGCTGAACTAGGTGAGAGGGCAGGGCTGAACTAGGTGAGAGGACAGGGCTGAACTAGGTGAGTGGGAAGGGCTGAACTAAGTGAGTGGGCAGGGCTGAACTAGGTGAGAGGGCAGGGCTGAACTAGGTGAGAGGGCAGGGCTGAACTAGGTGAGAGGACAGGGCTGAACTAGGTGAGTGGGCAGGGCTGAACTAGGTGAGTGGGCAGGGCTGAACTAGGTGAGAGGACAGGGCTGAACTAGGTGAGTGGGCAGGGCTGAACTAGGTGAGAGGACAGGGCTGAACTAGGTGAGAGGACAGGGCTGAACTAGGTGAGAGGGCAGGGCTGAACTAGGTGAGAGGGCAGGGCTGAACTAGGTGAGAGGGCAGGGCTGAACTAGGTGAGAGGACAGGGCTGAACTAGGTGAGAGGGCAGGGCTGAACTAGGTGAGAGGACAGGGCTGAACTAGGTGAGAGGACAGGGCTGAACTAGGTGAGAGGGCAGGGCTGAACTAGGTGAGTGGGAAGGGCTGAACTAAGTGAGTGGGCAGGGCTGAACTAGGTGAGAGGGCAGGGCTGAACTAGGTGAGAGGGCAGGGCTGAACTAGGTGAGAGGACAGGGCTGAACTAGGTGAGTGGGCAGGGCTGAACTAGGTGAGTGGGCAGGGCTGAACTAGGTGAGAGGACAGGGCTGAACTAGGTGAGTGGGCAGGGCTGAACTAGGTGAGAGGACAGGGCTGAACTAGGTGAGAGGACAGGGCTGAACTAGGTGAGAGGACAGGGCTGAACTAGGTGAGAGGGCAGGGCTGAACTAGGTGAGAGGGCAGGGCTGAACTAGGTGAGAGGACAGGGCTGAACTAGGTGAGAGGACAGGGCTGAACTAGGTGAGAGGGCAGGGCTGAACTAGGTGAGAGGACAGGGCTGAACTAGGTGAGAGGACAGGGCTGAACTAGGTGAGAGGACAGGGCTGAACTAGGTGAGAGGACAGGGCTGAACTAGGTGAGAGGACTGGGGAGATCTCACAACTATTTACCAGCAGTGCTAGACTGACAACTCCCACCAAGACTGACTGGGTCGTGTGTCACAGACACGTAAAGCTCCACTCACAGGCTTGTCCTTGATGGTGGGGCTGGAGACACAGAGGTAGAGCTTGCCATCCTCCTCGATACAGGCATCGATCAGAGCCTGGACAGAGCTCTCGTCTTGGAACAGTAAGAATGCATAACCTAGAGGGGGGGAAAGAAAGAGCTCAATACTCTCATGACCTTCATCTAGTTCCCTTAATTCCTAGGGCCCCGAGTGTCCCCGTCATTCCTAGGGCCCCGAGTATTTCCTGGTGAATGTGACCATATCAGACTCACCTTTGGGTGGGAAATAGGACTTGCTCTCAGCCTTGTGGGGCCAATCGACAAACAGGTGACCGAACCGGCGGAAACTGGCAGTGATCTCATCTGAGAATGAAAGAGTCAAAGACGGTCAGCTACACAGGCTCTTCAGGACCCTGTAGTTGTAGCACACAGCCTTTAAGCCTCTGACATCACATGTCGGGACCCATTAACATAGAAAACAGACGCCTCTCATCGTCTTTAACTCAGAACTTCATTGTAGAAGGTGAATTATTCTGTTCATTGATCAATACCTTCGTCTATGTCGGGGGGCAGTCCTCCCACAAACACCTTGCGTGAGTATCTCTCCACTCGCTCTCCGTTGAGGTGTGGGAAACAGTGGGCGGATCCTAAACCAGGAAGTCCCTGGTCACCTGACTCATCCTCTCCGAAGGACCGCTCGTCCTCCATAGGGAACAGGTTAGAGTGACCTGGAAGGCAGAGAAATAGATCGGTAGAGATGAGATACTTATTTCACACCATGTTGCCAACCCAAACCGTACTAACCCCGACCGACACCCTGGACTTATTTCACACCATGTTGCCAACCCAAACCGTACTAACCCCGACCGACACCCTGGACTTATTTCACACCATGTTGCCAACCCAAACCCTACTAACCCCGACCGACACCCTGGACTTATTTCACACCATGTTGTCAACCCAAACCGTACTAACCCCGACCGACACCCTGGACTTATTTCACACCATGTTGTCAACCCAAACCCTACTAACCCCGACCGACACCCTGGACTTATTTCACACCATGTTGCCAACCCAAACCGTACTAACCCCGACCGACACCCTGGACTTATTTCACACCATGTTGCCAACCCAAACCGTACTAACCCCGACCGACACCCTGGACTTACTTCACACCATGTTGCCAACCCAAACCCTACTAACCCCGACCGACACCCTGGACTTATTTCACACCATGTTGCCAACCCAAACCGTACTAACCCCGACCGACACCCTGGACTTATTTCACACCATGTTGCCAACCCAAACCCTACTAACCCCGACCGACACCCTGGACTTACTTCACACCATGTTGCCAACCCAAACCCTACTAACCCCGACCGACACCCTGGACTTATTTCACACCATGTTGCCAACCCAAACCGTACTAACCCCGACCGACACCCTGGACTTATTTCACACCATGTTGCCAACCCAAACCCTACTAACCCAGACACCCTGATGAAGACGTAAGCTGATATACATTGAAGTATTTTAATGTCCCATACATTAAAGGCTTTTTAACTTTCAAACCGAACACGAGTGCCTGGACATTTTTATGCCACTAACCACCTATTTGTGGTTATAATATTTATTTTCAAACCATACTGTGCCGGCTCCGATAATTCATTTTCACATTGTCCTTTCCAACAACCATTGTGGATGTTTAACCAGGCCAGCTCCGTTTAACCAGGCCAGCGCCGTTTAACCAGGCCAGCTCCGTTTAACCAGGCCAGCTCCGTTTAACCAGGCCAGCTCCGTTTAACCAGGCCAGCTCTGTGGAGCTTGGATCAGGTCTATTTGACTGAGTCGTCGAAAAAGGGAAAGATTGTACCCAAATAAATACACCTACAATAAAATTGCGGTACATTGATTGAAATCAAATTAACTCAAATAAAGCAATTTTTCATTGTGATGAAGACAAAAGAGAACCATGATCATGAAACCAAACACGATTTCCGCAAGCGCTTGCAAGATTTGATGCTTTGGTAAAGTCTAGTGACAAGCCACCACAGCCAGGTCATAAAAAC
Organism: Salmo salar; assembly: GCF_965601325.2. NCBI lineage: Eukaryota > Metazoa > Chordata > Actinopteri > Salmoniformes > Salmonidae > Salmo > Salmo salar. The sequence goes on from NC_138295.1 coordinate 13,830,812, forward strand.
CCAGCAGGAAACAGGCATCCGACAATCATGTCAGCTGATCTTTTTTGCTGTTGCGCTGTACATATGATCAGATTTCACAACAAACTCATGTGTTGAACGTTATTAATATAGCAATCTGTGAGATGGTCAGTCAGCACAATTGCAATAAAGACAGCCTGGAAATCCATTTCAACACTTCACCATGTTAAGTATATAAAGCAGGCCACATAATCTACACGGAAGTTCTTATCAAATGCTTTATAGTATTTGGATTGAATTAATACATTTTATTTTGATGTTTTTTTTATTATATTCATTTCAAATCCTCCCTGGGGACTTGAAGTCTTCCTCTGCAGGTTCAGTCGGGGACTAGTGAACAGTCAGCATTTAAGAGGTAAACACAGACAAGTTGCATCTGAAATGGCACCCTATTCCCACACTTCAGACACAGAGGCCAAACCAGACAGACAGCATGTACTGTGTAATGGCCGATTTGCAAATAATGACATAACTTAGGCTAAAACATGAAGACATTTTGGGTTTGTCTTTACCTCGTCGCCTGCCATAGCTCCTAGCTGCATGTAAAACAAGAGACAACAACCTTCATACCAACTCTTAACAGCACAGGGTTACAAAATAATGTACACTCCATGAACAACTTGCATCCAATTGACTACCTGTATTGTGAATGGCTGAACTAAGCTATAAACTTTATAGTATTGAGGCAAAATAACATTTCCATACCATTCATGGGCAAAGACCCATCTCCGCCCTGGTGAGAGAAACCATAGCGACCTGGAGAGGAAGAGACCGAAGTCAGTTAGAATATGCATATTACTTTGCCTTCTCACTCCATACAGCCACCGCATTCTCACTCCATACAGCCACCGCATTCTCACTCCATACAGCCACCGCATTCTCACTCCATACAGCCACCGCATTCTCACTCCATACAGCCACCGCATTCTCACTCCATACAGCCACCGCATTCTCACTCCATACAGCCACCGCATTCTCACTCCATACAGCCACCGCATTCTCACTCCATACAGCCACCGCATTCTCACTCCATACAGCCACCGCATTCTCACTCCATACAGCCACCATATTTCAACAACTGTAGCTGTTCTGTGATGTACTGAGGAGAATGAGAATTGAGATGAGCAGCAGAAAAATCAAAGCATCCAGAGAACTGACTTAACAGCCAACAGATAGCAATGCATGATCAGAGAGGGGAAATAAGTGATGGACTGGCCTAAATGAACATAGTGACAAACTCCTTCTGAAGAGCAGTCTGGGTCTTGGCTATAAAACATGTCTTCCGAGATGGTATGCGACAAAACGTAACCCAAATGTTTAATTCATGGTGGTGGAGAGAATGGAGAGTGGAACATGGATCAAAGTGGCAGCATAGCAGTACTTAAAACAGGTAAGCGTGTGTGACGGAGTACGTTTAGACAGAGTTTAGCCGTTTCTCCTCTATCCTGCACTAGCGCAGCTAGACATTTTACCAACCGGTCAGAATTAAGCGACATCAATCTTCTGTCTCTAAATTGAAAATATGCCATTACTGTATGTTCAGCTAATATTTCCTCAATGTTTGTGGGGTATTACAGAATACCACGGCCTATATTCAAAGCATCTAGGATCAGGTCCCCCTTGTACATATAATCATACTCATTATTTTTCTAAAGGAAAAAAAATAAAAAAAAATAAAAAAAACTCTTATTCTGAGACGCTTTGTGAATACAGGCCCAGGGTGTTCTTTCATACTGCGTGAAACAGAGAAACCCACCTTTCAAGGAATCCTGTTCAGCCCGCATAATATCAATCAGACTGTTCTCCAGAGAGTGCATGCTGAAGCCATCAAAGGAACGGGTTCTCTCCTGCTGGGAGACACACAGAGGCCGGGAACACAATGATTAGCCTGCGGTGTTCTAACAACAGGAACACAGAACCATTCTGACGCTAGAACCCGTGGTAGGTTCTAATCAAGACCCTTGACACAGTTTTGCTTTGTTAATAGATGAGAACTATGTTGTCCTGGTACTTTAGAACTAAACAGTTACACATCCACAGAGTGGTTCTGTGGTGACGCTTATGAAATAAAATGCCACCAAAATGTATTTCTCTGATTCTACAGAGATATCTCCAGATGTAGGCCATCTACAGCTTTTGTATCACATGCCCGTCTCTGTAGATAGACACTGAATGCTTTTCAAATAATCCCTTCCTTGAAGTAATCACTGATCTGTGTGTGACTGGAACGCTAAAGCTAGACTTACACCCTACTGCTTTAGCCAATACAGGTCATGTCAGATCTGCGTTTACCTCAAAGAAGAAAGGATGCATGCCTTTTTTTTGCATTCAAACAGGGCCTTCTTTATGCATTCAAACAGGGCCTTCTTTATGCATTCAAACAGGGCCTTCTTTATGCATTCAAACAGGGCCTTCTTTATGCATTCAAACAGGGCCTTCTTTATGCATTCAAACAGGGCCTTCTTTATGCATTCAAACAGGGCCTTCTTTATGCATTCAAACAGGGCCTTCTTTATGCATTCAAACAGGGCCTTCTTTATGCATTCAAACAGGGCCTTCTTTATGTATTCAAACAGGGCCTTCTTTATGCATTCAAACAGGGCCTTCTTTATGCATTCAAACAGGGCCTTCTTTATGCATTCAAACAGGGCCTTCTTTATGCATTCAAACAGGGCCTTCTTTATGCATTCAAACAGGGCCTTCTTTATGTATTCAAACAGGGCCAAAGCCTGCAGAAGTGAGATGACAGTATGTCAACATTTGTCATACAGGCGCTGTGGGATCTCTAACAAGAAGGAGGCTGGGGTTTCCGTATTTAACATCTGTAACAAAAGGAGAAGGCTGAAGTTTCCGTACCAAATGGCACCTAATTCCCTGTATAGTGCACTACCTTTGACCAGGCTCTGGTTTAAAGTAATGCACTAAACAGAGAGAATGGTGTTTTTTTGGGGATGAACACTGATTACCGGATTAGGCCTCTTCATGGCATACGCTTTCCACCACATTCACAGATCTATAAGACTACATATACAACAATACATAGTTACTGTGAATTTCATAATGAAAAAAGTTTTGTTGGCCTAATTGTCATTGATGTTATCAGATGCTCTACTTACTAGTAACTAGATCATATTTGCTCTTCTCATTTACTTTGATGTGTACTGTATTGCACAGATCAGAACATATCATTTGGCTCTGATACTTGTATCAAAAATGCCTTTACAAAGCTGCATGTGTTGGTTTTAACAATATAGAAGCATGTTTCAAGTCCATTTTCATTGTCCTATAAGGGTGGATAAATATATTTTCTCTACAGTTTGCTCATCACTTCTCTCACCTGGAAAGGGAAGTTGTCAGTGCGACTCATACTGTCTTCCATCCAGGCCTTTTGGTTGAACCCAGAGTTATTACGAGGATACTTCTGAGAGGGAACCTGGAAGATGGGACAATATTATATAATATTGTCCTATGTAGTACATGTGGGATAGTCCCATGTGATTGTACCATTGAAGCGCATGATAGAGTTTATTTATTTTATGGCTCAATAGACAACAGCATTAGCTGGATTACAGCCTGCGGTCACGAAGAAATTATATCATAACCAACTAAATCACGTACAATTGGAGTTACGCAAAACATTGAAATGAAAGAAAAATCATTGACTAGTTCCTTGTAGGCTGTTATATGAATATGGTTAATCTAGTCATAATTCTGAGGCCTTTGGGACATCCGGTCTTAACAGGTATGAGGTGTGCCATATACAGTTGTAGTCTGAAGTTTACATACACCTTAGCCAAATACATTTAAAAATCAGTTTTACACAATTCCTGACACTTAATACCAGTAACAATTCCCTGTCTTAGGTCAGTTAGGATCACCACTTTATTTTAAGAATGTGAAATGTCAGAATAATAGTAGAGAGAATGATTTATTTCAGCTTTTATTTCTTTCATCACATTCCCAGTGGGTCAGAAGTTTACATACACTAAGTTAGTATTTGGTAGCATTGCCTTTAAATTGTTTAACTTGGGTCAAACGTTTCAGATAACCTTCCACGAGCATTCCCACAATAAGTTGGGTGAATTTTGGCCCATTCCTCCTGACAGAGCTGGTGTAACTGAGTCAGGTTTGTAGGCCTCCTTGCTCGCACACAATTTTTCAGTTCTGCCCACACATTTTCTATAGGATTGAGATCAGGGCTTTGTGATGGCCACTCCAATACCTTGACTTTGTTGTCCTTAAGCCATTTTGCCACAACTTTGGAAGTATGCTTGGGATCATTGTCCATTTGGAAGACCCATTTGCGACCAAGCTTTAACTTCCTGACTGATGTCTTGAGATGTTTCAGTATATCTACATAATTTTCCTTCCTCACGAAGCCATCTATTTTGTGAAGTGCACCAGTCCCTCCTGCAGCAAAGCACCCCCACAAAATGATGCTGCCACCCCCCGTCCTTCACGGTTGGGATAGTGACCTTCGGCTTGCAAGCCTCCCCCTTTTTCCTCCAAACATAACGGTGGTCATTATGGTTAAACAGTTCTATTTTTGTTTCATCAGACCAGAGTGCATTTCTCCAAAAAGTACAATCTTTGTCCCCATCTGCAGTTGCAAACCGTAGTCTGGCTTTTTTATGGCGGTTTTGGAGCAGTGGCTTCTTCCCTGCTGAGCGGCCTTTCAGGTTAAGTTGATATAGGACTCATTTTACTGTGGATATAGATACTTTTGTACCTGTTTCCTCCAGCATCTTCACAAGGTCCTTAGCTGTTGTTCTAGGATTGATTTGCACTTTTCGCACCAAAGTACGTTCATCTCTAGTGGTCCCATGGTGTTTATACTTGCGTACTATTGTTTGTACAGATGAACGTGGTACCTTCAGGCATTTGGAAATTGCTCCCAAGGATGAACCAGACTTGTGGAGGTCTACAATTCTCTTTCTGAGGTCTTGGCTGATTTCTTTTGATTTTCCCATGATGTCAAGCAAAGAGGCACCGAGTTTGAAGGTAGGCCTTGAAATACATCCACAGGTACACCTCCAATTGACTAAAATGATGTCAATTAGCCTATCAGTAGCTTCTAAAGCCATGACATAATTTTCTGGAATTTTCCAAGCTGTTTAAAGGCACAGTCAACTTACTGTATGTAAACTCCTGACCCACTGGAATTGTGATACAGTGAATTATAAGTGAAATAATCAGTAAACAATTGTTGTAAAAACGACTTGTGTCATGCACAAAGTAGATGTCCTAACCGACTTGTCAAAACTATAGTTTGTTTACAAGAAATGTGTGGAGTGGTTGAAAAACGAGTTTTAATGACTCCAACCTAAGTATTTAAACTTCCGACTTCAACTGTACATTAACAGTATCAGGTTGTTAGATGGGAGTGTGCAGTATATCTAGCTAGTTCAGTACCAGGTTGTTAGATGGGAGTGTGCAGTATATCTAGCTAGTTCAGTACCAGGTTGTTAGATGGGAGTGTGCAGTATATCTAGCTAGTTCAGTACCAGGTTGTTAGATGGGAGTGTGCAGTATATCTAGCTAGTTCAGTACCAGGTTGTTAGATGGGAGTGTGCAGTATATCTAGCTAGTTCAGTACCAGGTTGTTAGATGGGAGTGTGCAGTATATCTAGCTAGTTCAGTACCAGGTTGTTAGATGGGAGTGTGCAGTATATCTAGCTAGTTCAGTACCAGGTTGTTAGATGGGAGTGTGCAGTATATCTAGCTAGTTCAGTACCTGGTTGTTGGGGAAAGACTTCTTAAGTGGTGAGATGGAGTTGAGGGCCGTCACCCCTCCATTGAGGCCCCTGCGGTACTCACGAACCCCCTGTGACCCTCCCCAGCCACCGTACCCACCTCCCCCGGGGCTCCAGGAGGTGGAAGTGGGGGGGGCAGGGCTCTGGTAGCTGCCCCAAGGGGAGGGGGGCTTGGACTGGGCTGGGGCCAGGTGGGGCAGCTGGGTGAAAGCTCCAGAGCGGTGGGGGTGAGGAGGGAAGGAGGGCTGGGGAGGGTGGGGGGGGGCTGGAGAGCGACGGTGCTGAGGGGGGACCCCCTGGTTGTGGGGGTGGTAGTGGTGGGGAGGAGGGTGGTGCTGGGAGACCGGGCCGATTTGGGGGGAGAAGCTGCCCCCCGCCCCTCCGAAGCCGGGCCCCGCGTGGTGGGAGAAGTTCTGGAACAGCATCTGGGGTCCGTTAGCGTTGGAACCAGCCGGGCCAAAGAAACCACCCCCGACGTCCTCGCCGATAACGGGGGAGGGGTTGGAAGGTATGGTCGGGGACCAGTTGTTGAAGGAGGTCAAGGAGGAGGAGGTGGTGGTGGATTGGGCTCCGGACGTCCCCATCCCCAGGCTGTCCTGGTAGTCAAACCCCCCCAGCACCGGAGGGGAGTCCATCCCACCCCTAAGCTTCTCCTTCCCACCGGTCTCCAACGAGCCCTTCTCCATGGAGCCGTCCTCGGGAAGGATTCCATCCAGCTCCCCTAGGCCACCTCCGGCCTCTTGCTGCCCAGGGGAGACGGCCTGCGGCTGGGCCTTCTCCTGCAGGTCCTGGAGGTCCAGGGCTTTGGACTTGTCGGAGTCAAGGATCTCATCCTGCATGTTACTGTGGGGTGTTACGGAGGGGAACAGCCAGGCGCTACCCCCTCCATTGGTGGCCGAGGTGCTGTTGACGAATGAAGGGGGGCTGGGGGGGTTGGCGGGGTGATTGAGGTGGGGGGGCTGGGGTTGGAGGTGAGGAGGGATCCTCACAGGGAAAGCAGACTTGTTGCCACTGCCGTTATTCTTCACCAGGACTCCGAAGCCGTAGTCGTCCATTTATGAATCCCGGGGTAAAGCCGATGTTTCCTCCTCAACTTGGTTCTTCTTATCTCAGTGTCTTCTAGGCCTATTTCCTACTGTATAACATGGGGAGGGAAGGAGAGGAGTGCGGGAGAGAGGGAGGAATTGAAGGGAGAAAGGGGGTGAGGGAGAGGACAGGAGTGAAGGCATGCGCGAGAAAGCAAGGGGAGGGAAAGGTGATGTAGGGAAAACAGTGGGTGAGGTAAAAAGGGGGAGATGGGTGAGAAGCGGACTAGACAGGGTCGAGGGAGGGGGGGAGAGAGGGTCGAGGGAGGGGGGGAGAGAGGGTCGAGGGAGGGGGGGAGAGAGGGTCGAGGGGGGGGGGAGAGAGGGTCGAGGGAGGGGGGAGAGAGGGTCGAGGGGGGGGGGGGGGGGAGACAGGGGGGGACATAAATACAAAGGCTATCATTCCACAATTTGATCCTACAGGCCATCCAAAACAACACCAGCCTTGCCAACTGCAGTGACTTTGCTGCAACTGCAGACTGCTAGTGATGTAACAATGAGATTAAATCATTGACTCGCTCAGCCACAGTAGGCCAAGACTACATGATAAAATAACAGACTTAGCATAGCAGTAGCACTAGCAGGCCACAACAGAAAACACCTGAGTTAACCTGCGTAGGTTAGCTGCGGTAGAAGCACATAGCACCAAGCAGGCTGGCTACGCTATTAGTTGACGTTTCTCTTCCCAAAGGTCGTTATGTGGCTAGCAAGCTAACAGCTGCTGCATTGGGCTCCATGTGCCCTGTCAATCAAACACATTATGATCATCAGTGTTGGTCTATATGAGGTCTATATGCAGTGTGGTGTGTGTCTATGCCCGTGCGTTAAAATGAAGGTAAATACACCAACACCTACCGAATATCTAGATTTTTTTCTGCAATGACCTCCTCCGTCGCGACCAGTTAAAGAAGAAAATACTGGTGACGTTTCTTGTCTATGCTGAATCTAGGGTAGCCTAGTTCCCCGTATACAAGCCGCTAGGCTAGGGTAATAGCCGACAAGCTACTACAGTAGATACATTGTAGCCGAGCAATCGAAGCAGATAGGCAACAATGTCGATGACAAATGAAACAATGTATCCGAAAATTCAACCGACAGCGATACACGGGCTGGATCTGCGGTGATATTGGTATTAAATGGTGTGTGTATCTTTAAACGACCTCGTCGGTTTCGTGTCCTGTGTGTTCAATGTCATAGCTTAGCACCAATCGTTGTCGTCATAATTTTTGTGCAATTCTAAACTACGGGTATAAACATGAGTGCATTTCTCTGGTACGACATTACATTTCTGTAACGGATTCTATATCGTGCATTATGTACCTCTAAATTGTCGTCATGTCCTTATGGTTCCTAGATGTTGCCATATTTCATCTTTTTTCAATTTTCTGCATTTCCAAGTCAACCGGTACGAATGGTCTCTTCTAGTCGATGACAGCTGGGCCAGTAGGGAGACACTTCCGACTCATAACCCCGCCCCCTCCTCCAACTCCCACCCACAGACTGCAAGGGTTTCCCTCTGCGGCCTCGCCCCTTTCCACAGATGAATGGCGTTTAATTGGATATGTGTGGGTAAACCACACCCATCTCACGCCTTTTCAATGAAATAGCACTGCGTTCAAGACGTTCTCAGCCCAAATAAGGATGTTGAGAAATTCATGGGTGGAGTTCCACATGCAGGCAAATAATGCACAAAATTCAAACTAGATGTATTTTATACATTCAGTACTCCCTGCATTTAAAAATCTAGTCAGTCAAGACTTCTGTGTGATATTCATCTATGATTAAACGGGTTTATTAAACACATTTAAACACAAGAAAAAGGCAAGATAAGAGGCCAATCTTGACTCAGCAAGCACATTTTGTTCCTTTGAAGTTTCCTATTGGTTGTGGGAATGAAGTCATACATTTCCTGACGGTAAAACTGAACTTTTTTAAACATTCTGAGAACTGAAAGTTTTCATTAATGTTCTGAGAACGGAAATTCTAGGTTATTTGAAGGTAACAAAATAATGTTCTGAGGACATGTTTCAACAAGACAGCTAGCATAGGTTAACTGTTTTGGCACCTAAAACCCTCACAAGCTTTTAAAGATGCACAACTGACAGCCTCCTGCCAGGCTGTATCCCCGCCTGGTAACAACTGCACCGCCCGCAACCGCAGGGTTCTCGAGAGGGTGGTGTGGTCTGCCCAACGTATCACCGGGGGCAAACTACCTGCCCTCCAGGACACCTACAGCACCCAATGTCACAGGAAGGCCAAAAAGATCATCAAGGACAACAACCACTGCCTGTTCACCCCGCTATCATCCAGAAGGCGAGGTTGGTACAGGTGCATCAAATCTGGGACTGAGAGACTGAAAAACAGCTTCTATCTCAAGGCCATCAGACTGTTAAATAGCCATCACTAGCGCATTAGAGGCTGCTGCCCTATATACATAGACTTGAAATCACTGACCATTTTATAATGGAACACTAGTCACTTTAATAGTGTTTACATATTTTGCATTACTCATCTCATATATACTGTATTCTATCCTACTGTATGTTAGTCTATGCCGCTCTGACACTGCTCGTCCAAATATTTATATATTCTTAATTCCGTTACTTTAGATTTGTGTGTATTGTTAGATATTACTGCACTGTTGGAGCTAGAAACGCAAGCATTTTGCTACACCTGCTAAATACGTGTATGTGACCAATACAATTTGAACTCCAAGCACAGATAGGACACATTGAAATTCATTTGCTTAGCCATTAATCATGCAAACACATGTATTTTTTATTGTGGCACAGCGTCAGTGTCAGTGAGACTTGAACTTATGTTCTCTATCCATGGAGTTACTCCACTGCGCCACAAGGATGGAGCTAGCATGTCATGTTTCATTTTAGTCTATTCAAACAGACCCCATTTCAAGGGAAACATACACTCATTAAGATCAGGTGTGGGCGCGGCCAACACACCTGAACACACTCAAAAAGATAGAGGATAGAGAGATTGTTGTTGATGCTGAGAACGGAATGTGTATGTTTTTAAATAATGTTATTAGAACATTCTCTGAACGTTACTAAAGTTTTCTTGTGGTTTTTATAGAACGTTTTCTAAACGTTCTCGGAACAATTTGAGAACATGACTTTAAGTAGAACAATGAGAAAACCTGTAGGAAACATTATACTGAAGTACTGAAATTCACAAAGAAGAAGGTTGTTTCTTAACGTTCTCAGAACAACGTGAGAACATTCCCAATGTCAAACCAGTTTTAGAACATTCCTAGAACATGACCAAAATTGAAATCAAATGTAACCATGATTGAACTTTTAGGAAACGTTCTGTTAAAGTAATGAAATACCAAGAAAATAACAGCATTTTGTCAAGTTCCTTAACTGTGCTGAGAATGTTCCAAATCCAAACAACTATCCTGCACCAGAGAGTTGTGGGAAGGTTGTAGGCAAAATAACCATAAAACAACCACGCTCTTACCAAGCTCTAAGAAACATATGGTTCTCAGAACGTTATGTGCTAGCTGGGAATCTTCTTTCATAAGCTTTTTCTCTGGAACATACTTTATTGGTCAAGATGTGATAATCAAATGATTGAATCAGCTATTTATCCCTTTAAGATTAATCAGAAAGCATCAGAGAGAGATTGTGTGTGTGTGTTCGGTAGCACCAAGCTGCACAGTGCACACTGCTGCATAGCAATCTCATTAAAATAAGCTGCTGCTATTTTCAGCTGGTAATCGAGCTTTACGGCTTGATTAATCTCTCTTTGATCAGATCTGAACCTCACTGTTACTTAGATCTCTCTCTCTCTCTCTCTCTCTCTCTCTCTCTCTCTCTCTCTCTCTCTCTCTCTCTCTCTCTCTCTCTCTCTCTCTCTCTCTCTCGCTCTCTCTCTCTCTCTCTCTCTCTCTCTCGTTCTGTCTTTCCCTCTCTCTCTGCAGTGCTGCCCTCTACACATCCACCTGGTTTCTGTTCTTGTGAGAAGTTGTTCATATTGGGTGTTTATTGTGTTTACATGATAATGTCTGCCCCAGCCCTCCACAAGACTGTGTTAGGCCACTGAGCTAAAGCCTAGCAGGTATCTTCAGGACCAAGTCTTCAGGTATCAAGCAACATTACTCATCATGTAAAAGTGCACAGTGACCGATTCCCTCCCTTAGACTCACACACAGGCCTCATTCACCTTAACTGACAGGCCTCATTCACCTTTCATTATTCATTAATAATAATAATACATTGGATTTATATACCACTTTTAATAAGCGCCATGGGATTTTTAATGACAACAGAGAGTCAGGACACCCGTTTAATGTCCCATCCGAAAGACAGCACCCTATACAGGGCCATATCTCGTTCACTGCCCTGAGACCTCCTTAGACCAGAGGGAAGAATGCCTCCTACTGGCCCTCCTACACCATTTCCAGCAGCATCTGTTCTCCCATCCAGGGACCGACCAGCACCAACCCTGTTCCCATACTGAGACCGACCAGGACCAACCCTGTTCCCATACTGGGACCGACCAGGACCAACCCTGTTCCCATCCTGGGACCGACCAGGACCAACCTTGTTTCCATCCAGGGACCGACCAGGACCAATCCTGTTCCCATCCTGGGACCGACCAGGACCAACCCTGTTCCCATCCTGGGACTGACCAGGACCAACCCTCCTCCCATCCAGGGACTGATCAGGACCAGCCCTGCTCCCATCCAGGGACAGAACAGGACCGACCCTGCTCCCATCCAGGGACCGACCAGGACCAGCCCTGCTCCCATCCAGGGACCGACCAGGACCAGCCCTGCTCCCATCCAGAGACAGAACAGGACCGACCCTGCTCCCATCCAGGGACCGACTAGGACCGACCCTGCTCCCATCCAGGGACCGACCAGGACCAACCCTGCTCCCATCCAGGGACTGATCAGGACCAAACCTGCTTATCTTCAGAGGCAAGCCAGCAGTGGTATGCAGGGTGATATGCTGCTCGCGATTAACATAGTCAGCTCAGTCATTCATTGGTTTAATTAATTCATTAGTTCACAGGGACTAGGACGGGCAGGGTTGACTCCAGTTCCACCCAACTGTAGAAACGTGTGTGTGTGTGTGTGTGTGTGTGTGTGTGTGTGTGTGTGTGTGTGTGTGTGTGTGTGTGTGTGTGTGTGTAGGAGCATGGGCTGATGCTATCTGGTTTATCCATTAGCCATGTCTCTGCTACTGATCCTATAGGGTTTCAGGTACCATGCCGACCTGAGCACTACCATGTGTAGACTGGTACAGTTTCCTTGGTGTTGTTCCTGTCCACTGTCCCCTGGCAGTTACACTGTCCCTGTCCCCTGTCATCCCTGTCCACTGTCATCCTTGTCCCCTGGCAGTTACGATACCCAGTCACTGCTCACCTCGCCACTGTGACAGCTGATTTGTGGATGTGCAGGGTTTTGCTCCAACCCTTCTCTAACACACCCAGTAGCTCTCTAGGACGAGGCCAACCCTGTGTATGAGTCCCAAATGACACACTATTCCCTATATAGTGTACTACATTTGAGCAGGGCCCATAGAGCTCTGGTCAAAAGTAGTGAACTATAGGGAATTGGCTGCCATTTATAATGCACAGAAGTTCTCTTGGAAAATGGTTGGATAGCTCTGGTCAGTGGTGAGATTTCGCCATCTGGTGGTCGTTGTACATTACAACACACGTCTACACTGATGTCTGGTGTCACTCTCCAGAAAGAGAGAGCAGAGAAAGAGGACAGACCGAGATGTGGAAGGACAACGCTTTCCAAGGCCTAATTTAAAACATGGGATGAACTACTTGTGAGCTGTTTGAATTGCTCCATAAGTACAACATACACACACCATTATAAACCATCAGAACTGAACTGAACATGAACTGAGGGTGTTTGGTAAAAGCACTCTGGTATGGTTGGAAATGTAACAAAGTATACTCCTCTCAGACCCCTATCATAGTCATAATGTTTAGTGAGACAAGGTATGTGCTATATGTTCAGTGGAGACAACACATAAAAACTGACACTGTTAACAAACCCGACGAAGGAAGAGCTCAATAGAAACCCGCAGACAGGCTGACGTCTGCAGTTACGTGTCTGAATAGAATAGCTGTTTACATCTTTCGAGTTGTTGAAACTTGAAACACAGCTCGTATTTCAACGTCAGACGAAAAAGAGACGCCACATCAGATGAGAACAAGGGTCGTGTTTAATTTCAGACAAGTTACTTCTCGCTGCTCTTTTTTCAGTTTCCTTTACAGAGCTGATAGGTGAAATAAATATAGTGGCCTCTAGGTGGAGATGTGGTTTATACCTATCCAGAAGCATCAGATCCTGTAAGAAGAGGAGAAGTGGAGAAGAAACGGGGAACTACTTTTGACCTGCTGGATCTCTGAGAGTTTACAATGATACAATTCTGCCTCACCTCCCCTCTCCTTTCCTCTCCTCCCCTCTCCTCCCTTTTCCTTTCCTTCCCTCTCCTTTCCTCTCCTCTCCTCTCCTCTCCTCTCCTCTCCTCTCCTCTCCTCTCCTCTCCTCTCCTCTCCTCTCCTCTCCTCTCCTCTCCTCTCCTCTCCTCTCCTCTCCTCTCCTCTCATTACCTCGACTTTCCTCTCCTCTCCTTTCCTCTCCTTTACATTCCTCTCATTTCCTTTCCTTTACTCCCCTCTGCTCCCCTCGTTGTTATTTTCCTTTCATTTCCTCTCCTCTCCGTTCCTCTCCTCTCCTCTCCCCCCTTTCCTCTCCTCTCCTCCCCTCTCCTTTCCTCTCCTCCCCTTTCCTCCCCTTTCCTCCCCTCCCCTCTCATCCCCTTTCCTCTTCTCCTCTCCTCCCCTTTCCTCCTCTCTCCTCTCCTTTCCTTCCCTCTCCTCTCCTCCCCTCTCATTTCCTTTCCTCCCCTTCCATCTCCTCTCCTTTCCTTTCCTACCCTCTCCTTTCCTGTCCTCTCCTTTCCTCTCATTTCCTTTCCTTTCCTTACCTCTCCTGTCCTTTCCTTCCCTTTCCTTTCCTTCCCTCTCCTCTCCTCCCCTTTCCTCACTTTTCCTCCTCATCCTCTCCTTTCCTCCCATCTCCTATCGTCTCCTCTCCCCTAAACTTTCCTTTCCATTCCTCTCATTTCCTTTCCTTTACTCCCCTCTCCTCTCCTCTCCTCTTCCCCTCTCCTTTCTTTTACTTTACTTTCCTTTCCTCCCACCTCCTTTGCTTTCCTCTCCCCTCTTCCCTTCTCCTCTCCCGGATTGCCTAATACCTAATACTAAACACTTTGCCTGTCTGTGTATAAATAGATGACTGCCAACCTTGTATGTTTGGGTTTGTCTTATCCGACATGAACATTACAGTTTGCATTCTGTGCAACTTCGCACACGCGTTTACTGTAAACACTGAGGCTGTACCCGCTTTAAATTACAGTTTTAACAGTGGCCAAGTAGGCTACGATAGCGATTTGATCATAATGTAGACCTACCAGAGTGGCCTACCATCAAAAACAATAGAGACAAAAAGAGTCCCATAACATTTTAACATGGAAATAGCTGTTCTGTCATTCAGCCTTCAGTAGCAGCCACATTCAATAGCCACATTCCATTAGACTTTTGTTAAAAAACATGCAGGGTTTGACATTAACCTGTTTATCCACTTGTCCTTCAGACAAGGAGGTGTCTGAAAATGTTGTGTTTGATGCAAGAAACAAAATAAAATGCATTATTATTCCCATACCATTATTACAGAGAATCAGACAAATTATGCTATGCTCTGCCTATTGGCTACTTAGCTTATTCAAGACTGTCTCAAAATACAAAACTACCCCTTTAACCTCTACAGGATCGGTTGGTCCCCGCGGGACGGTTGAGCTAACGTAGGCTAATGTGATTAGCATGAGGTTGTAAGTAACAAGAACATTTCCCAGGACATAGACATATCTGATATTGGCAGAAAGCTTAAATTCTTCTTAATCTAACTGCACTGTCCAATTTACAGTGAAAGAATAGCATTCTATTGTTTGAGGCGAATGCACGGTTATGAACTTCAAAAGTTATTAATAAACCAATTAGGCACATTTGGGCCTAATTTTGAACAGAAATGCAATGGTTCATTGGATCAGTCTAAAACGTTGTACATACACTGCTGCCATCTAGTGGCCAACATCTAAATTGCGCCTGGGCTAGAATAATACATTTTCGCCTTTCTCTTGCATTTCAAAGACGATGGTACGAAACATTTAAAAAAACGCAAGGTTTTTTCTTTGTATTATCTTTTACCAGGTCAAATGTGTTATATTCTCCTACATTCATTTCACATTTCCACAAGCTGCAAAGTGTTTCCTTTCAAATGGTAGCAAGGATATACTACCCTAGGGGCACACGGGTTGATCGGCGAAGCCGAGGGGCAAGTCTGAGAGCGAGGAGGAATATTAGGATAGACTGAGCGAGGAGTATTGTGAGATAGTTGAGGGGGGTGATGAGGTAGAGTGGATGCATTGGTGTCTGGAGCAAGACAGTCGCCGTGAGGAGCGTGGGACCAGTCAGGCACCATGTTTTGCGGAGATACGCAATGTGTCTCCAGTGCGCATCCACAGCCCGGTGCGCTCTGTGCACACAGTCCGGAACCTCCTGAGACGGTCCACGGTCCGGAACCTCCTGAGACGGCCCACGGTCCGGAACCTCCTGAGACGGCCCACGGTCCGCAACCTCCTGAGACGGCCCACGGTCCGCAACCTCCTGAGACGGCCCACGGTCCGCAACCTCCTGAGACGGCCCACGGTCCGCAACCTCCTGAGACGGCCCACGGTCCGCAACCTCCTGAGACGGCCCACGGTCCGCAACCTCCTGAGACGGCCCACGCTCCGGAACCTCCTGAGATGGTCCACGGTCCGGAACCATGGTTTGTATATGTCCATGGTTTGTATATGTCAATTGTCCACTTTTTGTTTAAGCAAGTCAGCCATATCAGCTATGTTTTTTTAAAAGGCAGTAAATGAGGCTGAATGAACTGTTTCGCTGCCAGACAAGGCTCCACTGATAGCCCGGTGTAGCAGTGGTATGGTGTTGGGACTGCCGTTGGGACAGCTTTATGTGGCGGCAGGTAGCCTAGTGGTTAGAGCATTGGACTAGTAACTGAAAGGTTGCAAGATCAAATCCCTGAGCTGACAAGGTAAAAATCTGTTGTTCTGTTCCTAGGCCGTCATTGAAAATAAGAATGTGTTCTTAACTGACTTGCCTACTTAAATAAAGGTAAAACATGTAGGCCCTAACAGTTCATGGACACAATTTGTCACTGTTATAGTGTAATTAATGTGTTGTGTAGTGGCTATCTGGCATGCATCATTTTTTTGTTGTTGAGTTTGCCACATCAGGATTTACATGCTAAAATCGCCACTGTTTCTATTTGACATTAAGGGAATGGTCTCTTGGAAACATTCCTTGCACGTCATGGGAACATTCCTATGAAAACGTTAGTTAATGACCTAATGAGACTCTTAAGGGAACGTTCTCTAAAGTTGTGGGAAGGTTTGTTGTTAGTCTTGTGGCTGCCTGCTTCACAAGAGCTGTAAGGGCCCAATTCTGCCTGCAGCCTGCCTGCCTGCTGTCAGCCTGACTGGAACAGACCATTTACCTTGCCTCTTGTCCATTCAACTAGAGTCGACCAAGGGATGAGGTAACAGACTTGCAAATAGGCTAAAAGTGTGTGTGCGTGCTTGTGTGTGCCTACGTTTCTGAGCGTGTGTGTACACGCGCGCATGCACACACACACTAGCTATTGTCAACAACTGGCACCATCCAGGAGGGCAGCGAGTCCTTGGCATTGCCATTGGAGTTCCGGTCCAAAATCTGTGGGACTACCGGTGACGACTTCCTTGGAAGCATTTAATCCCACTGGGCACACACTGGTTGACGTTGAATTGATGTCTGTGCCCAGTGGGATATTTTTGTATTTTTTATTTTAACGTTTATTTTGAAAGGCAGTCATGTTGAGACCAAGGCCTATTTTACATATGATCCCTGTAATTACAAAGATACACGCATCAAATACAGATACGAAATGCAAAGCAGAAATACAAAACCCGATCATAGAAAAGAAACACATTCTACAGTAAGAAGGTTCTCAATCAGCAGTCTGAATTGCCCTAGAGGCACCAAAATAAATAAAACACTTGAATTTTGAAGATTATTCCACAAGTAAGGTGCAAAAAAACAAAAGGAATTTCCAGAGTTAGCCATCCCTGAGACTGGTATGGTAACTCGTACGTCTAAAGGTTAATAATGATGTTAGGTACAGTGGGAGTTTTTGTGGACTTTTTAAATTATAAGAGAGCACCCAGCTAGCACATTTGGTTCCTTGGAAGTTGTGGGAATGTACGTTTTTCGTATCTTATTGATTCTGGGAACGAAGCCATACTGTACGTTTCCAGACACGTAAAACTGAACATTTTTTAAACGTTCTAAGAACAAAAGTGATTTTTTTGCCTATTCTGGAAACATTCATTTTTAGGTTGCATGGAGGTTTTTGAATATCTTCCTCAACTTTGAATGAATGTTTCAGTTACACTTTGATAACACTGCTAGCTTAGTTTGGCTTAAAGGGACATTTCCACGTTTCAACTTCATATCCATCCAGCACCACCCCAACATCAACATATAAGAAAATTACGTGTTTCTAGGTTTTGCAGTAAAAATGACGATAGAGGAAGTCAAGTGTTTCCAATGACATCTTCAATCAATAAGTATATAATTAATAGACAATGCCTCCTCATAATTGGTTGAAATCACACGATGCACACAGACGATGTCATTGGAAACACTTGTCTTCCTCTATTGATTTTACTGCAAAACCTAGAAATGCACAATTTTCACATAATACATGTGGTTTCTACTGACAATTGACATGTAAAAACTATGGCATAAGGGAACAACATGCGGATAAGAGGCAACCTTAATTTAGGTTAAAACTTTAATGAGCGAGCTAGGACGGACGTAGTGAATATAACTATTTGTTCAGCACTTTTGAAATGTACAGAGACAGAATTCAGAACCGGGGCCGTTCTTACAGTATTCTCCCTGTACACCAAGTCTGAACCGTATGATAAATAAAGGGGGCATATAAGCAGACAATGACAGGTCTTACAATATTCAATGATAACATTTCTCTAAAACAGGCTAAACAGTAGGCTAAGTCTTAGCCTAAAACAGTAGGCTAAGTTATGAGTGGAAAAGGGACCAAATTAATAGGTTGAAGCACATGGGCTACTAACAGCTTACAACACAACATACACTTAGTATTACTTTCTTAGCTACAGTATTCATATCTCCCTGGCATATTACAATATTTATGCAGCAGCATACAATACATTTTTTTACTCACCTTCTGTGCTGTGCTCACTTGAACAGGAAGGTGGCACGGCGGTTCTTCAATTTTGTAATCAAAGTCTGTCATTCTGTGAATTTATGGTGCTTTCAAGACAACTGGGAACTCAGAAAAAAACAAGGTCGAATTATGACGCCAGTGATCTTCAGGTCAGAGCTTTAGAAAGAGGCCCGAGTTCCCAAATTGGAATTCCGAGTTGGATGACCATTCAAAACGTATTTTCCCAGCCTGACCTAGTTGTCTTGAACTGACTGAAGTCTGAGATTTCCCAGTTCCGAGTTTCCAGTTGTTTTGAACGCTGGAGTGATAGCATGGCCAATGTTGAATGTTTATCCTTTTAAGCTTGGAAAAGAGACCCAGACTTGGACCACACACCCAATCCACTGAATAGCAGGCTAGTGATTGCTTTGCAATGCTTGCAGTTAGCCACTGATTCCTTCCAAACCACTCATTGTTGAATTTGCGATTTCCAACTTGTTGTGTAATGTTTATGTCCACGATACGTTTTATCTATAATTTCTCTTCATCATTTCTCTTCATATGACAGTGACTGAAAATGATTTGCCAGTAGATTGTCGACTTCATTCATGATGATGACTGCTAGCTTGCTACGTAACATTTTGAAAGTATGATGTTGACATGATCAGTCCAATCAAAGCTAAGGTAGATTGGCTTGCGAAAGTATTCACCCCACTTGGCATGTTTCCTATTTTGTTGCCTTACAACCTGGAATTAAAATAGATTTTTGGGGGGTTTGTATCATTTGATTTACTCAACATGCCTACCACTTTGAAGATGCAAAATATTTATATTGTGAAACAAACAAGAAATAAGACAAAAAAACAGAACTTGAGCGTGCATAACTATTCACCCCCCCAAAGTCAATACTTTCTAGAGCCACCTTTTGCAGCAATTACAGCTGTAAGTCTCTTTGGGTATGTCTCTATAAGCTCATCTAGCCACAGGGATTTCTGCTCATTCTTCAAGGCAAATCTGCTCCAGCTCCTTCAAATAGGATGGGTCATACCACAGATTCTCAATTGGATTGAGGTCTGGGCTTTGACTAGGCCATTCCAAGACATTTAAATGTTTCCCCTTAAACCACTCAAGTGTTGCTTTAGCAGTATGCTTAGGGTCATTGTCCTGCTGGAAGGTGAACCTCCGTCCCAGTGTCAAATCTCTTGAAGACTGAAATAGGTTTCCCTCAAGAATTTCCTTGTATTTAGCGCCATCCATCATTCTTTCAATTCTTACCAGTTTCCCAGTCCCTGTCGATGAAAAACATACCCACAGCATGATGCTGCCACCACCATGCTTCACTGTGGGGATGGTGTTCTCGAGGTGATGAGAGGTGTTGGGTTTGCGCCAGACATAGCATTTTCCTTGATGGCCAAAAAGCTACATTTTAGTCTCATCTAACCAGAGTACCTTCTTCCATATGTTCGAGGAGTCTCCCACATGCCTTTTGGCGAACACCAAACTTGTTTGCTTATTTTTTCCTTTAAGCAATGGCTTTTTTTCTAGCCACTCTTCCTTAAATGTTCAAAGTTTCAGATATTTCTTATAATCCAACCCTGATCTGTGCTCCACAACTGTGTCCCTGACCTGT
The DNA here is from genome assembly GCF_965601325.2 of Salmo salar. Classification (NCBI taxonomy): domain Eukaryota; kingdom Metazoa; phylum Chordata; class Actinopteri; order Salmoniformes; family Salmonidae; genus Salmo; species Salmo salar. Next base: position 13,850,633 of record NC_138295.1, read on the forward strand.
TTGGAGAGCTCCTTGGTCTTCATGGTACCGGTTGCTTGGTGGTGTCCCTTGCATAGTGGTGGTGCCCCTTGCTTAGTGGTGGTGCCCCTTGCTTAGTGGTGGTGCCCCTTGCTTAGTGGTGGTGCCCCTTGCTTAGTGGTGGTGCCCCTTGCTTAGTGGTGGTGCCCCTTGCTTAGTGGTGGTTCCCTTTGCTTAGTGGTGGTGCCCTTTGCTTAGTGGTGGTGCCCCTTGCTTAGTAGTGTTGCAGACTATGAGGCCTTTCAGAACAGGTGTATATATATATACTGAGATCATGTGACAGATCATGTGACACATTGCACACAGGTGGACTTTATTTAACTAATTATGTGACTTCTGAAGGTAATTGGTTGCACCAGATCTTATTTAGGGGCTTCATAGCAAAGGGGGTGAATACACATGCACGCACCACTTTTCCGGTTAAATATTTTTTTTTAAATTACATGAAATCCAAATAAAAATGTATTTCAATTACAGGTTGCAATGCACAAAAATAGAAAAATGCCAAAGGGTGTGAATATTTTGCAAGGCACCGTATGTCATTTCATGTAATTTTATCTGTGGCCAGTGACATTAAGCCTTCATCGAAGGGCACTTCTAATGTAAATCTATGGCAGCACCAAAGGGGCTTACATTTTCGAGCTCTCCCTGTAGATTTTGCAGTGATGTAGTGTCCCCAAGAGTGACAGAACACTGAGCCAATCACGGCGCAACTAGAAAACATTACCAACCCCTACGCTTCGTATTTTCCGCTGGCTGCCCCACCACCCCAGAAAGCACTAAGTTAGGGTGAAACACCTTAATTTTGGAACTGCCTTACTCAAGAAAGCAAAAAAGAGACCATGTTTGTATGTGGCTTTATTAACTCAATTATGTTAGTTTTTTTCACATTGTTTTTTTTGCAAACCGATATGTGCCATGTATTATTGCCAAAATAACATATAAAACATTTACAGTTGAAGTCAGAAGTTTACATACACCTTAGTCAACTACATTTCAACTAGGTTTTTCACAAATCCTGACATTTAATCCTAGCAAAAATTCCCTGTTTTAGGTCAGCTAGGATCACCACTTTATTTTAAGAATGTGAAATGTCAGAATAATAGTAGAAAGAATGACTTATTCCAGATTTGATTTCTTTCATCACATTCCCAGTGGGTAAGAAGTTTACATACACTCAATTAGTATTTGGTAGCATTGCCTTTAAATTGTTTAACTTGGGTCAAACGTTTCGGGTAGCCTTCTACAAGCTTTCCACAATACGTTGGGTGAATTTTGTCCCATTCCTCCTGACAGAGCTGCTGTAACTGAGTCAGGTTTGCCTCCTTGCTCGCACATGCTTTTTCAGTTCTGCCCACAAGTTTTCTGTAGGATTGAGGTCAGGGCTTTGTGATGGCCACTCCAATACCTTGACTTTGTTGTCCTTAAGCCATTGTGCCACAGCTTTGGAAGTATGCTTAAGGTCATTGTCCATTTCGAAGACCCATTTGCAACCAAGCTTTAACTTCCTGACTGATGTCTTGAGATGTTGCTTCAATATATCCACATAATTTTCATTCCTCATGAAGCCATCTATTTTGTGAAGTACACCAGTCCCTCCTGCAGCAAAGCACCCCCACAACATGATGCTGCCACCCCCATAATTCACGGTTGGGATCTTCGGCTTGCAAGCCTCCTCCTTTTCCCTCCAAACATAACGATGGTCATTATGGCCAAACAGTTCTATTTTTGTTTCATCAGACCAGAGGACATTCCTCCAAAAAGTACGATCTTTGTCCCCATGTGCAGTTGCAAACTGTAGTCTGGCTTTTTTATGGCAGTTTTGGAGCTGTGGCTTCTTCCTTGCAGAGCAGCTTTTTAGGTTATGTCGATATAGGACTCGTTTTACTGTGGATATAGATACATTTTTACCTGTTTCCTCCAGCATCTTCACAAGGTACTTTGCTGTTGTTCTGGGATTGATTTGCACTTTTCGCGCAAAAGTACGTTGATCTCTAGGAGACAGAACGCGTCTCCTTCCTGAGCGGTATGACAGCTGTGTGGTCCCATGGTGTTTATACTTGCGTACTATTGTTTGTACAAATGAACGTGGTACCTTCAGGCGTTTGGAAATTGCTCCCAATGATGAACCAGACTTGTGGAGGTCTACAATGTTTTTTCTGAAGTCTTGGCTGATTTCTTTTGATTTTCCCATGATGTCAAGCAAAGAGGCACTGAGTTTGAAGGTAGGCCTTGAAATACATCCACAGGTACACCTCCAATTGACTAAAATTATGTCAATTAGCCTATCAGGAGCTTCTAAAGCCATAACATAATTTTCTGGGATTTTCCAAGCTGTTTAAACTTAGTGCATGTAAACTTCTGACCCACTGGAATTGTGATACAGTTAAAGTGAAATAATCTGTCTGTAAACAATTGTTGGAAAAATTACTTGTGTCATGCACAAAGTAGATGTCTTAACCGACTTGCCAAAACTATAGTTTGTTAACAAGAAATGTATGGAGTGGTTGAAAAACGAGTTTTAATAACTCCAACCTAAGTGTATGTAAACTTCTGATATATATATATATATATATATATATATATATATATATATATATATATATATATATATATATATATATATATATATATGCAGTAGATATACAGTACCAGTCAAAAGTTTGGACACACCTACTCATTCAAGGGTTTTTCTCAGACTCTCAGATAGACTAGTTGACCCCAGTGGTGTAAACTGGCCTGTGGGCCAGTGAGCCAGTCAACCATGGCTAAGAGAGGTAAATAAAAAGGTCTAATAATAAACCTTAGAGCTGTAAACACCTCTCTGTCCTCTGTAGTCTCAACTCAACCGGGCCCTGCCCTGGATCATTGAAGGCTCCTGTACAGTACCTGCCACACAGTACGTGTGTGTGTGTGTGTGTGTGTGTGTGTGTGTGTGTGTGTGTGTGTGTGTGTGTGTGTGTGTGTGTGTGTGTGTGTGTGTGTGTGTGTGTGTGTGTGTGTGTGTGTGTGTGTTTCTCTGCAGTCACCTTTGATATCGCAGGGTTTCATAAGGCTATTGTACTTTGGTGGGTGGAGGCTGAGGGTCACAGGGAAATGTTCTCTCTCTGACTCTCTCTCTCTGACTCTATATGTTTCTCTATATACAACGCCTTCAGAAATTATTCAGACCCCTTGACTTTTTCCAAACTTTGATACGTTTTTTTTTTAATCCATTTTAGGACAATCTACACACAATACCCCATAATGACAAAGCAGAGTATTTTTGAAATGTTTGTAAATGTTTTAAAAATAAAAACAGAAATACCTAATTTACATAAGTATTCAGACCCTTTGCTATGAGACTCGAAATTGAGCTCAGGTGCATCCTGTTTCCATTGATCATCCTTGAGATGTTTCTACAACTTGATTGGAGTCCACCTGTGCTAAATTCAATTGATTGGACATGATTTGGAAAGGCACACGCATGTCTATATAAGGTCCCACAGTTGACAGTTCATGTCAGAGTAAAATCCAAGCCATGAGGTTGAAGGAATTGTTCGTAGATCTCCGAAACAGGATTTTGGAAGCATTGAAGGTCCCCAAGAACATAGTGGCCTCCATCATTCTTAAATGGAAGAAGTTTGGAACCACCGAGACTCTTCCTAGAGCTGGCCGCCCGGCCGAACTGAGCAATTGGGGGAGAAGGGCCTTGGTCAGGGAAGTGGTCAAGAGCCCGATGGTCACTATGACAGAGCTCTAGAGTTCCTCTGTGGAAATGGGAGAACCTTCCAGAAGGACAACCATCTCTGCAGCACTCCATCAATCAGCCCTTTATGGTAGTGTGGCCAGATGGAAGCCACTCCTCAGTAAAAGGCACATGACAGCTTGCTTGGAGTTTGCCAAAAGCCACCTAAAGACTCTCAGACCATGAGAAACAAGATTCTCTGTTCTGATGAAACCAAGATTGAACTCTTTGACCTGAATGTCAAGCGCCACATCTGGAGGGAACCTGACACCATCCCTATGGTGAAGCGTGGTGGTGGCAGCATTATGCTGTGGGGAAGTTTTTCAGCTTCAGGGACTGGGAGTCTAGTCAGGATTGAGGCAAAGATGAGCAGAGCAAAGTACAGGGAGATCCTTGATGAAAACCTGCTCCAGAGCTCTCAGGACCTCAGACTGGCGAAGGTTCACCTTACAACTGTCACGTCCTGGCCAGTATAAGGTTAATTGTTTTGTAGTTTGGTCAGGACGTGGCAGAGGGTATTTGTTTTATGTGGTTCGGGTGTGGTGTGTTTGTGTAAAGGGTGTTTGATTTAGTATTTCCGGGTTTTTGGTGGATGGTCTATGTGTTTGTATTCTATGGTTAGTCTGGTGTGTGTGTTTCTATGTTTGGTTAATTGGGGTTGGGACTCTCAGTTGAAGGCAGGTGTTGTCTATCTGCCTTTGATTGAGAGTCCCATATATTAGGGTGTGTTTGTGTGTGTGATTTGTGGGTGATTGTTCTGTGTTGAGCTTTGCTTTACCAGACTGTTTGTTAGTTGTTCGTTCTTCGGTTTTGTTATTTTGTATGTTCATTTTTGAAGATAATTAAAAATCAAGATGAGCATTCACGTACCTGCTGCGTTTTGGTCCTCATTCACCGACGACAACTGTGACAACAACAGGACAAAGACCCTAAGCACACAGCCAAGACAATGCAGGAGTGGCTTCAGGACAAGTCTCTGAATGTCCTTGAGTGGCCCAGCCAGAGCCCGGACTTGAACCCGATCGAACATCTCTTGAGAGACCTGGAAATAGTTGTGCAGCATCGCTCCCCATCCAACCTGACTGAGCTTAAGAGGATCTGCAGAGAAGAATGGGAGAAACTCCCCAAATACAGATGTGCCACCTTGTACCCAAGAAGACTCAATGCTGTAATCGCTGCCAAATGTGCTTCAACAAAGTACTGAGCAAAGGGTCCTAATACTAAATGTGATATTTCCGTTTTGTCTTTTTTATAAATTAGCAAAAAATGTGAATAACCGGTTTTTGCTTTATCATTATGGGGTATTGTGTGTAGAATGATAAAGATGTAAAAACATTTTTAGAGTAAGGCTGTAACATAACATAACAAAATGTCGCAAAATCAGGGGGTGTGAATACTTCCCGAAGGCACTGTACATGTCTCTCTGTCTCTCTGTCTCTATGCATCTTCCTGTCTAATCTCTTCTCCCTGTCCTTTCCTCCCCTCCCCTCCTCCCTCCCTCCTCTCCTCCCCTGTCTCTATCTAATAGGCAGTGACAGTATGAGAGGAGGGCCTGTCTCTATCTAATAGACAGTGACAGTATGAGAGGAGGGCCTGTCTCTATCTAATAGGCAGTGACAGTATGAGAGGAGGGCCTGTCTCTATCTAATAGACAGTGACAGTATGAGAGGAGGGCCTGTCTCTATCTAATAGGCAGTGACAGTATGAGAGGAGGGCCTGTCTCTTTCTAATAGACAGTGACAGTATGAGAGGAGGGCCTGTCTCTATCTAATAGACAATGACAGTATGAGAGGAGGGCCTGTCTCTATCTAATAGACAGTGACAGTATGAGAGGAGGGCCTGTCTCTATCTAATAGACAGTGACAGTATGAGAGGAGGGCCTGTCTCTATCTAATAGACAGTGACAGTATGAGAGGAGGGCCTGTCTCTATCTAATAGGCAGTGACAGTATGAGAGGAGGGCCTGTCTCTATCTAATAGGCAGTGACAGTATGAGAGGAGGGCCTGTCTCTTTCTAATAGACAGTGACAGTATGAGAGGAGGGCCTGTCTCTATCTAATAGGCAGTGACAGTATGAGAGAGGGGCCTGTCTCTATCTAATAGGCAGTGACAGTATGAGAGGAGGGCCTGTCTCTATCTAATAGACAGTGACAGTATGAGAGGAGGGCCTGTGCTCTGTTTAATAGGCAGTGACAGTATGAGAGGAGGGCCTGTCTCTATCTAATAGGCAGTGACAGTATGAGAGGAGGGCCTGTCTCTATCTAATAGGCAGTGACAGTATGAGAGAGGGGCCTGTCTCTATCTAATAGGCAGTGACAGTATGAGAGGAGGGCCTGTCTCTATCTAATAGGCAGTGACAGTATGAGAGGAGGGCCTGTGCTCTGTTTAATTGCTCCTGTGACAGTGGCCTGATCTGATACAGCGAGCCCCTGTGTTCACAGCAGGTCAGGCGTTCGTGTGTGTGTGTATGTGCGCAGGATACTGGCACAGACAGAATCATCACTCAAGTGTTGCTTTCTGGGCTTCACATATCCAGGCCCCACATAGTGAACACCATTCATTAATATCAGGCTGAGGAGGAGAGGAGGAGAGGAGTGAAGAAAAGAGGAAAGGAGAGGAGTGAAGAAAAGAGGAAAGGAGAGAAGCGGAGAAGAGGACAGGAGGAGAGGTAAGTAAAGAGATGAGAGGAAAGGAGGAGTGGAGAGGAGAGGTAAGTGAGGGGAGTGGAGAGGTGAGGTGGGGAGGAGAGGTGAGGTGAGGGGATGAGGGGAGCAGAGAGGTGAAGAGATGAGGAGATGAGAGGTGAAGAGAGGAGAATGTGAGCGGAGAGGTGAGGGGAGGAGATGAGAGGTGAGGGGAGGAGATGAGGTGAGGGGAGGAGATGAGGAGATGAGAGGTGAGGGGAGGAGATGAGAGGTGAGGGGAGGAGATGAGAGGTGAGGTGAGGGGAGGAGATGAGGAGATGAGAGGTGAGGGGAGGAGATGAGAGGTGAGGTGAGGGGAGGAGATGAGGGGAGAGGAGAGGTGAGGTGAGGAGATGAGGGTAACGGAGAGATGAGGTGATGAGGGGAGAGGAGAGGGGAGGAGATGAGATGGTTTGCCAAATACCCTTGTCAGTTATATGCAACTGACTGGACTGAATGAACATCCTTTTACTTCATCCATCTAACTCTGGAGGGCACAGATGTTGTGAGGCTTTATATGCAGTCCTTCCGTCCTGGCAAAAAGCTACGACAACAACATACTTTATCAATGTCATCATGTTGCATGAACATGGCTAGTTCAATCGAGTACAGGCTTAACTGTATGAACAATAGAGTCGGAATGCAATATAAGATTTTATGAAATAGTTCAGGGAATATCCTCGTCTCCAGGGGAAGATCCTCTGAGCCAGATGATGTGATGGCAGGTAGACCTATGCGGGGCTGCTGGCACTGAAACACCCCTGCTGGGAGAAAGGATCGCTTAGATGTGCTCAATCTAAAAACTGTACCAAATGATTCACCCCCATTTCTCCTTCAAGTACCATGTCGCAATACGCCGTCTGTGGGAAACAGAGATATTAAAGAAAGGAGATAGGAATCCAATTGGACAATAAATGGAAAAACACTGACCCAGCTTGACAGTTGACCAATCGCATTCACGTTAGCATGACGTGTCACGCCGTTGTTAAGCCTAATCGTCACACAATCCAATTCTAATTGGGTTTCCCATCTCCTTAAAATGATCTCTGTGGGAATGCAAATGAACGCTGCGCTCGCTCTGGGCAGAGAGGAACTGCAACTTGGTGAGAGACTCATTTTACAGCTAGCTAGCTTCTTCATATGTTGATATTCACTTTGATATTATTGTGTGTATCTATGTTTTCTAGCTAGCTAGTCAGCCAGCCTAGGGAGAGAGAGAACATTGCATTGTGTGTTTTGAAGTAGACTTGAGCTGCAGCAGATTTCCAAAAACGATTTTCACGTTTCTACCAATCTTGTTATTAAAACAGAATGAAACCTTTGTTCACAAAAAATATTGTTTTCACATGTTAGTGTTATTTAACACTGTTTATCACTGTTAATTATAGTAATTTGTGGTTTGGGGTGGATCATATAACATTTTTGTTTTATTTATTTCACCTTTGTTTAACCAGGTAGGCCAGTTGAGAACAAGTTCTCATTTCCACTTGCAACCTGACCAAGATAAAGAAAAGCAGTGGGACAAAAACAACAACACAGAGTTTCACATAAACAAACGTACAGTCAATAACACAATAGAAAAATCTATGTACAGTGTGTGCAAATGTAGAAGAGTAGGGAGGTAAGGCAATGTCACGACTGACTTGGACTAGTGTAGAGGCGGAATCAGATGCAGGAGACAGAGGTGCTGGAGGTGAGTGTCTTTTAATAAATCGACACACACAAAAGGCCGTAAGGCACAGGGCACTACATACAGTCTGCCTGGGAAAAACACATTCCCATAAAACACGAAAAATATTATCACACGGCACAAAAAGCAAGGGGCGCAGCCCAGTAAATCTTCTGACAAAACTGTCAGTGAAAATGTACAAATCACGTCCCACCGTCCTGAGTGGACAATAAATAATCCCGCACAAAACCCCAACTGAAAATACACACTAAATAACCCCCCACTAATGACAGACACAAAACAGGTGCGGAACAGACAGAAAAAACCAAAAGACACAGAAACAACGATCGGTGGCAGCTAATAGGCCGGCGACGACGACCGCCGAGCGCCGCCCGACCGAGGAGGGGCGCCACTTTCGTTGGATCCTGTGACAGTACCCCTCCCCTGACGCCGGCCTCGGGGACGGCCTGGAGGGCGAGGCGCCGATCCGGTCGGCGACGGTGGAAATCCAGCAGCATAGGGGGGTCCAGAACGTCCGCCGCCAGAACCCAGCACCTCTCCTCCGGACCGTACCCCTCCCAGTCCACGAGACGTGGGTGAACAGGGCATCCGCGGTCTGCAGGGCCGTAGGAAGACTGGGCAAAGGGAGCAGACGGCAGGACTTAGAGAACCTGTCCACAACGACCAGGATCGCCGTGTTCCCCTGAGACGGCGGGAGATATTATCGCTTTTTTACGAGATAAATTGCATAAAAATTGATTTTAAACAGCGGTTGACATGCTTCGAAGTACGGTAATGGAATATTTAGACATTTTTTGTCACGAATTGCGCCATGCGCGTGACCCTGATTTACCATTTCGGATAGTTTCTGGAACGCACGAACAAAACACCGCTATTTGGATATAACGATGGATTATTTGGGACCAAACCAACATTTGTTATTGAAGTACACGTCCTGGGAGTGCATTCTGACGAAGACAACAAAGGTAAGAACATTTTTGTTATAGTAAATCTGATTTTGGTGAAGGCTAAACTTGCCGGGTATCTAAATAGCTAGCCCGTGATGGCTGGGCTATGTACTTAGAATATTGCAAAATGTGCTTTCACCAAAAAGCTATTTTAAAATCGGACATATCGAGTGCATAGAGGAGTTCTGTATCTATAATTCTTAAAATAATTGTTATGCTTTTTGTGAACGTTTATCGTGAGTAATTTAGTAAATTGTTAGTAAATTCCCCGGAAGTTTGCGGGGGGTATGCTAGTTCTGAACGTCACATGCTAATGTAAAAAGCTGGTTTTTGATATGAATATGAACTTGATTGAACAAAACATGCATGTATTGTATAACATAATGTCCTAGGATTGTCATCTGATGAAGATCATCAAAGGTTAGTGCTGCATTTAGCTGTCTTCTGGGTTTTTGTGACATTATATGCTAGCTTGAAAAATGGGTGTCTGATTATTTCTGGCTGGGTACTCTGCTGACATAATCTAATGTTTTGCTTTCGTTGTAAAGCCTTTTTGAAATCGGACAGTGTGGTTAGATTAACTAGAGTCTTGTCTTTATATAGCTGTAAAATAGTCATATGTTTGAGAAATTGAAGTAATAGGATTTTTAAGGTATTTGAAAATCGCGCCACAGGATTCAACTGGCTGTTACGTAGGTGGGACGAATTCGTCCCGCCTGCCCTAGAGAGGTTAAGAAGCCTTTTGGGCCTAGACTTGGCGCTCCGTTACCGTTTGTCGTGCGTTAGCAGAGAGAACATTTACATTTACATTTACGTCATTTAGCAGACGCTCTTATCCAGAGCGACTTACAAATTGGTGCATTCACCTTATGATATCCAGTGGAACAACCACTTTACAATAGGACATCTATATATATTTTTTTTGGGGGGGGGGGTTAGAAGGATTACTGTATCCTATCCCAGGTATTCCTTAAAGAGGTGGGGTTTCAGGTGTCTACGGAAGGTGGTGATTGACTCCGCTGTCCTGGCGTCGTGAGGGAGCTTGTTCCACCATTGGGGTGCCAGAGCAGAGAACAGTTTTGACTGGGCTGAGTGGGAACTGTGCTTCCGCAGCGGTAGGGGGGCCAGCAGGCCAGAGGTGGATGAGCGCAGTGCCCTTGTTTGGGTGTAGGGCCTGATCAGAGCCTGAAGGTGTCGTTCCCCTCACAGCTCTGTAGGCAAGCACCATGGTCTTGTAGCAGATGCAAGCTTCAACTGGAAGCCAGTGGAGTGTGCGGAGGAGCGGGGTGACGTGAGAGAACTTGGGAAGGTTGAACACCAGACGGGCTGCGGTGTTCTGGATGAGTTGTAGGGGTTTAATGGCACAGGCAGGGAGCCCCGCCAACAGGGAGTTGCAGTAATCCAGACGGGAGATGACAAGTGCCTGGATTAGAACCTGCGCCGCTTCCTGTGTAAGGCAGGGTCGTACTCTGCGAATGTTGTATAGCATGAACCTACAGGATCGGGTCACCGCCTTGATGTTAGCGGAGAACGACAGGGTGTTGTCCAGGGTCACGCCGAGGCTCTTAGCACTCTGGGAGGAGGACACAATGGAGTTGTCAACCGTGATGGCGAGATCATGGAAAGGGCAGTCCTTCCCCGGGAGGAAGAGCAGCTCCGTCTTGCCGAGGTTCAGCTTGAGGTGGTGATCCATCATCCACACTGATATGTCTGCCAGACATGCAGAGATGCGATTCGCCACCTGGTTATCAGAAGGAGGAAAGGAGAAGATGAATTGTGTGTCGTCTGCGTAGCAATGATAGGAGAGACCATGTGAGGATATGACAGAGCCAAGTGACTTGGTGTATAGCGAGAATAGGAGAGGGCCTAGAACTGAGCCCTGGGGGACACCAGTGGTGAGAGCACGTGGTGCGGAGACGGATTCTCGCCCCACCACCTGGTAGGAGCGACCTGTCAGGTAGGACGCAATCCAAGAGTGAGCCGCGCCGGAGATACCCAACTCGGAGAGGGTGGAGAGGAGGATCTGATGGTTCACAGTATCAAAGGCAGCAGATAGGTCTAGAAGGATGAGAGCAGAGGAGAGAGAGTTAGCTTGCAGATGGGTTGAGGTCCATCTGTAAATAGCGGTCAGAGGCCGAGCAGTTGCCATACCAGGCAGTGATGCAACCAGTCAGGATGCTCTCGATGGTGCAGCTGTAGAACCTTTTGACGATCTGAGGACCCATGCCAAATCTTTTCAGCCTCCTGAGGGGGAATAGGTTTTGTCATGCCCTCTTCACGACTGTCTTGGTGTGCTTGGACCATGTTAGTTTGTTGGTAATGTGGACACTAAGGAACTTGAAGTTCTCAACCTGCTCTACTGCAGCCCGCCACCCCTTGTCTTACCAGAGGCTGCTGTTCTATCCTGCCAAAAAAGTTTAAAACCCGCCAGCTGGATGTTTTTCATGTCGTCGTTCAGCCACGATTCGGTGAAACGTAAGATATTACAGTTTTTAATGTCCCGTTGATAGCATATACGTGATCATAGTTTGTCTGTATTTTATTATCGATTGATTGTACGTTGGCTAATAGTACTGATGGTAAAGGTAGATTACCCTCTCGGCGTCAGCTCCTTACAAGGAACCCGGACCTTCGTCCCTGATACCTCCGTCTCTTTCTCCTGCGAATGACGGGGATGAGGGCCTTGTCGGGCGTCTGAAGTAAAAAAAAAGAAAAAGTATTCCTCCAGTACGGGGAGAGTAATCGCTGTCCTGATATCTAGAAGCTCTTTTCGGTCATAAGACACAGTGGCAGAAACATTATGTACAAAATAAGTTACAAATAACGCGTAAAAACATGCACAATTGGTTACGGAATTGTAAAACGGCAGATATGTACACATGTTCATGAAATACAATAGATGGCCGTAATCAGCCCCAGACACACCTGGCTAACTTGATGGGTCATGTAATAAAGTGGAGTCTTTTGTTTAGAAATGTAGCTAGCTAGCTAAACAATGAGCTGGCATAATCCCAACTCATAGTTCTACTACCAATACAAACATTAGCTGTGTTCGAATACTAATACTAACCGCACTAACCATACTATTTGTGATGTGAATTGAGTGCTTATTAGTCATAGTATGGCTATAGTTAGTATGCCAAAAGTTCCCGGATGTCATACTAAATTCGCCAAAATACGAAGTATACATGGTGGAAACTATTTCTGTGCTTTTAGGTCCCATAATGCAATTCTTCTGAAAATGGGCATGGCTTCACAATGTTTTCAGATTTGAAGAAAATGGCAGAAAATATGCATCCAAAGTCCGATGAAAGCGGATACAAATTCATTGCTTTAACTAATTATGAAAATGTTGAGCAATGTAATAAAGTAATGACTTTTCAAATAAGTTACGTTACATGTTATGTTAGCTGAAAATTTGTTAGCTACGCTATCCTTATGAACCTCATAGCGTTACAGCAGTAGGTACCGGTATGTTAGCTAGCTACCTAACATTAGTTGGCAACTAATACATCGAACTTGCCAGGCGGTATTAACTTTCTGCTATCTAACTACCCAAAGTTTATTGACTTGATTATTCACATCATTCTTAGCTAAGTGGTATAGTCATTGTGCGTTTCAATGGACATTTTTCATTCTGGCTATCTACTCCGGTTTCAGCGCATTCTCATGCAGAATAACTGATGAATTTACCTATGCTCAACACCCTTTGAATATGGCCGGTGTCAGTAAACGTCGGCAAAAAAAAGCGTCATTAAATTGTTGCCAGCAGCACAGTTACAGTCACCAATGCTCTAGATTCACATGAAAACAGCCTAACCAGCTCTGCTAGGGCGAGTAAAATGGTCAGAGTGAGGTGTTCTCTGTCTCATTTGCGTCTGGAAGTTCAAGTAGCTAGTCAACATTAGCCAGTTAGCTTGGGTGCTTGACTGCCATTGAACGCTTGGATCAACCCTACTCCTCGGTCAGAGTATCCAGTGTGTGCTCTGAACGCTTCAAATTTATGAACGGACAATCTGACAACGCTCTGGATTTACGAACACCCAGAGCGCACTCTGACACTCCAGATTGAATTGACGAACACAACCGAAATCGTAAACTGTTTAGCTAGTCATTTGTTATGATAACAAGTTAGCAAGAGGTTGCATAGCAACAACATCAACTTCCGGTAGACAGGCAAAGCTCTAGTACGCTCAACTGAAAGTATACCGTTCGTTTACAGTATACTAAAATGAACTAATAGTATGTAGTATATACTCATTAAGTATGTAGTATACAGTATGATAGTATGGGTATTCAAACAAATGTAAGCTAGCTAACGTTAAGCTATACTAGCAATGCAAATGGATTTCTGATTCGAATACTATTTCTACACAGATCATACACGTAATGTTAGTTAGCGAGCCAGCAAGCTAATAATCGATAGCTAACTAACAGTATGCTTTAACTTGCAATAAAAACGACTTTCTGACAAAATTGGAAAAATATCTGAAAATGTAGCTAGACTCTTACACATACATGGATGAACGCTTCACGGCAGACTGGAACCATTTTACTCTGTTTTGTTTGTAGCTTCATCTTGCACATACTTGCACATTCATCTTCTGCACACCCTACCATTCCAGTGTTTAATTGCTATATTGTAATTACTTCACCACCATGGCCTATTTATTGCCTTACCTCTCTTACCCTACCTCATTTGCACATGCTGTATATAGATTTTTCTACTGTATTATTAATTGTATGTTTGTTTATTCCATGTGTAACTCTGTGTTGTTGTTTATGTTGAACTGCTTTGCTTTATCTTGGCCAGGTCGCAGTTGCAAATGAGAACTTGTTCTCAACTAGCCTACCTGGTTAAATAAAGGTGAAATTAATAAATCTTATTTGGCCAGCGTTGTGTCACTCCGATTCACACTGACCGTGGCGTGTACAGAAAGTAGACCATCACTTTTTCCAACTGATCTGTCGATAGCGCCTGCTAAATTCAGGGCTTCAATGTTGTGGAGAAAAGTAGCAAAACTTTTGTAGTTCTCGATGGCTAACGTTATATCTTTCAAAAACGGCATGGTAGAAAGGACTATTAGCACATACTGACCAGCTCATGTATAGACAGACGCATGCTACATGGCAGACCAATCCAAACTCATCTCTCGGCATGTCCAGCCCATCCATTATCTCAGCCAATCATGGCAAGTGGGAAGGTTCCTGTCTTTTCACGTTTTTTTTTTCGGGCAGGTAGCATTCTCCTGGCATCCACCAAACCCAGATTTGTCAGTCGGACTACCAGATGGTGAAGAGTGATTCCTCACTCAAGAGAACACGTTTCCACTGCTCCAGATTCCAAATGCAGTGAGCTTTACACCGACACTTGGTATTGAACATGGTGTTCTCAGGCTTGTGTGCGGCTGCTCGGCCATGGAAACCCATTTCGTAAAGCTCCCGACGAACAGTTCTTGGGCTGACGTGGCTTCCAAAGTTAGTTTGGAACTCGGTAGTGAGTGTTACAACCGAGGACAGACGATTTTTATGCGCTACGTGCTTCAGCACTCGGCAGTCCCATTCTGTGAGCTTGTGTGGCCTACCACTTCACGGCTGCGCCGTTGTTGCTGCTAAACGTTTCACACTTCTCAATAACATCACTTAAAGTTGATCGGGGCAGGTCTAGCAGGGCAGAAGTTTGATCAACAGACTTGTTGGAAAGATGGCATCCTATGACGGTGCCACGTTGACAGTCACTGAGCTCTTCAGTAAGGCCATTCTCCTGCCAATATTTGTCCATGGAGATTGCATGGCTGTGTGCTTTATTTTATACACCTGTCAGCAATGGGTGTGGCTGAAATAGCCGAATCCACTAATTTGAAGGGGTATCCACATACTTTTGTGTATATATATATTTATAGTGTATGTAATGCTTACTGGATGAAATTGAACAAGCCTTCAGACCATCGTTCCTGATTGAACTTTCGTAGAGGGTTTCTTCGGGTTATAAGAAGTTGAACTCACGTTTTGTATGATTACACAATTACAACCAAAATTGTATGGTTGATCTGACTTCTTTGACCCGAAGGAGTGTACACAGAAGCCCTTATAAAGTCCCAATGTGCTGACCAACAGCCCGGGGTGCATCCCAAATGACACTCTATGGGTCCTGGTCAAAAGTAGTGCACTATATAGGGAATAGGGTGCTGTTTGGGATGCACATCTAGTTATGAAATGGTCAGAGGTGTAGCTTATAAAATCCTTTTGCTGCTGTGTGCCAGGGAAGCCAGCTCTGTGTTGACAGATGGGCAGCAATACATTCCTCTGGCTGAGGCCCCTCTCAGCCCCTCTCTGCCCCTCGCCTAGCCAGCCCGAGCAGCTCAGGTTTGGGGAAGGTCTGGAGGTTAGGAGGTGGGTGGTGGTGGTGGTGGTGTGTTTGCATATAAATGTCTAATATGTGCACTGGCCACAAGGCACGTACGTACCAGAAGCTTTCTGTGATCAGAGTTAGAACCTGTGACAATACTGTTAGGGTGTTGAGCTGAAGTCTTGGCATTTAGGTCAGGGAGCTAGCGCAAGTGTAGGTCTCAGGCACGGTTACTCATCACATGACTGAGGTTCATTGTGTGTGTGTGTGTGTATCTGTCTCTTTTGTGAGAATAAGGTCTTATAATTGTAAACACACTGGAACATGGAACACATGAGTTGAGTAAATGAAGCCTGAGTTTATACAGCATTCTATACAAGCGTTCTCAGCTGCCTCACATTGGGCCTGCTGTGACGGCTTTGACCACCGTGGGACATGATGTCCCAAGAAGCAGTGCATGGCGAGGGGCCTGCCAACTGTCCGAAGTGACTCAAAGCAACGACGGTTTCTGTGGCATGTTTGTATGGAGGGGTGTGTGTGTTTGTGTATGTGGGAGGTCAACTCTGCGAATTAAAACACAGACAAACGTGGCGAAGCCAGTGACCCCCAAAAAAACTTGTCAAAACACGATGTCCTCATTTGATAATTGTCCTCATACGAGGATGAGGTCAGGGGGAGGGACCTGGAAGCACATGTACTCATAGTGTGATGGTGACTGAGAGGAAGGTAAGAGTACGAGAGAGAGAGTACGAGAGGGAGAGAGTTAGAGAGAGGGAGAGAGGGGAATAAAGAGAGTAGTGGTGGTGAGTAGTCTCTGTTTGGTGTGAGTGAGCATGGGAAATGCGTGGGACTCCTGGACTGTCACCCTGGAGGATCTGCTCCAGTGACTGACATACAAAGAGTTGTCTCTCACACACACACACACACACACCCCACACACACACACACACACACACACACACACACACACACACACACACACGCACACACGCACACACACACACCACGCACGCACGCACGCACGCACGCACGCACGCACACACACACACACACACCTCCCTTGTGAATGGAGGAAAACAATCACCTTCCATCAGGAACTGGGTCAAGTGGGCGGGGCATCATAAGAGGAATAGTCACTGTTGTCAATCAGAACAGAGCCATCATAACATGGTTGTTTAGTGACTGTTGTCAATCAGAACAGAGCCATCATAACATGGTTGTTTAGTGACTGTTGTCAATCAGAACAGAGCGATCATCACATGGTTATACACTATATATACGAAAGTATGTGGACACCCCTTGAAATTAGTGGATTCTATTTCAGCCACACTCATTGCTGACAGGTGAATAACATCGAGCACACATCCATGCAATCTCCATAGACAAACATTGGCAGTAGAATGGCCTTACTGAAGAGCTCAGTGACTTTCAACGTGGGACCGTCATAGGATGTCACCTTTCCAACAAGTCAGTTTGTCAAATTTTTACCCTCTAGAGCTGACCCAGTCAACTGTAAGTGCTGTTATTGAGAAGTGGAAATGTCTAGGAGCAGCAACGACTCAGCCGCGAAGTGGTAGGCCACACAAACTCACAGAACAGGGGCTTAGGCCCCTTAGTTCCAGTGAAGGGAAATCTTAACGCTACAGCATACAATGTCATGTTAGACAATTCTGTGCTTCCAACTTTGTGGCAACAGTTTGGGTAAAGCCCTTTCCTGTTTCAGCATGACAATGCCCCCGTGCAAAAAACAAGGTCCATAAAATTTTTTTTGTCAAGATTGATGTGGAAGAACTTGACTGGCCTGCACAGAGCCCTGACCTCAACTCCATCGAACATCTTTGGGATGAATTGGAATGCCGACTGCGAGCCAGGTCTAATCACTCAACATCAAACCATCCCCTCACTAATGCTCTTGTGGCTGAATGGAAGCAAGTCCCCGCAGCAATGTTCCAACATCTAGTGGAGAAATCGAATCAAATCAAATGTTATTTGTCACATGCGCCAAATACAACAGGTGTAGACAATACAGTGAAGTGCTTACTTACAAGCCCTTAACCAACAATCCAGTTCAATAAATAGAGTTAAGAAAATATTTACTAAATAAACCCAAAAAAAATCTATAAAAAGTAACACAATAAAATAACAACAAGGCTATATACAGGGGTTACCGGTACTGAGTCAATGTGCGGGGGTACAGGTTAGTCGATGTAATTTGTACATGTAAGTAGGGGTAAAGTGACTATGCAAAGATAATAAACAGAGAGTAGCAGCAGTGTAAAAACAAAGGGGGGTGGGTCAATGTAAATAGTCCGGGTGGCCATTTGAATTAATTGTTCAGCAGTCTAATAGCTTGAGGGTAGAACCTATTAAGGAGCCTTTTGGACCTAGACTTGACGCTCCGGTACTGCTTGCTGTGCAGTAGCAGAGAGAACAGTCTATGACTAGGGTGACTGGAGTCTTTAACAATTTTTTGGGCCTTCCTCTGACACCACCTAGTATGTAGGTCCTGGATGGCAAGAAGCTTGGCCCCAGTGATGTACTGGACCATACGCACTATCAATCAATCAATCAAATGTATTTATAAAACCCTTTTTACATCAGCTGATGTCACAAAGTGCTATACAGAAACCCAGCCTAAAACACCAAACAGCAAGCAATGCAGATGTAGAAGTACAGTGGCTAGGAAAAACTCCCTTGAAAGGCAGGAACCTAGGAAGAAACCTAGAGAGGAACCAGGCTCTGAGGGGTGGCCAGTCCTCTTCTGGCTGTGCGGGGTGGAGATTATAGCAGTACATGGCCAAGATGTTCAAACGTTCATAGATGACCAGCAGGGTCAAATAATAATCACAGTGGTTGTAGAGGGTGCAACAGGTCAGCACCTCAGGAGTAAATGTCAGTTGGCTTTTAATAGCCGATCATTCAGAGTTAGAGACAGCTGGTGTGGTAGAGAGATAGAGCCGAAAACAGCAGGTCCAGGACAAGGTAGCACGTCCGGTGAACAGGTCAGGGTTCCATAGCCGCAGGCAGAACAGTTGAAACTGGAGCAGCAGCACGACCAGGTGGACTGGGGACAGCAAGGAGTCATCAGGCCATGTAGTCCTGAGGCATGGTCCTAGGGCTCAGGTCCTCCGAGAGAAAGAGAGAGAATTAGAGGGACCATACTTAAATTCAGACAGGACACCGGATAAAACAGGAGAAATACTCCAGATATAACAGACTGACCCTAGCCCCCCGACACATAAACTATTGCAGCATAAATACTGGAGGCTGAGACAGGAGGGGTCGGGAGACACTGTGGCCCCATCTGATGATACCCCCAGACAGGGCCAAACAGGCAGGCTATAACCCCACCCACTTTGCCAAAGCACAGCCCCCACACCACCAACTTACTACCCTGAGACAAGGCTGAGTATAGCCCGTGAAGATCTCCTCCACGGCACGAACTCGAGGGGGGCGCCAAACCTGGACAGGAAGATCACGTCAGAGACTCAACCCACTCAAGTAACGCACCCCTCCTAGGGACGGCATGGGAGAGCACCAGTAAGCCAATGACTCAGCCCCCGTAATAGGGTTAGAGACAGAGAATCCCAGTGGAGAGAGGGGAACCGGCCAGGCAGAGACAGCAAGGGTGGTTCGTCGCTCCAGTGCCTTTCCGTTCACACCTCTGGGCCAGACTACACTCAATCATAGGACCTACTGAAGAGATGAGTCTTCAATAAAGTCTTAAGGGTCGAGACCGAGTCTGCGTCTCTCACATGGATAGGCAGACCATTCCATAAAAATGGAGCTCTATAGGAGAAAGCCCTGCCTCCAGCTGTTTGCTTAGAAATTCTAGGGACAATAAGGAGGCCTGTGGCTTGTGACCATAGCGTACGTGTAGGTATGTACGGCAGGACCAAATGGGAGAGAGAGGTTGGAGCAAGCCAATGTAATGCTTTGTAGGTTAGCAGTAAAACCTTAAACAGCCCTAGCCTTAACAGGAAGCCAGTGTAGAGACGCTTGCACTGGAGTAATATGATCAAATGTTGCCCTCTTCACAACTGTCTTGGTGTGTTAGTTTGATGATCGTTTGTTGGTGATGTGGACACCAAGGAGCTTGAAACTCTTCCCAGAAGAGTGGAGGCTGTTATTGCAGCAAGGGGGGACCAACTCCATATGAATGCCCATTATTTTAGAATGAGATGTTCGACGAGCAGGAGTCCACATACCTTTGGCTATGTAGTGTATAAAGACTGTTGTCAAACAGGACAGAGCCCATCATCACCCGGAGAGGCTATATAACTAAGGGAGATTGGGAGAGATTATACATGTTCACAACACTTAGTACAAAACTCATTACAGATGATCAAAAAGGCAGTTGCTTCAAAACTATTAGCACATTTTTCAATTAACTAAGCACAACACACAAAATCATACGGTCACTTTTTCATCAAACTAAATCAGTTTTTCATCTAGAAATACATATTTCACATTGGAATACATGTTCATATAAAGTAATTTCCTTCTACAATGCAATCCTCACATTTTTCATATAATTGTCTTCTCATTTGATACAATTCATTTTACTATTACTTAATCCGACTGCTCTTAATTGATAATCACTTACCCATTGAGTAAACCCATAGATTTTAAAGGACTACATAATGAAAATGTATGTTTGTAACGCATAAACATATAAAGTATGATTGATATATATATATATATACTGTAATGTAATATAATGATGACTATTATGAATTTACTTCACAGTAAATGTAAAACAATCTGATATTGACAAGATCAGATATGTACTGAATCGTGTAACAAATGCATTCCCTATACTGTAAACATGTATCCAAAAGGAAATTGCTGGATTCATGCTCTTACTAACTGAACCTCCCAGGACCACTACAATACATACCGGTAAGTACAATACTGCAAATACAATTACAATATAGGTGGAAGGTGTATGATTATCATCCCCACTAGTGTGCCACCTCCTCCAGCCATGGGTAAATGCAATGACATCAATCCATAGTTCCAGACATACACTTAGAACAAAATGTGTTATCTAGAACCTATCTAAAAGGGTTCTTTGGCTGTCCCATAGGAGAGCCCTTTGAGTAAATATTTTTGGTTCCAGGTAGAATCCATTTTGGTAGAACCCTTTTAGTTCCAGGTAGAACCCTTTTAGTTCCAGGTAGAACCCTTTTAGTTCCAGGTAGAACCCTTTTAGTTCCAGGTAGAAGCCTTTCCACAGAGGGTTCTACCTGGAACCAAAAACTGGTATTCTATAGGTACAGCCGAAGAACCCTTTTGGAACCCTTTTTTCTAAGAGTGTATATCAGGCTTGGATTCACCATGCTAAAAGGTTTTCCCCCATGTGCATGAACAATGAGGACATTTACTGTGATTTCAATGAGAACCTATGGCCAACTGCTCAAGACAGGCTTGATGCAAACTAGTGCCTGCTAAACGTTATGTTTAACATTCTGTTGTAGTTATATCTGAACAATACATTTATTTTTTGCATCAGTGATCGTGAAAGATGTCTTCAATGATCACAACTTTGATCACACATGGGATAGAAATTAAGAAAAGTTTATGTTCAGTATATTTTCATGGATAGTGCAAGTGTATTGCCTAATGTGAAAACAGTAATGTGCTGTAAGGTTATTTTTTTTCTTCTATTGGATGAACTAAATGTTAAAACAACTACATAGAGAAGATTTTGTGTCACGACTTCCGCCGAAGTCGGTCCCTCTCTTTGTTCGGGCAGCGTTCGGCAGTCGACGTCACCGGCCTTCTAGCCATCGCCGATCCACTTTTCATTTTCCATTTGTTTTGTCTTTGTTTTACACACCTGGTTTCACTTCCCCAATTACATGTTCATTATTTAACCCTCTGTTCCCCATGGTTTTTTGTCAGTGATTGTTTGTATGTTATACGGTCTGTTATGTGGGCTTGCTTTATTGTATTGTATTTGCATATTTTGAGTAAATTACGTTTATTTACTCATATCTGCTGTCCTGCGCCTGACTCCTCTACACAAGCTACACACAGACCTCATTACAGAATTACTCACCAAAACGAATGGAGTCAGCAGGAGCAGACGCCTTCCCTGTGGCGGTAGAAGAGCGTGTCCAGCAGCACGCGACCATGTTGCAACATCTGGGCACCGCCATGGATCGCGTGCTGCAGACGATGGATTTCCAGCGCCTCCACCAGCCCCACTACCGTCGACCCTACTGTCCACCCCTCCTTCACCCAGTCCCAGCGGGATTCGGCTCGCGCTCCCGAGGGAGTATGATGGGACTGCTGCCGGATGCCAAGGATTCCTACTACAGCTGGAGCTCTACCTGGCGACCGTCCACCCAGCTCCTTCGGGACGTGAGAGCGTGTCCGCCCTCGTCTCCTGCCTCTCAGGCAAAGCCCTGGAGTGGGCCAACGCGGCGTTGGACCATTACGCAGAGTTCACCCGTGAACAAATGTTCCACCTGAGGCAGGGGACGAGGAGCGCACAGGATTTTGCATTGGACTTCCGGATCCTGGCCGCCAACACAGGATGGAACGACAGGGCCCTGATCGATCACTACCAGTGCAGTCTGCGTGAGGACGTCCGGCGGGAGTTGGCATGCCGAGACACCACCCTCACGTTGGACCAGCTGCTGGACCTGTCCATCCGGCTGGACAACCTGCTGACTGCCCGCAGACGTCCGGATCGGGGCCTGTCAGTTCCATCCCCCAGCACCTCCGCTCCGACACCCATGGAGCTGGGAGGTGCTGCACTTAGGGCGACCGGAGGAGGGGCCATTCCCTGCACCATCTGTGGCCGCAGAGGGCACACTGCTGGTCGGTGCTGGGGGGGTTCCTCAGGGAGTCGAGGCAGCAGGCAGGGCACTATCGTGTCACCCCAGGTGAGTCAGCACCAGGCTCACCCAGAGCCCCCTGTTGCTCACATGTATGTGTTTATCAGATTTCCTACGTTTTCCCCGCATGCCCAGCATAAGGCGCTCGTAGATTCAGGCGCAGCTGGGAATTTTATTGACCGTTCTTTTGCCCATAGTTTAGGGATTCCCCTGGTTCCTGTAGATAAGCCCTTCCCTGTGCATGCCCTAGATAGTCGACCATTAGGGTCAGGGCTGATTAGGGAGGCCACCACTCCACTAGACATGGTTACGCAGGAGGGTCACAAGGAGAGAATCAGTCTCTTCCTTATTGATTCTCCTGCGTTTTCCATGGTGCTGGGCCTACCGTGGTTGGCCTGTCACGACCTCACTATTTCATGGCAACAGAGGGCTCTCAAGGGGTGGTCACGAGAGTGCTCAGGGAGGTGTGTAGGGGTTTCCATCGGTGCGACTACGGTGGAAAGTCCAGACCAGGTCTCCACCGTGCGCATCGCCTCAGAATATGCCGATTTGGCTCTCACCTTCTGTAAGAAGAAGGCAACTCAATTACCACCCCATCGACGGGGGGATTGTGCGATAAATCTCCTGGTAGACGCAGCACTTCCCAGGAGTCACGTGTATCCTCTGTCACAGGAGGAGACGGAGGCTATGGAAACATATGTCTCCGAATCCCTGGGGCAGGGATACATTCGGCCCTCCACTTCACCTGCCTCCTCAAGTTTCTTTTTTGTGAAGAAGAAGGATGGAGGTCTGCGCCCGTGTATTGACTATCGGGGTATCAATCAGATCACTGTGAGGTACAGCTACCCGCTGCCTCTTATTGCCAGTGCAATCGAGTCAATGCGCGGGGCGCACTTCTTCACAAAATTGGATCTCAGGAGCGCTTACGACCTGGTGCGTATCCGGGAGGGGGACGAGTGGAAGACGGCATTTAGTACCACCTCAGGGCACTATGAGTACCTCGTCATGCTGTACAGGTTGATGAATGCTCCATCAGTCTTCCAGGCCTTTGTTGATGAGATTTTCTGGGACCTGCACGGGCAGGATGTAGTGGTGTATATCGACAACATTCTGATATACTCCGCTACATGCCCCGAGCATGTGTCCCTGGTGCACAGGGTGCTTGGTAGACTGTTGGAGCATGACCTGTACATCAAGGCTGTGAAATGTCTGTTCTTCCAATAGTCCGTCTCCTTCCTAGGGTACTGCATTTCCACTTCAGGGGTGGAGATGGAGAGTGACCGCATTTCAGCCGTGCGTAATTGGTCAACTCCCACCACGGTAAAGGAAGTGCAGCAGTTTCTAGGGTTTGCCAACTACTACCTCCAGGCTGTGTAAGGGCTATTTGACCAAGAAGGAGAGTGATGAAGTGCTCAATCAGATGACTTGGTCTCCACAAATCACCTGACCTCAACCCAATTGAGATGGTTTGGGACAAGTTGGACCGCAGAGTGAAGGAAAAGCAGACAACAAATGCTCAGCATATGTGGGAACTCCTTCAAGACTGTTGGAAAAGCATTCCTCATGAAGCTGGTTGAGAGAATGCCAAAAGTGTGCAAAGCTGTCATCAAGGCAAAGGGTGGCTACTTTGAAGAATCTCGAATATAACATATTTTGATTTGTTTAACTCTTTTGGTTACTACATGATTCAATATGTGTTATTTCATACTTTTGATGTCTTCACTATTATTCTACAATGTAGAAAATAGTACAAATAAAGAAAAACCATTGAATGAGTAGGTGTGTCCTAACGTTTGACTGGTACTTTATCTTTTCGATCAATGGTTGTGCAGTGAAAGATGTCTCCAAACAAAATGAATTCAGAATAAAAGGTTTGAACATATTACTTAATGTAATGTTTTACAGGTGTTACCAGTTTGGAGATTTGTAACAAGAGTTCCCCACATACTTGTGAAAAAAGCACCAAAGTTATTTAAAAAAACTGGAACATATGGTTCACCTTTAGTGTTACACAAACAAGCATGCACGCACAAACACACACCACCACTAATGCTCTACTGTACACATCATCGCTGACGCCACTTATTATAGGCCTATACAATGCAGAGGCAAGTTTACACTACATATACTGCACCTATCCATGTAAAGGACGTAATGTAAAGGCCAGTTTACATTATACTTACATGCCACTCAATGTACATATGACTTTACATCAACAGTCACATACATTGCTAATCTGTGCGGTCACTGAAAACAATTCCCATGTCATTTGTAGCAATTAATTGATTCAAATATTTCGAAAGGAATCAACATGTACTGTATATGCTTGTTCTAGGCCTGATAAACCCAAGACGTATTATGGTGGATTTACTGTGGAATGTAGATCACTAGCTAAATCACTGGGTCTGCCAGGCTTCTTTAATCCTAAACATGAGCTTCATTTGGCATGATGTCATTTCTTAGAAAGCAGCACAGAGACTTGTACTCACATGCCCATATCTGTTCAGGGACAAGCACATGCAATCAGTCGTTAGTAAGCATGCACGTGCACTTCCAGAGGACTCAGGGCTTGCACGTGCCCGTGAAATGTGAGTACTGTGGACATGATGTGTGTGTGTGTTGTGTTGTGTCTATGTGTGCACTTTTATTACAGTGTAATTGGGACCTGTAGACTCAGACTTGTTTATTCAGTGTAGTACATTCTGAGCCCAGGCGAGAGACACACACACACACACACACACACACACACACACACACATAGACACGCACGCAAACGCACACACACTCAGGGTAAAAGTATCTAGCTTGTAAAGCAGGTCAATGAATCCGTCATGTACATTTATCAATCCAGTGGTCTCTGAACGGTCTGGGTGAGGGTTTCCATCAGACTGAAATAAAATGCACTGCTTCTTTTTTTAAACTTCTCTGCTTCTTGACAAAATGTTTCACATGCATATTCTATAGACATACAGGGACATTCACACAGTTTCCCATGTCAATAAGTTAACTTAAGAAGAAATAAAAACCCTGACGGTTGAAAACATACAGACATATTTGCAGACTTACTCGGTTCCCAACCTAAACACACGTTCTATTTAAAGGGCCTGGCCGACATACAGAGTGCTTTCTGGACTAGACCAACGCAGTATAAATAGATCTCGAGGAGTGTAACAAGCAAAGGCTTCATCAGAAAATAATGTGTTTTACATCGTTGCCTGTGAGTGAGGATGGAGGCCTGTCTGCCCCTTCGATCCAGCTATTATGTTTGTACTAACGTTCTGCTTCTAGAATCCAACCATTATGGTTTGTACTAACGTTCTGCTTCTAGAATCCAACCATTATGGTTTGTACTAACGTTCTGCTTCTAGAATCCAACCATTATGGTTTGTACTAACGTTCTGCTTCTAGAATCCAACCATTATGGTTTGTACTAACGTTCTGCTTCTAGAATCCAACCATTATGGTTTGTACTAACGTTCTGCTTCTAGAATCCAACCATTATGGTTTGTACTAACGTTCTGCTTCTAGAATCCAACCATTATGGTTTGTACTAACGTTCTGCTTCTAGAATCCAACCATTATGGTTTGTACTAACGTTCTGCTTCTAGAATCCAACCATTATGTTTGTACTAACGTTCTGCTTCTAGAATCCAACCATTATGGTTTGTACTAACGTTCTGCTTCTAGAATCCAACCATTATGGTTTGTACTAACGTTCTGCTTCTAGAATCCAACCATTATGGTTTGTACTAACGTTCTGCTTCTAGAATCCAACCATTATGGTTTGTACTAACGTTCTGCTTCTAGAATCCAACCATTATGGTTTGTACTAACGTTCTGCTTCTAGAATCCAACCATTATGGTTTGTACTAACGTTCTGCTTCTAGAATCCAACCATTATGGTTTGTACTAACGTTCTGCTTCTAGAATCCAACCATTATGGTTTGTACTAACATTCTGCTTCTAGAATCCAACCATTATGGTTTGTACTAACATTCTGCTTCTAGAATCCAACCATTATGGTTTGTACTAACATTCTGCTTCTAGAATCCAACCATTATGGTTTGTACTAACATTCTGCTTCTAGAATCCAACCATTATGGTTTGTACTAACATTCTGCTTCTAGAATCCAACCATTCTAAGAGCTGTTATTTGCCCTCTTCTTCTTTCCCCTTTTACTCAGTAATTCAGTTTCTCTTTTTGCAGAGAAAAGCTGTCAACATGCAGAAAAGAAAAGCAACTTTGAGGGGGAGAGGAAAAGAGGGATATGGGAGAGATACAGAGAGAGGGGATAGAAAGCATGTAGGAAAGAGGACCTACTGAGAAGAGCAGCTCTTCTATCCTCTCCTCTTTTCCTCCTCCTCCTCTCCTTTCTTCTCCTCCTCTCCTCTCTTGAGGTGGTAATTCTACAACAGGAGGGTATTCTGAGCTATTGTTAGGTTGGCAGTTGTTCTACTGTAATTATTAGCTTGTTCATGGTGCCTGGTGGTGTTCCTAAATGTGCGCTCTGAATTTGCCTCAAACAGTAAAGATATTTACACAGAGAACAACCGTTAAAAACAGAGCGAACTTAGTCTGTGACGTGTTCTTTGTCATGATGGAGTTCTTGTTTTCTCTCCGTTTGTTTGCTTCGCCTCTTTCCCTGTGTGTGTGTGTGTGTGTGTGTGTGTGTGTGTGTGTGTGTGTGTGTGTGTGTGTGTGTGTGTGTGTGTGTGTGTGTGTGTGTGTGTGTGTGTGTGTGTGTGTGTGTGTGTGTGTGTGTGTGTGTGTATTAACCTACTAATAGCTTATTTAACACCAAGCTGCCTGCCTGCTGCTGTTATATAATTGACACAAATAATGTTTTCTTAATCTGTGATTGTTCTGCAATTGCAAACCATCTGCAAAAATACAATCAGGACTGGCAGAGTGGATGGAACTGGAGAAAATAGCAGCTAAACTGTCTGACCTGGGCTTTTTCTAATAGTTGGAATGAAACTGCTTGGTGTTAGTCATACCAGTTGTAGAACACTTGATGATGCAATGCCTCACTACTCCTCCATTTACACTGGATCCAATACAGTGAGGGAAAAAAGTATTTCATCCCCTGCTGATTTTGTACGTTTGCCCACTGACAAAGAAATGATCAGTCTATAATTTTAATGGTAGGTTTATTTGAACAGTGAGAGACAGAATAACAACAAAACCATTTTTTTAAACGCATGTCAAAAATGTTATAAATTGATTTGCATTTTAATGAGGGAAATAAGTATTTGACCTCCTCTCAATCAGAAACATTTCTGGCTCCCAGGTGTCTTTTATACAGGTAACAAGCTGAGATTAGGAGCACACTCTTAAAGGGAGTGCTCCTAATCTCAGTTTGTTACCTTTATAAAAGACACCTGTCCACAGAAGCAATCAATCAGATTCCAAACTCTCCACCATGGCCAAGACCAAAGAGCTCTCCAAGGATGTCAGGGACAAGATTGTAGACCTACACAAGGCTGGAATGGGCTACAAGACCATCGCCAAGCAGCTTGGTGAGTAGGTGACAACAGTTGGTGCGATTATTCGTAAATGGAAGAAACACAAAAGAACTGTCAATCTCCCTCGGCCTGGGGCTCCATGCAAGATCTCACCTTGTGGAGTTGCAATGATCATGAGAACGGTGAGGAATCAGCCCAGAACTACACGGGAGGATCTTGTCAATGATCTCAAGGCAGCTGGGACCATAGTCACCAAGAAAACAATTGGTAACACACTACGCCGTGAAGGACTGAAATCCTACAGCGCCTGCAAGGTCCCCCTACTCAAGAAAGCACATATACATGCCCGTCGGAAGTTTGCCAATGAACATCTGAATGATTCAGAGGACAACTGGGTGACAAGTGTTGTGGTCAGATGAGACCAAAATGGAGCTCTTTGGCATCAACTCAACTCGCCGTGTTTGGAGGAGGAGGAATGCTGCCTATGACCCCAAGAACACCATCCCCACCGTCAAACATGGAGGTGGAAACATTATGCTTTGGGGGTGTTTTTCTGCTAAGGGGACAGGACAACTTCACCGCATCAAAGGGACGATGGACGGGGCCATGTACCGTCAAACCTTGGGTGAGAACCTCCATCCCTCAGCCAGGGCATTGAAAATGTGTATTCCAGCATGACAATGACCCAAAACACACGGCCAAGGCAACAAAGGAGTGACTCAAGAAGAAGCACATTAAGGTCCTGGAGTGGCCTAGCCAGTCTCCGGACCATAATCCCATAGAAAATCTGTGGAGGGAGCTGAAGGTTCGAGTTGCCAAACGTCAGCCTCGAAACCTTAATGACTTGGAGAAGATCTGTAAAGAGGAGTGGGACAAAATCCCTCCTGAGATGTGTGCAAACCTGGTGGCCAACTACAAGAAACGTCTGACCTCTGTGATTACCAACAAGGGTTTTGCCACCAAGTACTAAGTCATGTTTTGCAGAGGGGTCAAATACTTATTTCCCTCATTAAAATGCAAATCAATTTATAACATTTTGACATGCGTTTTTCTGGATTTTTTGTTGTTGTTATTCTGTCTCTCACTGTTCAAATAAACCTACCATTAAAATTATAGTCTGATCATTTCTTTGTCAGTGGGCAAACGTACAAAATCAGGAGGGGATCAAATACTTTTTCCCCTCACTGTAGGTCTGATCTAATAATCCAATCAAAACTGTCTTGGATAGAAGAGAGGAAAGGACAAGAAAAGAGAAGAGAGGAGAGGAGAGGAGAGGAGAGGACAAGAGAGGAGAGGAGAGGACAAGAGAGGAGAGGAGAGGACAAGAGAAGAGAGGAGAGGAGAAGAAAAGGGAGGAGAGGACAGGACAGGACAGGAGAGGAGAGGAGCTGAGAGAGGAGAGGAGCTGAGAGAGGAGAAGAGACACCGCAGGTTTAGCATTTCATGCATTTATCATTCCTGGTGCTGCATGTCTGGGCATTCTAGCAGAAACGTTTCCAGTGCAGCGTGCGCACGGTGGGAGGCTAGAAGGGAGGCAGGGAGGGAAGGTCATGCTTGGCACTGTTGGTATCATGCCGCTGGATGTTACGCTTGACGCATGCCACTCATTTCTACAGGAGGACGAATCTGTCACCACGGACAGCTGCCGGTGAGTCTCTGAGGCCTCAGCCACATTCCTCTCCTCATCGTCGGGTAGAAGCTGTATAGGTAGGCTACAGATCTAGGAATAGCTATAAATCTAGGAAGAGCTCACCCTTCTCCTCCCAGATCCCAACTGTAACTATTAAAGGAGCAATCTGTAGTTACAATAACAAAGTGGCCACCCCACTAGTGTTTGGTAAAAAGGGATGGGGCTGGAGAAATGTAACAATTCTCAAATTCATCGACAGATGCTAGGACTGAACATCCATGAAGTCAAAATTATAGTTTTAACCATGTTTTGAGGCTATAACATGTTTGTCTACATTGACATTGTTTATTTTGGGTTCTGATTGGTTATGACACTTGAACTAAGCATTTATAAGTTAGATTCTTCAAGAATCAATGGGTGTGGGTGACAGATTGCCCCTTTTGAGAGAGAGAGAGAGTGAGAGAGGGGGAGAGAGAGAGAGAGAATTTGACTTTCCCCCAATAAATATTACATTTTTTCTTCATCTTTTATAGTTTCAAATTCTTTGTACTGAATGATAATTTGGGGAAAGAAAGATTCTCTTAGATCTGAGTATTTGTCACAGTGTAATAGGAAATGCATCCATGTCTCTACCTCTCCCCAGGGTCAGAGTGAGAACAGCCTGTCCTCTCTGGGCAGCCAGGTTTGTCTGTGATGACCAGGTCTCTATAGCCAGACTGTGCTCACTGAGTCTTTACCTGGTCAGTGTATTCCTTGGTTTCTATTAGGGCTCCCGAGTGGCGTAGCGGTCTAAGGCACTGCATCTCTGTGCAAGAGGCAACAAACACTACAGTCCCTTGATCGAATCCAGGCTGAATCACATCCGTCCCATAGGGCGGCACACAATTGGCCAAGCGTCGTCCAGGTTTGGCCCGGGTAGGCCGTCATTGCCTAGTTTAAGATTAGGGTTGAGGTTAGGCACTAACTCAGAAACCTTAAGGTTAGGGTTTGGAATACACTCAAAAACAACTTTCTATCACTGGATTGGACCATGCAAACCTGCACCAGAGGCAGATGCTTACGCCCATCCGCCACTCCCACCATAGCAAAACCAAAGACTACTTGAAGGTAACAGAGCTCACTGTTGCCCCTAGTGGCTAGTTTCCACCTCATCTCCCAACGTCCTCAGACATGGATTGACGTTGAATACGGATGTATATCACGAGTGACCTGGCTGGGAAAAAGCAAGTTAGGTCCCAAAAATGTATTTTCATCCAGTCAAATTAATTTATTGTGTTAGAGGTTTCATGATGCTTGTATCTAAACCAAAGTAGATCATTTTAAGATTGTTCTATACATCAGTTGGGGGTTTCTATAATCTACAATATGAGGTCCTAAACCTAGCATGAACGTGCATCCTTGTATGTGTGTGGGCTAATATAGTCAAAATGTTTGCCTTGAGGTAAGTTGAGCCAATGGCCATGGAGTAAGCTCAGCCAGTGGTTGAGCCAATATCAAGTTTTCCCATGTGTAATGCAAGGTGTTATTTCTGGGATATGAGGCAACAACGGGGCTTGGCCTATGTTTTCAAAGTGTTTCAATAGGCACAAAGTTCTTGTTAGGTGTTAAGCCTGTGTTAAAATATGCTTAAAATGATTAAAAGACATTAACAAAAATATTATGATTGTATTGAATTGTGTTGTGTTTGGGAAAAAAGATAGATATAGTTTTAAAAACGTGATGGTAGTATTTCAGTCAATACAGAAATTTGTAAGCAGCTTAATTCTGATTATTTCCAGGTATACACAACAATCTGAAATATATGTAGATATCTTTGTTAGGACGAAAACTATATTTCCCTTGACGTAGTGATGCGGAATGGCACCCTATTCCCTACCCGAGGTAAAACCCTTAAACAGGAGGGGGGAGGGACGTACACACACACACACACACACACACACACACACACACACACACACACACACACACACACACACACACACACACACACACACACACACACACACACACACACACACACAAAAGACTTCAAAGAGCCAGAGACCCAGCATGACTAAAAATAAAGAGGCGATGGGGCTAAGAATAGCTGTGGACCGTGAGAGGAAGGGCTGATAAGCCATGGGTCGCACACATGCTGCTGGAGCATCATGCGATGGGATACGGCGGCCGGGGGGCAACAAGGCAAATTACTAGCAGCTGTCTGGATGGAGGAGAGCGTCCAAATATGAAGGATTAATCACTCACTCCTAACCCGTGGCCACGTTCAAAACCTCAGGCACTTGGGACATTTATTTCCATTCATGTGCGGTGCTGGCACTAGCACCCGTGTGTGTGTGTGTGTGTGTGTGTGTGTGTGTGTGTGTGTGTGTGTGTGTGTGTGTGTGTGTGTGTGTGTGTGTGTCACACTGAGAGCGATGTGCTAGGCCAACATTTAACATTTAATTCTGATACCGCAGTGTAATTTTAGCTCTGCATTTGTAGTGCTGTGAATTACTGCAAGGATTAATTTCTGAGCGGTCACAATGTAACTCAGGAACATTTGTTGTGGACGAGGAAATAAATGATCCTGTCACTTCTAACCCACCCCGTTCAAGAGGACCTCTTCACTCAGGAATGTGGTTGGCTTTTATAATTATGTTTTTGTATTTTTCTTTGTGTATTTCCTGTGCTCATGCCTTTATTGCAGTATCTGTAACTTGTATTATATAGTTGTTGCTGACCTTGTCATGCAGGGCTCCTAGTGTGTCTGTGTGTTTGATCTGAGAGGAGAGAGAGAAAGTGTCACAACGTTCACAGAAGGTGGCGCCTCTCCCCGGTCGGGCCGGTCTCGGCGGTCGTCGTCGCCGGCCTACTAGCTCCCACCGATCTGTGTTTCTGTGTCTTTTGGTTATGTCTGTTTAGTCTGCACCTGTTTTGTGTTAGTCATTAGTGTGGTATTTAGTTTGTCTGTTTCGTTTGGGGATTTGTGCGGGATTGTTTATTGTGTCATGCCTTTTGGGCTCGTAGGGGTTCATTGTATTTTCCATTTGACGCTGCTTGTTTTAGGCATTAGGGTTGCCGGGCTGCGTCCCGTCCTTGGGTATTTTGGAGCTGTTCTCCTACCTGATTATTATGCACCCTGCCTTGTTGCGTCATTTTTCCCAATACTATTAAACGTGTGTTTCACGGACCTCAGCCTCCTGCACCTGACTTCACCCCTCCTGCTATCCAAGTGCTTTATGACAGAAAGAGAGAAAAAGGTATTGCAAGAGCAAAGAAAACCTCCAAAAATGCTTGTAGATCAGAATTGGGCCAAAACCCCCTGCTCATTCAAATATAAACATCTTACCAGCATCTAAAAACAAGTGACTTGGAAACACTTCATCACACAGCCCTACAATGTCAAGAGATGAAACAAGACAAGAGTCCCCTCAGCCAGCTGGTTCTGAGGCTCAGTTCACTAACCCAAACCAACCCCATAGAGCCGTAGGACAGCACTAAGAAAATCTGGCCCAACCAAACCATCACAAAGCAAAAATAAAAATATATCACCTACTGGAAAGACCAAAGTAAACTTCAATGCTATTTGGCTCTAAACAGACAGTACACAGTGGCAGACTATCTGACCATTGTGGCGGATTTTTTTTAATTTTTAATTTAACCTTTATTTAAATATTTGGTCAAATTATTCATTTTGTATATGGTTTCCTAGAAACAAGAGTGGCTCAACTTACCCCACTCTCCCCTACCTCAATATTGTGTGTGCGCGTCCGTGCGTGCGTGCGTCCGTGTGTTCATCCGTGCGCGTATGTGTGTGCGTACATGCATTCCTGTGAGTGACAGTCGACAGGAATTTGACTAAAGTGAAGCAACATGCAGGTAAGGTAGCCTGTGAGTATTGAGCACTACAAGTACTACAGTAGAACTACTGAGAATGAGGGCTAAGAGCTAGGGGCTATGAGCTAGGGGCTAGGAGTTATGGGCTAGGAGTTATGGGCTAGGTGCTATGGGCTAGGTGCTATGGGCTAGGTTTTAGGGGCTATGAGCTAGGGGCTAGGAGTTATGGGCTAGGTGCTATGGGCTAGGTTTTAGGGGCTATGAGCTAGGGGCTAGGAGTTATGGGCTAGGTGCTATGGGCTAGGTTTTAGGGGCTATGAGCTAGGGGCTAGGAGTTATGGGCTAGGAGTCAAGGGCTCGGTTTTAGGGGTAGGAGTTAGGGGCTAGGAGCCAAGGGCTAGGTTTTAGGGACTAGCAGTTGATAATGGGTGGGATTCAGTTTCTCTGCAGGTAGCTATAGTAGTTACATGTCTTAACCTGGGTGCTCTGTAAGAAGACAGCTCTGAGACTCACTGCATTATTGAGTTACATTCAAGTCAACTGAGCTCCTCTGTCTGCTAGGAGAGTGATAGTATTACCACAGACTGGGTATGTGTGTTTGTGTGTTACCATTAGCCATCTCTAGTCCCAGTAGAAGTGGGCATAGCAGCATGTAAATGATCCATGAAGCCACTGGAACAAACAGGGCCCAGTGTAAAACCTAATTTGGGTCCTAAATCATTATGCCTGTGTGACAGGCTTGGCCCTCTCAGAGCTGTGTGTGTTAGCGTGTGTGTGTGTATGTGCATATGTGTGTGTGTGTCCTGCCAGCTGCGCAATGCTCCCTGCATCTGGCCAAACACAACAAGGCACTGCCACTGTTGGCTGTAGTGAGGGGAGAGAACAGCTATAGACTGGCTGGCTCAGGGTTCTGGAATCAAGTGGAGGTAAAAAAGGTTCAATCAACCCCTCATACCCACTAACCTCCTACCTCCCTAACCTCCTACCCACTAACCTCCTACCCACTAACCTCCTACCTCCCTAACCTCCTACCTCCCTAACCTCCTACCCACTAACCTCCTACCTCCCTAACCTCCTACCTCCCTAACCTCCTACCTCCCTAACCTCCTACCTCCCTAACTTCTACCTCCCTAACTTCCTACCTCTCTAACCTCCTACCTCTCTAACCTCCTACCTCCCTAACCTCCTACCTCCCTAACCTCCTACCCACTAACCTCCTACCCACTAACCTCCTACCCACTAACCACCTACCTCCCTAACCTCCTACCTCCCTAACCTCCTACCCACTAACCTCCTACCTCCCTAACCTCCTACCCACTAACCTCCTACCCACTAACCTCCTACCCACTAACCAGCTACCTCCCTAACCTCCTACCTCCCTAACCTTCTACCCACTAACCTCCTACCTCCCTAACCTCCTACCCACTAACCTCCTACCTCCCTAACTTCTACCTCCCTAACTTCCTACCTCTCTAACCTCCTACCTCTCTAACCTCCTACCTCCCTAACCTTCTACCTCCCTAACCTCCTACCTCCATAACCTCCTACCCACTAACCTCCTACCTCCCTAACCTCCTACCCACTAACCTCCTACCTCCCTAACCTCCTACCCACTAACCTCCTACCTCCCTAACTTCTACCTCCCTAACTTCCTACCTCTCTAACCTCCTACCTCTCTAACCTCCTACCTCCCTAACCTTCTACCTCCCTAACCTCCTACCTCCATAACCTCCGACCTCCGACCTCCATAATCTCCTACCTCCCTAACCTTCTACCTCCCTAACCTCCTACCTCTCTAACCTTCTACCTCCCTAACCTCCTACCTCTCTAACCTTCTACCTCCCTAACCTCCTACCTCGCTAACCTCCTACCTCCCTAACCTCCCTAACCTCCTATCCCCTCCTACCTCCCTAACCTTCTACCTCCCTAACCTCCTACCTCCATAACCTCCTACCTCCATAATGTCCTACCTCCCTAACCTCCCTAACCGCCTACCTCCCTAACCTCCTACCTCCATAACCTCCTACCTCCATAACCTCCTACCTCCATAATCTCCTACCTCCCTAACCTCCCTAACCTCCTACCCCCTCCTACCTCCCTAACCTTCTACCTCCCTAACCTCCTACCTCTCTAACCTCCTACCTCCCTAACCTTCTACCTCCCTAAACTCCTACCTCCCTAAGCCTCCTACCCCCTCCTACCTCACTAACCTCTGCCCCCTACCTCCCTAACCTCCTACCTCCCTCTTCTCCTACCTCCCTAACCTCTGCCCCCTCCTACCTCCCTAACCTCCTACCTCCCTCTTCTCCTACCTCCCTAACCTCTGCCCCCTCCTACCTCCCTAACGTCCTACCCCACCACCACTAACCCCTTCCTACTTCCCAAACCTCTCACCTCCCTAACTTCTACCACCTACCTCCTCCCTTATCTCCTACCCCCTACTACCCAGTCAGTGGCGGTGTATTCACCCAGTCAGTGGCGGTGTATTCACCCAGTCAGTGGCGGTGTATTCACCCAGTCAGTGGCGGTGTATTCACCCAGTCAGTGGCGGTGTATTCACCCAGTCAGTGGCGGTGTATTCACCCAGTCAGTGGCGGTGTATTCACCCAGTCAGTGGTGGTGTATTCACCCAGTCAGTGGTGGTGTATTCACCCAGTCAGTGGCGGTGTATTCACCCAGTCAGTGGTGGTGTATTCACCCAGTCAGTGGCGGTGTATTCACCCAGTCAGTGGCGGTGTATTCACCCAGTCAGTGGCGGTGTATTCACCCAGTCAGTGGTGGTGTATTCACCCAGTCAGTGGCGGTGTATTCACCCAGTCAGTGGCGGTGTATTCACCCAGTCAGTGGTGGTGTATTCACCCAGTCAGTGGCGGTGTATTCACCCAGTCAGTGGCGGTGTATTCACCCAGTCAGTGGTGGTGTATTCACCCAGTCAGTGGTGGTGTATTCACCCAGTCAGTGGTGGTGTATTCACCCAGTCAGTGGCGGTGTATTCACCCAGTCAGTGGTGGTGTATTCACCCAGTCAGTGGCGGTGTATTCACCCAGTCAGTGGCGGTGTATTCACCCAGTCAGTGGCGGTGTATTCACCCAGTCAGTGGCGGTGTATTCACCCAGTCAGTGGCGGTGTATTCACCCAGTCAGTGGCGGTGTATTCACCCAGTCAGTGGCGGTGTATTCACCCAGTCAGTGGCGGTGTATTCACCCAGTCAGTGGCGGTGTATTCACCCAGTCAGTGGCGGTGTATTCACCCAGTCAGTGGCGGTGTATTCACCCAGTCAGTGGTGGTGTATTCACCCAGTCAGTGGTGGTGTATTCACCCAGTCAGTGGCGGTGTATTCACCCAGTCAGTGGCGGTGTATTCACCCAGTCAGTGGCGGTGTATTCACCCAGTCAGTGGTGGTGTATTCACCCAGTCAGTGGCGGTGTATTCACCCAGTCAGTGGTGGTGTATTCACCCAGTCAGTGGCGGTGTATTCACCCAGTCAGTGGTGGTGTATTCACCCAGTCAGTGCTGTTCATCAGAAGATCATTTATGTTTTCAAGGAGAAAAGAACGAAGCCCTGAACTGATAGACATGTTATTTATTTGTCAGATCCTTATTTTCCACTATCCATCACAGGGCAGGGTAATGGTGGAGGGCATAGCACATGTAACACATGGAACATTCCATTGAGGAAGGAATGACGGGGGTGGCCAGATTCTCTCCTTCTCAACCCAACTGGCCAGAACTTCTCCATTGAGTGTGTGTGTGTGTGTCTGTATTTTGATGAGTGATTCAGTCGTGACATAGGCACAGTGACATGAAACCTCAGTTTGGCAACAGCTTCTGAAATCCCACATCAGGCCTGCTGAAACCATAATGACCAGTGGAATGTCTCAGCCTTCTTTACTTCACAGGCCGGCTTACAATTAAGGCCAATTAGAGTGTTAAAAATAATACAACAATCAACCTAAAATACCTGCATTTTGTGTAATGATTTGGGCCTGCATATAAAAATTACAATGTTTGGACATTGTCAGAGTTGTGTGAAGCTAGATGTTTGCGTTGGGTGGATGGAGGTTTGTGAGTGTGTGCGTGCATGTGTGTGTGTGCGGTGTGTGTGTGTGTGTGTGTGTGTGTGTGTGTGTGTGTGTGTGTGTGTGTGTGTGTGTGTGTGTGTGTGTGTGTGTGTGTACGAGGGGGCTAGAGGTTAGCAGTTTAGCGTTGAGTGGGCCGGTGAGGTGAGAGCTCATACCAGTCACATTCCAAACGATTTGTCAAAAGGTGACGCACGCACACACACTCACATGAAAACATGCACGTACACAAACACGTGCAGACCCTCTCTCTCTCTCTCTCACACACACACACGCTTACACACACACACACACACACACACACACACACACACACACACACACACACACACACACACACACAATCATTCATCTCTGCTCCGTGAGCAACATTCTTGCTATCTCGTCTCTCTCGTCTCCCCGTCTCTCTCGTTCTCTCTCTCTCCATCTCCCTCTCTCTCATTCCATGTGTTTCTCTCTTGCTCTCTCCATCTCCCGCTATCTCAATCTCTATCTCAAGTGACTCGTTTCAGGAAACTAGGCGTATGTCGTGCATCAATACTTCACAAGAAAGTCATTTGAATGTAAATGTAAAAAAAAAAAACGTGAACTTTCATGTGCCTTAATAAAAAACGTGTATGCCATCTGCAAATACGAATAAAATTGTTACATTACAAGCTTAGTTGGTTTAGCCACAGAGAAAGTCAGGAACCTTCCCGCTAGCCATGATTGGCTGAGATAATGGATGGGCTGGACATGCCGAAGGATGAGTTTGGATTGGTCTGCCATGTAGCACGCGTCTGTCCAAAACATGAGCTACTCAGTATGTGTAGGTAATCCTTTCTAACGTGGCGTTTTTTAAAGATACCACGTAGTAGAACTGCAAAAGTGTTTCTCTCCACTTTCTGGAGAACACAGTTTTGAAATCAGTGGAATGCCTGGTGGAAATAGAGTACATTAGCTAAGGAGAAAATTCTGCCATTTGATTGCAAATACGCAGAGGAATTCGAAAAAATAACAGGTGTATAGAACACCTGTCTCTGGATCTTCAAACTAAGGGGAACGATGGCACCCGTGTCAGAGAGGGAGAAGCGTCCATCCATGTTTGCGGGTAAGACAGTCTAGCTAGCTACATTTTCAGATATTATATGTTTCTAATTTTGTCAGAAAGTTGTTTTCATTTCAAGTTAAAGTGTACTGTTAGCTAGCTAGCTAACGTTAGCTGGCTGGCTCACTAGCTAATGTTGCATGTACGATCTGCGTAGTAATATTATTCATATCTCAGAGGCATTTGTATTGCTAGTTATAGCCTAATGTTAGTAGCTAACATTGAACCTGGTTAGTTAGCTACCTACAGATTAATGCAGGGTAGTAACATTATGAGTTGGGATTATGGTCAATTGTCTAAACAAAAGACTCCACTATGCAAGTAACCCTTTCACTACACCTTCTGCATCATCTGCATGTAACAAATAAACATTGATTTTAAATGATATAGTGTGTGTTTACCAGGGACGGTAATGGGAAAAACAATAACACCTGCACCAAGGTCAAATTAGGATATAAGTAAGGCCAAGTTCTAAAATTGTCCAAGTTCTAAATTGTCCAAGTTCAAAAATTCTCAGATAGAATACACTACTTTTATTTCATCACACTCACAACCGTAAGATATTTTCTGTAGTTGGCTCCACATTAATATAAATAATGATCCTGTAATAATGAAGACAAATTAGCTAAAGTGAAGACGTTGTCAGCTAAATGATATGGTCATTATTTTAACTGGCTAGCCAGCTAACTTAACATTAGCTAGCCAGCTAACAAGCTAGAAACTAACCAAAACATTGTTGAAAAAGTAGCTTTTAGTTGCCTGGTTTGCTAGATTGACATATACTAAATTCATTTTTAAACGGATGGGTTTATTGGTGTTAAAATACACCAGTTATGCTATTTTGGACCACCAGGCTGGCGATGTCATGCAACCTGTAGTTTTTTTGTTTATACTTTGCCATAACAACAACGACAAGTTTGATGTTGGACGACAATAGAATGTTCATGATGTCACTGCAACAACTGTCAATAGACGTAGTATAAACCGGCCTTTAGTCTTAATCTTTGGTTGTTTAATACATGGCTTCACGTGAATCCTTAAAGCGATGGGTGGGGCTAAGGCTTAAAAGGGTGTGAACAATGCTGAATGCTGAATGCTGAAAGAAGAACTCTCCAGTAGGTGTACCAAAACATACAATGGCCATTTTCTCAAAAGTGAGATTACAAGTTTATCAACTTTCAAAGTAGAAATACTTTCTCATTGTTCCTCAACTGTAGTGTATGATATACAATTTTCTAGCTTTGAGTCTCTACTTTTATCCAATGTAAAAAACACAATTTCAAATTTTGCTACATAAGATCGATTCGAGCCGGTCAGTCACATATGTTTTTCATTATGGTGCTTTAAAAGGGAAATCCGCAGTTGAAACAATATCAAATCATTGTCCCCGGCACTATTTCGGTAAAAAAGTTGAGGGATGGGGCTGGAAGATTTTTACTACTATCAAATTCATAGACAGATTCATGACTGATATCCATCACTTTAACCATGTTTTGAAGTTACATAGTATTTGTTTATATTTACTTTGTTTACAAACGATGGAGTAAAACAAGCTGATATTTGGGGTTCTGGTGTGGTACGACAGTAGAACTAAGCTCATGAGGCCTTTATGAGTTAAGGTCGTCAAGAATTAATGAGTACATATCATTCATTTCAAAGTCCTTAAATGAATGTAGCAACTGCAGATTGTCCCTATAAAAATAGGAGAATGCTCATCTAACCCAAATCACCCACCACAATGTTAATCGCTTTCCAAGTAGAGATTTTCCTTTCTCAGACTTTTTATCTGGCAAGCGTTTCTTGGTCAGTTTCAGAACATTCCCAGCACATTTTTACTGTTTTCTAGGAATCTGGTATTCTAGGAATACTGCAAATGAGAAAAGTGATACTCAAAGACCATATGTGGTGCTTTACAATAAATTACACAAGTTCACTCACAAACACACGTCAATAAAGCCACTCAGGGTCCACTGCAGTGCGTTGTATAGAGGCAAAACCTGCCAAATCTTACAGGACACATCATCACCCCCACACGCATGCACAAACACATGCACACAGTATCAGGCTTGGCCAGCTAGAGTGTAGTGACCAGCTGGTGAGCAGCATGTCATACCGTAGTCTGCTTTTTTAGCAAGCTGGTCACCCATGATACAAGTCAGAATTCCACGTCCATCCATGTCCGAGTCCTTCGGAAGATGACGTGGAAACTGGCCAGTAGGGGCAACAGTGAAGGCTGTTACCTTCAAGAAGGTTTCAGTTTTGCTAAGGCCTATCCCAAACCTTAACCCTTACCTTAAAGAATTAAGAGTTAATGCCTAAACATAACCCGAATCTTACAAATTAGTAGATAATGCCCAAACATAATAGATAATGCCCAAACATAACCCTAACCTTACAAATTAGTAGATAATGCCCAAACATAACCCTAACCTTACAAATGAGTAGATAATGCCCAAACATAACCCTAACCTTACAAATTAGTAGATAATGCCCAAACATAACCCTAACCTTACAAATTAGTAGATAATGGCTAAACGTAACCCTAACCTTACAAATTAGTAGATAATGGCTAAACGTAACCTTAACCACTTCGAAATTTCACGTTTGGAACAACTTAAAAATGTTACGTTTGAGAAACATGGATTCTGACGTGAGACCTGGTTTTATAGACCGGGGCTGCAATAACATCAACACTCAGCCACAAGATGACTGGGCTTTCACACACACACACACACACACACACACACACACACACACCGACACAGACACACACACACACACACACACACACACACACACACACACACACACACACACACACACACACACACACACACACACACACACACACACACACACACACACACACACACACACCAGCTCTATAAAATATGACTTGGAGACTCTCTACGCTTGTATATTATGGACAGAACACATCTGCCCGTGTGTGTGTGTGTGTGTGTGTGTGTGTGTGTGTGTGTGTGTGTGTGTGAGTGTGTGTGTGTGGACAGGCCACATCTTTAGGCTTCTGGTTTGTCATGGGGTCCTGTGGGGAATAAAATGCTGACCACACCGCTCGCAAGCGTGCGCAAGCGTTGAAAAATAAATGTACACATACATGTTATTCCATCATTGCACCCAGACTGCTCGCGTCAACGAGTGTCTGCGTAGGTGTTAAAATAGAACTTGGTTCTATTTGTGACGCTTGACGTGCTGCAAGTCCCACCTCTCCCATCTCCTCATTGGTTTTTAGGAGCACATACACACGTAGGTGATTGAAAGATGAACTGAAGTCCACACTCCAGTCCAGTTGGTAGTGGTAATGCACCTTAAAGTTGGTTGCCAACTGCCATATCAAGTCCAAAGAAGAAGAAGAAGCCTGAAGGAGGATAGATTACTAGAAACTAAATGGGTTTACCCTTTTATCGTTGGATTAATAGTCAGAATAGAGGACTTTGTGCATTTCAGGTAAAATAACAACCCAATATTTATATCCCAGGACAAATTTGCTAGCAACAGCAAGCTAGCTAGCTATTGTCATAAATGTTTAATGCTTTTCGACCTGTCCCCAAATTAATATAGTTGGTTCAGAGTTTGTTTTGATATTTCATCCTGCATGTCCTGATTGCATCTGGTGTGGGTGGACAAAATCAACATGTGTGTGATGGCGGACGCACGTATGCGAGAAATCTGGTCAGCATGTAAGGCCTAATGCTGTGGCTTGGGACACGTCCTACAATAACATGGACACCTCCGAGGGTCCCAGCAGCACAGCCAAGACCACCGCTAAAGGAACATGTAGTCAAACACACATCAATTTCCATGGGCTGCTGGGCCAAGAAATAGGAACACTAGTTCCCACACTCAATTGCTCAAACGCATGGAGGTCCAGTTCACCTTACCGACTGAAATGACTGACAAGT
The DNA here is from genome assembly GCF_965601325.2 of Salmo salar. Taxonomy (NCBI): domain Eukaryota; kingdom Metazoa; phylum Chordata; class Actinopteri; order Salmoniformes; family Salmonidae; genus Salmo; species Salmo salar. Next base: position 13,892,896 of record NC_138295.1, read on the forward strand.
AAAGTGTGATCACTTTCCTTCTCTCTCTCTCTCTGTCTCTCTTTCTGTCTAGCGACAAGCTCTCGCAGAATCTGACGTTTGTCCATTAATGTCAAATTTTGAAGGTTATGTTTAGACATTCATTCCGAATGGTTAAATTAACGATTAATGTTTGGGATAGAGTTAAAACCCCCAAAATTGTAAACGAGTGCCTAGCACTGGGATTAAACACGAGACTCTGAGCCCTCTTTCTCTCTCGGACCTTGACAGGCAGCTCACCAGTGATTCCCAGTATACGGTGAGTTTTTCTCAGACTGTAAGTGAATATCTATGTTAGTTTAATGGATTATAATCCACTGAAGCAGCTCCCTCCGCATGGCGACGCCCAGACCGGTGGGTCCCTGAGGAGCCTGCTGGGCCCCCACACTCTTATCAGAGAGAGAGAGAGAGAGAGAGAGAGAGAGAGAGAGAGAGAGAGAGAGAGAGAGAGAGAGAGAGAGAGAGAGAGAGAGAGAGAGAGGAGTATGAATAAAAGAGCGAGAAGAGAGAGAGGGAGACACAGATAGAACAAGAACGAGATTGATAGAGAGAGTGCAAGAGAATGCGAGAGAAAAACAGTGAGAGTTAAAGAGTTTAGTGAGCGATGTCATGCTCTCTGCAAGAGAAAACTACTGCAGATTTCACTCATTCACATCAGCTCTCACAGCACAAGATTTTAATTGAATTTCCAGAAACGATGAATTCCCTCTGAATATACTGTAGAACTAAGTGAAAGCTTTTGACAGCTTCACCACGTGTAATTTTAAGTAGACATGAAACTATCTCAAAGAACATATGACATATAAGACAAACTTATGAAGATGTTGTCATGAAAACTCAATATAAGAGATATGAGACAAACGAACTTGATGGTGATTAGACTAAACAAACTAATGATGATTTAGAGGAGAACAGAGAGATGAAACTCACACAACATAAGCGAAAGGACATGATGATTTAGGACGTAGAGTAAGATGATATAACTTATGTTGCCATGACGACACTACTTAGAGAACAGCAGATGCAGCAGCCTGCCTGCCTCACAGAGTCCTGTTCTTCTGTCTGGTCCAGGGACGGACTGGCCGTAGGGCAAATCTGGCAAATGCCAAATGGGCTGGACCAACTTTTTCCCAGTGGGCCTGTCCAAGTTGGTGATTTTGCAGAAAATGAAAATTGTTAGGCTATTAATTAGGGCCTCAAGGGAAGAAATGGGCCAATGTATTGGAAATGCCAGGGCCAATTTCTGGTCCAATTCTGCCCCTGTTCTGGCCCAAAGTCCAAAAGTGTTTAATGCACCCAATCTTTAACACATCATTACAACCAGAACATTGAACTCTAACATTCTCACAACATGTAAACACAGAGAGTTATAGTTGTTTATACAATGAATAGCTGCGTCTCTGAACTATATAAATAATTCCACAAAAGAACAGCGGACAACAGAGACTATGTAAACCATGAGATGGAGAGAAAGACAGTCATGCCTTCTCTCCTATATTGATGGTATGCTCCTCTCCTCTCCACACAACCTCCTCCCATCCACCACACAAACACACCACAGTGTTCAGTTCCATTCACCACACAAACACACCACAGTGTTCAGTCCCATCCACCACACAAACACACCACAGTGTTCAGTCCCATCCACCACACAAACACACCACAGTGTTCAGTCCCATCCACCACAAACACACCACAGTGTTCAGTCCCATCCACCACACATACACACCACAGTGTTCAGTCCCATCCACCACAAACACACCACAGTGTTCAGTCCCATCCACCACACACACACCACAGTGTTCAGTCCCATCCACCACACATACACACCACAGTGTTCAGTTCCATTCACCACACAAACACACCACAGTGTTCAGTCCCATCCACCACACATACACACCACAGTGTTCAGTCCCATCCACCACACAAACACACCACAGTGTTCAGTCCCATCCACCACACACACACCACAGCATTCAGTCCCATCCACCACAAACACACCACAGTGTTCAGTCCCATCCACCACAAACACACCACAGTGTTCAGTCCCATCCACCACACAAACACACCACAGTGTTCAGTCCCATCCACCACACAAACACACCACAGTGTTCAGTCCCATCCACCACACACACACCACAGTGTTCAGTCCCATCCACCACACATACACACCACAGTGTTCAGTCCCATCCACCACAAACACACCACAGTGTTCAGTCCCATCCACCACACATACACACCACAGTGTTCAGTCCCATCCACCACACAAACACACCACAGTGTTCAGTCCCATCCACCACACATACACACCACAGTGTTCAGTCCCATCCACCACACACACACCACAGTGTTCAGTCCCATCCACCACACATACACACCACAGTGTTCAGTCCCATCCACCACAAACACACCACAGTGTTCAGTCCCATCCACCACACACACACACCACAGTGTTCAGTCCCATCCACCACACATACACACCACAGCGTTCAGTCCCATCCACCACAAACACACCACAGCGTTCAGTCCCATCCACCACACATACACACCACAGTGTTCAGTCCCATCCACCACACACACACCACAGTGTTCAGTCCCATCCACCACACACACACCACAGTGTTCAGTCCCATCCACCACAAACACACCACAGCGTTCAGTCCCATCCACCACACAAACACACCACAGTGTTCAGTCCCATCCACCACACACACACACCACAGTGTTCAGTCCCATCCACCACAAACACACCACAGCGTTCAGTCCCATCCACCACACACACACACCACAGTGTTCAGTCCCATCCACCACACACACACACCACAGTGTTCAGTCCCATCCACCACAAACACACCACAGTGTTCAGTCCCATCCACCACACAAACACACCACAGTGTTCAGTCCCATCCACCACACAAACACACCACAGCGTTCAGTCCCATCCACCACAAACACACCACAGCGTTCAGTCCCATCCACCACACATACACACCACAGTGTTCAGTCCCATCCACCACAAACACACCACAGTGTTCAGTCCCATCCACCACACACACACCACAGTGTTCAGTCCCATCCACCACACAAACACACCACAGTGTTCAGTCCCATCCACCACAAACACACCACAGCGTTCAGTCCCATCCACCACACACACACCACAGTGTTCAGTCCCATCCACCACACACACACCACAGTGTTCAGTCCCATCCACCACACAAACACACCACAGTGTTCAGTCCCATCCACCACAAACACACCACAGCGTTCAGTCCCATCCACCACAAACACACCACAGTGTTCAGTCCCATCCACCACACAAACACACCACAGTGTTCAGTCCCATCCACCACACACACACCACAGTGTTCAGTCCCATCCACCACAAACACACCACAGTGTTCAGTCCCATCCACCACACACACACCACAGTGTTCAGTCCCATCCACCACACAAACACACCACAGCGTTCAGTCCCATCCACCACACAAACACACCACAGCGTTCAGTCCCATCCACCACACATACACACCACAGCATTCAGTCCCATCCACCACACACACACCACAGTGTTCAGTCCCATCCACCACACACACACCACAGTGTTCAGTCCCATCCACCACACAAACACACCACAGCGTTCAGTCCCATCCACCACAAACACACCACAGCGTTCAGTCCCATCCACCACACACACACCACAGTGTTCAGTCCCATCCACCACACAAACACACCACAGTGTTCAGTCCCATCCACCACACACACACACCACAGTGTTCAGTCCCATCCACCACACAAACACACCACAGTGTTCAGTCCCATCCACCACAAACACACCACAGTGTTCAGTCCCATCCACCACACATACACACCACAGTGTTCAGTCCCATCCACCACAAACACACCACAGTGTTCAGTCCCATCCACCACACACACACCACAGTGTTCAGTCCCATCCACCACACATACACACCACAGTGTTCAGTTCCATTCACCACACAAACACACCACAGTGTTCAGTCCCATCCACCACACATACACACCACAGTGTTCAGTCCCATCCACCACACAAACACACCACAGTGTTCAGTCCCATCCACCACACACACACCACAGCATTCAGTCCCATCCACCACAAACACACCACAGTGTTCAGTCCCATCCACCACAAACACACCACAGTGTTCAGTCCCATCCACCACACAAACACACCACAGTGTTCAGTCCCATCCACCACACAAACACACCACAGTGTTCAGTCCCATCCACCACACACACACCACAGTGTTCAGTCCCATCCACCACACATACACACCACAGTGTTCAGTCCCATCCACCACAAACACACCACAGTGTTCAGTCCCATCCACCACACATACACACCACAGTGTTCAGTCCCATCCACCACACAAACACACCACAGTGTTCAGTCCCATCCACCACACATACACACCACAGTGTTCAGTCCCATCCACCACACACACACCACAGTGTTCAGTCCCATCCACCACACATACACACCACAGTGTTCAGTCCCATCCACCACAAACACACCACAGTGTTCAGTCCCATCCACCACACACACACACCACAGTGTTCAGTCCCATCCACCACACATACACACCACAGCGTTCAGTCCCATCCACCACAAACACACCACAGCGTTCAGTCCCATCCACCACACATACACACCACAGTGTTCAGTCCCATCCACCACACACACACCACAGTGTTCAGTCCCATCCACCACACACACACCACAGTGTTCAGTCCCATCCACCACAAACACACCACAGCGTTCAGTCCCATCCACCACACAAACACACCACAGTGTTCAGTCCCATCCACCACACACACACACCACAGTGTTCAGTCCCATCCACCACAAACACACCACAGCGTTCAGTCCCATCCACCACACACACACACCACAGTGTTCAGTCCCATCCACCACACACACACACCACAGTGTTCAGTCCCATCCACCACAAACACACCACAGTGTTCAGTCCCATCCACCACACAAACACACCACAGTGTTCAGTCCCATCCACCACACAAACACACCACAGCGTTCAGTCCCATCCACCACAAACACACCACAGCGTTCAGTCCCATCCACCACACATACACACCACAGTGTTCAGTCCCATCCACCACAAACACACCACAGTGTTCAGTCCCATCCACCACACACACACCACAGTGTTCAGTCCCATCCACCACACAAACACACCACAGTGTTCAGTCCCATCCACCACAAACACACCACAGCGTTCAGTCCCATCCACCACACACACACCACAGTGTTCAGTCCCATCCACCACACACACACCACAGTGTTCAGTCCCATCCACCACACAAACACACCACAGTGTTCAGTCCCATCCACCACAAACACACCACAGCGTTCAGTCCCATCCACCACAAACACACCACAGTGTTCAGTCCCATCCACCACACAAACACACCACAGTGTTCAGTCCCATCCACCACACACACACCACAGTGTTCAGTCCCATCCACCACAAACACACCACAGTGTTCAGTCCCATCCACCACACACACACCACAGTGTTCAGTCCCATCCACCACACAAACACACCACAGCGTTCAGTCCCATCCACCACACAAACACACCACAGCGTTCAGTCCCATCCACCACACATACACACCACAGCATTCAGTCCCATCCACCACACACACACCACAGTGTTCAGTCCCATCCACCACACACACACCACAGTGTTCAGTCCCATCCACCACACAAACACACCACAGCGTTCAGTCCCATCCACCACAAACACACCACAGCGTTCAGTCCCATCCACCACACACACACCACAGTGTTCAGTCCCATCCACCACACAAACACACCACAGTGTTCAGTCCCATCCACCACACACACACACCACAGTGTTCAGTCCCATCCACCACACAAACACACCACAGTGTTCAGTCCCATCCACCACAAACACACCACAGTGTTCAGTCCCATCCACCACACATACACACCACAGTGTTCAGTCCCATCCACCACAAACACACCACAGTGTTCAGTCCCATCCACCACACACACACCACAGTGTTCAGTCCCATCCACCACACATACACACCACAGTGTTCAGTTCCATTCACCACACAAACACACCACAGTGTTCAGTCCCATCCACCACACATACACACCACAGTGTTCAGTCCCATCCACCACACAAACACACCACAGTGTTCAGTCCCATCCACCACACACACACCACAGCATTCAGTCCCATCCACCACAAACACACCACAGTGTTCAGTCCCATCCACCACAAACACACCACAGTGTTCAGTCCCATCCACCACACAAACACACCACAGTGTTCAGTCCCATCCACCACACAAACACACCACAGTGTTCAGTCCCATCCACCACACACACACCACAGTGTTCAGTCCCATCCACCACACATACACACCACAGTGTTCAGTCCCATCCACCACAAACACACCACAGTGTTCAGTCCCATCCACCACACATACACACCACAGTGTTCAGTCCCATCCACCACACAAACACACCACAGTGTTCAGTCCCATCCACCACACATACACACCACAGTGTTCAGTCCCATCCACCACACACACACCACAGTGTTCAGTCCCATCCACCACACATACACACCACAGTGTTCAGTCCCATCCACCACAAACACACCACAGTGTTCAGTCCCATCCACCACACACACACACCACAGTGTTCAGTCCCATCCACCACACATACACACCACAGCGTTCAGTCCCATCCACCACAAACACACCACAGCGTTCAGTCCCATCCACCACACATACACACCACAGTGTTCAGTCCCATCCACCACACACACACCACAGTGTTCAGTCCCATCCACCACACACACACCACAGTGTTCAGTCCCATCCACCACAAACACACCACAGCGTTCAGTCCCATCCACCACACAAACACACCACAGTGTTCAGTCCCATCCACCACACACACACACCACAGTGTTCAGTCCCATCCACCACAAACACACCACAGCGTTCAGTCCCATCCACCACACACACACACCACAGTGTTCAGTCCCATCCACCACACACACACACCACAGTGTTCAGTCCCATCCACCACAAACACACCACAGTGTTCAGTCCCATCCACCACACAAACACACCACAGTGTTCAGTCCCATCCACCACACAAACACACCACAGCGTTCAGTCCCATCCACCACAAACACACCACAGCGTTCAGTCCCATCCACCACACATACACACCACAGTGTTCAGTCCCATCCACCACAAACACACCACAGTGTTCAGTCCCATCCACCACACACACACCACAGTGTTCAGTCCCATCCACCACACAAACACACCACAGTGTTCAGTCCCATCCACCACAAACACACCACAGCGTTCAGTCCCATCCACCACACACACACCACAGTGTTCAGTCCCATCCACCACACACACACCACAGTGTTCAGTCCCATCCACCACACAAACACACCACAGTGTTCAGTCCCATCCACCACAAACACACCACAGCGTTCAGTCCCATCCACCACAAACACACCACAGTGTTCAGTCCCATCCACCACACAAACACACCACAGCGTTCAGTCCCATCCACCACACAAACACACCACAGCGTTCAGTCCCATCCACCACACATCCACACCACAGCATTCAGTCCCATCCACCACACACACACCACAGTGTTCAGTCCCATCCACCACACACACACCACAGTGTTCAGTCCCATCCACCACACAAACACACCACAGCGTTCAGTCCCATCCACCACAAACACACCACAGCGTTCAGTCCCATCCACCACACACACACCACAGTGTTCAGTCCCATCCACCACACAAACACACCACAGTGTTCAGTCCCATCCACCACACACACACACCACAGTGTTCAGTCCCATCCACCACACAAACACACCACAGTGTTCAGTCCCATCCACCACACATACACACCACAGCATTCAGTCCCATCCACCACAAACACACCACAGTGTTCAGTCCCATCCACCACACATACACACCACAGTGTTCAGTCCCATCCACCACACAAACACACCACAGCATTCAGTCCCATCCACCACAAACACACCACAGTGTTCAGTCCCATCCACCACAAACACACCACAGTGTTCAGTCCCATCCACCACACATACACACCACAGTGTTCAGTCCCATCCACCACAAACACACCACAGTGTTCAGTCCCATCCACCACACAAACACACCACAGTGTTCAGTCCCATCCACCACACACACACCACAGTGTTCAGTCCCATCCACCACACAAACACACCACAGTGTTCAGTCCCATCCACCACAAACACACCACAGTGTTCAGTCCCATCCACCACAAACACACCACAGTGTTCAGTCCCATCCACCACACATACACACCACAGTGTTCAGTCCCATCCACCACAAACACACCACAGTGTTCAGTCCCATCCACCACATACACACCACAGTGTTCAGTCCCATCCACCACAAACACACCACAGTGACGTCCCAGCAGTCTAAGAAATGCAGAGGTAATAAATAGCTGGAAGGCTGCAGATGACAGATGGCGGTAGTGAAGACAATTACCACATACAGTACCAGTCAAAAGTTTGGATACAGCTACTTATTCAAGAGTTTTTCTTTATTTATACTATTTTCTACATTGTAGAATAATAGTGAAGACATCAAAATTATGAAATAACACATGGAATTATGTAGTAACCAAACAAGTGTTAAACAAATGAAAATATATTTTAGATTTTAGATTCTTCAAAGTAACCACCTATTGTCTTGATGACAGCTTTGCACACTCTTGGCATTCTTTCAACCAGCTTCACCTGGAATGGTTTTCCAACAGTGTTAAAGGAGTTCCCACATATGCTGAGCACTTGTTGGCTGCTTTTCCTTCCCTCTGCGGTCCAACTTATCCCAAACCATCTCAATTGGGTTGAAGTCAGGTGATTGTGGAGGCCAGGTAATCTGATGCAGCACTCCATTACTCTCCTTCTTGGTCAAATAGCCCTCACACAGCCTAGAGGTGTGTTTTGGGTCATTGTCCTGTTGAAAAACAACACTAAGCACAAACCAGATGGGATGGCGTATTGCTGCAGAATGCTGTGGTAGCCATGCTGGTTAAGTGTGCCATGAATTCTCAATGAATCACTGACAGTGTCACCAGCAAAGCACCCCCACACCATCACACCTCCTCCTCCATCCTTCACGGTGGGAACCACACATGCTGAGATTATCCGTTCACCTACCTTGCATTTTACAAAGACACGGTGGTTGGAACGAAAAATCTCAAATTTGGACTCATCAGACAAAAGGACAGGTTTCCACCGATCATTCAGCCCCCATCCTCCACATACGTCACCCGTCTTTCCAATCACATTAAGTTAAAGGTCCCGAAAACACAAACATCTCTGGGTCGCTCGTCTTTTCGGTTCGCTGCAGCTAGCGACTGGAACGAGCTGCAACAAACACTCAAACTGGACAGTTTTATCTCATTCTCTTCATTCAAAGACTCAATCATGGACACTCTTACTGACAGTTGTGGCTGCTTTGTGTGATGTATTGTTGTCTCTACCTTCTTGCCCTTTGTGCAGTTGTTTGTGCCCAATAACATTTGTACCATGTTTTGTGCTGCTATCATGCTGTGTTGCTACCATGTTGTCATGTTGTGTTGTTACCATGCTGTGTGGTCATGTGTCGCTGCCATGCTATATTGTTGTCTTAGGTCTCTCTTTATGTAGTGTTGTGTTGTCTCTCTTGTCGTGATGTGTGTTTTGTCCTATATTTATTATTATTTATCCCAGCCCCCGTCCCCACAGGAGGCCTTTTGCCTTTTGGTAGGGCGTCATTGTAAATAAGAATTTGTTCTTGCCTAGTTAAATGAATAAAAAAGAATGTCCATGCCTCGTGTTTCTTGGCCCAAACAAGTCTCTTATTATCATTGGTGTCCTTTAGTAGTGGTTTCTTTGCAGCAATTCGACCATGAAGGCCTGATTCACGCAGTCTCTGAACATTTGATGTTGAGATGTGTCTGTTACTTGAACTCTGTGAAGCATTTATTTGGGCTGCAATTTCTGAGGCTGGTAACTCTAATGAACTTATCCTCTGCAGCAGAGGTAACTCTGGGTCTTCCTTTCCTGTGGCGGACGTCATGAGAGCCAGTTTCATCATAGCACTTTATGGTTTTTGCGACTGCACTTGAAGAAAGTTTCAAAGTTCTTGACATTTTCTGCACTGACTGACCTATTCTATTTGTTTATTTGAGCCGTTCTTGCCATAAGATGGACTTGGTGTTTACCAAATAGGGTTATATTCTGTTTACCACCCCTACCTTGTCACAAAACAACTGATTGGCTCAAACGCATTAAGAAGGAAAGAAATTCCACAAATTAACTTTTATCAAGGCACATCTGTTAATTGAAATGCATTACAGGTAACTACCTCATGAAGCTGGTTGAGAGAATGTCAAGATTGTGCAGAGCTGTCATCAGGGCAAAGGGTGGCTACTTTGAAGAATCTGAAATATAAAATATATTTTGATTTGTTTAAAAATAAATTGGTTACTACATGATTCCATATGTGTTATTTCATAGTTTTTCATGTCTTCACTATTATTCTACAATATAGAAAACAAATTAAGAAAAACCCTTGCATAGGTGTGTAAGTGTGTCCAAACTTTTGACTGGTACTGTATTTCCTACCACCGTGCATGTCTACTTTGTCCCCACTACACAGCCACATCCCCTCTGACACAGTCCCCCTTCCCCAGGACAGCTCTCTCCAACATAGGAAAAAGTGTTCCAATAGGGTTCTTCGCCTGTCCCCATAGGATAACCCTTTTTGGCTCCAGGTGGAACCCTCTGTAGAAAGGGTTCTACATGGAACGCAAAAGGGTTCTACCTGCAACCAAAAAACTGTTCTTCAAAGGGTTATCCTATTATGGGGACAGCCAAAGAACCTTTTAAGGTTCTAGATAGCATATTTTTTTCTAAGAGTGTAGGCATTAGCCAGAGGAACCAGGCCCTTGGTCAACCACCAACCATGGAGCTCACTGCTGTCTCCATCTCCTTCTCAACCCCCCTGTCCGTCCGTCCGTCCATCTCTCTCTCTCTCTCTCTCTCTCTCTCTCTCTCTCCTCTCTCTCTCTCTCTCTCTCTCTCTCTCTCTCTCTCTCTCTCTCTCTCTCTCTCTCTCTCTCTCTCTCTCTCTCTCTCTCCTCTCTCTCTCTCTCTCTCTCCTCTCTCTCTCTCTCTCTCTCTTTCTTTCTTTCTTTCTTTCTCAACAGTTAACAGACCGGTTTATTTCCATGGCTGGTTTTCACACCCTAAAACACTCAACCTCAGTTCACTAATTGCTTAATCTTCCATCCAAACCACAGGTATGACCATGCTGGCTGAAACAGCCATGACAGAGCAATCATCATCATCTCTTGGGCTGGGGTTGGAAGCCACAACCATGCGGATGAACAGGGTCCGAGAGGGACAGCATGAAAACAAGGCTGCACAAGTCCCAAAATAGTTTGAATGTTCTGGATTATGGCTATTAATAAAAAACCCTCCACAACCCGGCATCCAGAACCAAACCAGAGATGACCAGCCACACTCAACATGTCCTTCTGTCCTTCCCCTCCCCTGTTCTTTCTTTCCCCAGGGTCAGACTCACACAAGACCCAGGTTAGATACAGTTATCACTAGACCAGGGTCAGATACAGATATCACCAGACCCAGGTCAGACACAGATATCACCAGACCAAGGTCAGATACAGATATCACCAGACACAGGTCAGATACAGATATCACCAGACCCAGGTCAGATGCAGATATCACCAGACCCAGGTCAGATACAGATATCACCAGACCCAGGTCAGATACAGATATCACCAGACCCAGGTCAGATACAGATATCACCAGACCCAGGTCAGATACAGATATCACCAGACCAAGGTCAGATACAGATATCACCAGACCCAGGTCAGATACAGATATCACCAGACCAAGGTCAGATACAGATATCACCAGACCAAGGTCAGATACAGATATCACCAGACCAAGGTCAGATACAGATATCACCAGACCCAGGTCAGATACAGATATCACCAGACCCAGGTCAGATACAGATATCACCAGACCCAGGTCAGATACAGATATCACCAGACCCAGGTCAGATACAGATATCACCAGACCCAGGTCAGATACAGATATCACCAGACCCAGGTCAGATACAGATATCACCAGACCAAGGTCAGATACAGATATCACCAGACCAAGGTCAGATACAGATATCACCAGACCCAGGTCAGATACAGATATCACCAGACCCAGGTCAGATACAGATATCACCAGACCAAGGTCAGATACAGATATCACCAGACCCAGGTCAGATACAGATATCAAATACCTTCAGCAGACCTCCAAATACTCTTAAAGGTGCTACACATTGGATTTTCTAGAATTTTTGCATTGTAATTTCAGAAAATGTATAATAATGGAATGATTGTGTTTCACAGTATTATTTACATGCCAGTATGGTGATGGGCTGTGATATTCGCCTATTGATTTCTCTAGCCGTGCCGGCATATGTTGTCAAAATGGGAAAGCTGTTTTGACTTTGTGGATGTGTTATATAGTGGAAATCGAGTCAAGCGGCCAATGTAGAAATCGCCTGGTTGCTAAAATAATACACTGTTCGCTCAATTTAAGTTTATGTGAGAAAACAAGCACTGGATAGTGTAGAGAATCATTGTACTAAATCTAAATCGCTGTGAAATATGTTTTCAATAATGAAAAATCTAGTTTTTCAGGCTGTTTGAAACTGATGGACCAAATCAGAAATTAAAAACTCAAACTTGAGTCTCTGCCATGTTACAGGAAATGGGATGGAGGGGAGATTTTTTTTAAGTGCAGCCTAGTGCTGTTGCAATTCACCTAGCTTCCACACTCTCTCTCTCAGCCATCACTAGCACAGAGAGGCTGCTGCCTACATACAGACTTGAAATCATTGGCCACTTTATTACATGGATCACTAGTCACTTTAATAATGCCACTTTAATAATGTTTACATATCTTGCATTACTCATCTCATATGTATATACTGTATTCTACTGTATTCTATACTATCTATTGCATCTTAGCCTATGCGCTCTGACATTGCTCATCCATATATCCATCATTCTTATTCCATTCCTTTACTTAAATGTCTGCGTATTATTTTTTTGTTGTGGAATTGGTAGATATAACTTGTTAGATATTGCTGCACTGTCGGAACTAGAAGCACAAGCATTTCGCTAAAATCGCAATAACATCTGCTAACCATGTGTATGTGACCAATAAAATTTGATTTGATTTTACCCAGAGCCCACCTCAAAGGTTTTATAGGAGCCCATGGTCTTCATCCATCTTGTGTTTGTGTTCACACAGCAACACCCCTCAACCCAAACCCCTGTTTCTATTTTTATCCCGTAGCTCTCTCTGTGTACCTCCCCCCATCCTTACTTCTTGGAGTGGAGTGAAGAGAAGGGGGCAGGAGAGGGGAGGGGGCAGGAGTGGAGGACTAGAGCAGCGAGGAGTGGAGGGGAGGGGAGCGGACAGGAGAGGGGAAGGGGGAGGAGGAGCGGAGGGGAGAGGAGGACTGGAGCAGCAAGGAGTGGAGGGGAGAGAAGGGGGCAGGAGAGGGGAAGGGACAGGAGGAGTGGAGGGGAGGACTAGAGCAGCGAGGAGTGGAGGGGAGGGGGCAGGAGAGGAGGACTAGAGCAGTGAGGAGTGGAGGGGAGGGGAAGGAACAGGAGGAGTGGAGTGGCGGGGAGGGGAGGGGAGAGGAGGACTAGAGCAGTGAGGAGTGTTGGGGAGAGAAGGGGTGAGCAGAGGGGAAGGGACAGGTGGAGTGGAGGGGAGAGGAGAGGAGAGAAGAACTAGAGCAGTGAGGAGTGGAGGGGAGAGAAGGGGGCAGGAGAAGGGAAGGGACAGGAGGAGTGGAGGGGAGGACTAGAGCCGCGAGGAGTGGAGGGGAGGGGGCAGGAGAGGGGAGGGGGAAAGAGAGGAGGACTAGAGCAGTGAGGAGTGGAGGGGAGAGGGCAGGAGAGGGGAGAGGGCAGGAGAGGGGAGGGGCAGGAGAGGAGGACTAAAGCAGCGAGGAGTGGAGGGGAGAGAAGGGGGCAGGAGAGGGGAAGGGACAGGAAGAGTGGAGGGGAGGACTAGAGCAGCGAGGAGTGGACACGCCGATTGACATGAGCCTACCAGACAAGCTAAACTACTTCTGTGCTCGCATCGAGGCAAAAAACACTGAAACAAGCATGAGAGCACCAGCTGTTCCGGAATACTGTGTGATCTTGCTCTCCGCAGCCGATGTGAGTAAGACCATTTAACAGGTCAACATTCAAGGCCGCTGGGCCAGACGGATTACCAGGACGTAAACTGCGAGCATACGCTGACCAACTGGCAAGTGTCTTCACAGACATTTTCAACCTCTCCCTGTCCAAGTCTGTAATACCAACATGTTTTAAGCAGACCACCATAGTCCCTGTGCCCAAGAACACTAAGGTAACCTGCCTAAATGACTACCAACACCATTATCCCAGAAACCCAAGACCCACTCCAATTTCCATACCGCCCTAATAGATTCACAGATGAGGCAATCTCTATTGCACTCCACACTGCCCTTTCCCACCTGGACAAAAGGAACACCTATGTGAGAATGCTATTCATTGACTACAGCTCAGCATTCAAAACCATAGTGCCCTCAAAGCTCATCTCTGGGACTAAACACCTCCCTCTGCAACTGGATTATGGACTTCTTGACGGACTGCCCCCAGGTGGTAAGGGTAGGCAACAACACATCCGCCATGCTGATCCTCAACACAGGGGCCCCTCAGGGGTGTGTGCTCAGTCCCCTCCTGTACTCCCTGTTCACTCATGACTGCACGGTCAGGCACAACTCCAACACCATCATTAAGTTTGCCAATGACACAACAGTGGTAGGCCTGATCACCGACAATGACGAGACAGCCTATAGGGAGGATGTCAGAGACCTGGCCGTGTGGTGCCAGGACAATAACCTCTCCCTCAACGTGATCAAGACATAGAAGATGATTGTGGACTACAGAAAAAAGAGGACCGAGCATGCCCCCATTCTTATCGACGGGGCTGTAGTGGAGCAGGTTGAGAGCTTCAAGTTCCTTGGTGTCCACATCACCAACAAACTAACATGGTCCAAGCACACCAAGACAGTCGTGAAGAGGGCACGACAAAACCTATTCCCCCTCAGGAGACTGAAAAGATTTGGTATGGGTACTGAGATCCTCAAAAGGTTCTACAGCTGCACCATCGAGAGCATCCTGACTGGTTGCATCACTGCCTATTATGGCAACTGCTTGGCCTCCGACCTCAAGGCACTACAGAGGTTAGTGCGTACGGCCCAGTACATCACTGGGGCCGAGCTTCCTGCCATCCAGGACCTTTACACCAGGCGGTGTCAGAAGAAGGCCCTAAAAATTGTCAAAGACTCCAGCCACCCTAGTCATAGACTGTTCTCTCAGCTACCGCTGCTGCTCTCTGTTGTTATCATCTATGCACAGTCACTTTAATAACTCTACCTACATGTACATATTACCTCAACTAACCGGTGCCCCCACACATTGACTATGTACCGGTACCCCTCTGTATATAGTCTCGCTATTGTTATTTACAGCTGCTCTTTAATTACTTGTTACTTTTACTTATTTTTCTTAATCATATATGTTTTTTACTGCATTGTTGGTTTGGGGCTCGTAAGTAACCATTTCACTTTAATGTCTACACCTGTTATATTCGGTGCATGTGAATAATAAAATTTGATTTTGATTTGGAGGGGAGAGAAGGGGGCAGGAGAGGGGTAGGGACAGGAGGAGTGGAGGGGAGGACTAGAGCAGTGAGGAGTGGAGGGGGCAGGAGAGGGGAGGGGGAAGGGGAGGAGGACTAGAGCACTGAGGAGTGGAGGGGAGGGGAGGGGACAGGAGAGGGGAGGGGGGAGGAGAGGAGGACTAGAGCAGTGAGGAGTGGAGGGGAGAGAAGGGGACAGGAGAGGGGAGGGGGGAGGAGAGGAGGACTAGAGCAGCGAGGAGTGGAGGGGAGGGGAGGGGGCAGGAGAGGGGAGGGGGGAGGAGAGGAGGACTAGAGCAGTGAGGAGTGGAGGGGAGGGGGCAGGAGAGGGGAAGGAACAGGAGGAGTGGAGGCGAGGTCTGGAGGGGAAGGGAGGTATGGAGGTCTGGAGGGAACCCAGAACTCTCTTTACTCCACTCATTAACGTGTTCTCAGTCAAACTGCCAGGTACAAGGGCAGAATAAATAGATGATCCAGTGAAATGTTAGAGAGGGCCAGTGTATAACTGTCATCTTGTAAAAAGACGTCTAGCCAAAGAATCAGAGATGTTGTGAAGGGTAATGAACGCCTGTCTTCTCACACCTATTATGCCAAATCAGCATCATCTGCATTAGTGTTGTCACTCACTATCAGGTAATGTAATCACTACTCTAGTCTTCTCACTATCAAGTAATGTAATCACTACTATAGTCTTCTCACTATCAGGTAATGTAATCACTACTATAGTCTTCTTACTATCAGGTAATATAATCACTACTCTAGTCTTCTCACTATCAGGTAATGTAATCACTACTACAGTCTTCTCACTATCAGGTAATGTAATCACTACTATAGTCTTCTCACTATCAGGTAATGTAATCACTACTCTAGTCTTCTCACTATTAAGTAATGTAATCACTACTATAGTCTTCTCACTATCAGGTAATGTAATAATTACTATAGTATTTCCAGCCTGTCAGTGAGTAGGGATTCACTGAGCTATACACTATATAATATTTAGTACAGTCTTTTGTGTGTGTGTGTGTGTGTGTGTGTGTGTGTGTGTGTGCGTGCGTGCGTGCGTGTGTGTGTATGTCTGTGTGTGTTTTTGTGTGTGGGTTAGTGCATGCAACTGATGCTGTTGTACAGTCAGTCAGAGGGGAGATACATTGTGTCCTGTACAACCTAGCCCCAGGGAAGGAAAGGAGGAGAGAGTTGAGGATAGGAGAGGGAGAGGAGGAGTGAGCTGAGGATAGGGTGAGAGAGAGGAGAGAGAGGAGGAGAGAGGTGAGTATAGGGGAGGGAGAGGAGGAGAGAGGTGAGGATAGGGGGAGAGAGAGGAGAGAGAGGAGGAGAGAGGTGAGGATAGGGGGAGAGCGAGGAGGAGAGAGGTGAGGATAGGGGAGGGAGAGGAGGAGAGAGGTGAGGATAGGGGGAGAGCGAGGAGGAGAGAGGTGAGGATAGGGGAGGGAGAGGAGGAGAGGTGGGGATAGGGGAGGGAGAGGAGGAGAGAAGTGGGGATAGGGGAGGGAGAGGAGGAGAAAGGTGAGGATAGGGGGAGAGAGGAGGAGAGAGGTGAGAAATCAGCTCAATGTAATTGAAGAATCCATAGAATCCAACCACTTCTGGGAAAATTGGAATACACTAAACAAACAACAACACGAAGAGTTATCTATCCAAAATGGAGATGTATGGGTAAACCACTTCTCCAATCTTATTGGCCCTATAATAAAAAACAAACAGCAAAAACATATACATGATCAATTACAAATCTTGGAATCAACTATTAAAGACTAGCAGAACACACTGGATTCTCCAATTACATTGAATGAACTACAGGACAAAATAAAAACCCTCCAACCCAAAAAGGCCTGTGGTGTATCCTCAAGGAAATGATAAAATATACAGACCACTAATTCCAGTTAACATCATCCTTAGCGCGTTCATATTCCCCAATATTTGGAAAACTAAATGCAAATGAATTACTTAAAAATCATACAATGTGATTTTCTGGATTTTTGTTTTAGATTCCGTCTCTCACAGTTGAAGTGTACCTATGATAAAAATTACAGACCTCTACATGCTTTGTAAGTAGGAAAACCTGCAAAATCGGCAGTGTATCAAATACTTGTTCTCCCCACTGTGTGTATATATATATAAACGAATTGGCAAGGGCACTAGAACAGTCTGCAGCACCCAGCCTCACCCTACTAGAATCTGTAGTCAAATGTCTACGGTTGATCTGGTGCTTCTGTCACCAACCAAGGAGGGCCTACAGCAGCACCTAGATCTTCTGCACAGATTCTGTCAGACCTGGGCCCTGACAGTAAATCTCAGTAAGACAAAATAATGGTGTTCCAAAAAAGGTCCAGTCACCAGGACCACAAATACAAATTCCATCTATACACCATTGCCCTAGAGCACACAAAAAACTATACATACCTTGGCCTAAACATCAGCGCCACAGGTAACTTCCACAAAGCTGTGAACGATCTGAGAGACAAGGCAAGAAGGGCCTTCTATGCATCAAAAGGAACATAAAGTTAGGATCTCGCTAAAAATACTTGAATCAGTTCTTGAACCCATTGCCCTTTATGGTTGTGAGGTCTGGGGTCCGCTCACCAACCAAGAATTCACAAAATGGGACAAACACCAAATTGAGACTCTGCATGCAGAATTCTGTAAAAATATTGTCCGTGTACAACAAAACATCAAATAATGCATGCAGAGCAGAATAATGCCGATACACACTAATTATCAAAATCCAGAAGAGACGTTAAATTCTACAACCACCTAAAAGGAAGCGATTCCCAAACCTTCCATAACAAAGCCAACACCTACAGAGAGATGAACCTGGAGAAGAGTCCCCTAAACAAGCTGGTCCTGGGGCTCTGTTCACAAACAGAGCCCCAGGACAGCAATACAATTAGACCCAACCAAATCATGAGAAAACTAAAAAGATAGTTACTTGACACATTGGAAAGAATTAAGAAAAAACAAAGCAAACTAGAATGCTATTTGGCCCTAAACAGAGTACACAGTGGCAGAATACCTGACTACTGTGACTGACCCAAACTTAAGGAAAGCTTTGACTATGTACAGATTCCGTAGGCAGACCTGGCTCTCAAGAGAAGACAGGCTATGTGCACACTGCCCACAAAATGAGGTGGAAACTGAGCTGCACTTCATAACCTCCTGCCAACTATAAGAGACATATTTTTCCCTCAGATTACACAGACCCACAAAGAATTCGAAAACAAACCCAATTTTGATAAACTCCCATATCTATTGGTTGAAATACCAGTGTGCCATCAAAGCAGCAAGATTTGTGACCTGTTGCCACAAGAAAAGGGCAACCAGTGAAGAACGAACACCATTGTAAATACAACCCATATTTATGTTTATTTATGTTCCCTTTTGTACTTTACCTATTTGCACATCGTTACAACACTGTATATATACATAATATGACATATGAAATGTCTTTACTCTTTTGGAGCTTTTGTGAGTGTAATATTTACTGTTAATTTTGTATTGTTTATTTCACTTTTGTTTATTAACTATTTCACTTGCTTTGGCAATGTTAACATATGTTTCCCATGCCAATAAAGCCTTTAAATTGAAATTGAATTGAGAGGTGAAAAGAGCGGGAGGTTGTTGGGAACCATACTTTCCATCCCGGATGTCATCATTACAAGGCGGAATTCGGCAAAAATCCCTGAGGACATGACGGTCTATTCATCTTCTAGTGTCCCTTCTACTCCTCAGCTTGTAATTGAAGGTACTAATAATAACACACTCATGAAGCTACTTGTCCTCTCTTGAACCCGATGCTGCCCACAAGGTAATGATCGCTATGATGCTTCATCAACAAAGTTATCCACAAAGTTTCTTACTAAAATATATTTTAATATGTGGCATATTGTATGACCAACGTAATAAGAGTTTAATAACACACGCAGTTTTATATTACACTTTTTCATATTAACATCCTAACAGTCCTGCTATGTTTGTTGTAAACCAAGATGCCAAGAACCAAGAAGCAACACTGCCAGAACAAACCAAAACCAGAAATAACTTCAATAAGCGACCAAACAGTGATATCATTGTTCACTAACACAGAAGAAATACACTGTTCCAAAATAGGAGTGAAGTAATATTGGTTTATCAATCCAATATTTTTTAAATAAAAATAGAACATTTCAATACTGGAATATAATAGCTGAAGTAAATCTGACTGACTAGTTCTTGTAGTAAACTTATCGGGCAGTGTTTAATTTTTCTGGGATTTGTGTGTGAGATAGGGGGGAGAAAGGGGGGAGGAAGTGAGAAGTCTGTCTAATGACCTTTGAACAAAACGGTAACCTGATCCCTCCTGGCTCTCCCCTCTGACCACCACTCCACACACACACACACACACACACACACACAGAGAGAGAGAGAGACACACAAACACAAACATACACCCCTTATTAATCCCTAGGCAAGCAGGTCACTTTTGAGGGTGGTGAAGGAAGGTACTCACAACATATGACATCATATGACACAGCATGTTCCTCTTCTCAGTTAGTCTGGTCATGTGCTATAGCCAACTCCTGTCACTATCGTTGTTGTAATATACATGAAGGGTTGTCATGATATAAATGTAGGGTTGTCATGATATACATGTAGGGTTGTCACGATATGCATGTAAGGTTGTCACGATATACATGTAGAGTTGTCATGATATACCTTTAGGGTTGTCATGATATACCTGTAGAGTTGTCACAATATACAGTTGAAGTCGGAAGTTTACATAGACTTAGGTTGGAGTCATTAAAACTCATTTTTCAACCACTCCACATATTTAGTGTTAACAAGCTATAGTTTTGGCAAGTCGGTTAGGACATCTACTTTGTTCATAACAAGTAATTTTTCCAACAATTGTTTACAGACAGATTATTTCACTTATAATTCACTGTATCACAATTCCAGTGGGTCAGAAGTTTACATACACTAAGTTGACTGTGCCCTTATTAAACAGCTTGGAAAATTCAAGGAAATTATGTCATGGCTTCAGTAGCTTCTGATAGGCTAATTGACATAATTTGAGTCAATTGGAGGTGTACCTGTGGATGTATTTCAAGGCCTACCTTTAAACTCAGTGCCTCTTTGCTTGACATCATGGGAAAATCAAAAGAAATCAGCCAAGACCTCAGAAAACAAATTGTAGACCTCCACAAGTCTGGTTCATCATTGGGAGCAATTTCCAAACTCCTGAAGGTACCACGTTCATCTGTACAAGCAATAGTACACAAGTATAAACACCATGGGACCACGCAGCCTTCATACCGCTCAGGAAGGAGACGCGTTCTGTCTCCCAGAGATGAATGTACTTTGCTGCGAAAAGTGCAAATCAATCCCAGAACAACAGCAAAGGACCTTGTGAAGATGCAGGAGGAAACAGGTACAAAAGTATCTATATCCACAGTAAAACGAGTCCTATATCAACATAACCTAAAAAGCTGCTCTGCAAGGAAGAAGCCACAGCTCCAAAACCACCATAAAAAGCCAGACTACAGTTTGCAACTGCACATGGGGACAAAGATGTACTTTTTGAAGAAATGTCCTCTGGTCTGATGAAACAAAAATAGAACTGTTTGGTCATAATGACCATCGTTATGTTTGGAGGAAAAAGGGGGAGGCTTGCAAGCCGAAGAACACCATCCCAACCGCGAATCACGGGGGTGGCAACATCATGTTGTGGGGGTGCTTTGCTGCAGGAGGGACTGGTGCACTTCACAAAATAGATAGCTTTATGAGGAATGAAAACTATGTGGATATATTGAAGCAACATCTCAAGACATCAGTCAGGAAGTTAAAGCTTGGTCGCAAATGGGTCTTCCAAATGGACAATGACCCCAAGCATACTTCCAAAGTTGTGGCAAAATGGCTTAAGGACAACAAAGTCAAGGTGTTGGAGTGGCCATCACAAAGCCCTGACCTCAACTCTATAGAAATGTTGTGGACAGAACTGAAAAAGCGTGTGTGAGCAAGGAGGCATACAAACCTTACTCAGTTACACCAGCTCTGTCAGGAGGAATGGGCCAAAATTCACCCAACTTATTGTGGGAAGCTTGTGGAAGGCTACCCAAAACATTTGACCCAAGTTAAACAATGTAAAGGCAATGCTACCAAATACTAATTGAGTGTATGTAAACTTCTGACCCACTGGTAATGTGATGAAAGAAATAATAGCTGAAATAAATCATTCTCTCTACTATTATTCTGACATTTCACAATCTTAAAATAAAGTGGTGATCCTAACTGACCTAAAACAGGGAGTTTTTACTTGGATTAAATGTCAGGAATTGTGATAAACTGAGTTTAAATGTATTTGGCTACGGTGTATGTAAACATCCGACTTCAACTGTACACGTAGGTGTAACGGCTGTCTACGGAAGAAGTGGACCAAAATGCGGCGGAGTTAGGGTTCGTCATTTTTAATGTCACGAACACTATGCAATTCACAAAACAACAAAACTGACAGCCAACACAGTCCTGTCAGGTGCAACAACAGTGACAAGAACAATTACCCACACCACACAACGGAAACGTAGGCAACTTATGTGTGACTCCCAATCAACCACAACCCTCTACAGCTGTGCTTGATTGGAAGTCACACGGCCCAAATTAAATGAAACAATAAAACACTCACTCCCTTCTGCCACGTCCTGACCCAACTACACCCTCTACTGGTCAGGACGTGACAGTACCCCCCCCTCAAAATCCCCAACAAAAAGGAACACCTAAACAATAAGGGAGGGAAGGGAGGGTGGCTGCCGTCACCGACGGCACTGTGCTACACCCTCCCTCCCCAACCCACCTATCCTGGAGGTGGCTCAGGTGCAGGACGTGGACCTCGCTCCACCTTCGGCGTCGCCCACTCTGTTGGCGCCGATCGCTGCGCCGGGCAGACGGACCACTCGGGCTGACCCTGGCAGACGGACCACTCTGGCTGGCTCGGAAGACATGCGGGCCACTCGGGCTGGGCCGGAGGACAGGAGGGCCACTCGGGCTGGGCCGGAGGACAGGAGGGCCACTCGGGCTGGACAGGAGGACAGGAGGGCCACTCGGGCTGGACAGGAGGACAGGAGGGCCACTCGGGCTGGGCCGGAGGACAGGAGGGCCACTCGGGCTGGGCCGGAGGGCAGGAGGGCCACCCGGGCAGATCCTGACAGGCCGGGCACCCTGGCAGATCAGGGCAGGCGGGCGCCTCTGGCAGAACAGGGCAGTCCGGCCACTCTGGCAGAACAGGGCAGTCCGGCCACTCTGGCAGAACAGGGCAGTCCGGCCACTCTGGCAGAACAGGGCAGTCCGGCCACTCTGGCAGAACAGGGCAGTCCGGCCACTCTGGCAGAACAGGGCAGTCCGGCCACTCTGGCAGTTCAGGGCAGTCCGGCCACTCTGGCAGTTCAGGGCAGTCCGGCCACTCTGGCAGTTCAGGGCAGTCCGGCCACTCTGGCAGTTCAGGGCAGTCCGGCCACTCTGGCAGTTCAGGGCAGTCCGGCCACTCTGGCAGTTCAGGGCAGTCCGGCCACTCTGGCAGTTCAGGGCAGTCCGGCCACTCTGGCAGGTCAGGGCAGTCCGGCCACTCTGGCAGGTCAGGGCAGTCCGGCCACTCTGGCAGGTCAGGGCAGTCCGGCCACTCTGGCAGGTCAGGGCAGTCCGGCCACTCCGGCAGTTCAGCGCAGTCCGGCCACTCCGACGACTGTTGACTGGCGGGCAGCTCCGACGACTGTTGACTGGCGGGCAGCTCCGACGACTGTTGACTGGCGGGCAGCTCCGACGACTGTTGACTGGCGGGCAGCTCCGACGACTGTTGACTGGCGGGCAGCTCCGACGACTGTTGACTGGCGGGCAGCTCTGACGACTGTTGACTGGCGAGCAGCTCCGACGACTGTTGACTGGCGGGCAGCTCCGACGACTGTTGACTGGCGGGCAGCTCCGACTCAGGATTCACCAGGCTGGGGAGACATAACGGAGGCCTGGCTCTGGGCGCAGGCCCTGGACTCACCAGTCTGGGAAGGCCCGCTGGAGGCCTGGTTTGAGGAGGTGGCACAGGAGAGACCAGGGTGGAGAGACCCACTGGAGGACCGGTCCGTGGAGGAGACACGGGCTTGACCAGGATAGGGAGACCCACTAGAGGACTGGTCCGTGGAGGAGACACGGGCTTGACCCGGATAGGGAGACCCACTGGAGTACTGGTCCGTGGAGGAGGCATGGGCTTGACCAGGATGGGAAGACATGCAGGAGGCTTGGTTCTGGGCGTAGGTACAGGATGTGCAGGGCTGGGAAGACATGCAGGAGGCCTGTTTCTGGGCGCAGGCACAGTCTTTACCAGACAACCAGCACGCACCTCAGGACGAGTATGGAGAGCTGCCTCAGGTGACATCATACCCACAACACGCTCATTAGGGCGAATGCCGTACTTTATGCACCACACTAGCAGCTCTCTCATCTCTCTCTCTCCTAATTTTCCCATTAACCCCATCACAGTCTCTGTCTCATATCCCTCGCTCACCTCCAATGTCATCCCGACTGGCTCTGGTTCCGACCTCAGCTCCAGCGACTGTCCCGTGTGCCCCCCCCAAAAAAATTATTGGGGCTGCCTCTCGCGCTCGTTGCGCTCTCTCTCCTCGTAGTATCGCCTCTCCGCTCTCGCCGCTTCAATCTCCCACTGCGGGAGGCGATAATCCCCAGCCTGAGTCCATGGTCCCTCTCCGTCCAGGATCTGTTCCCACGTCCATTTGTCCATAACGCAGTAGTCCTGCTGCTCCTTCCTCTTCCGCCGCTTGGTCCTGGTTTGGTGGGTAATTCTGTAACGGCTGTCTACGGAAGAAGTGGACCAAAATGCGGCGGAGTTAGGGTTCGTCATTTTTAATGTCACGAACACTATGCAATTCACAAAACAACAAAACTGACAGCCAACACAGTCCTGTCAGGTGCAACAACAGTGACAAGAACAATTACCCACACCACACAACGGAAACGTAGGCAACTTATGTGTGACTCCCAATCAACCAAAACCCTCTACAGCTGTGCTTGATTGGAAGTCACACGGCCCAAATTAAATGAAACAATAAAACACTCACTCCCTTCTGCCACGTCCTGACCCAACTACACCCTCTACTGGTCAGGACGTGACAGTAGGGTTGTCAAGATATACATATAGGGTTGACATGATAACAGGGTTGTCATGATAACAGTGTTGTCATGATAATAGGGTTGTCACAATAATGAGGTTATCACAGTATACATGTGGGGTTGTGTCACGACTTCCGCCGAAGTCGGCTCCCCTCCTTGTTCGGGCGGCGTTCGGCGGTCGACGTCACCGGCCTTCTAGCCATCGCCACTCCATTTTTCATTGTTCCATTGGTTTTGTCTTGTTCCCCGCACACCTGGTTTACATTCCCTAATCACACTACATATATATATTCCTCTGTTCCCCCCCCATGTCTTTATGTGGAATTGTTTTGTTACGTGTTTAGTGTTACGCGCCAGGCTGGTTTTCCCCGGGTATCGTGTTTTGACCCGTAGTATGTTTATTGTCATACATTTGCAATATTGTGAGTGTTTTTGCGCTTATTCACTTTTGCCATTGGCTGGAGGTTTTTTGACGCAGTTGCGTCTGTCTTTTGTGCTTCTGCCAAATAAAGTGCGCCTGATCATAACTCTCTGCTCTCCTGCACCTGACTTCTTACCAGTAGCGCAAAACCTTGGCAGAATTCCACACCCACCATGGAGTCAGCAGGAGCAGGTACCCCTGTCAGAGGAGTCGATGAGCGCGTCCGAGAACACTCGGCGATGCTGCAACATCTCGGCGCCACGATGGATCGCGTTGTCCAGACCATGGACCGCTGGGAGAGACAGGGAGTCTCTCCAGCGCCTCGACCAGCACAACCGGGGTTACCTCTACCTGTCCCTCCTGTATCCGGTCCCAGTGGGATGCGTCTCTCCCTTCCCAGGGAGTATGATGGGACGGCAGCAGAGTGCCAGGGGTTCCTGTTACAGCTGGACCTATTCCTGGCCACCGTTCACCCAGCTCCCTCGGGAAGAGAGAGGGTGTCTGCCCTCGTCTCGTGCCTCTCGGGGAGAGCTCTGGAGTGGGCAAACACCGTGTGGGGAGAAGGAGATACGGCGTTGGACCACTTCGAGGAGTTCACCCACCGCTTCCGGGCAGTCTTCGACCATCCGCCTGAGGGTAGAGCGGCGGGGGAACGGCTCTTCCACCTGAGGCAGGGGACGAGGAGCGCCCAGGAGTTCGCCCTGGAATTTCGGACTTTGGCCACCGGAGCAGGATGGAACGACAGGGCCCTTATTGACCACTACAGATGCAGCCTGCGTGAGGACGTCCATTGGGAGTTGGCCTGCAGGGATGCCACCTTCACCTTTGACCAACTGGTGGATCTGTCCATTCGGTTGGATAACCTGCTGGTCACCCGCGGACGTCCAGAGAGGGCTCTGTCGGTTCCATCTTCCAGCACCACCGCTCCGGTGCCAATGGAGCTGGGAGGGGCTGCACTTCGGGAGGCTGGAGGAGGAGCCTTCACGTGCACCATCTGTGGCCGCAGAGGGCACACTGCCAGTCGGTGCCAGGTTGGTCCCTCTGGGAGTCGAGGCAGCAGGCAGGGCTCTCTGGCGTCACCCCAGATGAGTCTGCACCACTCTCATCCAGAGTCCTCTGTTGTCCACCTGTTTGTTCATGTTTGTTTTCCTGAGTTTTCCCAGCATTCCCAGCATAAGGCACTCGTCGATTCAGGTGCGGCTGGGAATGTTATGGACAGAGCGTTCACCCTTAGTTTAGGGATCCCCATTGTTCCTGTGGTTAGACCCTTCCCGGTACACGCTCTGGATAGTCGACCATTAGTGCGAATCAATCCCAGAACAACAGCAAAGGACCTTGTGAAGATGCGGGAAGAAACAGGTACAAAAGTATCTATAGCCACAGTAAAACGAGTCCTATATCGACATAACCTGAAAAGCCGCTCAGCAAGGAAGAGGCAACTGCTCCAAAACCGTCATATAAAAACCAGACTACAGTTTGCAACTGCACATGGGGACAAAGATTATACTTTTGGAGAAATGTCCTCTGGTCTGATGAAACCAAAATAGACCTGTTTGGCCATAATGACCATCGTTATGTTTGGAGGATAAAGGGGGAGGCTTGCAAGCCGAAGAACACCATCCCAACCGTGAAGCACAGGGGGTGGCAGCATCATGTTGTGGGGGTGCTTTGCTGCAGGAGGGACTGGTGCACTTCACAAAATAGATAGCTTCATGAGGAATGAAAACTATGTGGATATATTGAAGCAACATCTCAAGACATCAGTCGGGAAGTTAAAGCTTGGTTGCAAATGGGTCTTCCAAATGGATGATGACCTTAAGCATACTTCCAAAGTTGTGGCAAAATGGCTTAAGGACAACAAAGTCAAGGTATTGGAGTGGCCATCACAAAGCCCTGACCTCAATCCCATAGAAAATTTGTGGGCAGAACTGAAAAAGTGTGTGCGAGCAAGGAGGCCTACAAACCTGACTCAGTTACACCAGCTCTGTCAGGAGGAATGGGCCAAAATTCACCCAACTTATTGTGGGAAGCTTGTGGAAGGCTACCCAAAACATTTGACCCAAGTTAAACAATTTAAAGGCAATGCTACCAAATACTAATTGAGTGTATGTAAACTTCTGACCCACTGGTAATGTGATGAAATAAATAAAAGCTGAAATAAATCATTCTCTCTACTATTATTCTGATATTTCACATTCTTAAATGTAGGGTTTTCATGATATACATGTTTGGTATAACAGCTAATGAACATGGCATGATAGGACCACATACAACCAGGCCTTCCCTCAGTGATACGGTATGCCACATTCTAGGTTCTTCTATCAATGTTTAATCTGTGTTTTCATTCATGTGTGTTGAATCGAGACAAAGGCCTGCTTTTGTCTGACCCCCCATCCAACATGCTATGCACCACACCTCACACCTACTTCTAGCCAGGACACAAACCTGGCTCCATACACTGGGAGAATACTGTAAACACTCTAACACAACCTAATAACAGCCTGGCACCCTATTCCCTAGTTCACTGATTTTGGGATCTGGTCAAGTAGTTTACTATATACTGAGTATACAAACATTAAGAACACCTGCTCTTTCCATGACATAGACTGACCAGGTGAATCCCGGTGAAAGCTTTGATCCTTTATTGTCACTTGTTAAATCAACTTCAATCAAAATATTTAAGCGCCTTTGAACAGGGTATGGTAGTAGGTGCCAGGCACACCGGTTCGTGTCAAGAGCTGCAACGCTGCTGGGTTTTTCATGCTCAACAGTTTCTTGTGTGTATCAAGAATGGTCCACCAACCAAAGGACATCCAGCCAACTTGACAAAACTGTGGAAAGCGTTGGAATCAACATGGGGCAGCATCCCTTTGGAACGCTTTTGACACATTGTAGAGTCCATGCCCCGACAAATTGAGGCTGTTCTGAGGGCCAAAGGTATAGGCTATAGGGTATATCAGGGTATAGGCTATAGGGTATTTAAGGGTATAGGCTATAGGGTATATCAGGGTATAGGCTATAGGGTATTTAAGGGTATAGGCTATAGGGTATATCAGGGTATAGGCTATAGGGTATTTAAGGGTATAGGCTATAGGGTATATCAGGGTATAGGCTATAGGGAATATCAGGGTATAGGCTATAGGGCATATCAGGATATAGGCTATAGGGTATTTAAGGGTATAGGCTATAGGGAATATCAGGGTATAGGCTATAGGGCATATCAGGATATAGGCTGTAGGGTATATAAGGGTATAGGGTATATCAGGCTATAGGCTATAGGGTATATCAGGGTATATGCTATAGGGCATATCAGGGTATTGTGGGCCATTTGGACATATTCTTACTCTACGTGCACTTCTCTGAATATTGTCAATTATGACCCTCTATGTCCTGACTGGACCGGGCCGGACTGGATGGTGAATGTGAATCACGGGCTAGTGGGTCAACACACAATCACCTGATAATTAATATGAAGTAAACACTGTCCAGCCAAGAGAATAGAGTCTTAATGATCTGTGGAGATCTCCCTCCCTTTCCATCCATCTCTGTTTCCATCCCTCTCACTCCATCCCTCTCTGTTTCCATCCCTCTCTGTTTCCATCCGTCTCTGTTTCCATCCCTCTATATTTCCATCCCTCTCTCTTCCTTTCCATCCATCTCTGTTTCCATCCCTCTCACTCCATCCCTCTCTGTTTCCATCCCTCTCTGTTTCCATCCGTATCTGTTTCCATCCCTCTATATTTCCATCCCTCTGTCTTCCTTTCCATCCATCTCTGTTTCCATCCCTCTCACTCCATCCCTCTCTGTTTCCATCCCTCTCTGTTTCCATCCGTCTCTGTTTCCATCCCTCTATATTTCCATCCCTCTCTCTTCCTTTCCATCCATCTCTGTTTCCATCCCTCCCTTTCCATCCCTCTCTGTTTCCATCCGTCTCTGTTTCCATCCCTCTATATTTCCATCCCTCTCTCTTCCTTTCCATCCCTCTCTGTTTCCATCCCTCCCTTTCCATCCCTCTCTGTTTCCATCCCTCTGTTTCCATCCGTCTCTGTTTCCATCCTACTCTGTTTCCATCCCTCTATATTTCCATCCCTCTCTCTTCCTTTCCATCCCTCTCTGTTTCCATCCCTCCCATTCTATCCCTCTCTGTTTCCATCCCTCTCTGTTTCCATCCCTCTCTGTTTCCATCCCTCTCTGTTTCCATCCCTCCCTTTCCATCCCTCTCTGTTTCCATCCCTCTATATTTCCATCCCTCTCTCTTCCTTTCCATCCCTCTCTGTTTCCATCCCTCTCTGTTTCATCCCTCCCATTCCATCCCTCTCTTTTTCCATCCTACTCTGTTTCCATCCCTCTATATTTCCATCCCTCTCTCTCTCTCCCTCTCCATCCATCTCACTCCCTCCCTGCCCCTTTCCATCGCACTCCCTCTCCATCCCTCTCGTGCTCCATCTCTCTCGCTTTCCATCCCTCTCACTCCATCCCTGCCCCTTTCCATCGCCATCCCTCTCTCTCCCTCTCCATCCGTTTCTCCTTCTCTCTCTCTCTCTCTCTCTCTCTCTCTCCATCCCTCGCTATCGCTCCACAAAGACCTCTTTATCTCTAATGAGGGGTAAAGTGTGTTACAGTACATTGTGTCAGGCCAATCACCCTGTCCATTGAACAGCAAGAATAAATATAGCATCCAAGGCTGCAATGTTATGGGCTCCAGTAGAAATAAGCATAACTGAGAACAGGGGCTGTCATTACGCAGTTGCCTCATTGATATCCAAAACTTGGCTGGCGTACTTACATAATAAAGGCCTTAATGCCCAATTCACCAAACTGATCATTAATTGCTCTCCCTGCCTCCCAGTCTCCTCTTCTTATTCTTTTGAATGGCTATGACACTCTGCTTCCTGCGCCACCCACCGAGATGCCATGGCCTCATGTCCCTCATGTCTCACACTCATTAAACTGGGCTTTTGTGTTGAAAGCTGCCCCGCTTTTGTCCCTTTTGTCCCCGCACGCCCACTGTACAGGGAGAGGGCGACCTCATACGTCTCAGAACACGGTGACATCACCTCTATCTCTCATCGCTGTGGGGACAGCAGGATGGAGCAGCCAAGGTGAGAGGTCACATGGGTAATCTCTGAGGGCCTTATCACTGAATAATCCCCCATTTGTGCTGTTGGTCAGTACTGGGAGAGAGAACCAGAGTGCTCTGACCCATAGGGCTCTGGTCAAAAGTAGTGCACTATATAGGGAACAGTGTGCCATTTCAGACGCACCCTAGATCTATGGGTGACCCATAGAGCTCTGGTTAAAAGTAGTGCACTATATAGGGAACAGTGTGCCATTTCAGACGCAGCCTGGATCTATGGGTGACCCATAGGGCTCTGGTTAAAAGTAGTGCGCTATATAGGGAACAGTGTGCCATTTCAGACGCACCCTAGATCTATGGGTGACCCATAGGGCTCTGGTTAAAAGTAGTGCACTATATAGGGAACAGTGTGCCATTTCAAACACAGCCTGGATCTATGGGTGACCCATAGGGCTCTGGTTAAAAGCAGTGCACTATACAGGGAACAGTGTGCCATTTCAGACGCACCCTAGATCTATGGGTGACCCATAGGGCTCTGGTTAAAAGTAGTGCACTATATAGGGAACAGTGTGCCATTTCAAACACAGCCTGGATCTATGGGTGACCCATAGGGCTCTGGTTAAAAGTAGTGCACTATATAGGGAACAGTGTGCCATTTCAGACGCAGCCTGGATCTATGGGTGACCCATAGGGCTCTGGTTAAAAGTAGTGCACTATATAGGGAACAATGTGCCATTTCAGACGCAGCCTGGATCTATGGGTGACCCATAGGGCTCTGATTAAAAGGAGTGCACTATAGGGAATAAGGCGCCATTTTGGAGGCAGACCCAAAGACAGTAATGAGACGGTCCCGTGTGGCTCAGTTGGTAGAGCATGGTGTTTGCAACACCAGGGTTGTGGGTTCGATTCCCACGGGGGACCATTACAAAAAAAAAAGAGAAATGTATGCATTCACTACTGTAAGTCGCTCTGGATAAGAGCATCTGCTAAATGACTAAAATGTAATGTAAAAATGTCCGTCTGCCAGGACTGTAGAAATATTACTCACACTGAGCTAACAATATGATAGCACATTGTTTGAGGGTCTGAGAGGTAGAAGATGTAGAGGTCTCACACCGTTTGAAGTGAGAAGCCAATGATGGGTCTGTTAAAGTAGTCTTTTCGCGAGTCAGGTGGGTTAACAGACCTGGGGTTTCTTTAAAGAGAATATATATAAACAGAAATATATAGAGAGAGAGTTATAAATATATATATATATATATATATATATATATATATATATATATATTTATATATACAGTTGAAGTCGGAAGTTTACATACACCTTAGCCAAATACATTTAAACTCAGTTTTTCACAATTCCTGACATTTAATCCTAGTAAACATGCCCTGTCTTATGTGAAATGTCAGAATAATAGTAGAGAGAATTATTTATTTCAGCTTTTATTTCTTTCATCACATTCCCAATTGGGCCAGAAGTTTACATACACTCAATTAGTATTTGGTAGCATTGCATTTAAATTCTTTAACTTGGGTCAAATGTTTCGGATAGCCTTCCACAAGCTTCCCATTATAAGTTGGGTGAATTTTGGCCCATTCTATGGCTGGTGTAACTGAGTCAGGTTTGTAGGCCTCCTTGTTCGCACACGCTTTTTCAGTTCTGCCTACACATTTTCTGTAGGATTGAGGTCGGGGCTTTGTGATGGCCACTCCAATACCTTGACTTTGTTGTCCATAAGCCATTTTGCCACAACTTTGGAAGTATGCTTGGGGTCATTGTCCATTTGGAAGACCCATCTGCGACCAAGCTTTAACTTCCTGCCTGATGTCTTGAGATGTTGCTTCAATATATCCACATAATTTTCATTCCTCATGATGCCATCTATTTTGTGAACTGCACCAGTCCCTCCTGCAGCAAAGCACCCCCACAACATGATGCTGCCACCCCCGTGCTTCATGGTTGGGATGGTGTTCTTCGGCTTGCAAGCCTCCCCCTTTTTCCTCCAAACATAATGATGGTCATTATGGCCAAACAGTTCTATTTTTGTTTCATCAGACCAGAGGACATTTCTCCAAAAAGTATGATCTTTGTCCCCATGTGCAGTTGCAAACTGTAGTCTGGCTTTTTTATGGTGGTTTTGGAGCAGTGGCCTCTTCCTTGCAGAGCAGCCTTTCAGGTTATGTCGATATAGGACTCGTTTTACTGTGGATATAGATACTTTTGTACCTGTTTCCTCCAGCATCTTCACAAGGTCCTTTGCTGTTGTTCTGGGATTGTTTGCACTTTTCGCACCAAAGTACTTTCATCTCTAGGAGACAGAATGCGTCTCCTTCCTGAGTGATATGACTGCTGCATGGTCCCATGGTGTTTATGCTTGTGTACTATTGTTTGTACAGATGAATGTGGTACCTTCAGGCATTTGGAAATTGCTCCCAAGGATGAACAAGACTTGTGGAGGTCTACAATTTGTTTTCTGAGGTCTTGGCTGATTTCTTTTGATTTTCCCATGATGTCAAGCAAAGAGGCACTGAGCTTGAAGGTAGGCCTTGAAATACATCCATAGGTTCACCTCCAATTGACGCAAATTATGTCAATTAGCCTATCAGAATCTACTAAAGCCATGCCATCATTTTCTGGAATTTTCCAAGCTGTTTAAAGGCACAGTCAACTTAGTGTATGTAAACTTCTGACCCACTGGAATTGTGATACAGTGAATTATAAGTGAAATAATCTGTCTGTAAACAATTGTTGGAAAAATTACTTGTGTCGTGCACAAAGTACATGTCCTAACTGACTTGCTAAAACTATAGTTTGTTAGCAAGAAATTTGTGAAGTGGTTGAAAAATGAGTTTAAATGACTCCAACCTAAGTGTATGTAGACTTACGACTTCAACTGTATATATATATATATATATATATAGAGAGACAAACGTGTCCTATATATTTATATATATATATATATATATATATATATATATATATATATATATATATAGAGAGAGAGAGAGAGAGAGAGAGAGAGAGAGAGAGAGAGAGAGAGAGAGAGAGAGAGAGAGAGAGAGAGAGCGATACCTAGAGAGAAAGAGAGAGAGAGCGAGAGAAAGAGAAAGAGAGAAAGAGAGCAATACATAGAGAGAGAAAGAGAGCAATACGTAGAGAGAGAGAGAGAGAGAAAGAGCGATACAGAGAGAGAGAGAGAGAGACAGAGAGAGAGAGAGAGAGAGAGAGAGAGAGACAGAGAGAAAGAAAGAAAGAACGAGAGCAATACATAGAGAGAGAGAGAGAGAGAGAGAGAGAGAGAGAGAGAGAGAGAGGGAGAGAGAGAGAGAGAGAAAGAGAGCAATACATAAAGAGAGAGAGAGAGATAAGCTCAATAGCCTGTTCCACCTCTCTACAAGCACTTGCATATGAAGACACACAGCTATCATCCTCAGCTTCCTCGAAGACTCTGGTGTAGCCCTTCTTTTGTGTCCCCATTCCTGATATATTTTGGGGACTTCTCTCAAGTAAAGGGTTGCAAAACTCCGGTAACTTTCCCAAAACTCCTAGGTTTTCCAGAAATCCTGGTTGAAGGACCCAAGAAGGACTGTTTATTCTCTCCCCATTCCGGGAATGTTCCAACCTGGATTTCAGGAAAACCAGGGAATTTGGGAAATTTGCTGGAATTCTGCAGCCCTAGTAAGGCCTTATGACCGGAGTTCACCTAGTTAATACCTGTGTTGTTACTATAAGAAAAGCCATCAAAGTGCTGTAAAATGCATACGCCTTTATTAAACTTGGAGTGACAAAACAAAACATCTCCATGTCACCATCTTAAAGCTTCCCTGTCCTAGCATAACACAGGCAAACACACAAAGATGGCCACCGTTTGGCGAGCTCTGAATCAACTTTGCCATTTCGTGAATCTTTTGGCATTTATTTTACTTTATTTTTACTAAATGTATCCACTATCATTTTTCATAACCGACAAGAACATTTGAACATCAGTTTGGCAATTACTTACCTTATTTCTGGCATCAACTTTGACTGATCTTCCCTAGGCTCTTTCTGTAATTCCGACCCAATTTTCAGGGTATCCAAGAGGAAAGGCCGGCTTTACAGAGGCAAGAGATGGGAGACCCTGGAGAGATTAAGGCGAAGGGAGAACGCTTTCCTCTATTCTATTGGCCAATGACTTGATAATAAGATAGATGACCTCCGATCGCGGATTTGCTACAGGACTCTCGTAACTGCAATATTCTCTGCTCTTCTGAACCATAATACCCCCCATGGATTCTCCATCCACCGAGCGGACAGGACAGTGGAGTCAGGAAAATTGAGAGAGGGAGGGGTTTGCCTCTGTGGAAGTCTCAACCCATTGTTCACCCGTCTTGGAATACCTGATGGTCAAATGCAGACCCTTCTACCTCCCAAGGGAGTTTTCAGCTGTTATCGTGACTGTTGTACGCATTCCACCTCAGGACAAGAAGAATAACAAGCTGGCACTTAACGAACTGTACGAGGCTATAAACAAGCAGGAAAATTTGCGCCCGGAGGCCGCTTATCTTTTGTTGCCGGGGATTTTAATTCCACATTTACATTTTTATTTATGTATTATAATTCACTTTTATTTATTCAGGGTAGCCAAATTGAGACCAGTGTCTCATCACAATGAGGCCCTGAGTACAAACACTTTATCACAACCAGGAAGGGGGAAAAAATGACATTACAAATAAAACAAGAAGAATAAAAATACCACAACCTCAACACCACAACCTAAACACCACAACCTCAACACCACAACCTCAACACCACAATTTCAACACCACAACCTCAACACCACAATTTCAACACCACAACCTCAACACCACAACCTCAACACCACAATTTCAACACCACAACCTCAACACCACAACCTCAACACCACAACCTCAACCTCACCACCACAACCTCAACACCACAACCTCAACATCACAACCTCAACCTCAACACCACAACCTCAACACCACAACCTCAACATCACAACCTCAACCTCAACACCACAACCTCAACACCACAACCTCAACACCACAATTTCAACACCACAATTTCAACACCACAACCTCAACACCACAATTTCAACACCACAACCTCAACAGCACAACCTCAACACCACAACCTCAACACCACAACCTCAACACCACAATTTCAACACCACAACCTCAACACCACAAGCTCAACACCACAATTGCAACCCCACAACCTCAACACCACAACCTCAACACCACAATTTCAACACCACAACCTCAACATCACAACCTCAACCTCAACACCACAACCTCAACATCACCTCAACACCACAATTTCAACACCACAACCTCAAAATCAACTCAACACCACAACCTCAACACCACAACCTCAACACCACAACCTCAACACCACAACCTCAACATCACCTCAACACCACAATTTCAACACCACAACCTCAAAATCACCGCAACACCACAACCTCAACACCACAACCTCAACACCACAACCTCAACACCACAACCTCAACATCACATCCTCAACCTCAACACCACAACCTCAACACCACAACCTCAACATCACAACCTCAACATCACAACCTCAACCTCAACACCACAACCTCAACACCACAACCTCAACACCACAACCTCAACCTCAACACCACAACCTCAACACCACAACCTCAACACCACAACCTCAACATCATAACCTCAACCTCAACACCACCATTTCAACACCACAACCTCAAAATCACCTCAACACCACAATTTCAACACCACAACCTCAACATCTCCTCAACACCACAATTTCAACACCACTGCTAGAAGAATTCCTGCCCCAATGCATAGAGCGAACTGTAAAGTTTGGTGGAGGAGGAATAATGGTCTGGGCCTGTTTTTCACGGTTCAGGCTAGGCCCCTTAGTTCCATTGAAGGGAAATCTTAACACTACAGCATACAATGACATTCTAGACAATTCTGTCGTTCCAACTTTGAGGCAACAGTTCGGGTAAGGCCCTTTCCTGTTTCAGCATGGCAATGCCCGCGTGCCATCCAGAAATGGTTTGTTGAGATTGGTGTGGAAGAATATGACTGGCCTGCACAGTGCCCTGACCTCAATCCCATCGAACACCTTTGGGATGAATTAGAACGCAGACTGTGAGCCAGGCCTAATCGCCTAACATCAGTGACCGACCTCACTAATGCTCTTGTGGCTGAATGGAAGCAAGTCCCCACAGCAATGTTCCAACATCTGGGGGAACACCTTCCCAGAAGACTGGAGGCTGTTATAGCAGCAAAGGGGGACCAACTCCATATTAATGCCAATGATTTTGGAATGAGATGTTCGACAAGCAGGTGTCCACATACTTTTAGTCATGTAATGTAGCTAGTCTTGGTCACATTAAGTACCAGTTTTAAACCAACCAGGGCGTTCTGTAAGGAAACAAAGTCACATTGCAGCTCTAACAGCCTGGTCAACAGTTAGGGCAGTGACATACATAACAGTGTCGTTGAAAATGTCAATAAATAAGGCAGCAAAATGATTTTTATGCTCTTAAATCAAATCAAATCAAATGTATTTATATAGCCCTTCTTACATCAGCTGATATCTCAAAGTGCTGTACAGAAACCCAGCCTAAAACCCCAAACAGCAAGCAATACAGGTGTAGAAGCACGGTGGCTAGGAAAAACTCCCTACAAAGGCCAAAACCTATGAAGAAACCTAGAGAGGAACCAGGCTATGAGGGGTGGCCAGTCCTCTTCTGGCTGTGCCGGGTGGAGATTATAACAGAACATGGCCAAGATGTTCAAATGTTCATAAATGACCAGCATGGTCAAATAATAATAATCACAGTAGTTGTCGAGGGTGCAACAAGTCACCACCTCAAGAGTAAATGTCAGTTGGCTTTTCATAGCCGATCATTCAGAGTATCTCTACCACTCCTGCTGTCTCCAGAGAGTTGAAAACAGCAGGTCTGGGACAGGTAGCACGTCTGGTGAACAGGTCAGGGTTCCATAGCCACAGGCAGAACAGTTGAAACTGGAGCAGCAGCACGGCCAGGTGGACTGGGGACAGCAAGGAGTCATCATGTCAGGTAGTCCTGAGGCATGGTCCTAGGGCTCAGGTCCTCCGAGAGAGAGAGAAAGAAAGAAAGAAAGAAAGAAAGAAAGAAAGAAAGAAAGAAAGAAAGAAAGAAAGAAAGAAAGAAAGAAAGAAAGAAAGAAAGAAAGAAAGAAAGAAAGAGAGAATTAGAGAAAGCATACTTAAATTCACACAGGACACCGGATAAGACAGGAGAAATACTCCAGATATAACAGACTGACCCTAGCCCCCCGACACATAAACTACTGCAGCATAAATACTGGAGGCTGAGACAGGAGGGGTCAGGAGACACTGTGGCCCCATCCGATGATACCCCCGGACAGGGCCAAACAGGAAGCAATTTAAAACATTTAAAACAAGCATAGCAGCTGAAATGGTGCTATGTCCAGCTCTAAAACCAGACTGGTGCACATTAGGAATAGAGTGAGAAGTAAAAAAATAAAAAATAAAGTACTTAGCTGACAGTTGGCCAGGGATTCTAAAACTTTGGAAAGGCAATATAGTTTGAAGATTGGACGGTAGTTAACGAAGTCAGAAGGATATCCTCTTTTATGTAGGGCTTTCCAGAAACAATTGTCAAGTAAAACATCTAGATAAATGGTTCAGAAAGCTGCAGTCAGAAGGGTTTAAGTGAATCAGCCCCTAATAATTTTTTAACATCAATCTTTAGCAAAGCAAAGACAGGTGATGCCCAACATCCATTAACAAGTCTCCTTGGCCACTAGGGGCGATAATGCCCTCGACAACTGTTAGTCTATCCACAAGCAAGCATACAACGCCCTCCCTTGTCCCCCATTCGGCAAATCAGATCATGGCTCCATACTCCTGCTTCCTGTTTACATGCAGAAGCTGAAACAGGAAGTACCCGTGACTTTCTCAATTGAGAAATGGTCATCAGAATCAGAGATTATGCTACAGGACTGCTTTGCTAGCGCTGATTGGAATATGTTCTGAGATTCCGCTGATAACATCAATGAGCTAACCACCTCCGTCACCGGCTTCATTAGGAAATGCATTGGTGAAGTTGTCCCCACCGTGAAGGTTCACTGCTTCCCAAATCAAAAGCCCTGGATTAACCCTAAGGTTGACACTAAGATAAAGGACAGGGCTACCGCACACAGGGCTACCGCACACAGGGCTACCGCACACAGGGCTACCGCACACAGGGCTATCACAGACAACCATGAGGCTACAGCTGAGGATAGGAACAAGATGTCCCATTACGACCTCCGCAGAGTCATCAATCGAGCAAAGGGATAATATAGGAATAAGGTGGAATCATATTACACAGGCTCTAATGCCCGCCGCATGTGGCAGGGGCTACAGTCCATTACGGATTACAAAGGAAGACCCAGCTGTGATCTGCAAAACCATTCCACTCCACCAGATGAACTCAATGCATTTCGACAATAACATTGTGCAGCGGTGAGATTCCTAAACCGACCCAGAGGACTTGGTGATATCACTGTCTAAGGCTGACGTGAGTTAGGTCTTTAATTTAATCAGGTCAACATTCGGATGGTATTCCAGCCACATCGACGGGGCTGCAGTGGAGAGGGTCGAGAGCTTAAAGTTACCCGGTGTCCAAAATACTAAGGACTTAAAATGGTCCACTCACACGCACATGGTCGTGAAGAAGACACGACAGCACCTCTTCCCACTCAGGAGGCTGAAAAGGTTTGGCATGGGCCCTCAAATCCTCAAAAAGTTCTACAGCTGCACCACTGAGAGCACCTTGACTCGCTGCATCACTGCTTGGTATGACAACAGCACCGCCCTCGATCATGAGGCGCTACAGAGGGTGGTGCGGATAGCCCAGTTTAACAATATCAGGCGGTGTGAAAGGAAGGCCCGAAAAATTGTTAAAGACTCCAACCACCCAAGCCATAGACTCTTTGCTTCTGCATGGTGCATCAAGTCTAACACCAACAGGCTCCTGAACAGCTTCTATCCACCAGCCATAAGACTGCTAAATAGCTAACAAAATGGCAACACAGACTCTGTGTTGACCCATGTATTTTCGCACTGTCTCTATGCACACTCACAGGACTCTCAAGCACAATGACACTCCAACACACACACACACACACACACTCACTTCATTTTCTCATACACACATAACATGCACACACATTTATACTGACTCTAGACACACGCATGCACACATTCTCACATACGGACGGCAGGTAGCCTAGTGGTTAGAGCATTGGGCCAGTAACCGAAAGGTTGCTGGATTGAATCCCCGAGCTGACAAGGTGAAAATCTGTCATTCTGCCCCTGAGCAAGGCAGTTAACCCCAGGCGCTGTGGATGACCATTAAGGCAGCCCCCTATACCTCTCTGATTCAGAGGGGTTGGGTTAAATGCAGAAGGCACATTTCAGTTGAAGGCATTCAGTTGTACAACTGACTAGGTATCCCCCTTTCCAATCATCATATATGCTACTGTACTCATGTATCATTTATTCTGATGCCTAGTCACCTTAACCCTATGAATATCTACCTCTATCACTCCAGTATCCCTGCACATTGGAAATATGGTACTGGAACTGACCCTGTATACAGCTTCTTACTTTCTCATGTTCTTCTTTTTTCTATTTCTCATGTGTTTTTGTTCTACCTTATGTTATTTTTAGTACTACATTGATATTGATTACTGCATTGTTGGGTTTGGAGTTTGCAAGGCATTTCACTGTACTTGTGCATGTGACATTAAAAGTCGAAACACACGCACACACACACCCTACCTACCTACACACACACACACACACACACACACACACACACACACACACACACACACACACACACACACACACACACACACACACACACACACGCACACACACACACACACACACACAGACTGCTCCCCATGGTGTGGTTTCATGATGGGGGTTTGACCCATACCGCATGGCTGTTTTCCGTTTCCAGACCCTTATACAACACATCACACACACACACACACACACACACACACACACACACACACACACACACACACACACACAGACACACACACACACACACACACACACACACACACACACACACACACACACACACACACACACACACACACACAAACCACCAGTCACAGCTCATCAGCGTTACTGTACTCAAAGCATTCTTCTCCACTTTCTGGACTGTGTCACTGCAAATGGGGCCACGTCAAAATGAGCGACATACACACGATAAATGAGATTTGTGTGCTATTGAAATGGCACAGAGACAGACAGACCACTCTCAGTGACACGAAACCAACCGCTAAACCGTGAGAGGCATCTGCTCTGCATGTGAGAACATTTAACGGTAATGCAATGTGTTCGGAATGAAAGCCGACGATAACGTTGCATGGTCTTAAGATCTTTAAGTAGCTGACACAGACAGCCACGCAACTCTGCTCTGAACATAGTGTACATCAGGAGGCTGCTGAGGGGAGGACAGCTCATAATAATGTCTGGAATGCAGTTAATGGAATGGCATCAAACACATGGAAACCATGGAAACCATGTGTTTGATGTATTTGATACCATTCCACTGATTGCGCTCCAGTCATTACCACGAGCCCATCCTCCCCAACTAAGGTGTAAATGATGCATCTGGTGATGCAGGCGTGGCTATCCACACAACAAGATCTAACGAGTAGACTACAGTATGCTACGTTTTTCCAGGGGGGATAAACATCACATTTTGAAGAGGCGACTCTGGGTTGCTGGCTTTCTAGGCAGAGTTCCTCTGTCCAGTGTCTGTGTTCTTTTGCAATCTTAATCTTTTCTTTTTATTGGCCAGTTTGAGATATGGCTTTTTCGGTGCAACTCTGCCTAGAAGGCCAGCATTTCTTCACTGTTGACATTGAGAATGGTGTTTTGCAGGTACTATTTAATGAAGCTGCCAGTTGAGGACTTGTGAGGAGTCTGTTACTCAAATTAGACACTCTAATGTACTTGTCCTCTTGCTCAGTTGTGCACCGGGGCCTCCCACTCCTCTTTCTATTCTTGTTAGAGCCAGTTTGCGCTGTTCTGTGAAGGAAGTAGTACACAGCATTGTACGAGATCTTCAGTTT
The DNA here is from genome assembly GCF_965601325.2 of Salmo salar. NCBI lineage: Eukaryota > Metazoa > Chordata > Actinopteri > Salmoniformes > Salmonidae > Salmo > Salmo salar. The sequence goes on from NC_138295.1 coordinate 13,934,629, forward strand.
TTTGGTAAAGTCTTGCATGGAAACTTAATTTCTCAGAAAAAGAATAGACTGACGAGTTTCAGAAGAAAGTTCTTTATTTCTGGCCATTTTGAGCCTGTAATCGAACCCACAAATGCTGATGCTCCAGATACTCAACTAGTCTAAAGAAGGCCAGTTTTATTGCTTCTTTAATCAGAACAACAGTTTTCAGCTGTGCTAACATAATTGCAAAAGGGTTTTCTAATGATCAATTAGCCTTTTAAAATGATAAACTTGGATTAGCTAAATTGATAAACTTGGATTAGCTAACACAACGTGCCATTGGAACACAGGAGGGATGGTTGCTGATAATGGGCCTATGTAGATATTCCATAAAAAATCTGCCGTTTCCAGCTATTTTCAGCCGTTTCATTTACAACATTAACAATGTCTACACTGTACGGTATTTCTGATCAATTTGATGTGATTTTAAAGGACAAAAAACATGCTTTTCTTTCAAAAACAAGGACATTTCTAAGTGACCCCAAACTTTTGAACGGTAGTGTAGGTTTTAAAGTGTATGCATAAAGTAGCCCTAAGCCTACCACTATGGATTATCAGAAAAAACAGAATGCTGACAGCAAGACTGGGTCAGAGAAGGCCCCGTAAAGGCATAGAACTGAAAGCTAATGGTGATTCAAATTCTAAACAGGGAGCCAGCATGTAACTGACATCCAACAACACGGAGCAATGAAAAAAGAGAGATGAGCTGAGAATATAATCATTCTCCTATTCATACAGCGACGACTTTACAACCTCCATTCTCCCGAGTGGCGCAGTGGTCTAAGACACTGCATTTCAGTGCTAGAGGTGTCACTACAGACCCTGGTTTGATTCCAGACTGTATCACAACCGGATGTGATTGGGAGTCCCATAAGGAGGCTCATAATTGGCCCAGCGTTGTGCGGGTTAGGGTTTGGCTGGGGTACGCTGTCATTGTAAATAATAATTTGTTCTTATCTGACTTGCCTAGTTAAACAAAGGTTCAATAAAAAAAAATTGGGAAAAATCTCAACAATTAATATTGCAATAAAATTGTTCAAATATGCTAACAGCAACAACCTGCAAACTCCTCATCTCAACAACTAATATTAAAATATAATCTTTCTCCTGTTGATACAGAGACCACTTGATGGGTCTAGAAGTTGGCTGAAGGGGGTCAAGGTCTCTGAGAAATCAGGTTGGCTTCTTTCACCACTGAGGTAGTGACTCAGACTCAGCATTGTAAAACAGTGGATTCCATTCAAAGAGCTAACTGGGCAACCATGGCTGAGAATGTGACATCAGCTTGATATAGGCCTATGTTAACTAGCATCATTACATAATCATTCGGCACACGCACAACCAATGTCTCCTCCCCATATTATACATGTAGCTTCCTCCTGGGCACATAGTGGTTGAATCTTTTGTTTCCAAGTCATTTCCATTAAATTACGTTGAACCAACGTGGAATATACGTTGATTTGATGTCTGTGCCCAGAGGGTATATGGGTCTGACTCATGCCCATGCATTGGGTTTAAAACTAAAAGCGTTATGTCACTGTAGAACAGAATAATGATAGGGTAGGGTACATATATGTAATCATTGTGAATATGCTTATGAATGACACATTCTGGACATATGCGCAGTCTGTCTTTCCTAAGACATATTTTGGGATCTGAGAACAGCAAAATACATGGCTGATTGTAGCCTACCATCCGCAGGCCAGTTTGCTCCCGCGTGCGGTGACACGCACCATTACCATCCTGCGGTGTCCTGCTCTGCGCTGATTGGCCTAGGCCGAAGGTGTGTTCGCTGACTGGCCTAGACTGAGGGTGTGTTTGCAGCATGGGCAGGTTTTGGACAGCCTGATTCAGAAGGAGATTCCAAAGTGTGGTGGGTTCAGCCAACCTACAGGCAGCGGGCTGGGAGGTGGGTACAGCCAACCTACAGGCAGTGGGCTGGGAGGTGGGTACAGTCAACCTACAGGCAGTGGGCCGGGAGGTGGGTACAGCCAACCTACAGGCAGCGGGCTGGGAGGTGGGTACAGCCAACCTACAGGCAGCGGGCCGGGAGGTGGGTATACAGTCAACCTACAGGCAGCGGGCTGGGAGGTGGGTACAGCCAACCTACAGTCAGCGGGCTGGGAGGTGGGTACAGCCAACCTACAGGCAGCGGGCTGGGAGGTGGGTACAGCCAACCTACAGGCAGCGGGCTGGGAGGTGGGTATACAGCCAACCTACAGGCAGCGGGCTGGGAGGTGGGTGGGTATACAGCCAACCTACAGGCAGCGGGTGCGGGGGGCAACACTGCATACACAACACCTACACTGTTTCCAAAAGTGATCACGCACCCCTACCCTTTGCAATTTCAGTTGCCATTCTTTGAGAGGTGGATCATTTTATGTCACTGTTACGGTGTTTCACAATGTTAGGTTATATCCTATGTAACGTTTCATAGGCTACAGTAGGCAATGTTTTGTTTTCAGAAAGAATGAATCAGCACACAGTCGCTTAAAGTGGTGATGTAGGCAAGAGGAAAGTTGGCTAGTCTGTTTATTCTTAATAATTCTGTTCATCTATTTATCATAATGACACCTCTCCGATTTCCGTTGCTCATCTCATTCCGTTCTGATTCTTACGTCTGCCGAGTAAAACCTTACCACTGCTCTCTCTGCGAGTCTCTCCGGGCTATTTTCAGTTTAAGCATGAACTTCGCCAAAACGACTATTTCTCAGTGGCTCTGAATTCCTCGAGATGGCCAGGCTACATCTCGTTCCGTTTATTCCACAGATGTGGTAAATTTTGCACGATTCATCCCGCTCGCTGCACTGCAGGCCAATTTAAGACGATAAATAATCAAAGCAGACGGGAATGTTTCCGTCGTGGCATGATCATGATCATCATAACTATGGTTAACAATTAGAAGACGACCCTCTCTCCTACGAGGGATGAGATGCTGTATAATCTAAATGGGCACGTGATTGCATGGCCAGACTAAATATAGGAGTTTATCAGGCGAACCCGTGCCAAAACCACTCATAAAACGTTGCTGCTTGACACATTTGGAAAAAACAACAGATAGCACGCAGTGTAATATAAATCTCAATTACATGTTTATATTTGGGGCTAGTCACAGTGGTGGGCCGAGTAACCTAGTGGCTATAGCATGTCACTGCAGCCTATATAAAATCACATATTTGACTCAGCCAAGTGGTCTGGAGTATATTAACATATAGCTAGTAGCTGGTATGCAACTTTGGACCAACATTCCTCATGGTTCAATCCATTTGAATTCAATCACTTTTTGAAAGCATCCCTTTTGAATTAAACAAAACTTTCCATACATGTTTGTCCATGGAAGAAGTTTTTAGAAAGTGATGTTTTGGACCTGAATACCAAAACATTCAGGAGACAAATGTGCTCAAAGTTGACCCATTCTGCATACCCCACCATGAAAAATCCATGTCTTCATTACTGGAAAAGATAAACGGTTGAGTTTTATATAATTGAAAAGCTTACAAACAGTGTTGTAAAACTATTTTATGATTGTTTAAAAAATGATTTTGTAATAGTCATTTATAAACCTTTAACATATATTATCTAAAAACACATAAACTCTTATTTTTATATATATATATATTCCGTTTATGCATATGTTGTAGTTTAGACCCTATTTCACATGATCAGATTTTCTGGTGTTGTGCCGGCCATTGGTTGAGACAACATGCTTTTAAATACAGGGTGGGTGTCATTTCAATCATAGAAGTATAACTCATAGAACAGCCTTATCCCTTCAGACCACTGCAATTTAGCTGGTAAACCATTGTAATTTAAATGTAATTTAATGTTTAACTTCTAATTACTACCACAAAGATGACTGCCAGTCCACCCACCATTAACTGTCAACTTAAATGGGCATGTTGTCACGTCCTGACCAGTAAAGGGGTTATTTGTTATTGTAGTTTGGTCAGGACGTGGCAGGGGGTGTTTGTTTTATGTGGTTCGGGGTTTGTTGGGATATGTTCTTATGTAAGAGGGGTGTTTGTTTTATGTGTTCCGGGGTTTTGGGGTATTGTTCTGGTTTTGTATTTCTATGTTCTATGTTGTATATTTCTTTGTGTTGGCCGGGTATGGCTCTCAATCAGGAACAGCTGTACATCGTTGTTGCTGATTGGGAGTCATACTTAGGAAGCCCTTTTTCACCTGTCGTTTGTGGGAAGTTGTTTTTACATTGCTGTGTGTAGCCTGCAAGACTGTTTGTCGTTCGTTCGTTTTCTTGTTTTGTTTTGTAAGTGGTCAATAAAAGTAAATATGAGCACTCAACCCGCTGCACCTTGGTCTACTCCATACGACGACCGTTACAGAACTTCCCACCACCAACGGACCAAGCAGTGGGGGAAGGAGCAGCAGGAACTATGTGGACTACAAGAAATCATGGATATGGGAGGAAATTCTGGACGGGGCTGGACCATGGCACCAGGCTGGTGAATACCGTCGCCCACCGGAGGAGATAGAGGCAGCCAAGGCGGAGCGGCACCGGTATGAGGCTTTATACGCGCCGATTGGGAAGCACGAGAGGCACCCCCAATAATTTTTTTGGGGGGGGCACACGGGGAGTTTGGCTGGGCCAAGGGTGAGCCCTAAGCCAACTCCCCGTGCTTATTATGGGGAGCATATGGAGTGGAGAGCGCCGGAGTATGCGGAAGTGCGCACGATCTCGCCCTTGCGCACGCACAGTCCGGTGCAAGCGGTCCCAGCCCCTCGCAAGTGCCGTGCTAGAGTGGGTATCCAGCCTGGATGGAGGATGCCTGCGCAGCGCATCTGGCCACCGGTGCGCCTCCTAGGCCCAGGCTACCCTACGCCTGCTCTACGCACGTCAACCATCAGGCCTCTGCACAGCCCAGTTCGCCCTGTGCCAGCACTCTGCTCGTGCAGGGCTGCTATTACCATCCAGCCAGGACGGGTTGTGCAGGAGGTGCGCTCCAGACCTCCAGTGCTTACCCATGGCCCGGTGTATCCAGTTCCTGCTCCTCGTACTAGCCCTGAGGTGCGTGTCTCTAGGCTGGCGTCTCTAAAGCCAGCACCACGCACCAGGCCTCCAGTGCCTCAGCCCAGTCCAACTCGTCCTGTTCCTGCTCCTCGCACTAGCCTTGGGGTGCGTGTCTCCAGTCTGGTACCTCCACTACCAGCCCCACGCATCAGGCTTTCAGTGCGCAGTCCCCAGCCAGAGCTTCCGACGACAGTACCCCGTCCAGAGTGTCCGGCGACAGTGCCCCTTCCAGAGTGTCCGGCGACAGTGCCCCTTCCAGAGTGTCCGGCGACAGTGCCCCTTCCAGAGTGTCCGGCGACAGTGCCCCTTCCAGAGTGTCCGGCGACAGTGCCCCTTCCAGAGTGTCCGGCGACAGTGCCCCGTCCAGAGTGTCCGGCGACAGTGCCCCGTCCAGAGCTTCCGGCGACAGTGCCCCGTCTAGAGGTGACCCACAGTCCGGAGCCTGCAGAGACGGCCCACAGTCCGGAGCCTGCAGAGACGGCCCACAGTCCGGAGCCTGCAGAGACGGCCCACAGTCCGGAGCCAGCGCAGCCAGAGTCGCCCTACAGTCTGGAGCCGGTGCAGCCAGAGACAGCCCACAGTCCGGAACCGGCGCAGCCAGAGTCGCCCTACAGTCCGGAGCCAGCGCAGCCAGAGTCGCCCTACAGTCCGGAGCCGGCGCAGCCAGAGTCACCCGTTGTGAGGGTCCCCAGTCCGGGGTCGATGGAGAGGGACCTCGTTCTAGAGATGTTATGTAAGTGGGGTGAGCCAGGGGTGGAGCGGGGTCTGCGTCCCGCTCCTGAGCCACCTCCATAGGGGGGAGTATTGGGAAGGGGGGGTGTTGCAGAAGCACCGTCGGTGACGGTGGCCACCCTCCCTTCCCTCCCTTTAGTTTGGGATCATTTTTGTTTTGGGGTTATTTTGTTTTTTTTGTGTGAGGTGCATCCGGGGTCTGCACCTTTGGGGGGGGGGGGGGGGGGGGTATTGTCACGTCCTGACCAGTAAAGGGGTTATTTGTTATTGTAGTTTGGTCAGGACGTGGCAGGGGGTGTTTGTTTTATGTGGTTCGGGGTTTGTTGGGATATGTTCTTATGTAAGAGGGGTGTTTGTTTTATGTGTTCCGGGGTTTTGGGGTATTGTTCTGGTTTTGTATTTCTATGTTCTATGTTGTATATTTCTTTGTGTTGGCTGGGTATGGCTCTCAATCAGGAACAGCTGTACATCGTTGTTGCTGATTGGGAGTCATACTTAGGAAGCCCTTTTTCACCTGTCGTTTGTGGGAAGTTGTTTTTGCATTGCTGTGTGTAGCCTGCAAGACTGTTTGTCGTTCGTTCGTTTTCTTGTTTTGTTTTGTAAGTGTTCAATAAAAGTAAATATGAGCACTCAACCAGCGGCGCCTTGGACTACTCCATACGACGACCGTTACACATGTCTATTATATTATATACACTGCTCAAAAAAATAAAGGGAACACTTAAACAACACAATGTAACTCCAAGTCAATCACACTTCTGTGAAATCAAACTGTCCACTTAGGAAGCAATACTGATTGACAATAAATTTCGCATGCTGTTTTGCAAATGGAATTGACAACAGGTGGAAATTATAGGCAATTAGCAAGACACCCTCAATAAAGGAGTGGTTCTGCAGGTGGGGACCACAGACCACTTCTCAGTTCCTATGCTTCCTGGCTGATGTTTTGGTCACTTTTGAATGCTGGCGGTGCTTTCACTCTAGTGGTAGCATGAGACGGAGTCTACAACCCACACAAGTGGCTCAGGTAGTGCAAGCTCATCCAGGATGGCACATCAATGCGAGCTGTGGCAAGAAGGTTTGCTGTGTCTGTCAGCGTAGTGTCCAGAGCATGGAGGCGCTACCAGGAGACAGGCCAGTACATCAGGAGACGTGGAGGAGGCCGTAGGAGGGCAACAACCCAGCAGCAGGACCGCTACCTCCGCCTTTGTGCAAGGAGGAGCAGGAGGAGCACTGCCAGAGCCCTGCAAAATGACCTCCAGCAGGCCACAAATGTGCATGTGTCTGTTCAAATGGTCAGAAACAGACTCCATGAGGGTGGTATGAGGGCCCGACATCCACAGGTGGGGGTTGTGCTTACAGCCCAACACCGTGCAGGACGTTTGGCATTTGCCAGAGAACACCAAGATTGGCAAATTCGCCACTGGCGCCCTGTGCTCTTCACAGATGAAAGCAGGTTCACACTGAGCACGTGACAGATGTGACAGAGTCTGGAGATGCCGTGGAGAACGTTCTGCTGCCTGCAACATCCTCCAGCATGACCAGTTTGGCGGTGGGTCAGTCATGGTGTGGGGTGTCATTTCTTTGGGGGGGCCGCACAGCCCTCCATGTGCTCGCCAGAGGTAGCCTGACTGCCATTAGGTACCGAGATGAGATCCTCAGACCCCTTGTGAGACCATATGCTGGTGCGGTTGGCCCTGGGTTCCTCCTAATGCAAGACAATGCTAGACCTCATGTGGCTGGAGTGTGTCAGCAGTTCCTGCAAGAGGAAGGCATTGATGCTATGGACTGGCCCGCTCGTTCCCCAGACCTGAATCCAATTGAGCACATCTGGGACATCATGTCTCTCTCCATCCACCAACGCCACGTTGCACCTCAGACTGTCCAGGAGTTGGCGGATGCTTTAGTCCAGGTCTGGGAGGAGATCCCTCAGGAGACCATCCGCCACCTCATCAGGAGCATGCCCAGGCATTGTAGGGAGGTCATACAGGCACGTGGAGGCCACACACACTACTGAGCCTCATTTTGACTTGTTTTAAGGACATTACATCAAAGTTGGATCAGCCTGTAGTGTGGTTTTCCACTTTAATTTTGAGTGTGACTCCAAATCCAGACCTCCATGGGTTGATAAATTGGATTTCCATTGATTATTTTTGTGTGATTTTGTTGTCAGCACATTCAACTATGTAAAGAAAAAAGTATTTAATACGATTATTTCTTTCATTCAGATCTAGGATGTGTTGTTTAAGTGTTCCCTTTATTTTTTTGAGCAGTATATATTTCAATGATATAAGTAGGTTTCCTATGGAGGATTGACAGTAGAATTTAGAACAACAGATGTTAACATTCTCTGATGTGTGGCCCTCCAACCATATTTGTGGTACCATTTGAAAGTTCACATTTCAATTGTATTCCCATTTTAGTACATTTATCAGAGAAAACAGGACACTCCTACTGTATTTAAGAGCATGTTGCGTCTCAACCGTTGGCAGGCAGAACACAAACATTTTAGATTATGTCAAAGTTACAACATATGCGAATATGGAAAAAATCTGAGTTTTGTATTTAATTGACGGTAAAGGTAAAAAAATTACAATTTTCAGGGCCTTCTTTTCACACCACCTGATAGAGATTCTGAATGGAAGGGAGCTCGGCCCCAGTGGTGTACTGGGCTGTCCGCACAACCCTCTGTAGCGCCGTGCGACCGAAGGCGGTGCTATTGTCATACCAAGCAGTGATGCAGCCAGTGAATATGCTCTCAATGGTACAGCTGTAAAACCTTTTCAGGATTTGAGGACCCATGCCAAACCTTTTCAACCTCCTGAGGGGGAAGAGGCACTGTCGCACCTTCTTCACAACAGTGCGTGTGTGTTTGGACCATTTTAAGTCTTTAGTGGTTTGGACATCGAGGAACTTGAAGCTGTCTACCTGCTCCACTGCCACCCCGTCGATGTGGATGGGGCATGCTCCCCCCCCCCGTTTCCTGTAGTCCACGATAAGCTCCTTGGTCTTGTTGACATTGAGGCAGTGGTTGTTGCTCCGGCACCACACTGCCAGGTCACTAACCTCCTCCCTCACCGTCACTGGTGATCAGGTCATGTCGTCAGCGAACTTGATAATGGTGTTGGAGTCGTGCAAGGCCACACAGTCGTGGGTGAACAGGGAGTACAGTAGGGGACTAAGCACACACCCCTGTGGGGCCCCTGTGTTAAGGGTCAGCGTGGTGGAGGTGATGTTGCCTACCCTCACCACCTGGGGTCGGCCCGTCAGGAAGTCCAGGATCCAGTTGCAGAGGGAGGTGTTCAGACCCAGGTACCCAGCTTGGAAGGGACAATGGAATGTTAATAGTGTTAATAGTTAAACATGTCCACATTACCATCACCACACACTGTGTTTCTCTCTGAGTGTTTGGTCTGCCTGTATGGGGTGGCTTCCGAATGATGCAATCCCTGCCAAACGCTACCAGCCTGTCACTGTCCTGCCACCCACTCTTCTCTTCTCCTCCTCCTTACCTCCTCTCTTCTCTTCCCATATTGTCTTAGCCCTGGCATGATGGTGCACCTTGCCAGCTGCAGCTATGCGTCTCCCAGCGTGTGTGTTGGATGAGAATCCCACCATGCCTCTCCAGTTCATGCCTGCTCATGTTTAGAACATGCGTGGCTCCAGGACAACACCAACACCTGCATGGACCAGGAGTCCATTGACTGACTGTCTATGAAAGGAGTGAATTCAGCGAAAGTATGGAAAGAAGAATATGTTCTGTACTGTATGCATGTACTTTGACAATCTGTTCAGTTTGTCTTGGAAACTGCTACAGTCTCTTGCCACGGTTTCTCTTGGAGAGGAAGCACTGACAGTGGGCACATGCACGAGTTAATACATTACTGATTCATTAGGAAACGTGCATACATATAGACATGGTGGATAGTGCAACTGCAATAAACAACAACATTTTAAATATAAACATGTAATAACACAGCAGATATATTAGAGTGTAAATACAGTAAGGCTAGTGCTGGGAATATATACCAATCAATACATTGTTTCCTCATATGTTGTAGGAAAATATGTTTGCCAAGAATGTTTTCCCTTGTATCCACCAATATGTTATTCAAAGTATTACCTAAATCTAACCACAACAGATGTATCCAGTAAATATCATTAAATGTTATTACATTGTAGGCTAATAGCTGTTGGCATGCCAACATGATTCTGACAGGTCTGTTTACATCTGCTGCAAATTTCTTTCCTCCGATGCAAGCAACAACAAGAGACACAGGTTTCTTTGCCAAACACTAGCAAATAACCACCTACTCATAGACTGTTTTTTTACAAGAGCTTTTATGGCAATACGGGACTTTCACTGGACACGCCCCTCTCAACCTTGGACGTGGAAGTCTGCGTCTCTGATTGGTCGCTGAGCTTGGCTGACAACACCTGCTTGACACCATCTAAATTGACGACCCGCCCTGGCTCTGGGAAATATAGGCAGCATCCCTGCGGTCCCAGCCTTCACTCTCTCTCTCTCTCTGCGCTGCCTGTCTGAATACAGTCTACAGCAGAGTGCAACGAGTTACCACAGACAGACAGAGAGCAGACTGGCTGGTTGGAACGGCGCGTTTCCGATACAACACTGCATCGTTGTTTCAGAGCGGAGAGAAGGCAGACTATAACACAGGTACCTACGGGTCTTCGCAGATAGAGAGGCAGAAATGTTGGTCAAATTTGCAATAGCGCTGCTGGTTTTGTCAGTTTTGGAGCAAGTAGTGGGATTGGATAATATCAATGTTCATGACAACCCGTCAGAAAAACCGGCGAACCAGAAAGGACGTATGTCTCTGCAGAACACAGGTAAGAAAGAGCCCATACAGACGTGCTCACACACACCCACGAATATATATATATATATATATATATATATATATATAATTTTTTTATTTATATATATAGAATCTCATCAGACTGACTTGGTATGGGAAGTGGGTCGATGTTGAAATGATGTGTTAGCAGAATACAGGTCAGTGGAATAAATACGCGCGAGGGGTACCGCATGCTTGTGTGTGCACGTGCTCTCCGCGCTGTGGATATTAGAGCGAGGAACACGTTCTCCCCCCTCTCTCTCTCTCTCTCTCTCTCTCCGTTCATCTGTTTCTTGACCCGAAATACTGGTTTTATCATGGATGAGATTACCATTTCAGATTATCCACAAAGTGCATATATTGCAAATACAGGGAGACATAAATGCAGTATGTAAGTAAACTGTTAATAGACACAAGGTAAATCATGATAGACAGTGTATATGGCAGCGCCTCTAGGTGTGTGTATGTGATTGCGTTTGTGTTTCTGGGTATGCTCGATACAACGTGATTGGTTCAAAGTTAGCCAACATCCAGACGATCCATTGACAACGAGTATGCGTTTTGCATTTAAATGAAACAAATTTGTCAAAATGACTTAGCCTATGAGCAGGCTACCACATATGACTGATTGTCATGTGGTTGAAATAGAGGCTACACTGTAATCAGTGGCGACCGTCATTCAGGCCCCACCTGTTTAGCTATAAAATATATATATATATAAAATTGTTGTTGCCTGTTTTGCATGTTATTTTTGCATTAATACATTTCATATATCAATTTGTAAGCGATGTAAAAAATAAATAAAAAAGTTAATAAAGCTGCTTACAAACATGGTCTCATGTTTGCTTTCTTGAGTAAGGCAGCTCCAAAATGCAGGTGTTTCAGCCTAGCTCAGTGCTCTCTGTGGTGGTGGGGCAGCCAGCGGAAAATACGGAGTGTAGGGGTTGGTAATGTTCTCTAGTTTCGCTGTGATTGGCTCACTGTTCTGTCACTCATGGGGACACTACGTCTCCTCAATCTACAGGGAGAGTTAAAGAGTAAGCCCAATGGGTGCTGCCATAGATTTACAGTAGAAGTGCCCATCCAAGAAGGCTCAAGGTCATTGGCCACAGATAAAATGACATGTAATTTAAATGAATTTTTTTATTTAGCAAGTCAGTTAAGAACAAATTCTTATTTACAATGACAGCCTACCCTGGTCAAACCTGGACGACACTGGGCCAATTGTGTGCCGCCCTATGGGACTCCCAATCACGGTCGGATGTGATACAGCCTGGATCAAGTTATATCTACCGTTGCTTTGATTGGACTGATCATGTCAACATCATACTTTAAAAATCGTAGCTAGCAAGCTAGACAAGCAGTCATGAGTCTACTGGCAAATCGTTTTCAAGCCTTGTCACATGAAGATAAATTATAGATAAAACGTATCGGTGCTCATCGGCCATTGGACATAAACATTACACAACAAGTTGGAAATCGCAAATTCAACACTGAGTGGTTTTGTTAGGAATCAGTGGCTAACTGCAAGCGTTGCAAAACAATCACTAGCCTGCTTTTCAGTGGAGTGGGTGTGTGGTCCAAGTCTGGGTTTAAGGGTCTCTTTTCCAAGCTTAAAAGGATAAACATTCACACGCAATGTCACAAGTGTAGAGAGGAGGAGGCAGTCGCAGATTTAGAACTAATGAATTTATTAAAGCACCATATATAAAAGCGGGATGAAACCCAAAGTGAAAAATAATAAAGTATTCAGGAAATAGTAGGAGAGATTCGTCTCAGGAAAACAAGCAACATTTACAAAGACAAATGACAGAGGGAGTGTATATATATATAGTGATTGAGTGGGGATTGGAACCGTGTGTGTGTAATGTTGATGAGTGAAGAGCGTTTGCCAGCAGCAAGTTCGGCAGCAGCTAGAAGGCCAGCAAAGCCGAATGCCTGAGCTGGACAGGAGGGGGAGCCAAAGCGAAGGCTGGTGTGACACGGAAAACCATTGGCCAAAAAAGGTTGAATACATTGGCCATGCTGTCAATCCAGCATGACTTCTGCCGTGTTCAAAACAACTGGAAACTGGGAAATCTCAGACTTCAGTGAGTTCAAGACAACTGGGAACGGTCATCCAACTCGGAATTCCAAGTCGGGAACTTGGGCCTCTTTCTAAAGATCACTGACGTCATGATTCAACCTATTTTTTTATTTATTTTTTCCCTGAGTTCCCAGTTGTCTTGAAAGAACCATAAATCCAGAGAATCCCAGACTTTGATGATAAAGTCTCATGACAAAATTTGCCCACAAGAAGGACCGCTGTGCCACCTTCCTGTTCAAGTGAGCACAGCACAACAGTGAGTCTTCAAAATGTCTTGTATGCTGCTGCATAAATATTGTAATATGCCAGGGAGATATGTATACTGTAGCTAAGAAAGTAATACTAAGTGTATGTTGTGTAGTAAGCTGTTAGTAACCCATGTGTCTCACCTTAATAATTTGGTTCCTTTCCCCTCTTAATTTCGTCTGTTCTTACTTGGTAGTGCACATGTAGCCCATAGCCTGTTTTAGAGAAATGTCATCAAATATTGTAAGAACTTTCATTCTTTGCCAATATGCCCCCTTTATTTATCTTACGGTTCTGACTTGGTGTAGAGGGAGAATACTGTAAAAACGTCCCATGTTCTGAATTCTGTCACTGTACATTTCAAAAGTGCTGAACAAATAGTTATATTGACTACGTCCATCTTAGCTCACTCATTAATGTCTTAATCGAAATGAAGAATTGCCTCTTATCCGCTCATCATTCCCTTATGCCATATTTTGTACATCTCAATTGTCAGTAGAAACCACATTTTGTTTAAGCAAGTCAGCCACATCAGCTATGTTTTTTCAAAAGGCAGTAAATGAGGCTGAATGAACTGTTTCGCTGCCAGACAAGGCTCCACTGATAGCCAGGTGTAGCAGTGGTAAGGATTCACTCCATGGTGCTGAAAAGAAAGCTCTGCTGGTGGGACAGCTATTATGTAGACCTTAACAGTTTGTGGGCACCATTTGTCACCGTTATGGGGAAATCATGTATATTTTTTTGGTGTGTTGTGTAGTGGCTTTGCTGGAATGTATCTAAAACCTTTTTTTGTGTGTTTTTTTTTTTTTTTTTTTTCAATCTTTTTTTTGCGCCACCAATATTTACATGCTAAAATCACCACTGACTGTAATGGACAAAACTGTAATTTTAGGTATTATCAACAGTAAAAAAAAAAAAAACTCTAATGTTTAACTGTAACATACTATAAATTATGGCGAATTATGGGAAAATAGTATATTTGTATTTTTTTGGTGGGGAAATGTTATATTTAATATGGTACTGTAATTCCACCCAACAGAATACAGTGCCTTACTGTATCTTTGGAGCACCAGAAACCTTTTGACCACTAGTGGGTTCATGGTGTTGTAGTTTCTGGCTCATTAATATATTTTAAGGCTGCCTTATAAGATGCTATATTTGTTGCACCTGGGAGTGAGAACGCTGTACCAATTTAACTCCTATGTGGTTATAGTGCCCCATCAATTTAAAATGTATAGGGCCAGATTAGTGTGGCAGCAAGTCTTGGATTAAATGGTTGAGCATTTTGCCATGTCCTTTTGGTCTGTTTTTCCCTGTACTTTCTGCCAGTTTGAAAGCCTTTCTTATGGCCTCAAGAAGTGCAAGTGATATAAAACACCAAATATTAATTAATGTGTAAACACATTATCAAGCAGCCAACCTGCTTGCACCAATCCCTTGTAATTACAGTAACATTCTGTGAAATATAAACCCCTCCCCTTAATTCATTCAGATTATGGTAGCATTTACTATTTTACATTCCAAACCAGGTGGTTCGAGCCCTGAATCCTGATTGGCTGACAGCCGTGGTATATCAGACCATATACCATGGGTATGATAAAAAAAAACATTCCTTTTTTTTTACTGCTCTAATTACTTTGGTAACCAGTTTATAATGGCAATAAGGCCCCTCGGGGGTTTGTGGTATATGGCCGATGTACCCCAGCTAAGGTCTGTATCCAGGCACTCCGCTTTGTGTCTTGTGTAAGAACAATTTAGCCGTGGTATATTGGCCATATAGCACACCCTCTCGGGCTTTATTACTTAAGTATAATACAGTCAATTTTACGCTGTTGTAATATGAAATACAGAATTTTACTCGCCACTGAGTTACCTGTAAGATGCTGTGAAATTCAGGGCTCTTTAAGGCTCGCACACATCGCACTGAATGTGGATGTAGTGTTAATCTGCCGAACATTCCGCGCGCTGTGTTTTAGGGACCACCCGCTGTAGACACCTGACTGCCGACATTTTTAACACGATTCTACATGTAAAATCGGTTCGCAATTTACGTTCAGAGATGTTAAGTACTCTCGTCCAGCAAACATTATTGGTGTCTGTGCCCCTACAGTGTACTCCAGGCTTGTACTCCAGGCTTGTACTGCTGGTTGTTAGGCTCCTACAACGCATGTTGATAGGGAATGATGCAATCGCCTCATGCAGGGCTGTTTCAGCATTCTTAACAGGAATCTTAGGAAAGGGCTACAGTCTATTTACAATAACCAATATTCTGAAATACTTCTCCATTAATCAATATAGAAATCATGAGAATGTAAGGGTTTCAATCCTTGTAGTTGCAGGGACAGCTCTGACGCAGCTCTGCACAGTAGAGTCCCTCAGTCAGTCAGTCTCACACCACTGTGTAATTCAATGCACGTTGCGGCCAGCTCGTACGATCCACGCACATTCCCGTGTAAACGCCAACACAAGCACTCGCTGCCGACAGCAGCTCACTTTTCCTGCAGCGCACCAAAGTTCAACCCAATGCCCACATCCCTTACACCAACCCCCTCTCCCCCTCCATCTCAGACACACAAACCTCTCCCCCCCAACAGAGCAGTGCTTGTTGACGAGCATCATTTCTCAAATAAATCTACTGCGTTAATTCGTTATTTACTCTGACCGGAGGGCTCGTGAGATTAATCTGCCTAGGCTATCAAATATCACACTTACAGTGATCCGCTGTTGAAATGCTATAGGTCTATTAATGAATGCATATCTCCCATTAGGATATGCTGTATATCCTACGTTTTTTCTCTCATGTTGACCCGTTCTCAACGGCCCATATGAAGTGTCATACCCGGTGCAGTTAGTGACTCTATCCCACGTGGACAGAATGCCTCAGTGACTAGAGGAGAGGGAGATGAATGACCTTTCAGCTCCCAACTGATGGGACTCAGTCTCTCTGTGGTTCTTCAAGACTGATTACTGAAGTTATTCAAATAAATGTTTTGAACCTGTATAGTCCAAAATAAACACTTATAATAGGCCTACAGTGTGTGTAGCCTAACAGTGTGTCCATATATACTATATGTTACATAACCGTTTACATAAACTGAAAATGGCTGCTTTTCTCCTTTGGGAAGGCCTCTCTAAATATCCTATCATTTGGGGTTAACAGGCAGACTTTTCCCTCTCTCCTGGTCATTTCTTTTTAGTCCACTATCATTTGTTTTATTTCTGTCCTCCTTGGCTGCCACTCATCAGACGTTGTATAACATTGACATTTCAGTCATTTAGCAGACACTCTTATCCAGAGTGACTTATATTAGTGAGTGTGTGTATATATACATTTTCATTGTTTGTTTTTTTAACGTTTTTTTTTTCAATGTGGTCCCCCGTGGCAACCGAACCCACAACCTTGGTGTTGCGAAGGCGCCATGCTCTACCAACTGAGTTACATGGAGAGCAAGAGGCCCAAGGGTGGCGTCACCTGCCAACCTACTACAGCCCTGGACTGGACTGTTACACATCTTCTCTTCTGTATATTTGGATATTCCGGTTTCAATGTAAACATCAACCACTGGTTTTACCAGTCATGTCACATTAGACTGCATTATGAAAGATGTTATGTGTCCCACTCTATTCCCTATAGTACACTATATAGGGAATAGGGTTCCATTTGGGACAGGAGCAGTCACCAGTCCATCTCTCCACCGCAGCCCAGCCAAGCAGTCACTTAGAAAGTTCCTGTGAAAAGCAGATGGGGGTCAAATATGTATACTGGTAACACAGACAGGAAAGACTCATTCTAGATAAACTAATACACAGTCAGTCTCATCTACATGATAGTTTAATACCAGGAAAACTGACACCTGTTGACTTCGTAAAGGCACAATAGAGATACATGCGTTCTGCGTTTGTATGGTGTCTAGTACCCAACGCTGTATCTGCAGTGCAGCACCCCCTCCTATCCTCACGGCAGGCAATGCAGATGTATTTTGACGCAGAATGACACAGTAATAATCTCTGTCACCCTGCATTCATCTGCATTCTTCTCTCTGTGAAGAGACGTTGTTTTCTTGTCTTCTCCTCTCTCCACAGAGACATGTTGTTTTCTTGTCTTCTCCTCTCTCCACAGAGACATGTTGTTTTCTTGTCTTCTCCTCTCTCCACAGAGACATGATGTTTTCTTGTCTTCTCCTCTCTCCACAGAGACATGATGTTTTCTTGTCTTCTCTCTCCACAGAGACATGATGTTTTCTTGTCTTCTCCTCTCTCCACAGAGACATGTTGTTTTCTTGTCTTCTCCTCTCTCCACAGAGACATGTTGTTTTCTTGTCTTCTCCTCTCTCCACAGAGACATGTTGTTTTCTTGTCTTCTCCTCTCTCCACAGAGACATGTTGTTTTCTTGTCTTCTCCTCTCCACAGAGACATGTTGTTTTCTTGTCTTCTCCTCTCTCCACAGAGACATTATGTTTTCTTGTCTTCTCCTCTCTCCACAGAGACATGTTGTTTTCTTGTCTTCTCCTCTCTCCACAGAGACATGTTGTTTTCTTGTCTTCTCCTCTCTCCACAGAGACACGTTGTTTTCTTGTCTTCTCCTCTCCAGAGAGACATGATGTTTTCTTGTCTTCTCCTCTCTCCACAGAGACATGTTGTTTTCTTGTCTTCTCCTCTCTCCACAGAGACATGATGTTTTCTTGTCTTCTCCTCTCTCCACAGAGACATTATGTTTTCTTGTCTCTGGCACCAAAGCCTGGAGGCTGGTTTAGTATTCATCTACTATACTGACAGTAGAAAGAATGTGAATCCCAAATGGAACCCTATATCCTATATAGTGCACTACTTTGGACCAGGGTCCACATAGGAGCTATCTGCCAGTGGAACTCAAATCCCAGCCTGGCTGTTCAGATCAAACCACTCGTCATTTTATTTCATCCCCAGCTGAATGATTCATCTTACTGATTGGCCAGAGAGTAACCTGGCGGGAAACGATGAAAACCTGAAACTTTTTTTTGTAAAATGTTTTTGCTTGTTACACGTGGACAAAGAAACAAGGGGACACACAATACGGTCCCAAGGTGGTCTCTATTTGAGAAAAGGATGCTAGAACTCTTACTCTAGCAGAACCTTAGGTTAAAAAGATGACAAGGGGAAACGGCTGTGAGACTATGCTTAAGACCATGGCCTGTATCACTACATGTAATGGGAATAGAGGTTGATGCTTGATAGTAGACTGTAACTGTCAGTGACTACTCTCTCTCTCTCCATCTCTCTCCCTCCAGCTGAGATCCAGCACTGTCTGGTGAGTGCCGGAGACGTGGGCTGTGGTGTGTTTGAGTGTTTTGAGAACAACTCCTGTGAGATCAGAGGCCTGCAGGAGATCTGTCTAACCTTCCTACACAACGCCGGAAAGTTTGATTCCCAGGTAAGGCACTTGTATGTGCGTACAAGTTAGTGCACGCGTGGATTTTATTGAGTTGTTTGCATCCGTATCCAACGTGTGTGTACCCCAGTCCCCTTTCCTCTCCAACGGAGGTCAGTTCTCTGTGTATCAGGGCAGAGGGCTCCAGATCCAGGGGTAGCCAGCTGGCACAATTCCCAGCCAGATCCCCTGTCAGACGGGTAGAACAGGCTTTGTCCCGGTCTCTCACCGGGCCATCAGACTGGGTCAAATAGGAATTAGTTCTAACCACCCTAGAACTACAACACGTATGTTCATGGGTTAGCAGGTTTTTATTGGTTCACCACAATGAACCAATCCAATAATCCCCAGCTTCTAATTGGTCCATTCAACACCTCTCCTCTCCCTTGCAATTATTCCCCAGGTCGTTGCTGTAAATGAGAATGTGTCCTCAGTCAATTTACCTGGTCAAATAAATACAATCATTAATGGTTGAGTGTTCTATATGCCTGTGTGTGTGTTTAGGGTTGAGTGTTCTATATGCCTGTGTGTTCTATATGCGTGTGTGTTTAGGGTTGAGTGTTCTATATGCCTGTGTGTTTAGGGTTGAGTGTTTATATATGTCTGTGTGTTCTATATGCCTGTGTGTTTAGGGTTGAGTGTTTATATATGTCTGTGTGTGTTCTATATGTCTGTGGGTTTAGGGTTGAGTGTTCTAAACCTCAACAAAAAAAGTAACTTCCTCTCACTGTCAACTGGGTTTATTTTCATCAAACTTAACATGTAAATATTTGTATGAACATAAGATTCAACAACTGAAACATAAACTGAACAAGTTCCACAGACATGTGACTAACATAAATGGAATAATGTGTCCCTGAACAAAGGGGGGTCAAAATCAAAAGTAACAGTCAGTATCTGGTGTGGCCACCAGCTACATTAAGTACTGCAGTGCATCTCCTCCTCATGGACTGCACCAGATTTGCCAGTTCTTGCTGTGAGATGTTACCCCACTCTTCCACCAATGCACCTGCAAGTTCCCGGATATTTCTGGGGGGAATGGCCCTAGCCCTCACCCTCTGGTCCAACAGGTCCCAGACGTGCTCAATGGGATTGAGATCCGGGCTCTTCGCTGGCCATGGCAGAACACTGAAATTCCTGTCTTGCAGGAAATCACACACAGAACGAGCAGTATGGCTGGTAGCATTGTCATGCTGGAGGGTTATGTCAGGATGAGCCTGCAGGAAGGGTACCACATGAGGGAGGAGGATGTCTTCCCTGTAACGCACAGCGTTGAGATTGCCTGCAATGACAACAAGCTCAGTCCGATGATGCTGTGACACACCGCCCCAGACCATGACAGACCCTCCACCTCCAAATCGATCCCGCTCCAGAGTACAGGCCTCGGTGTAACGCTCATTCCTTCGACGATAAACGCGAATCCGACCACCACCCCTGGTGGGACAAAACCGCGACTCGTCAGTGAAGAGCACTTTTTGCCAGTCCTATCTGGTCCAGCGACGGTGGGTTTGTGACCATAGGTGATGTTGTTGCCGGTGATGTCCGGTGAGGACCTGCCTTACAACAGGCCTACAAGCCCTCAGTCCAGCCTCTCTCAGCCTATTGCAGACAGTCTGAGCACTGATGGAGGGATTGTGCGTTCCTGGTGTAACTCGGGCAATTGTTGTTGCCATCCTGTACCTGTCCCGCAGGTGTGATGTTCAGATGTACCGATCCTGTGCAGATGTTGTTACACGAGGTCTGCCACTGCGAGGATGATCCGCAGCTGTCCGTCCTGTCTCCCTGTAGCGCTGTCTTAGGTGTCTCACAGTACGGACATTGCAATTTATTGCCCTGGCCACATCTGCAGTCCTCATGCCTCCTTGCAGCATGCCTAAGGCACGTTCACGCAGATGAGCAGGGACCCTGGGCATCTTTCTTTTGGTGTTTTTCAGAGTCAGTAGAAAGGCCTCTTTAGTGTCCTAAGTTTTCATAACTGTGACCTTAATTGCCTACCATCTGTAAGGTTATAGTGTCTTAATGACCGTTCCACAGGTTCATGTTCATTCATTGTTTATGGTTTTTATTTCATTTTTATTTATTTTTTATTTAACCAGGTAGGCCAGTTGAGAACAAGTTCTTATTTACAACTGCGACCTGGCCAAGATAAAGCAAAGCAGTGCGACACAAACAACAACACAGAGTTACACATGGAATAAACAAACGTACAATCAGTAACACAATAGAAAAGTCTATATACAGTGTGTGCAAATGAAGTAAGATTAGGACGGTAAGGCAATAAATAGGCCATAGTGGTGAAATAATTACAATTTAACAATTAAACACGAGTGATAGATGTGCAGAAGATGAATGTGTAAGTAGATACTGGGGTGCAAAGGAGAAGAAAAAAAGAACAATATGGGGGTGAGGTAGTTGGGTGGGCTAATTACAGATGGGCTATGTACCAGTGCAATGATCTGTAAGCTGCAGATCATTGCACATGTTTCATTGAACAAGCATGGGAAACAGTGTTTAAACACTTTACAATGAAGATATGTGAAGTTATCTGAATTTTTACGAATTATCTTTGAAAGACAGGGTCCTGAAAATTGACTTTTATTTTTTTACTGAGTTTGTCTGTGTGGGTTTAGGGTAAGGGTTGAGTGTTCTATATGTCTGTGTGGATTTAGGGTTGAGTGTTCTAATATGTCTGTGGGTTTTAGGTTGAGTGTTCTAATATGTCTGTGTGGGTTTTAGGTTGAGTGTTCTAATATGTCTGTGTGGGTTTTAGGGTTGAGTGTTCTAATATGTCTGTGGGTTTTAGGTTGAGTGTTCTAATATGTCTGTGTGGGTTTTAGGTTGAGTGTTCTATATCTACTGTGTGGGTTTAGGGTTGAGTGTTCTAATATGTCTGTGGGTTTAGGGTTGAGTGTTCTATATCTACTGTGTGGGTTTAGGGGGTTGAGTGTTCTATATCTACTGTGTGGGTTTAGGGTTGAGTGTTCTAATATGTCTGTGGGTTTAGGGTTGAGTGTTCTATATCTACTGTGTGGGTTTAGGGTAAATCGTTCATCAAGGATGCTCTGAGGTGCATGGCCCACGGCCTGAGACACAAGTTCAGCTGCATCAGCAGGAAGTGCTTGGCCATTAAAGAGATGGTGTTCCAGCTGCAGAGAGAGTGCTACCTCGGACACAACCTGTGTTCTGCAGCCAAGGAGAACGTTGCTGTCATGGTGGAGATGATCCACTTCCAGGACCTCTTCCCTAAAGGGTGAGGATGGTGGCATTCATCAGTGTCTTTCTCAGTCCGTCTCATCCCTTCTCTTTCCTGAAGGGTGAGGAGAACTATATCTCGCTTTATCTCTGACCATTTGTCTCTCTTCCTCCCTCTGCCTCATTCTCTCTGCCTCATTCTCTCTGCCTTTCTCTACTTTTCTCTCTGTCTCTTCCCCTTTTAACTTACCTAGAAGGTCAACCACCCATACCAAGCTGTGGATGTCCAGCCCTATATTAGCATAATAATCCCATGATCTTTCTTTCCCCCCCGCAGGCCGTATGTGGAGCTGGTCAACATCCTATTGAGCTGTGGGGAGGAGGTGAAGGAGGCCTTAACCAGGAGCGTCCGGCTGCAGTGTGAGCAGAACTGGGGGGCTCTATGTGACAGCCTGAGTGTCTGCTCTTCCCTCACCCCCCCTCCCGGCCAGGCCCCCTCCTCCCCCGACCACCGCCGCCACGGGTCTCCCCACTCTGAACCAGACCAACCACGACCCCCCCGACAGGGGGACAAGGACAAGTCCAGTAAAGGAGGCTTCAATGTCCACCCCCGCAGCCGCAGCCAGGGTCCCCGCCGACAGAGCCCCGAGGCTGGGGTGGTGGCGGAGCAGGAAGACCCTGAGGCCACAGACATCCGGAGGTGAAAGAGACATTGGACCCTAACTATCCTGATTCTCCCCCCGACCGTGTCACCATCGCAGCCCCCCCCCCCCACATACACACGTACTAAGACACACAGACAGATACTGTACATGCAAAAACACACATACACGCACATCTACACACAGACTCTCTCTCCAGTCATTCCAGCAGTCCCAAATGGTAAATCTGCAGGTAACATGGTGTAGCTCGTTCAGTTACTCCAGATTGTAGTCCACCGACGTTGTTTCTGTTTATTATTGAAATATAATAAGTATTATTATCCTGATTTAGGACATTTTTGGCCTCTAATATAGCGTTTCTCAAATCGTACTCACTGTAACATTTCATTATATTTGTATTATTTATTTTATTCTTTATGCAATGTTTAAATATCCAAATGTACATAGAAATATACTTATCTATATTTATACAGTACGAACATGTATAAATATAGTCACCATATGCAGTACTGATGTACTATACGATTATAGTACATGGTGTGTTCTGTCATATACCTCACGATCCATCACCACCCATAACCACCCATAGATATGTGACATTCAGCTTTGTTGTTTCAAAGTGGGAATGTGTTGTTAGTATTATAATTCTAGATACTTGATTAAACACAAACTTTACTGGTTTTGAAGTCCAGTTCTGGCACATATGACTTGTAGTGCAGGAGGGTGGGTTACCATGGCAAAGTAAACAAACTGGTACATTCTCTGATGGCCAGCTTCCATCGTTAGGATTCCTACTATTAGGGAGGGCACAGCGTCTGTCTGTAGCAGCACATTCAGTGTGTCTCAAATAGCACCCTATTCCCTCAACATGCTGGTCCCTTCTGTAGTGACTACTCTCTGTGATGCTTACTAGAGTTCACTCGACTGGGGTGACAATGTTGTACATACAGTAAGTAGCACTAGGAAGATTCAAAGGAGATTTTCAATTGATTTGGTTTAAAGATGAATTATTGGACTCAAAAGGTACAAATGTTACTGTTGTGGTATCGGACACGCTACAGACAGTCCGAAAGACACGCTACAGACAGTCCGAAAGACACGCTACAGACAGTCCTACGGACACGCTACAGACAGTCCTACGGACACGCTACAGACAGTCCTACGGCCGCACGACGCCTACAGACAGTCCTACGGACACGCTACAGACAGTCCTACGGACACGCTACAGACAGTCCTACGGACACGCTACAGACAGTCCGAAAGACACGCTACAGACAGTCCGAAAGACACGCTACAGACAGTCCTACAGACACGCTACAGACAGTCCTACAGACACGCTACAGACAGTCCTACAGACGCTACAGACAGTCCTACAGACAAGCTACAGACAGTCCTACAGACACGCTACAGACAGTCCGAAAGACGCTACAGACACGCTACAGACAATCCTACAGACAGTCCTACGGACAAGCTACAGACAGTCCTACGGACACGCTACAGACAGTCCTACGGACACGCTACAGACAGTTCTACAGACACGCTACAGACAGTCCTACGGACACGCTACAGACAGTCCTACGGACACGCTACAGACAGTCCTACGGACACGCTACAGACAGTCCTACGGACACGCTACAGACAGTCCTACGGACAAGCTACAGACAGTTCTACGGACACGCTACAGACAGTTCTACGGACACGCTACAGACAGTCCGAAAGACACGCTACAGACAGTCCGAAAGACGCTACAGACAGTCCTACGGACACGCTACAGACAGTCCGAAAGACACGCTACAGACAGTCCGAAAGACACGCTACAGACAGTCCTACAGACGCTACAGACAGTCCTACAGACACGCTACAGACAGTCCGAAAGACGCTACAGACACGCTACAGACAATCCTACAGACAGTCCTACGGACACACTACAGACAGTCCTACGGACACGCTACAGACAGTCCTACGGACACGCTACAGACAGTCCTACGGACAAGCTACAGACAGTCCTACGGACACGCTACAGACAGTTCTACGGACACGCTACAGACAGTCCGAAAGACACGCTACAGACAGTCCGAAAGACACGCTACAGACAGTCCGAAAGACACGCTACAGACAGTCCTACGGACACGCTACAGACAGTCCTACGGACACGCTACAGACAGTCCTACAGACACGCTACAGACAGTCCTACAGACACGCTACAGACAGTCCTACAGACACGCTACAGACAGTCCTACGGACACGCTACAGACAGTCCTACGGACACGCTACAGACAGTCCTACAGACACGCTACAGACAGTCCTACAGGCAGTCCTACAGAGACGCTACAGACAGTCCTACAGACACGCTACAGACAGTCCGAAAGACAGTCCGAAAGACACGCTACAGACAGTCCGAAAGACACGCTACGGACACGCTACAGACAGTCCTACGGACACACTAGAGACAGTCCGAAAGACACGCTACAGACAGTCCTACGGACAAGCTACAGACAGTCCTACGGACACGCTACAGACATTCCGACAGACAGTCCGAAAGACACGCTACAGACAGTCCGAAAGACACGCTACAGACAGTCCTACGGACACGCTACGGACAGCCCGAAAGACAGTCCGAAAGACACGCTACAGACAGTCCTACAGACAGTCCTACGGACAAGCTACAGACAGTCCTACAGACACGCTACAGACAGTCCGACAGACAGTCCGAAAGACACGCTACAGACAGTCCGAAAGACACGCTACGGACACGCTACAGACAGTCCTACGGACACGCTACAGACAGTCCTACAGACACGCTACAGACAGTTCTACGGACACGCTACAGACAGTCCTACAGACACGCTACAGACAAGCTACAGACAGTCCTACGGACACGCTACAGACATTCCGACAGACAGTCCGAAAGACACGCTACAGACAGTCCGAAAGACACGCTACAGACAGTCCTACGGACACGCTACGGACAGCCCGAAAGACAGTCCAAAAGACACGCTACAGACAGTCCTACAGACAGTCCTACGGACAAGCTACAGACAGTCCTACAGACACGCTACAGACAGTCCGACAGACAGTCCGAAAGACACGCTACAGACAGTCCGAAAGACACGCTACGGACACGCTACAGACAGTCCGAAAGACACGCTACAGACAGTCCTACAGACAGTTCTACGGACACGCTACAGACAGTCCTACAGACACGCTACAGACACGCTACAGACAGTCCTACGGACAGTCCGAAAGACACGCTACAGACAGTCCGAAAGACAGTCCTACGGACACGCTACAGACAGTCCGAAAGACACGCTACAGACAGTCCGAAAGACAGTCCTACGGACACGCTACAGACACGCTACAGACAGTCCGAAAGACACGCTACAGACAGTCCTACAGACACGCTACAGACAGTCCTACAGACAGTCCTACGGACACGCTACAGACAGTCCTACAGACACGCTACAGACAGTCCGAAAGACAGTCCTACGGACACGCTACAGACACGCAACAGACAGTCCGAAAGACACGCTACAGACAGTCCTACAGACAGTCCTACGGACACGCTACAGACAGTCCTACAGACACGCTACAGACAGTCATACAGACACGCTACAGACACGCTACAGACAGTCCTACAGGCAGTCCTACGGACACGCTACAGACAGTCCTACAGACACGCTACAGACAGTCCTACAGACACGCTACAGACAGTCCTACAGACAGTCCTACGGACAAGCTACAGACAGTCATACAGACACGCTACAGACAGTCCGACAGACAGTCCGAAAGACACGCTACAGACAGTCCTACGGACACGCTACAGACAGTCCTACGGACACGCTACAGACAGTCCAAAAGACACGCTACAGACAGTTCTACAGACGTCCTACAGACAGTCCTACAGACACGCTACAGACAGTCCTACAGACAGTCCTACGGACACGCTACATACAGTCCTACAGACACGCTACAAACAGTGCTACAGACAGTCCTACGGACAAGCTACAGACAGTCCTACAGACACGCTACAGACAGTCTGACAGACAGTCCGAAAGACACGCTACAGACAGTCCGAAAGACACGCTACAGACAGTCCGACAGACACGCTACAGACAGTCCTACAGACACGCTACAGACAGTCCTACAGACAGTCCTACAGACACGCTACAGACAGTCCTACAGACACGCTACAGACAGTCCTACAGACACGCTACAGACAGTCCGACAGACATGCTACCGTCCGACAGACAGACACACTACAGACAGTCTGAAAGACACGCTACAGACGGTCCCACAGACGTGCTACAGACAGTCCTGCAGACACACGCTACAGACAGTCCTAGCTACAGACAGTCCTACAGACACACGCTGCAGACAGTCCGAAAGACAGACACGCTACAGACGGTCCTACAGACACGCTGCAGACAGACACACGCTACAGATGGTCCGAAAGACAGACACACGCTACAGACAGTCCGAAAGACAGACACACGCTACAGACGGTCCGAAAGACAGACACACGCTACAGACGGTCCGAAAGACAGACACACGCTACAGACACGCTACAGACATACAGTAGCACCCCAGTAACTGCATCTCAGTAAGCATCAGTAGTATGATTGACTGGTATGATTGACTAGTATGATTCGCTACAGACAGTCCTTCAGACATTCATACAGACACGCTACAGACAGTCCTTCAGACACGCTACAGACAGTCCTACAGACATTCATACAGACAGTCCTTCAGACACGCTACAGACAGTCCTTCAGACACGCTACAGACAGTCCTACAGACAGTCCTACAGACATTCATACAGACACGCTACAGATATGCATCAGACACACTACAGACATTCATACAGACACGCTACAGATATGCATACAGACACGCTACAGATATGCATACAGAAACACTACAGACATTCATACAGACACACTACAGACATTCATACAGACATGCATACAGACACGCTACAGACATTCATACAGACACGTTACAGACATACAGTAGCACCCCAGAAACTGCATCTCAGTAAGCATCAGTAGTATGATTGACTAGTATGATTGATTGACTAGTATGATTGATGAGTTGATTGATTGACAGGTGTGTTTCTGATGATACCACTGAGTGCTGTACAGCTGAAGCCTGTCTGTACACTAACGTGACACCACAAGACTATGAAAGCCCACTGAGCTAATCTCCTAGGCATTAGCCCAGGGAGCTAACACAAATATTGAGCTTAATGCAGTCAAAACGTTGCATGCAATCAAGTAACCAGGAGCAGTCATTTAACAGTGTATTCCTGTTTAACCTCCAGGTCAGACCCCGCTCTCTCTTCCTGGCCACAGTCATATGCTACAATGGCACCCTATTCCCTACATTGTGCACTATATAGGGAATAGGGTGCCATTGGGACGCAGCCCAGTGAGGACCCCCACACTGGCTCTGGCTGCAGTCCGCTGTTATTCTAAATGGTAGATTTACCAAGGCCACTAGAGAATTCCTCTGGGCTACAGCCAAGAGCTGGCCGGCCGCACGGGGAGAGAGAGGAAAGGAGGACGAGAACTCCACTCAACGGTTCCTGAGGAGCGACTCTTTCCCTCTCCTCCTCCCACCTCTTCTTACAGTTCAGAGGTGTATGTTGGCCAGTCATGGAGGCTCTCCTGCCCCTCTAAGCTTCGACATGTCTATTCAGATGATGTGACATCCTATTGCAGTTCATTGTCTTCTCATTGGGCACCAGGTGTGTCACTCCATTAATAATGTAACTGACAATCTGTTCCATACTCTGTCACTATCTTCTGCATTTTGTGTTCTGGGAGAAATAGTCTGAAGTGCTTCCTGTTTCTCAGTGTTCCATACAGCATGTCACTTCCTCTACACCCCCAGTTGTGCTCATGGATTAGCTGCCCTGCCAGAATGACCATACAGAATGTGGTCTGGTATGGTTTTAATTCACCTGTCTGATCATGTGTATACAAACAGTACTATGAACTAAGGACTCATGAAATCAAAATCAACAGAAATGTATCTTGATATCATTAAAGTGTATTTTTGTGTGGATATTTTGTACACTGAGTTCAGTCATGAAGGTGTTGTGTGTTCAGTAGGTAGCTCTGATCATGAACTGCATGACAACTCAGAGGAATTATAACCACTATATAATACTGACACATTGAAAAACATGCACACCACAAAGATAAGATAAGGAATTATTTTAATGCACAAGAGACTGAGGGTGGACTTTCTCAGCTACAATTAATGTCTTCTTCAATACCAGGGCAACGTTCAGTTGTCAAACATTGCAGATAGTAAGTAAAGCCTTGAATAGAGCAGACATGATTCCTTGTTCTCAGGGTGCAGAGGCAAGTTTGTTCTACATAACATATTTCTATCTGAACATTTTAAGACGTGCCCCTGATCACTAAAGTGTAATATTGTGTGATACCGCCTCCGTCAGGGCAAACCGCATACTGCACAATCATACTTTTAAGAATCAATTGGACAAATTGCTGTGGTCAGAGGAATATCACACGGAAAAGCAACCATCTATGATTGCATTACACTTTTAAATACCCCCTTACACCTTTAACATGTTATTGTGAAGTTCAGTTACAATGATCACAATATAACAAGAACAGGCTGTCATGGCAGATCTTCTTACAGTACCAGGACTACAGAAACAGACATTAACTAGCTGTCTTATATTTCAAAATGTATTCCATGTACACAAGAAAACAAACTTACATTTCACATCATATTATTTTTCACACAAACACTGAAAAATGTAAGCCTGTGAAAATATCTTTGTCATGGGCAATATACCATCTCTCAGCCTACACTGTACTATCAACCTCAAATTCTAATCTGGAACTCAAAGTCAGTTCCACTGCTTTTTTCCCTAATTCCCCTCTAATCAGGGACTGATTTAGACCTGGGACATCAGGTGGGTGATTCCCCTCTAATCAGGGACTGATTTAGACCTGGGACATCAGGTGGGTGATTCCCCTCTAATCAGGGACTGATTTAGACCTGGGACATCAGGTGGGTGATTCCCCTCTAATCAGGGACTGATTTAGACCTGGGACATCAGGTGGGTGATTCCCCTCTAATCAGGGACTGATTTAGACCTGGGACATCAGGTGGGTGCAATTCATTATCAGGTAGAACAGAAAATCATTACGCTCCGAAGCTCGTAGGACGGGGGGGTGTCAAACTCATTCCACGGACGGCAGAGTGTCTGCGGGTTTTTGGTTTTTCCTTTTAATTAAGACCTAGACAACCAGGTGTGGGGAGTTCCTTACTAATTAGTGACCTTAAATCAACGTTCAAGAACAAGGTTGGAGTGAAAACACGCAGACACTTGTCCCTCCGTGGAATGAGTTTGGCACGTGTTGTAGGGTAAGATTTGAATAGCCCTGTACTACACCATCTTGACAATGATTGATTATCTTGTACATTTTAATTGAGAAGAGATCTGAGACCTAAGAGGCCCAACATCAGCTGGGAAAAGCTGTAGACAAAACAATAACAGCAGGTAATACAGTCCAGAACACATATCATCCCAGCCCCCCATAGGGACCATCACACTACCTTGAACTCAGTAACACACTCACTGATCCTCGGCCAAGCCTCAGAACATGAGCTGAGAGGGGTGAGAGGTCTATGGAGAGAAGAGGAGAGGAAGGGACAGAGAAATGAAGACAAATGGTGCACAGACAGAAGATACTTCACATGGCTGCTCACACATTACAATACACACTGTTTCAACTACAGTAATGACCACATGGTGGTGGACTAGGACTACTGACAAAAATATCACGTGACAGCCACCAAAAACCAAACAAAATTCTGTGTGACAAAATCCACAGATACACTAAATAAAGGGACATACACTATCCTTCAAAAGTTTGGGGTCACTTAAAAATGCAATTGTTTTTGAAAGAAAAACACATTTTTTGGTCCATTAAAATAACATCAAATTGATCAGATATACAGTGTAGACATTGTTAATGTTGTAAATGACTATTGTAGCTGAAAATGGCTGATTTTTAATGGAATATCTACATAGGCGTACAGAGGCCCATTATCAGCAACCATCCCTCCTGTGTTCCAATGGCACGTTGTGTTAGTGAATCCAAGTTTATCATTTTAAAAGGCTAATTGATCATTAGAAAACCTTTTTGAAATTATGTTAGCACAGCTGAAAACTTGTTCTAATTAAAGAAGCAATAAAACTGTCCTTCTTTAGACTAGTTGAGTATCTGGAGCATCAGCATTTGTGGGTGTCGATTACAGGATCAAAATGGCCAGAAACAAAGAACTTTCTTCTGAAACTCGTCAGTCTATTCTTGTTCTGAGAAATGAAGGCTATTCAATGCGAGAAATTTCCAAGAAACTGAACTACTTCCTTCACAGAACAGCGCAAACTGGCTCTAACCAGAATAGAAAGAGGAGTGTGAGGCCCAGGTGCACAACTGAGCAAGAGGACAAGTACATTAGAGTGTCTAGTTTGAGAAACTGACACATCCCAAGTCCTCATTCCGACTCCGGAATGCTGGCCTTCTTAAAGAAACTTTCAAAGTTCTTGAAGTTTTTCATGTCTAAAGTAATGATGCACTGTTGTTTCTTTCTCTTTGCTTATTTGAGCTGTTCTTGCCATAATATGGACTTGGTCTTTTAACAAATAGGGCTATCTTCTGTATACCACCCCTACCTTGTCACATCACAACTGATTGGCTGAAATGCATTAAGAAGGAAAGAAATTCCACAAATTAACTTTTAACAAAGCACACCTGTTAATTGAAATGCATTCCAGGTGACTACCTCAGTAAGCTGAGGTAGTCTCAAATATAAAATATATTTTGATTTCTTTAACACTTTTTTGGTCACTACATGATTCCATATGTGTTATTTCATAGATTTGATGTCTTAACTATTATTCTACAATGTAGAAAATAGTAAAAATAAAGAAAAACCCTGGAATGAGTAGGTGTGTCCAAACTTTTGATTGGTACTGTATATACATATTTATTTGTATGTATATATTTTTTAAGCTTATTCAAGTAAATGAAGAGAGGACGGGCCCAAGTGTCTGTGTCCTAATCAGACCTAACTATTCAGAGGGTTGCCAGTGACACAGCAATGAACAGCCTCTGTCTTGGCCACAGCTATGTCAGAAAAACAAAAGATGATCCATTCAGGAAATCTTATCTGCATCCAGCTGCTTCTAATATTATATGGAACAATCAGGGTGTGAGAGAGATGGAGGGACACCTGGGTGACAGACCAGTCACCACATGCAGTCCGGCCTTGGATTGGGGGAGGGAGAGGGAGAGGGAGAGAGACAGAGACTGAGAGAGAGAGAAAGAGAGAGAGAGAGAAAATAAGTCAGAAAGAGAGAGAAGTACAGTATTGTGTCTGAGGATTAATTGATACATGGGGGAATAGAGTTATATGAAGGGGAATAGGTGAACTCTTCAACCTCAAACAAGTGTTGGGAGTGAAAAATAGACTTGAGGGACTTTGTTCTGACTGTTCAGACAAGATTAAACCATTATGATTGAGGACTATGATCTTTTCGTGTTCATATTTGAATCAAATGTATTATTTATTAATTGTATAATTACAGAATGTATATTTATGATAGGGTAATGAGTTAGTTGGTAATGATGATGTTTTCCCACTTTATTTCGGGTCTAGCCTACACATAACTTCACGTTGCTCTAGGCCTAGGCTACCAAACAATAACTGGTTGTGTTTGTAATTTACATAACAAATCCATGTGTTTGTAAACAACATAAATAGGTCAACTTCGTATGGATGATTTAATATAAAATTATTAACAATTCAAATATGATACATTTGTATTTTAGTTAGCCAAAAGGGCATATTGGCAACATTCTCAGATTAATAACGAGCAAATAATATTGAACCTAGCTAAATTATATTTTGCATTGACTAAATTAGGTTATAGAAACATAGTAGGCCTAATCCTAATTTACCTAGTGGTTAGAGCGTTGGACTAGTAACCAAAAGGTTGCTGGATCGAATCCCCGAGCTGACAAGGTAAAGATCTGTTGATCTGCCCCTGAACAATGCAGTTAACCCACTGTTCTTAGGCCGTCATTGTAAATAAGAATTTGTTCTTAACTGACTTGCCTAGTTAAATAAAGGTTAAATAAATAACAATCAAATTGGTTATCTATTATTTTTCGTTTGGAACGAACATTTAACTGCATCATACCTGCCAACATTGTCTGATCAAATACATTTGACATTTACAAATTACAATTTCTATAATTATGTAGGCCTAAATTGACTTATCTTAATTTATCTAAATTAAATGCCAAGACGAAAAAAATGTGTCTACGTTTGTCACATAATCAGCGACAAAATAAAAATAGAAGTTGTTTGTCTAAGTCACGCACTAATTAATGTATCTTGAAGGGCAGGTAAATTGAAAATATTAACGTCCACAGTAAAATAGGCCTAAAGATAGTCTACAATTGAACACAGCATAACAATATCGACTTCCATTAGGCTAAGAATCAATTATCAACGGTATCTAATCCGATTATTTATCAGATCAACGATTAAACCTGTTTATCTTTCCAAGGTAATTAGTCAGCGCCGTGAGAAAGGTGTTAATATGATTGACAGGTCTGGAGGACGGCGGAAAGACGCCGGTCCCTAGTGCTGACGCGCGTGGCGTCTGCTCGCGCTGCTCTCCCGACAGTCCACGCACACAGGAACCGTCACAGACTCATTAGATAAAACACACACAGCCCCCGAGAATATCCTCAACTATCCAGTCCAGCGGAAGTTTTTAAGCAGCCTTATCTATCGCTTTATCTAACTAGAGATGAGCTGAAGACAGACGGGTCGGGGAGGGAGAGAGGGAGGGACGGAGGGAGAGAAATACATTTTACTTTAAAAATATATATATATTTGTAATTTAGCAGACGCTCTTATCCAGAGCGACTTACAGTAGTGAGTGCATAGCCTCTGTTTGTACTTTTTCGTCGAAAGAGAGAATGCATAGGGAATATGAACCATGTGAACCATGTCATGATCAATAAGGGCTGCTGACACAGAGAGTGCTTGCAAAATTGAGGTCAATTTAACTGAAATGACATGTTATTAAATTAATTAAGGCCTGAAATAGAATTAACTCAAACTAGGTCAGATAGTCCTGTAGGTCCTAGGCCTGTCTGTCACCAACTGTGTATAGCTTTTAAACTTTTATTCAGATTGGCCGCAACAGACTGCAGCCAACTCAATGTTAATTGTTTACACACCTTAAGAGGGAAAAATAAGTCATGAAGAAAGAAAAAAACGATTTCCATGCGCTGCACTGAGGCTTGTCTGAGTTCCGTTTACATTATTTCACAAATGATGGCTTCACGAGACACGGCAGGGTTGATGCTCTCTCTACTTCGCGACCATTCATCAGTTTTCGAGGCGCGCAAATAGTCTTTAAAACTATAAACACCGCGACCCGGGTCGGAGACTGTGGGACCCATTTAGTTCCCTGGATCTATGTTAAACGATGCTGGAGATAAAACAAACGATAATACTGTCTGTCTCGGCACCGCTGTCTCCACCAGCATTAATAATGGGTGCGATGCCAACCCTGCGCGAGGTACCCTCAGCGCGTCGTGGCATCTTCACGCACACCAATTCTTTCCAAAAACTTTGTCCTACAGTCATTTTATTATATGCATTTTTATAGAATAACGTGAATTATCGAATAACTAGGCCTATGATAGGCCCTACTTATTTCATAATATATGTGTACTGTGTACCTAGCCTGTACATAATGGCTGCAAGTAGGCCTACGCGAATGTGTCATAAGGAAAGACTATAGAAATGTTATGGCATGTGTGACACTCCTGGCCCGGCTGTGCTGTGTGGGTGGGAAGGTGCTGGTTTGTTGTCGTCTGTTATCACGTCCTGATAGCCAGGTCTGCGGCAGGCACCAGGATTTGTTCCCGACAGACAGACATGGTTTCGGGTTCCAGTGTAGCAGCAAGACCATAGGGACCAACGTGTCTCTTCCTCGGAGGAAGAGACATTTTAGTCCCTATGGTCTTGTTGCTAGGGAAGTTCTATTCTACTTAGCTTGCAACAATATACATTTTAAGGGGAAATATTAATAAAAACGTATAATTAACTCCAACCATCGACAAAAGGCGTGTTTGTGACCGTGCGTAATTGGACTGAAGTTGCATTCTGGATTCAGATGCAGCACGGACATGTAGGGTTACCTTACTAGCTATTGTTTTGACGTCACCGGAACTGCGAACACCAATAGGAAGTCCCCTAACAACGTCTCATGAGAGATTTAACCTCCCCCCTCTCTCCCCCTGCGTCGCAGAAAAGAGGCCAAGAGAAGTTAGGGACTCGAGTTGATAGTCAAGATGCATTCTTCAGTCAAGATCCTCCTCGGTTAAACAAATGAGTACTTGAGCTCAGTAAATATTACCAAGAAGAGGACATTTTGAAATCATCGGTTTGTTGCCATTTATATGTCAGAT
Organism: Salmo salar; assembly: GCF_965601325.2. Taxonomy (NCBI): domain Eukaryota; kingdom Metazoa; phylum Chordata; class Actinopteri; order Salmoniformes; family Salmonidae; genus Salmo; species Salmo salar. The sequence goes on from NC_138295.1 coordinate 13,969,406, forward strand.
CAACTGTTCCTTGGCAATGTTTTCGAGCCCCAGTACGTCCACACCCTTCTCGGTTAAGGATATATTAAACCTGGAGCAGCACACTAGTGCTGAGGACCTGGTCTCACTGGACATCTCTCCACGGATGGACTGTGCCTTACCGACCTCCTCCTGCATGCTGGCCCGCCTGAAACAGGAGCCTCTCCGGGAGATATCGTCTGGAAGCTCGCTGTTTGGAGAGGAGCTCCATGGTGTTAAAGCCAACAGAAATACTGACCTCAACTTCGCCGCTGCCTTTTATGGGAAATCTTTCTTAGAAATGGACATCAAGGATGGGAAGACGGACAGCTTTGAGGGGAAACACAGAAAAGGTAAGAGTTTAAATGATATTACTATCGAAATAGCCCTACGTAGGCCCATGTGAAAATCTGAATAGTTATGCAAGTAACCAACAAATTTGCGTCAGGCACAATCTAAAAGCCTTTTAAAAGTTGTGTGTGATAAGGACATAACGCATTTCACAACTGATGCAATAGTAATTATACTCCTATATTATACCCTTATTCTGGACTAGCAACAGTCATAAGGAGGCCTATATCTATTTTACAATAAAGAAGAAACGTTGCTAATTGGAGTTTAGATTGAATTATCTCGTCAGGATACCAAACAGTTTAATGGAAGTCTGATTACAATTTATAAAATATAGCAGTCACCTTCATAATTGACTGAACCCGTTTGACTTTTCTGGACTCTAGGATGTAGGGCAGACCTAGAAAGTGTGTCTAATTCATTAAACGTCTGAAAAAGTATTTGAGCTGAATTCCTATTTTTGGGTCCTTTATACAATTTAGCGTACTGTAATTAAATGTTTTTCTTAATCGTTTATTTATATTCCACTAGACATGTCCTATATCTCTCAGAGCGAGCCGGTGGAGGACCAGAAGTCAGAGGACCCGGATCGACCCGCCAAACCCCGGAAGCGCAGGAAGCCGCGCGTGCTGTTTTCACAGGCGCAGGTGTATGAGCTGGAGCGTCGCTTCAAGCAGCAGAAGTACCTGTCGGCTCCGGAGAGAGATCACCTGGCCGGGGTACTCAAACTGACCCCCACACAGGTCAAGATCTGGTTCCAGAACCGCCGCTACAAGTGCAAGAGACAGCGACAGGACCAGAGCCTGGAGATGGTCGGTATCCCGCCACCGAGACGAATCTCAGTCCCAGTGCTGGTCCGAGACGGGAAGCCCTGCCTTGGAGACTCGACGACCTATAATACTTCATATAATGTGGGCCTTAACCATTTCACTTATAACAGTTACCCAGCGTTCAGTAATTATCCCAGTCCTGGCTGCAATACGAACTATGCGTGTAACTATCCCACCACTGCGGTGCAGTCTATCCAGCCCTCACAAAACAACGGGAATTACATGAACTTCGGCGTTGGAGAGTTAAATAACGTTCAAAACACGTTTCCGTCCGGCAATGGAGTGTCTTCTTTACACGGAATCAGAGCGTGGTGAACGAAGGATCGAAATATAACATTATCATCAGACAAATGAATGATGTTTTAAATTGCATGCGCTTTTACGCAATGGACTCATGGGCCTCGAGTGTTCTTATGTTCTCGTTATATTCCATTTACTGTACTTCGACTGGCAAACTATTGATGCATAAACTAAGTTCATTTTATTTGTATTACTAGTTTCTAAGATGGAATAGGGAATTCATAATTGTAAAGTTGTATAAGAGGTGTAGGTTATTACTTCAGTGGGAATAAAAAAAGATGTATACAATTTGTCAGTGTACATCTTTCCCTCACTATAGCTATTTTCCGTTTTCTTTGAGATCACAAATGTACTGTGTGGCAATTATATTTGTAGGTATTTAATAATACATGTATTATTTGTAAATAAAGCTTTTCTTTGATGTAATTCTTTGATGTAAATACTTTTCCTACATGAATTTGATAGGCTACTTCACGTGGGCAGACAACAGGACATATTCTGAGTGGGAAAAGAAGTACGCATTAATATGAACAAACAACTAGAATGGGATCCAATTCGATATCCCCTGATTTATTTCTATCATCTTAATTAAATTGCTTATACATTATTTCGAAATATCAAATGTAGCCTATCGACCAATTATAATTGTAGGACTAGTGCTTTCACAAAACTATAGCCTATCACTACGAATTCTATCGACTATGAACAATTTCAAAGGCTAAAAGTATTATTACATTTCTACTACAGTCATGTTTTTTTAAATATATATTTTACTATTATTACTATTATGCTTAATTAATCATGGATTAGCCTAATTGTATTATATATTGTATTCATATATAATAATAGCATAGCATACAACAGTTGTCAAATCAAAGAGGAAATAATATGTTCAAGATCCCACAATCTTATATGCATTTAAATAATTATTACATCAAATCAAATTTTATTTGTCACATACACATGTTTAGTATATGTTATTGAGAGTGTAGCGAAATGCTTGTGTTTCTAGCTCCAACAGTGCAGAAACACTGGAAAATACAATCTCCAGTATTTGTTCTTCAATTTCACTATTCACTGTTATACATATTGAGCAGCCCTATCCTGGCATGTAAAGATACAGTGTGTCAGTGTGTTTAATATTAGGAAAATCGTCCATCACTGTAGCCCATAGTATTTGCCTTTGTCTATAGCCAGCACACATTATAAGTAATCCATGTCAAACAATCTTACCCGCTTTCCGTGCAGCGGTTCATGTATGTTTAACGTCAGGTTAAACCCTTCAAGTGGCTATTAGAGACCTTCAATCTGATATAACCGGAAACTTAAGGTTGTAAAAGTAAAAACACATTTTTACAACGACCAGCCGGTCTCTCCATAAAACATGCTTGGAGCATGTCACGCAATTTTGACTAAATAAGACAAATATGTGGTGTAGGGCCTTAAACGGTATTTGTATATAGCCTACATCCATAGTTACGGGAAGTAGTTTGGGGGTGGGTGTGCTGCGATTCTTTTGCTGACGGGGAGAAAATAAGAACAAAAAATGTCGCGCTGTCTCGATCGGTCTGCTAATACAGGACTAGTGAAGGCCCACACCACTACTTTAGGTGACAACATTTAAACTAGTATCGGAGTGTTTTCCAGCATATGTAACTTGAGTCTGATAATGATCTGTACAAAAACAGTTCATCTGATAATACTTGTCGAATATAAAAGTACTTGCTTGATATATGTATTCCAGTTTCTTACTTTGCAAATGCAACTTATTTCTATGTGAAAACTGAAATAGTAATGCTGATTCCTCAGCATAAGTCTATAGGTCCGGGCTACAACGGGAAGTCAGTTAGACCTACTTCTTCTACAGCTGCATGCCAGTCCCCATTAGCTTATAAAAATGAAACACTTTTAAAAGGGTGAGGTCGTGAGATACCATCACTGACATAATTAAAATATTTACAGAGAGGTCTGTGTCGGTTCAGAAGGGTTGCGTTGAAGTCCCTCTGAATGGTCTTCAGTAGAAACAGTTCAGGGTTCGTGGAAATGCGTTGATCATCCTCATCTTTAATCAGACAGTTACCGGTGATCCACAGTCAGATTCTGAAATCGCCCACATGACCCCAGAAATACACAGACAAATGTCATTTGAAATTGCACTGAATAACATAAAAAGCCATCACTGTGCATATAGACGTAAAATGAAAACAGCCTTGTTTAATATGGCTGTAGAGTGGACAGGGCTGTTATTTATCAAGTAGTAGCCAGAATAATTGTTGATGCGTTTCAATAATATGCCTATATGATAATTACATTTTAATAATTTAGTAGACACTCTTTCTTATCCAGAGAGTCTTACAAATCAGTTAATAATGGTTCTAATGAACTAGATACCGTGCCTTCAGAAAGTATTCCTACCTCTTGACTTATTCCACATTTTGTTGTGTTACAGACTGAATTCAATATGGATTAAATATATGTTTTTCTCTCACCCATCTATACACAATGTCCAATAATGATAAAGTGTAAACATGTTTTTAGAAATGTTATTAAATGAAAATGAAATACAGAAATATATTCTATTTACATAAGTATTCACACCACTGAGTCAATACATGATAGAATAACCTTTGGCAGTGATTACAGCTATGAGTCTTTCTGGGAGGGTCTCTAAGAGCTTTGCAAACCTGGATCGTACAATATTTGCCAATTATACTTTTTTTATTATTTTATTCTTCAAGCTCTATGACGTTGATTATTGCTAGACAGCAATTTTTTGAAGTCTTGCCATAGATTTTCAAGATGATTTAAGTCAAAATTGTAACTAGGCCACTGAGGAACATTCAATGTCATCTTGGTAAGCAAATAGAGTGTATATTTGGCCTTGTGTTTTAGGTTATTGACCTGCTGAAAGGTGAATTAATCTCCCAGTCTCTGGTGGAAAGCAGACTGAACATGGTTTTCATCTAGGATTTTGCCTGTGCTTAGCTCCATTCCATTCCATCCCAGTCTTTAACAATTGCAAGCATACCCATAACATGATGCAGCCACCACTATGCTTGAAAATATGGAGAGTGGTACTCAGTAATGTGTTGTATTGGATTTGGTGCAAACATAACAATTTGTATTCATTTCTTTGCCGCATTATTTGCAGTATTACTTTAGTGCCTTGTTGCAAATAGAAGACATGTTTTGGAATATTTTTATTCTGTACAGGCTTCCTTCTTTTCACTCTGTCAATACTATTGTGGAGTAACTACAATGTTGTTGATCTGTCCTCAGTTTTCTCCTACCACGGACATTAAACTCTGCAACTGTTTAAACGTCACCATTGGCCTCATGGTGAAATCCCTGAGAGGTTTCCTTCCTTTCCGGCAACTGAGTTAGGAAGGATGCCTGTATCTTTGTAGTGACTGGGTGTATTGATACACCATCCAAAGTGTAATTAATAAATTCACCATGCTCAAAGGGATATTCAATGTCTGCTTCTTTTTTTTTACCGACCTACCAATACTGTAGGTGCCCTTCTCTGTGATGCACTGGAAAAATGCACTGCTCGACTGTGGGACCTTACACATAATTATATGTTTGGGGTACAGAGATGAAGTAGTTATTCAAAAAGAGTCCATGCAACTTATGTGACTTAAGCACATTTTTACTCCTGAACTTACTCCTTGACATAACAAAGGGGCTGAATACAGATATTTCAGCTTTTCATTTTTAATGAATTAGTAAACATTTTTAAAAACAAAATTGCACTTTGACATTATGGGCTATTGTGTGTGTAGGCCAGTGACACAAAACCTCAATTTAATCCATTTTAAATTCAGGTTGTAACACAACAAAACGTGGGAAAAAGTCAAGGGGTGTGAATACTTTCTGAAGGCACTGTAACACATTAAAAAGCCCTTTAGCCAACATTGTGTGGGGGAGCCCACTTCCCCTCACTCTGTGGTACTCAGTGTAGAACACAGTTCAGAGCCTGCCACTAAACAGGACCTATTCACATTTCAAGATCATGCACACCTCTCCTCTTGATTGACACTATCACGGTGCTATGTAAGAATAGCTCCATTTGCTTGACATAGAGCCGGGGCCATGCTATAAGTGTGCAGCTAAAGGGACAGGATGAGGAATTGGAAGAGCACAAATGGCTGCCACTTTAAAACGAGTAAGAACCGCTTAGCCTTCTCTTAGGTCTATCGACTCTCTCCACATGTATTCGCTAACGTGTCTCACTGTAAGAACACTAAAAAAGTTATATTGTCACATATAGGTGTAGGGAAATGTGTTGTTTTACAGGGTCAGCCATAGTAGTACGGTGTCCCTGCAGCAAATTATGGTTAAGTGCCCTGCTCAAGGGAACATCAACAGATTTTTCATCTTGTCAGCTCAAGTATTCAAACCAGCAACTTTTAGGTTACTGGCCAAATCCTCTAACCAATAGGCTACCTGTACCGTCTGTCCCCACTGATTCAGAGCCAGATATGATCCATAACAACACACACAACTGAGACAACTCAGATAGACAAAGTCAGAGGCCTTTATTGGTACACTGAATAGAAACATCAACATGAAAACAGATTTTTATTTCCCAAATGACATGTGAGACCGTCTTCATGTAGAGGGTAGAGAGGTCATGCAGCCACCAGCCCCCCTCTCCCCACATCCCTTCTCCCCCTCCAAGGTGTTGAAAAGGCAACGTCAGATAACAGGTCCACGCAAATCTTAAAATAACCTCCTCTCATCCTCCACCCCCGGTGGAAAGAAAGGGAGCAGGGACCAGGAGAGTGAAACGGGTCAGAATAATCTGCTTTTCCGGTTCCTATCTGAAGAAAGGCAGAGACGCATGTTTCCTTATCGCTGGCAATGTGATTACTGCCACAGCTTTTCAGATTTGTTCTGCCCTGGTGCCTGGCCTGCACAGACTGTACAGTTCCCCCTGCTGCTAGCTTTTCTGCCCTGGTTGGTCAGCACTGTACCCAGTACTGTTCACCCTGCTGCCAGCTACTGGGAGTAGGCCTCACCACTGCTGAGTCAAGTTAGCTAGCTCCATAAGGAAATACTGACAACCAGACGCTAGACCAGAGTCACTGAAACTTGTGTGGATGATATGTACATCCCACATGTCCACACTGGTGCTTGGGGAAAAATGTTTTTACACAATTTCATAATGTCAACATTTTATTGTGATAATCTCTTCGAAAACTGATTACGTTACAGAGAATGTGTTACACATTGACATGAACCCCTATACTTTAAATAATACTCCGGCGTAAATGGAATCACCAATTAAATAAGGCTACTGGTAATATCCATTTATTTCTCTTTCAGAGCAGGATATAAATAATTGGACAACAGCTTTAACTTCCTGCAATGGAATAATACATTAACATGATAATCATAAGTGGTTACATTAACCATCAAACTTTCCTATAAGGATTGCAAACAGCTGATGGCAGTCTGATATTTCCTTCCATGACAGACGCATAGTGTTTAAAATAGGCTTATCCCGGAAGCCATTACTACTGTGTGTGCGCACAAGACTTTAAATGTTGATATGGAATTACATGTGTCCACCTGTGGCAGGTAGGAATGATAAATAAGCAGTATATTCATCTGCCAATACTCATGTCACACAACTCACTTGTCGTAAATTAGCTTATATGATCATAGTTACTCTAATCAAAGTCGCTCTAAAAGTTACTTAGTTTAAGTTAGTTGTGTCTGGTCTAGAGGAAGAAGAAGACTCTCTTCTTGAGGATGTAGAAGACCGTGGCGAGGAAGAGTGCGAGAGCGAGGAAGATGAGCAGTTTGTCAGTGAGCTCCCTGCGGTTGTACTTAGTGATGAGCTTTCTCCCCAGCTGGATGGTTCCGGTCATGGCCTTAAACTCATCGTTGGTCTCCAGGACCGCCTGAGACGAGGTTGCTACGGAGGAGAGAGTCCACACTAGGCTTTGGCAAAGACTTTGTGTCTGGACATATCAAATAGCTGACTGTTGAAATGTGTCAGCTGCTTATGTTTGTATTTGAAAAAAGCAACTGAGAAACAGTCCTTGTGTCCTCCAATTTGAGGGCTTTTCAAATCAAAATCAAATCAAAGTTTTTTGGTCACATACACATGTTCAGCAGATGTTATTGCGGGTGTAGCGAAATGCTTGTGTTTCTAGCTCCAACAGTGCAGTAATATCTAACAATTAACAACAATACACACAAACTTAAAAGTAAAAGAATGGAATTAAGCAATATATACATTTTAGGACAAGCAATGTCGGCGTGGCATTGACTAGAATACAGTAGAATACAGTATATACATATGAAACTCAACTGTAAAATGGCACCGGAAGAAATGGCAGCAGTTTTACGGACGCCCAACCAATTGTGCTATTATGTATTTTTTTCACATTATTTGTAACTTATTTTGTACATAATATTTCTGCCACCGTATCTTACGGCAGAAAGGAGCTTCTGGATATCAGGACAGCGATCACTCACCTCGGATTAGACAAAGATTTTTTTCTACAACAAAGACGACGCACGGGACATTCTCCAAACACCCCACAGGACCGACATCCCCGTTATTTGCAAGAAGAAGCGACGCAGGTACAGAGGACAAAGAGCCGGATGCCTGGTCAGGACCCGGAGAAGGCGACTGGGAAAGCTGCCGTTACCGTCAATACTACTCGCCAACGTGCAATCATTGGACAATAAACTAGACGACGTACGATCACGTATATCCTACCAACAGGACATCAAAAACTGTAATATCTTATGTTTCACGGAATCGTGTCTGAATGACAACATGATATTTAGCTAGTGGGATATATGCTGCACCAGCAGGATAGAACAGCACACACTCCGGTAAGACGAGGGGGGACGGTCTGTGCATATTTGTAAACAACAGCTGGTGCACGAAATCTAAGAAAGTCTCTAGATTTTGCTTGTGTGAAGTAAAGTATATTGTGATAAATTGCAGGCCACACTACTTGCCTGGAGAGTTTTCAGCTATACTTATTTACCACCACAGACAGATGCTGGCACTAAGACCGCACTCAGTCAGCTGTATAAGGAAATAAGCAAACAGGAAACCACTCACCCAGAGGCGGCGATCCTAGTGGCCAGAGACTTTAATGCAGGGAAACTTAAATAAGTTCTACCAAATTTCTATCAACATGTTAAATGTGCAACCAGAGGGAAAAAAAATTCTAGATCACCTGTACTCCACACACAGAGACGCGTTCAAAGCTCTCCCTCGCCCTCCATTTGGTAAATCCGACCACAACTCTATCCTCCTGATTCCTGCTTACACGCAAAAATTAAAGCAGGAAGAACCAGTGACTCGGTCTATAAAAAAGTGGTCAGATGAAGCAGATGCTAAACTACAGGACTGTTTTGCTATCACAGACTGGAACATGTTCCGGGATTCTTCCGATGGCATTGAGGAGTACACCACATCAGTCACTGGCTTTATCAATAAGTGCATCGAGGACATCGTCCCCACAGTGACTGTACGTACATACCCCAACCAGAAGCCATGGATTACAGGCAACATTCGCACTGAGCTAAAGGGTGGAGCTGCCGCTTTCAAAGTGCGGGACTCTAACCCGGAAGCTTACAAGAAATCCTGCTATGCCCTGCGACGAACCATCAAACAGGCAAAGCGTCAATACAGGGCTAAGATTGAATCATACTACACCCGCTTTGATGCTCGTCTTATGTGGCAGAGCTTGCAAACTATTACAGACTTCAAAGGGAAGCACAGCTGTGAGCTGCCCAGTGACACGAGCCTACCAGACGAGCTAAATCACTTCTATGCTCGCTTCGAGGCAAGCAACACTGAGGCATGCATGAGAGCATCAGCTGTTCCGGATGACTGTGTGATCACGCTTTCCGTAGCCGATGTGAGTAAGACCTTTAAACAGGTCAACATACACAAAGCTGCGGGGCCAGATGGATTACCAGGACGTTTGCTCCAGGCATGTGCTGACCAACTGGCAGGTGTCTTCACTGACATCTTCAACATGTCCCTGATTGAGTCTGTAATACCAACATGTTTCAAGTAGACCACCATAGTCCCTGTGCCCAAGAACACAAAGGCAACCTGCCTAAATGACTACAGACCCGTAGCACTCATGTCCGTAGCCATGAAGTGCTTTGAAAGGTTGGTAATGGCTCACATCAACACCATTATCCCAGAAAACCTAGACCCACTCCAATTTGCATACCGCCCAAACAGATCCACAGATGACGCAATCTCTATTGCACCACACTGCCCTTTCCCACCTGGACAAAAGGAATACTTATGTGAGAATGCTATTCATTGACTACAGCTCAGCGTTCAACACCATAGTACCCTCAAAGCGCATCACTAAGCTAAGGATCCTGGGACTAAACACCTCCCTCTACAAATGGATCCTGGGCATCTGGACGGGCCACCCCCAGGTGGTGAGGGTAGGTAGCAACACATCTGCCACGCTGATCCTCAACACTGGAGCTCCACAGGGGTGCATGCTCAGTCCTCTCCTGTACTACCTGTTCACCCACGACTCTGCATGGCCAGGTACGACTCCAACACCATCATTAAGTTTGCAGACGACACAACAGTGGTAGGCCTGATCACAGACAACGACGAGACAGCCTATAGGGAGGAGGTCAGAGACCTGGCCGTGTGGTGCCAGAATAACAACCTATCCCTCAACGTAACCAAGACTAAGGAGATGATTGTGGACTACAGGAAAAGGAGGACCGAGCACGCCCCCATTCTCATCGACGGGGCTGTAGTGGAGCAGGTTGAGAGCTTCAAGTTCCTCGGTGTCCACATCAACAACAAACTAGAATGGGCAAACACACCAAGACAGCCGTGAAGAGGGCACGACAAAGCCTATTCCCCCTCAGGAAACTAATAAGCTGCAACATCGAGAGCATCCAGACTGGTTGCATCACTGCCTGGTACGGCAATTGCTCGGCCTCTGACCGCAAGGCACTACAGAGGGTAGTGCGTACGGCCCAAGACACCACTGGGGCTAAGCTGCCTGCCATCCAGGACCTCTACACCAGGCGGTGTCAGAGGAAGGCCCTAAAAATTGTCAAAGACCCCAGCCACCCCAGTCATAGACTGTTCTCTCTACTACCGCATGGCAAGCGGTACCGGAGAGCCAAATCTAGGACAAAAAGGCTTCTCAACAGTTTTTACCCCCAAGCCACAAGACTCCTTAACAGGTAATCAAATGGCTACCCGGACTATTTGCATTGTGTGGCCCCCCCAACCCCTCTTTTACGCTGGTGCTACTCTCTGTTTATCATATATGCATAGTCACTTTAACCATATCTACATGTACATACTACCTCAATCAGCCTGACTAACCGGTGTCTGTATGTAGCCTCGCTTCTGTATATAGCCTGTCTTTTTACTGTTGTTTTATTTCTTTACTTACCTATTGTTCACCTAACACCTTTTTTGCACTATTGGTTAGAGCCTGTAAGTAAGCATTTCACTGTAAGGTCTACACCTGTTGTATTCGGCGCACGTGACAAATAAACTTTGATTTGATTTGAAATGGTGGAACCATCTCCACATTGTTCTCACCAGTGGTGCAGTGGAAGGTAAACACACGCAAACAGCATTTACGCACCTTTTTATGTTGCTCAAACGTTTACCCACCTATTACAAAAAAGTGCATTGTAAATATAGGGAGCATTACTTTATTCACTGTGAAAGGCGATCAGCGTTTACCCACTTTTTACCACTACATCACTGCTTCTCACTCATCTAGTTCTTCCAGATGTGTAAACACTGAAAGAAAAGGGAGCTAGGGGACGGGGACGGGGTCAGGGGCCGAAATTATAAACACTACTACTCCTCTCAGAAACACAGAATATGACATGATTTACACTCTGTACTCTAGGGGGCGCCACTCACCCAGCGTGGTCATGGTTTCCTCGCTCTGCGTCACCTGCTGTGACATCATCCGGCTGATGCTCATCAGGCTCTCAGTGATGTCACTGGACGACTGGGCCAGCCCCTCTTTGGTCACCTTTCTGATTGGAGGAAAAAATAAAGACATTCTAAATCTTCAGAGTAACAGACAACAATAAGACAGAAACTATAAACACACAGTGAAATAAGGGAACGACAATGAAACATTACAGAAGAGTATCTAGAAACAGCCAATATCTGTTTACCTATGTCTAAGTTCACTATCTCCTCCATAGAGAAGAGATTCCTTCTCCAGGTTGTCTAGTGACAGTTTACTGGCCAGGTTGGCCTTCCTCCATGCTGTCTGGTTACTGCAGGGATAGGAAATATACAGTTTCATTAGGATGCTTGCTTATAGTTTATGCACTACCACTATATGTAAAAGGTCTATGGAAAACACCAGAAAACCATTCTAAAGGAGACATGCATCCTACTAACTACTACAGATTGGATCCAGCACTGAAGAAACAGCAGTAATCCACACTCCTACCATGCTCTCTTACCTGACCATCTGCTTGCGGTGTCTGTCCACCTCACTGAGTAGCGCCAACTTGTCTGACTCCTTGTCCTGCTCCCTCCCCATCTGATCTAGGTCCTGTCAAACAGTGATCATTTCGTCAACAATAACTATGACGAAAAATACTCGTCAAGTGCCTATTTTTCCTGACTAAAACTATGACGATTACGAGACGTCCTGGGAAAAAAACCATAACTATTACAAATTACTTTTCATTTAGTTGACGAAAATGTGACGGGACGAGAATTCCATGTGAGATTAATCAACATTTAATTTAACATGAAGCTCATTTTCATCCATTTTGTCCAATCCAACGCATGCATGCAGAATATTTCATGCAATCCTCTCATTGACAGAATTGACATCTTTCAGTTGCGCGGTCTGATTGAGCTGAGCTGATCTGCCCGGATCTCCCACACAGTTCCCGGACGGTCTCTTCAGTCACTCGTCAATCTTCTGAACGGATGCGAAGCCAGGACAATGGACTTGTAACTAAACTCAACTATAAAGATGTTTTACTCTCGCACTCTTACTTTCAAGGCTATTTTTGCTTTGATCACATCAGAAGCTCTATTTTCCCATGTGCGCTGTTACTCATTAATCTGTGTTGCCGCTCTCGCGCCACAGACCGCAAACGCGACATGCGGTTGCGGTTGCTTTTTTCCTATGCTAAAAACGAATGCTATTTGTTGAATATTACAAGTACATTAATACTTCTGGCATTTTTGTAAAGCTCATATCCCCTTTTCAATGAAACCACTTACAGTTGAAGTCGGACGTTTACATACACCTTAGCCAAATACATTTAAACTCAGTTTTTCACAATTCCTGACATTAAATCCCAGAAAATATTCCCTGTTTTAGGTCAGTTAGGATCACCACTTTATTTTAAGAATGTGAAATGTCAGAATAATAGTAGAGAGAATGATTTATTTCAGCTTTTATTTCTTTCATCACATTCCCAGTGAGTCAGAAGTTTATATACACTCAATTAGTATTTGGTAGCATTGCATTTAAATTGTTTAACTTGGGTCAAACGTTTCATGTAGCCTTCCACAAGCCTCCCACAATAAGTTGGGTGAATTTTGGCCCATCCTCCTGACAGAGCTGGTGTAACTGAGTCAGGTTTGTAGGCCTCCTTGCTCACACACGCTTTTTCAGTTCTGTCCACAACATTTCTATAGGATTGAGGTCAGGGCTTTGTGATGGCCACTCCAATACCTTGACTTTGTTGTCCTTAGAACATTTTGCCACAACATTGGAAGTATGATTGGGGTCATTGTCCATTTGGAAGACCCATTTGCGACCAAGCTTTAACTTCCTGACTGATGTCTTCAGATGTTGCTTCAATATAGCCACATAATTTCCCCTCCTCATGATGCCATCTATTTTGTGAAGTGCACCAGTCCCTCCTGCAGCAAAGCACCCCCACAACATGATCCTGCCACCCACGTGCTTCACGGTTGGGATGGTGTTCTTCGGCTTGCAAGCCTCCCCTTTTCCTCCAAATATAACAATGGTCATTACGGCCAAACAGTTCAATTTTTGTTTCATCAGACCAGAGGACATTTCTACAAAAAGTACGATCTTTGTCCCAATGTGCAGTTGCAAACCTTAGTCTGGCTTTTTTATGGCGGTTTTGGAGCAGTGGCTTCTTCCTTGCTGAGCAGCCTTTCGGGTTATGTCGATATAGGACTCGTTTTACTGTGGATATAGATCCTTTTGTACCTGTTTCCTCCAGAATCTTCACAAGGTCCTTTGCTGTTGTTCTGTGATTGATTCGCACTTTTCGCACCAAAGTACGTTCATCTCTAGGAGACAGAACGCGTCTCCTTCCTGAGCGGTATGATGGCTGCGTGGTCCCATGGTGTTTATACTTGCGTACTATTGTTTGTACAGATGAACGTGGTACCTTCAGGCGTTTGGAAATTGCTCCCGAGGATGAACAAGACTTGTGGAGGTCTCCAATTTGTTTTCTGAGGTCTTGGCTGATTTCTTTTGATTTTCCCATTATGTCAAGCAAAGAGGCACTGAGTTTGAAGGTAGGCCTTGAAATACATCCACAGATACACCTCCAATTGACTCAAATGATGTCAATTAGCCTATCAGCCATGGCATCATTTTCTGGAATTTTCCAAGCTGTTTAAAGGCACAGTCAACTTAGTATGTAAACATCTGACCCACTGAAATTGTGATACAGTGAATTATAAAAGTTAAATAATCTGTCTGTAAACAATTGTTGGAAATATTACTTGTGTCATGCACAAAGTAGATGTCCTAACCGACTTGCCAAAACTATAGTTTGTTAACACGACATTTGTGGAGTGTTTGAAAAACGAGTTTTAATGACTCCAACCTAAGTGTATGTATTTGGGTTAATTGGTCAGCACTAATATTTGGCTTTGCCTTTTAGGTTATTGTCCTGCTGAAAGGTGGATTTGTCTACCAGTGTTTGTTGGAAAGCAGACTGAACCAGGTTTTCCTCTAGGACCTTATTTGCCTGTGCTTAGCTCTACTCTTTATTTTTCTACAAAAAAACTCGCTAGTCCTTGCTAGTGCTGTTGGGGTGACAATATTACCGCCACACCGGAAGTCATGACTGCAGTAAAATGCCACATGACAGTCGAGTCACGGTAATGTCCTTTAATGCACTCTGGACATGCTTTGGTAGTACCGAACTTGCTAACTACCATCCGATCACTAACGACCTGGTAGTCCGGGCTCTATTGTCCCGCTAACCCCTCTGACAATGTAAATATAATCGAAAATCACATCAAACACTTGTCATCAAATCAGTAGGCCTATCATACTTTTATAACGAACGTCACTGTGACGATCAATTTGAAGAAAGAAGTTCAACAGCAGGTTGAAACAGTGTAAAACATGGTTGTTGTGGATGTTGTTTAAAGCCTAACAGAACGAAACGGTCAGCGCTTTCTAAGGTGACGATTCATTCAAAACACCCATACGCATATTAGAGTTTATGCATAGGCTTATGAGACCAAAACACTTAATTAATACTATGATTGTGCCCTTATACAATACATAGCCTACTGCATATTACTCATGGCAGAAAAACATCAAACAAAACTGATTTAAGATCTTTGGTAGATAATTGGTCTAGCATATACTCCAAAATTAAACACATTTGAGTACTCGCCTTTGAGTGTGGACAGTGTTATTATGCATACTGGATTATGCAGACTGGTTACCCTATTCTACGCTCCAACATGTCTATCCATGAGTCGGTGAGAGAACATAGAGCCATAGTCGATGCTGTTGGTTCATTGATTGTACAGGGCTGCTTACAGTTAGACTATAATTAGTGTATTTGATTTTGAATAGCCTAGTAATAGGGAATGTTTTATATTTTCATAATTAATTGAGTGACACATTACATTTAGCTATACAGAATATCTCACCACCATGTGTTTCCTCCTCCTCTCTCTCTATTCCTTTCCAGATTTCGCAGACAGGCTGTCAACAGTTTAGTGAAATATGTTTCGTTGCGAAAACATGTTACCATCGATGTTCCCGAACAGGTTTCACTTGGTTTCCAAATTAAGCACTGGTTAGCTACATGAACAAGGTTGGAGCGCACATAGCATGCAAGCTGGGGCCAGTTGTACTGTTAGAGGGGCCGGTTACATTAGACGTTATTGTTGTCATATCGTTTTCTTCACTGCATTGCAGGCATTAGCAGGCAAAAGACCATGTTCATAATCATCATCGTTGCCACTGTCTAATAACGGATGTAAAAAAAGAACGATAGCAAAAATTAGTGATGTAAAAATTATTTCATACTCCACATTTAGGGGGGCCACAAGGGGGTCCAAAATTGTTGTCACAGGGGCACTGGCCCCCTCCCCCCAGAACCGCTAGTGCTGCCCATTTGATAATGAATGGTCCATTCTAAATCGAAACTAATTGTACATACTGTATTAGTAAAGACAAGATTAAATTGAGAATTGTCTGATGTGAAAATATGATCGCTTGATGAGAGAACAGCTGTGCAGCCTGAGGCAAGGAACAGAGCGCAAGCTTTTTCTGCTACTTTCTCAAATCATCACAAGCCTATAGTCGCACCATACAGCCCATATATGTTTTGATTTCTAAGACATTCTAATGTTTGTATCATTCACAACACAAGTTGTCAATTAACTCTAAATCTAGCTCAACATAGCCACTTCATACGCGCACGTGCTCCGGAATGGGAAAAATATAATTTCTATTTTATTCAGCTAAGCTCAATTATATTCTTTTTACTATAAAATCATATAACATAAAATAATTTTATGGGACTTATAAGCATATCTTGTCAGCTAAATGAACAAGCCTACAGCATGGAGTTTATAGCCAGATAACATAGGCCTACAGTAGACCAACTCATATACTGTTCTTCTGAAATACATTTTCTTCATATCATGTTTCTTTAGACCTGACAAAAATAAATAGTGGATTTATTGTGATGATGTATATTACATTTATTAGATTTTTGAAAATGTAGATGTTCTAAAGGCGTGCATCAGTGAGTGGTATGAGTGGAGTCCTGGAGATGCTAAACGTGTTTATGTTAATAAACTCGGCAACTGTTTTAAAGTCGCCATTAGCCCCATGGTGAAATCACTGAGTGGTTTCCTTCCTCTCCGTCAACTGAGTTTGGAAGGACGCCTGTATCTTTGTAGTGACAGGGTGGTTGATACACCATCCAAAATGTAATGAACTTCACCATGCTCAAAGGGAGATTCAATGTCCACTTTTTTTTCATTTTTACACTCAACCAACCTTACAGATAGATAATTGTATATGCGTGGGGTACAGAGATGGGTTAGTTGTTCAAAAAATCATGTTAAACGCCATTATTGCACACAGCGTGAGTCCATGCAACTTATCACTTAGGCAAATTTTTACTCCTGAAATGATTTGGGCTTGCCATAACAAAGGGGTTGAACACTTATTGACTCAAGACATTTCAGCATTTCGTTTTTTTATTACTGTGTAAACATTTCTAAAAACATGATTCCACTTTGACATTATGGTGTAGATGAGTGACACAACATCTACATTTAATGAATGTTAAATTCAGGCTGTAAAACAACAAGGTGTGAATATTTTCTAAAGGCACTGTATCTAGCAGTGGCCATCTGGCTAGTATCAAAAAGGGCTTTCTACAAAATAGCAACATCAGCACCAAAGATTTGTATTGTTACATCTGTGTCAGCAGAGAGAGTTTTGAATCTAGACCATAAGCAATATGCACAGATATGCATTTCCAAACAACGCTACTGCCACCTTCTGGTTTGGAGTATTATAACAAGGCTGAGTGGATGACGTCTTCCAAGGTCTTTGCTGTGTGAACCTTTAGAAACTATTGACTGTTGACACTGTTCAGCGGTGCTATGTACTGTCGGCAGGCAAACGTTTGACAATCCTACCGGTGTGTCTGAGCTTTTAAAGTTGGATTTATTTGGATAGTCCATCTGTAGATGCTCTACAGACTATATACTAACCCTAAACGTAAATCTTAACCTTATTCTAAACCTAACCTTAGCAAGCAGTTGCTTATCATCCTATTGTTTGTTGATAGTATGACCATCTGTAGAGCAAATCCACACAATCCAAATAAACTGACCGATATGACTAAAATCTTACTACGACTAAAATGTCTTTTAAAGATGAACTAAGACTAAAACTAAAATTGCTGCCAATATTAACACCACTGTCAAACACTCAGTTATAATGTGTCCTACAACTAACATTGATGGATACAGCTCAATATGAACTGATGTATCCAAGGTTTGAATCTCAATAGTCTTAAGTCTCCCTTCAACATATCTGATACAGTGGGCTCCAAAATTACTGGCACCCCTGACTGGCAATGCACAAACAATGCTTAAACAACAATAAACAATATAATTATAGAGATAAACTCAAAATACCAACATGTGAGAAATACTGTACTTTATTCATGTTTCAATGGAACCAACCAAAATAATTTATTGATTTAATTAAAAATCAATGTCCTCCAAATCAAGGTTTCACAATTAATGGCACCCTTAAATATTATTGTAAATAACATCTACGAAAATTAAACCACAAATTAAATTCCACTTATTTAAGTTTATCTAAGTCTTAAGGAACTGTATTGAGCCATTACATCACTTCCTGTTTCACTAGGGTATAAAAATGAGGTAACACACATGCAATATCCCAACACCACGAAGAAAAGAAAAGAACTGGCAGTTCAAAAGAGACAGATGGTCGTAGACCTTCATAAATCTGGTAATGGCTACAAGAAGATCCACAAACAATTGAATATACCACTGGGCACTGTCAGGGCAATTATTAAAACATTCAAAAGATATGGAACAGTTGAAAACCTCACGGATAGAGGACACAAATGCATTTTGCCCCCCAGGATAGGGAGGAGGATGGTGAGAGAAGCAACAAAATCCCCAAGAATCACTGTGAAAGAATTGCAGGCCTTGGTGGCGTCTTGGGGTCACCAGGTTTAAAAAAGCACCATCAGACGCCACCTCCACAACCACAGGCTCTTTGGAAGGGTTGCCAGAAGAAAGCCCTTAATGACCCCAAGACACAGATGCAAGCGCTGGGAGTTTGCCAAATGTCATTTAAATTATGACTGGAAGAAGGTGCTCTGGTCAGATGAGACCAAAATTGAACGTTTTGGTCAGATACAGCATCGGCATGTTTGACGTCGAAACAGAGATGCATACAAGGAGAGGAACCTCATACCCACAGTGAAATATGGAGGGGGGTCAGTGATGTTTTGGGGCTGGTTAATTCCAGAGGTCCTGGGGCACTGGTTAAGATTGATGGCATAATGAATTCCACCAAGTATCAGGCAATTTTGGCTGACAATCTGGTTGCCTCTGCCAGAAGGCTGGGACTTGGCCGTAGGTGGACTTTCCAACAAGACAATGACCCGAAACATACCTCAAGATCCACACAGAAATGGTTCTGTGACAACAAAATCAATGTTCTGCCCTGGCCATCTCAGTCGCCGGACCTCAATCCAATCGAAAACCTGTGGGCTGAGTGGAAGAGGGCATTTGATAAGCGCAAACCCAAGAATGTGAAGGATCTTGAAAGGATCTGCATAGAGGAATGGTCCAAAATCCCTCCAAATGTGTTCCTTAACCTTGTCAAACATTACAGGAAAAGACGCCATGCTGTTATCCTTGCCAGAGGTGGTTGCACTAAGTACTAAATGAGGAGTGCCAATAATTATGAAACCTTGATTTTGGTTCAATTTATTTTGTATTAAATACTTGTATAATTTTGGTTGGTTCCATTGAAACATGAATAAAGTCCAGTATTTCTCACATGTTGGTATTTTGAGTTTCTCTATAATTATATTGTTTATATTTTGTAAAGTTTTGTTTGTGCATTGCCAGACAGGGGTGCCTGTAATTTTAGCCCACTGTAGATCTGGACAGGTGAAATCTCCACCAGGCAGTTGAAGGACAGGAAATGAGGAATGAAGGCTATTTGTTTTTTAGAACATTGAAATGTTTTTGAGACAGGAGGATTAACTGTCTCTTACCTGAATCCGTAGCCTAAGGTTGTTGAATTTTGCTTTCACTTTGGCATTCAACTCTGTCAGCTTGACGTGTGGTCCTATACACTCATTGACATCCTAATGTCAATGGGTAAATGAGAGATATAGATAAAATCAGACAAATGGTTTTGTCATATATCCAAAGGTTCAAAAAGATGATCAGTCCAAATCTATTCAGACTCCCGGCCATTGTACCAAAATGGGTCAGTGGCCAACTCAAAAAAAAAGATAAGAGCCCAACCAGCTGCGACAGAAAATAAGGTTATTCTCAACAATGAGTACATGACAACATACAATATCGTTGCATTATATGGTCTAGAACAATAACCTACTGAATCAATATTCATACCTGTACAAGAGCTTTTATTTCCAAGTCATATTTGATGATTTCTTGCTCGCATATTCGGACGTGGACATCCGACGACGCCATGTTTGACAACAAACTCGTCTACGGCAAGCGAGGAGTAACTGAATTGACTTTCCCATAGTTCGTAGAAGTAGCGCGTCTCTTTACTTACACAGCAAAGAGGGCATTTCGGTCGTGAGCAACAAGAACCGGTTTAACAATGCAAAAACATGTAAATCAATACGTGGATTGATTGATGACGTTTAATATCTAACATTTCTAAGGACAATTCTGAATGCCATCACACAGACACAATGAAGGACACATGGAATAAAAAAAAGGCTGCATTACATGCAACATCATTTAATTTATGGGGTACGGCGAGTCCAATAATGGACTAAAGGAACCTAATGTTACTGTTTAGAGGGGAAATGGCTCTGGCGCCCAGCCAAATACTCCATCTAAACATGATTCGATTGTCCATTGTGGTAAGGTTCTAGAAAAGCCCTCTACTTTCAAACCACATCAAAATAATTTCACAAATGCAAAATATATACTTACTGCACTGATTTAACATGGTTGCATCTGACAGTATTTTTTAGTGACACATTTGTGGCGTCTTCCATTTACACACAGGTGTTCATAGACACAATCACAGGTATCTAATTAGCATGTAGTCGCTTCTTTCTTCCTGTCTTTTTTCCATAAACAAAACGCTGCAACATGGAAATATGGCAGCGTGGGAACCCTAACCTATAAAAGGTGCGTAGTAATTTCACCATACCACAAGCGATGAGTGCTAACGTTTAGAGCAACAAAACTCCCCTGGCCAGAAGATACTATCGTCAATAGGCGCTAAAGGTATTTAGCATCTATAAATGGGCTAGGCTAAATAGCAACATGCCTTGACAAGATCATATATCAATGTTAGAGAATCAAAATGTCATACAGCACATCACACACCATACAAATCAAAGGTTGATACTTTATTCTTAAAGCACTAAAGAGGATTTCTCTAGAAAAGTCCTTTTGGTGATCCGTTTGTACAAATCATCTTTGCAGGCATCTCTCCACTCTCACTAAGGTCAGGTGTCAAAGGCTGGGTTAAGGCTTAAGCTGTACAAGAACAGTTCCCTTTGTGAGGTGATAGAGTGAGGGCTTCATTGGTGTACAGCAGTGAGTCAGGTCCTCCCCTGCAGAGAACAAACAGAAAATTGTACAGATTAAAATAGATAAAGAGAGGAAGCCACGACTACAGACTATTGACAGAGAACGGTTTATTTCTTCATTGATTGATTTAATCTAGTGGCCAACACATTTGCAGTTAAAAGGCTGAATCGCAGTATAGACTTACAAAATATAACAAAATAAATTGAGTGATGATATGGACCTCTCAGGTGTATCTGACTGGGTTTACCTGTAGCAGGAGAGGGGCCGAGGGCTGGTAGACTGGTAGACTAGGGCCAGTGGGTTTACCTGTAGTAGGAGAGGGGCCGAGGGCTGGTTGACTAGGCCCAGTGGGTTTACCTGTAGTAGGAGAGGGGCCGAGGGCTGGTTGACTAGGGCCAGTGGGTTTACCTGTAGCGGGAGAGGGGCCGAGGGCTGGTAGACCGGTAGACTAGGGCCAGTGGGTTTACCTGTAGTAGGAGAGGGGCCGAGGGCTGGTTGACTAGGGCCAGTGGGTTTACCTGTAGCTGGAGAGGGGCCGAGGGCTGGTAGACTGGTAGACTAGGGCCAGTGGGTTTACCTGTAGTAGGAGAGGGGCCGAGGGCTGGTAGACTGGTAGACTAGGGCCAGTGGGTTTACCTGTAGTAGGAGAGGGGCCGAGGGCTGGTTGACTAGGGCCAGTGGGTTTACCTGTAGTAGGAGAGGGGCCGAGGGCTGGTT
Source organism: Salmo salar (assembly GCF_965601325.2). Taxonomy (NCBI): domain Eukaryota; kingdom Metazoa; phylum Chordata; class Actinopteri; order Salmoniformes; family Salmonidae; genus Salmo; species Salmo salar. The sequence continues at coordinate 13,991,189 of NC_138295.1, forward strand.
GACTAGGGCCAGTGGGTTTACCTGTAGTAGGAGAGGGGCCGAGGGCTGGTAGACTAAGGCCAGTGGGTTTACCTGTAGCAGGAGAGGGGCCGAGGGCTGGTTGACTAGGGCCAGTGGGTTTACCTGTAGTAGGAGAGGGACCGAGGGCTGGTAGACTAAGGCCAGTGGGTTTACCTGTAGTAGGAGAGGGACCGAGGGCTGGTAGACTAAGGCCAGTGGGTTTACCTGTAGTAGGAGAGGGGCCGAGGGCTGGTAGACTCATAGTCTAGGGCCAGTGGTAGTAAATGTACCAGATGGTATCATTCTTTAGAGCTGGTCCAAACAGAGGGTTGAGCTGGGCCAGGATCGCTATCAGCCAGCTGAAAACATACAACACATACTAATGATTACACAACTACACATCTCTGTCATGGCTTCAATTATGTGTAATGGCTTTGTTTGTGCTCCCCATGAAGAATAGGAGCATTTAAGGCATCTGATGGGGATCTAAATGAAGAATAAAGATACTTGTGCATGTCTTTCACTTTTAGACATTCTTGTTCTACCCTATAGTAATGGACAAACATGACAGCAGGGTCAGCTATAATAGAGGAAACCAACTAAGTGCTCAGTACAGCAGACTGAAGGAGACAACATAGCACACTAGTTTCTTCCCTCAGCTGCTGTGGAGACTATCCCCATTACATGGTCTGCACTGGCCCCTGGTGGAGATATGGCAAAATAACATGACACGGTTATCTGCTCGCCTAACAACTTTGAAAGCTAAATAATTAACTATGAAATGAAATGGCATCTCAGGACTAACAGGTTATATTGAATGGGATCATTACCTACCGTACAAGTAACAAGTGTACTCTGGGATCATTTAACTACAATACTCTGGGATCATTTAACTACAATACTCTGGGATCATTTAACTACAATACTCTGGGATCATTTACATTTACATTTACGTCATTTAGCAGACGCTCTTATCCAGAGCGACTTACAAAATGGTGCATTCACCTTATGATATCCAGTGGAACAACCACTTTACAATAGTGCATCTAAATCTTTTAAGGGGGGGGGGGGGGGTTAGAAGGATTACTTTATCCTATCCTAGGTATTCCTTAAAGAGGTGGGGTTTCAGGTGTCTCCGGAAGGTGGTGATTGACTCCGCTGTCCTGGCGTCGTGAGGGAGCTTGTTCCACCATTGGGGTGCCAGAGCAGCGAACAGTTTTGACTGGGCTGAGCGGGAACTGTGCTTCCTCAGAGGTAGGGGGGCGAGCAGGCCAGAGGTGGATGAACGCAGTGCCCTTGTTTGGGTGTAGGGCCTGAACAGAGCCTGAAGGTATGGAGGTGCCGTTCCCTTCACAGCTCCGTAGGCAATCACCATGGTTGATTTAACTTTAACATTTAACTACAATACCCTGGGATCATTTAACTACAATACTCTGGGATCATTTAACTACCGTACAAGCAACAGGTGTACTCTAGGCCTACACTTATTTTCTCTAACCGGCAAAACCGACCATGATCAACTTTCAGCTTGTCTACATTTGTGACAGACTGGTAAGCACTATGTATTGATGTTGGGGCATTGAAATCGAGCTGCAATTGGAGAATAACCTAAGGGTAAAGTGTTCTCTCTCTGTGCCTATGTGGGACATATGCATAGCACATAACTATCTCCAAATATAAGCTAATAGTCCAGTTTCACACTTTCATGGAAAGCAACTTAGCTAGGCCCAACATTATGCATGATGCAAGACTCAAACACACAACACTGGGGTGTAATCAATACGAGTTTCTAGTCAACAAATTCAGGTAGGTCCCTCACAGTTTTGTTCCGTTTGCTCTGTTTGGTTCATAAACAGTAAACGGTTTCCGTAATGAATACACCCCTGATGTTGCCTGCCTGCACCTTGTGCCAACCAACTGAGCCAAATGAATATAAGAAGGGCCCTCAGTGATACTGTGAAATATTCTGCTACATTCCTGAGAGGACTATACTTACAACAGGTAGCAGCAGACAGCAGTTAGCACCAACATGGTAACTATCACTCTGTGGGGGGGGAGAGAGAGGCATTATTCCACTGGGCCAAAACATTACTACAAAGTAGTAACAAGACATTAGGCTATACATTTGTACCACTACAAAAAAACATGACTCATATCTATGGTTTATTATGACGCGTGTTCATTTCTCAGATGTACTACTAGACCTAGTTCATGCAGATAGGGCTTCATCATGCCAACTTGAGTCACCTGCAAGTGACAGAGCAGATGGGCACTAGACATGGACTGGGGAAGTTCCAAAATGACATCTTGATTTGTCTATATTCCATTACATTTTTATCCAACAAGGACAAAGAAATTTAAAAACATTGTCAAATGTTAAAGTTTATTCTAGTTAAAACTAGAGCTTACTACTAACTTTTCTAGTTAGCAACATGTAAGTTAGCTAGATAGTGTTTTTCTATCATGTTAGCTAGCTAATTTACTTACCCTCTGTTCGGTCCTTTGGGGATAAACCACGGCACAACTCCACCAATAATCCCCCAAAACAGAGTCATTACCGACATGGGAATTACAAAACTAAGCGCCGCCATGTCTGTCTTTGTAAATAGCTTTAAAAGTAGAGAAAGTAAACGTATACACTTGGCAACGCGACTCAACGCCAAAATAGCGAAGTGTTGCCGGACTAGGAAGTATGGATCACATGATGTCGCCACAGTAAACTGGGCGTGTGGCGGTAGCAAAAGAGTTTCATAAACTGATCCTAGACCAGTGTTTTCTCGAGGAAACTGATCCTATGGGAACATTTTGTTTTTGTAGGGTTTTTGGATAAACGCCGAAAATAAGGTCTGTGGTAACACAGGCTTATATCTTATACATTTTGTTCTATGAGATAGGCGTCATCACCTAACGTTACTTTTTGTGAATTTTGAAGCATTTACGTAATAAAAACACAAAGAACATAAAAGGCTTAATAATTCATAAAATAAATGTTAACTGGCTGATATTATCTCATAGAAACAAAAAGTATAAGATCTCCTAAACCTCAAAACTCTATTCTTTCCACATTCATTTTCCACATAGGAATGGCTGAACGAACCAGAGATATATTTTCCGGTTTTTAGGACTACAAGCTGACGAGCTCTATTCTCTCTTCGTTATTACACGAAGTCTAAAGCCACCCAACTATTTCATTCATGCAAACCTTTACATTTTCCTTGGCTAAAGCTTGGGTTTGTATAGGCAAAACACTGCCCGTTTAGTGCTAAATTAACAGTCCAGTGCTAAATTGATACGGTTTAACATTTAGATTAGATCATGATATCAGGGGATACAGATGATCCCAAATCAGCACTCATACAGTAACCACGTTTCCATCCACACTTTTTATGCGAATAAAGTCAAAACTTATTAAAACCAAGAAGTGTTGGTACAATCTTATAAATGCCGACAGATTTGTTCGTCAGACGTGGAGGTGTCTTTTCGTGTCGGTAAAATGTGTTATGCGACAAATTGCGGTGGAAACCTTTTTATGCGCAAATATTGATATACCATCATATCGAACTAAACTTGTCAAGCGATGGCATGTTGTGTGGTCCTCCCACTACAACTCGGGAAAGCATGCTCCCGAGTGGCACAGCGGTAAAACATTGCATCTCAGTGCTAAGTGTCACTAAAGACACTGGTTCGATTCCAGGCTGTATCACAACCGGCCCTGATTGGGAGTCCCATAGGGCGGCGCACAATTGGCCCAGCGTCGTCCGGGGTATGCCGTCAATGTAAATATTTTTAACTGACTTGCCTAGTTAAATAACATTTGGCTAGATTAAATACATTATGAACTTCACAGGGGGTGGTGAAAGTGCACGATGATATTGATGCTCCTATTCAATAAATATCGATGGTCTTAATCTAGTGACATGATCGATGTTTGAAAAACAGTCTTGCACTTATCCATAATAATCTCAATATGTAGACTAGCCAACCCACACAGTATCTGTGAGTGCAGGTGCCAAGACCAGAGTAGGCACATTTGCTATTTAACGCAAGTTTGACAAAACTACCCGTAGAGTTCAAAATGTGATGTAAACACATTGAACTTTTGATTTTTATTCAGGACATGAAAACGTAATCAGAAAAGAAAATTGTGTGCACAAAGATTGTGAACCATCATGCAATCAGGCTGGTTCCACCATGCTAAACCAGAGTAACTTTAATACTTCCATTTACGACAGACAATGAAATTGATTTGTACAGCAGTTTATTGTAAGCAATAGATTTTCACTCTGCCATCTTCTCAATGGTTTCCTCCTTGTATTTGCCCTTCTCCTTTCCGTCAGCGCGGGACTTGGCCTTACGCTCCAGGATCTTCTTGCGATCCTTGTCCAGCTTTAGCCTGGTGATCACAACCTGGGAGGGAAGAGGGAAAAGACAGATGTGAGGATTTATTCTAGGTCGACTTCGATAAAAACAGTGGTGAAAACCGATTGTGAACCCCAAAATGAATTCCTCTTCACGAAGAAACATCTCAGCCCCAATACTAGTTAAACTATACCATGAAGAAACATCTCAGCCCCAATACTAGTCAAACTATACCATGAAGAAACATCTCAGCCCCAATACTAGTCAAACTATACCATGAAGAAACATCTCAGCCCCAATACTAGTTAAACTATACCATGAAGAAACATCTCAGCCCCAATACTAGTCAAACTATACCATGAAGAAACATCTCAGCCCCAATACTATAGTCAAACTATTCCATGAAGAAACATCTCAGCCCCAATACTATAGTCAAACTATTCCATGAAGAAACATCTCAGCCCCAATACTATAGTCAAACTATTCCATGAAGAAACATCTCAGCCCCAATACTATAGTCAAACTATACCATGAAGAAACATCTCAGCCCCAATACTATAGTCAAACTATTCCATGAAGAAACATCTCAGCCCCAATACTAGTCAAACTACACCATGAAGAAACATCTCAGCCCCAATACTAGTCAAACTACACCATGAAGAAACATCTCAGCCCCAATACTAGTCAAACTATACCATGAAGAAACATCTCAGCCCCAATACTAGTCAAACTACACCATGAAGAAACATCTCAGCCCCAATACTAGTCAAACTATACCATGAAGAAACATCTCAGCCCCAATACTAGTCAAACTATACCATGAAGAAACATCTCAGCCCCAATACTAGTTAAACTATACCATGAAGAAACATCTCAGCCCCAATACTAGTCTAGCAACATCAGAAGCCAGCCAGGCTTCGGAAGATAAATTGTGAGTTTCTGCGAAACAGTGGACTTTATCTGCAACTCAGCATGCAATCCCAATCAGAAATGACAAATACACATCCAGACATAACATGGAGAGCCATTCTATTAGACAAACGAGAAGAGCCCTCTAATTCTACACAAGACCTGGGGAATCATATCAAATGTATTACTACTAATAGCACTGATGTCCAAGACTGGCTGGAGCCTAGGCCAAAACCTATCTTCAGTTTCACAATTTAACATTGAGCCGAGACAATGTCCTACATGTCAGGTAAATGCAGTAAGTGGAGCACTAGCATGTAGTCAATGTTTCCTCCCCAGTTCAGCATACATTGGGTGCCTGTCTTACTACATGTTGTTCAAACCAGTCAAGTCATTCAGTAACTTACAGTCAGGCTGACTATATTCAACTAATCTTCCTTCGTAACAGAAAAACACCCGTTGCATTGACATCCGAAGGCTGAAACCAGTGGTGATTGGCAAATATCTACATTCGCTCAATTTACCCTCACCAGGCACCCTACCGAAACATTTGAACTCTTTCTAAATTAATTGTGCTTTGATTTTGCGCCTCCTTCTCAAAATACATTGGAGAACGTCAGAGGGTGGGAGAAAACATCTTGAAACTGAGGTGTCACCCAGACTTGTCCAACAGAAACATGCAACTGTTTTTGTTTTTTTATCTCCCAATTGCGCCAACTGAACATGACACAGGTGTGGTGACCACTTAGCTTGGACACTGAAAAAGCTGCATGTATTTAAACATTCCAACAGGTATCCATCAACAGGTAGCTGCTGAGAAGGGTAGTTATTTAGATGTTTTTAACACCCCACAATGATACAATACAAAATAACGATTTGTTTAAAAAAAACAACATTGTGAACCACTCAAATTGAGTTGAGAAACTAAAACAATGATTATCCAACATGGTACAGAGGTAATATATAATACATCTATACACATAAACAAACAAAGTACATGCATGTGACTACAGGTAGACGCTAGAGCCTTACCTTGCTGGGGTGGATGCCGACGTGCACCGTGGTTCCGTTGGCCTTCTCTCTCTGCACGCGCTCAATGTAGATGACGTACTTCTTCCTGTAGACCTGCACTACCTTGCCAATCTGCTGGCCTTTGTAGTGTCCACGGACAACCTGCACAGCACAAACATGGAAAATGACATTAAAAACAACATCACCCACTTGAACAAAATCCTAACACTAATTTGAATTGGTCTGAAATCAGGTGTTAGTTCGGGTCTGGCCTGTATTACAGGGCTGGAATTGTATGTAGTTCCTCATGCATGTTAGTAGCAGCCAGTAAGGCAACCTCAGAATTAGTGTAGTCTGTTGAAACGCGTGGTTCTGGGGGTCTTTACCTGGACTTCGTCGTCCTTGCGGATAGGCATGGACCTCGCATTGTACTTCTGACGGAGCTCCTTGGAGAGGGGGGAGGACATGATCTTCCTGCGGATGTGTGAGGGGGCATTGAAGTGCCTCTTGCGGTTCTTACGCCGCGAGGATGTCACAAATGGATTCAGCTTCATGTTGATGGCTGCAGGGCAAACATCAGATTAGAGGGTTAGCATTGACCGACAACTTGCTACATGTCAATCATTTGTAGTTTAGGCTGTGTGTTTGTTACAAGTAACAAACCAACACCACAGCATAGTTTATGTACAACACAAAGTGACAGAGCCAAGAGATTTCCCACCTAAAAGGTAACGTTTGTTCGCTAGCCTTATAAACGAGTACCTCAAGCTGCAAAATGTTAGTAAGGTGAAGCTAGTTAGCTACATAGATGGGTAACGTTAGCTAGAGTCATTTTCTGGATCTCATGTCAATACCTAGCTACAACAGCTAACGTTAGTTAGACATCAGGCTATCCGCCCAACAAACAGCAGAACTAAGATTGAACAATGCAGAAACAATCACCGAGAACACTAACTGGAAGTTTATACACAGATCTATGATCTGCTATGCACGCGTCATATCCATGCATTAAACATGACATGGGTACACACAGTTAGCATTAGCAACCTAGCTAGGTAGCCATGTTAGATGATTGTCAAGCGCAGTTGACTTCAGTGTTAGTGAAAGACAAACTACACATCAATGCCATGGGTTTCTCTAAACGAAACACTATGCGAACATATCGTGTAATTAACGTTCAGGCTCGGTTGAATTCACAGCCTGTCTGCCATTCTCTAGAGTTGGTAGCTGCCAACACAGGTGGAGGGATGCAGATTACGGGACGTTTGATATAGCCATTAATATCCAATTTGTCTCCAATACTGACCACTATAGAATAATAACAGGGGTACCTGACTTTACATGTACTTTTGGGGATGTACAAAAGTGTATAACATAGGATGGATGTTGATTACGTTGGTGAAATTGTCAACCAGGAATTCTTACCCTGCCGATAACTCTTCTGTGGCCGGCGGAAAAGAGACCTTCATTGTACTTCCGCTCCGATTAGTTCACACACGAATCCCGCGAGAAGTACATTCACAGTTAGCAGGACAGGAAAATGGTCAAATTCACGCACTTCTCAAGAGAACATCCCTGCTTATCCCTACTCACTAAACACATATGCTTAATTTGTAAATTATGTCTGATTGTTGGAGTGTGCACCTGGCTCTCCGTAAATAAATAAAAAACCAGAAAATGGTGCCTTCTGGTTTGCTTAATATAAGACATTTGAAATGATTTATACTTTTACTTTTGATACTTAAGTATATTTTAGCAATTACATTTACTTTTGATACTTAAGTACATTTAAAACCAAATACTTTTAGATTTTTACTCAATAACTACTTTGAAGTGAATTTCACTTTTACTTGAGTAATTTTCTATTATGGTATCTTTACTTTTAAAGATGTAAAGAGAATTGTATGAGAAGTATGAAAATTGGGTACTTTTTCCACCACTGAACCTATGCACAGTGGTGGTTCTAGACCATTTCAACTGGGGGGGGGGGGCAAGCTTGGGCCAGTTGTACTGTTAGAGGGGCCAGTTACATTAGACGTTATTGTTGTCATATCATTATCTTCACTGCATTAGCAGGCAAAAGACCATGTTCATAATCATCATCGTTGCCACTGTCTAATAACGGATGTAAAAAAAGAAAGATAGCAAAAATGTGTTATTTAAAAATGATTTCATACTCCACATTTAGGGGGGCCACAAGGGGGTCCAAAATTGTTGTCACAGGGGCACTGCCCCCCCCCCCCCCCCCCCCCCCCCCCCCCCTCCAGAACCGCTAGTGCCTATGCATCATACTGTATGTGTAGATGGCTTGACAGAAATGGTAGCAGAAGGGGAATGTTGAACTTTTGTTGCACACATATCCAGATGATACTGCGTTCTCATAGGCTTACAATTATGTTTTGATTATATCTTGAACAGTAGCTAAGATTATATTTGGTTGTGATCTTTGCAAAATAACTATTTTGGATGCAGCAGTTGTTAGCTAGAATGCTAACACTCATTGATTTAGGCTGTAGCAAAAGCTATCCAAAGAGCCATTTTACTAGTTGAAGTTGTGGTGTTTTTTTTAAAGTATTTGCAGTTAATTTATGATGATGACACACATTAGATCTAATCTAAAAGTAGTCTGAAATTCATTCATAAGCAACATGTAAATAGAGGCTTTTTTTGCTGGTGTTCTATAAGAACTCCCCCTTGTTCTGCCACCAATTTGCGCGCATCGCCCTCGTCCGTGAATTTTTGTAAACACAGAAAGTGTTCTATGGAAGTATGCTATTGTAGAATATTAGCAATATGGATGTTGACCAAGAGATGTCGCCATAAACCATGATGTAATTCCTTCGGACCTCTTGGACCTGTCAAGAGTTTCCATCTTCACTGGCTCACCCTGATCATCAATTAGTAGGCTAAACATCCGGAGAAGAGACCTAATACAAACTACTTTGTAGCCTGTTTATTGAGGCTTGCTTGACAAGGATTTATCACCATCATCATCTAGGCTATTTGTCAGTTTATTGAAAACATTATTCATATATTATCTTCTGTAGCCTAGCCTAAAACTCATGAAGGCCAAGAGCTGAAACACGGTGGCTTTACTTTTAACTATATATAAATTAGGCTATTCTGAGGAACCTCTGTCCTCAAAGAGGTGCGTAATTTCCCCTTCACTTCGCTCTCTAAATTATGGAATGATCTAGGCTACTTCGCTTTACTTTGCTCTCTAAATTATCAAATTATCTAGGTTATTTATTAAGAGGAGGGGGGGTAAAGGTTCATTTTGAATCACGCCAAGACAAGGCAATTTCCAACTCCGCCACACACTACCCCGTACCCCTCCAGCCCCTCCCTACCCACTCCTGTCAGATATCCGGGAAAAGAGGCGCACAACCTCCTGTACTGGCCTGCCAGCGCGAATCGGGATGAAATTACACCATGCAGATGAAAATGTCTGAACGCGGAAGCAAAAGGCGCGTTGTCATGGACACCGCACTTCTCCGCCGCGCGCTGTTATAACCGGTTAACGGACCATGCTCGGCTCTTGCTGTCTGTCTGGGTGAAAGTGATGCGGTCATAGAGCGAGCAGTTCCAGCTCGTTTCCTTCCTCTCCGATCTCTGGTCTCTCTCGCGGCAGTGCGGATGTGGAGTGAACACTGGAGCACTGCCTTCTGCTAAACGGAGAAGAAGATGAAATGTTTTTCCCGTTATCTCCCGTACCTCTTCCGCCCTCCCACCACCATCCTGTCTTCCACATGCCACACCGAAGGTAGGCAGAGACTCACCGGGGCTCTCAGGAGCTGTGTGTGTATTGTGGTTGATAGTAGAGGGGAGTTTAGATGTCTAGTATAGATATCGTTATATGTTGACCATTTGGTGAACTACACTGCATGTAGGCCTGTATGCTTTATCTGTTCTTCTGAACTTAACTGTGTGAGCTGTCAATGTGAGCTGTCATATAGGGTCTGTGTCCTGTCTGTAGTTTAATCCTGTAGCATGACATAGCCTAGTAAAAGTAGAACAACTGACTGCACTTATGAATGCAAAAGTCTGGCTATTCTAATGGCAAACTAAAATCAAAGCTGAAGTATGGGAAAGTATTTGCCATGTGATTTCACTCTGGTTGTGCTCGATAAGTGGATAAAAGTTTAGAACTGATCTGCACCACTGTGACACCAATCCATTCTGAGAAGCCTGATCATTCTGAGAAACCTGATCATTCTGAGAAGCCTGATCATTCTGAGAAGCCTGATCATTCTGAGAAACCTGATCATTCTGAGAAGCCTGATCATTCTGAGAAACCTGATCATTCTGAGAAGCCTGATCATTCTGAGAAGCCTGATCCTTCTGAGAAGCCTGATCCTTCTGAGAAGCCTGATCCTTCTGAGAAGCCTGATCCTTCTGAGAAGCCTGATCCTTCTGAGAAGCCTGATCCTTCTGAGAAGCCTGATCCTTCTGAGAAGCCTGATCATTCTGAGAAACCTGATCATTCTGAGAAGCCTGATCCTTCTGAGAAGCCTGATCATTCTGAGAAGCCTGATCATTCTGAGAAACCTGATCATTCTGAGAAGCCTGGTCCTTCTGAGAGCTTGTTGGTAAACAGCACTACTACACCTAAAAGGCCTCCATTTCATTAGAACTGTGTGATGTCTCTGTTTCAATGTTCTCTTGTTAATTTGTCTGGTATTATACAGGGGTATGCCACATTCTATGTGCTTCCTAAAGCAGAGCAGACAGGGCTGTTCTGTGATCAGGGCAGATAGGGAGAGCAGACAGAGCACTGAAGCAGTTGATTGTTACAGTGGTTAGTATTGTATACTGACTAGTCCTACAGGCCACAGTGGTTAGTATTGTATACTGACTAGTCCTAGAGGCCCCACTGTGTATCACTAGCTTGTATTGAGACATAATGTGGAGGGCTGGAGGCTGAGAATGACATACTATATTATTTAACCTAACAGCATCCCCCTTCACACACACACACAGACAGACACACACACACACACACACACACACACACACACACACACACACACACACACACACACACACACACACACACACACACACACACACACACACACACACACACACACACACACACACACACGCGCGCACACACACACACACACACACACACACACACACACACGCACTCCCCCCAGCGGCCCTCTGGCTCAGAGAGAAAGAGAGAGAGAGAGAGACAGGCTCATATAGACAGTCATAGAGAGAAGCCTTCAGAATGAATATATGTGACCTATATTTTACTGAGAGGGAAAACTGTCTGGTTTGGATATCAGATGTATATATAAGGCTCAGTCAGTCAGTCCGCTACTCACTCAATCACTGTAACGGCTCTCGTTGGTGGTAGGAAGAGTAGACCAAAGCGCAGCGTGGAAAGTGTTCATGATTATTTTATTCACAAAACACTAAAACAAAATACCAAAAGGCGAAAACAAAAGCGCACAGTTCTGTCAGGCACAGACACTAAACAGAAAACAAGATCCCACAATATCAGGTGGAAAACAGGCTGCCTAAGTATGATTCCCAATCAGAGACAACGATAGACAGCTGCCTCTGATTGGGAACCACACTCGCCCCAAAAACAAAGAAACAGAAAACATAGAATCTCTCACCCGTGTCACACCCTTATCTAACCAACCATAGAGAATAATAAGGATCTCTAAGGTCAGGGTGTGACAGTACCCCCCCCCCAAAGGTGAGGACTCCGGCCGCAAACCTGAACCTATAGGGGAGGGTCCGGGTGGGCATCTACTCTCGGTGGAGGCTCCGGTGCGGGACGTAGACCCCGCTCCGCTTCAGGCTCCCCCCACTTCGGTGGCGCCTCTGGTGCAGGGATCGTTGCCGGGCCTCCGGACCGTAGATCGTTGTTCGGGGACTCCAGACTAGGAACCCCCACTGTCAGCTCCGGACTGGAGACCCTCGCTGGAGGCTCCGGACTGGGAATCTTCGCTGCAGGCTCCGGACCGGGGATCGTCGCTGGAGGCTCCGGACTGCCGACCGTCGCTGGAGGTTCCGGGCTATGGATCTTCACTGGAGGCTCTGGGCCATGGATCTTCACTGGAGGCTCTGGGCCATGGATCTTCACTGGAGGCTCTGGGCCATGGATCGTCACTGGAGGCTTCGGGCCATGGATCGTCACTGGAGGCTTTGTGCCATGGATCATCACTGGAGGCTTCGTGCCATGGATCATCAATGCAGGCTTCGTGCCATGGATCATCCATCCAATCCCCCCATCCATCCATCCCTCACTCATTCACAAAGACACGCAGGCATTCATACTCATACGTACGCCAGCTCATTCATTTACTCGTCCAACCCCCCCCCCCCCCCACACACACACACACACGCCCTTCCCATCCCCTCCTGCCGGCACTGACCCTCAATATCGGCCTAGTGGAGCAGAGCTGAGTTCTCCACAGGGTGTGGGTGTGTGGTGGGTGGGTGAGCGTATGGGTGTGTGGTTGTGTGGGTGGGTGTGTATGTGGGTGGGTGTGTGTGTGAGGGTGTGGTTGTGGGTGGGTGTGTGGTTGTTGGTGGGTGTGTGTGGGTGTGAGGGTGTGTGAGGGTGTGTGTGCAGCCACATGTCAGTTGCTGGACCATGTGTCTGTTGTGTGTGTTTATCTGGAGCACAGATGAGAGACGTGTGTGTGTGTGTGTGTGTGTGTGTGTGTGTGTGTGTGTGTGTGTGTGTGTGTGTGTGTGTTTATCTGGAGTACAGATGAGATATGTGTGTGTGTGTGTTTATCTGGAGCACAGATGAGAGACGTGTGTGTGTGTGTGTGTGTGTGTGTGTGTGTGTGTGTGTGTGTGTGTGTGTTTATCTGGAGTACAGATGAGATATGTGTGTGTGTGTGTGTTTATCTGGAGCACAGATGAGAGACGTGTGTGTGTGTTTGTTTGTCTGGAGCACAGATGAGATACGTGTGTGTGTGTGTTTATCTGGAGCACAGATGAGAGACGTGTGTGTGTTTGTTTGTCTGGAGCCTTGACGAGAGACGTGTGTGTGTTTGTTTGTCTGGAGCACAGATGAGAGACGTGTGTGTGTGTGTTTGTCTGGAGCACAGATGAGAGACGTGTGTGTGTGTGTTTGTCTGGAGCACAGATGAGATACGTGTGTGTGTGTGTTTATCTGGAGCACAGATGAGAGACATGTGTGTGTGTTTATCTGGAGTACAGATGAGATACGTGTGTGTGTGTGTTTATCTGGAGCACAGATGAGAGACGTGTGTGTGTGTGTGTGTTTATCTGGAGTACAGATGAGATACGTGTGTGTGTGTGTTTGTCTGGAGCACAGATGAGAGACGTGTGTGTGTTTGTTTGTCTGGAGCACAGATGAGAGACGTGTGTGTGTGTTTGTCTGGAGCACAGATGAGAGACGTGTGTGTGTGTGTTTGTCTGGAGCACAGATGAGAGACGTGTGTGTGTGTGTTTGTCTGGAGCACAGATGAGAGACGTGTGTGTGTGTGTTTGTCTGGAGCACAGATGAGAGACGTGTGTGTGTGTTTGTTTGTCTGGAGCACAGATGAGAGACGTGCTAACATAACTGTCTCACCTGCGGCTAGTCTCTGGGGCTGTGTGTGTGTCGCTGTGTGTGTTTTTGTGTGTGTGTTTGTGTGGGAGGGCTGGAGAGAGAGAGCGGGAGAGAGAGAGAGAGAGAGAGCGGGAGAGAGAGAGTGGGAGAGAGAGAGAGTGAGAGAGGGGGAGGGCTGGAGAGAGAGCGGGAGAGAGAGCGGGAGAGAGAGAGAGAGAGAGAGAGAGAGCGGGAGAGAGAGAGTGGGAGAGAGAGCACAGATGAGAGGGAGAGAGGGAGAGAGAGAGAGCGGGAGAGAGAGACACAGAGAGAGAGAGCAGAGAGAGAGAGAGAGTGAGTGAGTGAGTGAGTGAGTGAGTGAGTGAGTGAGTGACTGAGTGAGTGAGTGAGTGAGTGAGTGAGTGAGTGAGTGAGTGAGTGAGTGAGAGTGAAAGAGACAGCGATAGTGATAGAGGTGGAGGGAGGTGTTGGGGAGGGGGAATTCCACGGTAACGGAATTGCGCTGGGACTCTGATTTTTCACTTAAAATATGTACAGTACCTAACAAAAACCATTGATTTCAAAGTTTAACAAACCATTCACAAGGTCTACTTAAAAAAAATGATACACTGAACATTTTTGAAAAACACATTTACTGGAAGAACTGTACAGATGCAAAGGTTGCTAACAGAATTGAGGTAATTTTAGGTCTCCTTCAGTTCTTTACCACATTTTCCAAAGACGGTTAAATATTTTCTCCAAATGAAGACTCAAAGATGTCTGCAGAAAGAATGGGGTGTCAGCTATGACAGGACACCTTGAGTTTGGAAACATCTATTTTGGTTACAGAACTACAGTAAGTGAATTGGATTTACACCCGGTAACATAATTGCGGTAACAGAATTTCTTCATGAGTCTCTGATCTGTACTACACAGAAATGCATAATTATGGATATGAATGACATTCTCTTCATTTATCCTAAATTGGTACGCAAAGGTAGAAATATGCAATATCTTCCTTTGCATATTTTTGTATTATTCTACATACTGGCTTTTAGTTTAATGAGCTCCGCCACCAAACAAGACCACATTTGGTCATCTGGACTGGACCAAATCTGAACCAATCATAGACGTCTATGTTTCACAAGTTTGTACATCAAAGTACAGCATAGTTGAGCTCTGTAAAGTACAGTACAGTATAGTTTAGTACAGTACAGTACAGTAGAGTAGAGTAGAATATAGTAGAGTTCAGTATAGCTAAGTACAGTACAGTACATTAGTATAGTTCAGTACAGTAGATTAGTTCAGTACAGTAGAGTAGAGTATAGTAGAGTTCAGTATAGTTAAGTACAGTTCAGTACATTAGTATAGTTCAGTACAGGGGTATAGTTCAGTACAGTAGAATACAGTACAGTACAGTAGGTGTAGAGTAGAGTAGAGTTCAGTATAGTTAAGTATAGTTCAGTACAGTAGTATAGTGTACTCAACTCTAGTGTGCTCTACTTTGTACTGACCTGTACTGTACTCTACTGTACTGTACTGTACTCTACTTTGCGGTACTGTATGCGACTGTACTCTACTTTGCTCTACTCTACTGTACTCTACTTTGTTCTACTGTACTCTACTGTACTGTTCTCTGCTTTGCTGTACGCGACTGTACTCTACTTTGCTCTACTCTAATGTACTGTACTCTACTGTACTGTATTCTACTTTTCTCTACTCAACTGTAGTCTACTGTACTGTACTGTACTGTAGTCTACTCTACTGTACTGTACTGTACTGTACTGTACTGTACTGTACTCTGCTTTGCTGTACGCAACTGTATTCTACTTTGCTCTACTCTAATATACTGTACTCTACTGTACTGTATTCTACTTTGCTCTACTCTAATATACTGTATTCTACTTTGCTCTATTCTAATGTACTGTACTCTACTTTGCTCTACTCTACTGTACTGTACGCTACTCTACTGTACTCTACTTTGCTCTACTCTACTGTATTCTATTGTACTCTACTGTACTGTACTCTACTGTACTCTAATTTGATCTACTCTACTGTACTGTACTCTACTTTGCTCTACTCTACTGTACTGTACTCTATTTGCTCTACTCTACTGTATTCTATTGTACTCTACTGTACTGTACTCTACTCTACTGTACTCTACTTTGCTCTACTGTTCTGTACTCTACTGTACAGTGCAGTCCAAACTTGTGAAACATAGACGTCTACCACATGATTGGTTGAGATTTGGTCTGGTCCGGACCGTGGATTATGATTGGTTGATATCTATTGTACTGTACTCTACTGTACTGTGCTGTCCAAACTTGTGAAACATAGACGTCTACCACATGATTGGTTGAGATTTGGTCTGGTCCGGACCGTGGATTATGATTGGTTGATATTTGGTCTGGTCCGGACCGTGGATTATGATTGGTTGATATTTGGTCTGGTCTGGACCGTGGATTATGATTGGTTGAGATTTGGTCTGGTCCGGACCGTGGATTATGATTGGTTGATATTTGGTCTGGTCCGGACCATGGATCTTGGATGTCTATGTTGGGCCAAATTAAGCCACAAGGTAATATTTCTCAAACTTACAGAAGGTAGAAAAAAGTATCTTTAACTAAATAGAAGTGTTGATATTAGTTGTCAGGGGTCTTTACTTCTACATTACTGTGTGTTGATGTATGTGTGATACTTTAAGTCTTTTTCTGGTAGATGTTTTCTAAGATCCCTTTCCATCTGTTTGACAACAAATCAAAACCTTAGCTTTTTCCTAATTTTTAGGATGGAAAATGGTTGAAAAATGTATACAGTGAGGGAAAGAAGAATTTGATCCGCTGCTGATTTTGTACGTTTGCCCACTGACAAAGAAATGATCAGTCTATAATTTTAATGGTAGGTTTATTTGAACAGTGAGAGACAGAACAACAACAAAAAAATCCAGAAAAACGCATGTCAAAAATGTTGTAAATTGATTTGCATTTTAATGAGGGAAATAAGTATTTGACCCCCTCTCAATCAGAAAGATTTCTGGCTCCCAGGTGTCTTTTATACAGGTAACGAGCTGAGATTAGGAGCACACTCTTAAAGGGAGTGCTCCTAATCTCAGTTTGCTACCTGTATAAAAGACACCTGTCCACAGAAGCAATCAATCAATAAGATTCCAAACTCTCCACCATGGCCAAGACCAAAGAGCTCTCCAAGGATGTCAGGGACAAGATTGTAGACCTACACAAGGCTGGAATGGGCTACAAGACCATCGCCAAGCAGCTTGGTGAGAAGGTGACAACAGTTGGTGCGATTATTCGCAAATGGAAGAAACAGAAAATAACTGTCAATCTCCCTCGGCCTGGGGCTCCATGCAAGCTCTCACCTCGTGGAGTTGCAATGATCATGAGAACGGTGAGGAATCAGCCCAGAACTACACGGGAAGATCTTGTCAATGATCTCAAGGCAGCTGCGACCATAGTCACCAAGAAAACAATTGGTAACACACTATGCCATGAAGGACTGAAATCCTGCAGCGCCCGCAAGGTCCCCCTGCTCAAGAAAGCACATATACATGCCCGTCTGAAGTTTGCCAATGAACATCGGAATGATTCAGAGGACAACTGGGTGAAAGTGTTGTGGTCAGATGAGACCAAAATGGAGCTCTTTGGCATCAACTCAACTCGCCGTGTTTGGAGGAAGAGGAATGCTGCCTATGACCACAAGAACACCATCCCCACCGTCAAACATGGAGGTGGAAACATTATGCTTTGGGGGTGTTTTTCTGCTAAGGGGACAGGACAACTTCACCGCATCAAAGGGACGATGGACGGGGCCATGTACCATCAAATCTTGGGTGAGAACCTCCTTCCCTCAGCCAGGGCATTGAAAATGGGTCGTGGATGGTGTATTCCAGCATGACAATGACCCAAAACACACGGCCAAGGCAACAAAGGAGTGGCTCAAGAAGAAGCACATTAAGGTCCTGGAGTGGCCTAGCCAGTCTCCAGACCTTAATCCCATAGAAAATCTGGGAGGGAGCTGAAGGTTCGAGTTGCTAAACGTCAGCCTCGAAACCTTAATGACTTGGAGAAGTTCTGAAGTTCCTTCCTGAAGAGCTCAGTGACTTTCAACGTGGCACCATCACAGGATGCCATTTTTCCAACAAGTCAGTTTGTCAAATTTCTGCCCTGGTAGAGTCAACTGTAAATGCTGTTATTGTGAAGTGGAAACATCTAGGAGCAACAACGGCTCAGCCGCAAAGTGGTAGGCCATACAAGCTCACAGAAAGGGAAGGCTGAGTGTTGAAGCAGGTAGCGCATAAAAATCATCTGTCCTCGGTTGCAACACTCACTACTCAGTTCTAAACTGCCTCTGGAAGCAACGTCAGGACAAGAACTGTTCGTCTGGAGCTTCATGAAATGGGTTTCCATGGCCGAGCAGCCACACACAAGCCTGAGATCAACATGCGCAATATCAAGCATTGGCTGGAGTGGTGTAAAGATCGCCGCAATTGGACTCTGGAGCAGTGGAAACACATTCTCTACAGTGATGAATCATGGCAAGGTGAATGGAAACATGACCGAATACAAACTGTAGCTATTCCCTCCGCAAGGCAATCAATCAAGCAAAGCGTCAGTATAGAGACAAAGTTGAGTCGCAATTCAACGGCTCAAACATGAGACGTACTGGTTGTGGCAGGGTCTACAGTCAATCACGGATTACAAAAAGAAAACCAGCCCTGTCG
Source organism: Salmo salar (assembly GCF_965601325.2). Classification (NCBI taxonomy): domain Eukaryota; kingdom Metazoa; phylum Chordata; class Actinopteri; order Salmoniformes; family Salmonidae; genus Salmo; species Salmo salar. The sequence continues at coordinate 14,009,734 of NC_138295.1, forward strand.
CGGACATCGACATCTTGCTCCCAGACAAATTAAACATCTTCTTTGCTCGCTTTGAGGACAATACAGTGCCACTGAACGGCCTGCTACCAAAGCCTGTGGGCTCTCCTTCACTGTTGCTAACGTGAGTAAAACATTTAAACGTGTTAACCCTCGTAAGCCTGCCGGCCCAGACGGCATCCCTAGCCGCGCCCTCAGAGCAGGCCCAGACCAGCTGGCTGGTGTGTTTACGGATATATTCATCAATCCTTATCCCAGTCTGCTGTCCCCACATGCTCCAAGAGGGCCACCATTGTTCCTGTCCCCAAGAAAGATAAGGAAACTAAGATAAGATAAGATAAGGATAAAGAAAAATAAGATAAGGATAAAGAAACTAAGATAAGGATAACTGAACTAAATGACTATCGCCCTGTAGCACTCACCTCTGTCATCATGAAGTGCTTTGAGAGACTAGTCAAGAATCATATCCCCTCCACCCTACCTGATAGCCTAGACCCACTCCAATTTGCTTACCGCCCCAATAGATCCACAGATGATGCAATCGCCATCACAATGCACACTGCCCTATCCCATCGGGACAAGAGGAATACCCATGTAAGAATGCTGTTCATTGACTACAGCTCAGCATTTAATACCATAGTACCCTCCAAACTCATCATTAAGCTTGAGACCCTGGGTCTCTAACCCGCCTTGTGCAACTGGGTCCTGGACTTTCTGACGGGCCGCCCCCATGTGGTGAAGGTAGGAAACAACATCTCAACCCCGCTGATCCTCAAAACTGGGGCCCCACAAGTGTGCGTTCTCAGCCCTCTCCTGTACTCTGTGTTCTCCCATGACTGCGTGGCCATGTACGCCTCCAAGTCAATCATCAAGTTTGCAGACGACACAACAGTAGCAGGCTTGATTACCAACAATGACAAGACAGCCTACAGGGAGGAGGTGAGGGCCCTCGGAGTGTGGTGTCAGGAAAATAACCTCACACTCAACGTCAACAAAACAAAGGACATGATCGTGGACTTCAGGAAACAGCAGAGGGAGCACCCCCCTATCCATATCGAAGGGACAGTAGTGGAGAAGGTGGAAAGTTTTAAATTCCTCGGTGTACACATCACAGACAAACTGAAACGGTCCACCCACACAGACAGTGTGGTGAAGAAGGCGCAATAGCGCCTCTACAACCTCAGGAGGCTGAAGAAATTTGGCTTGTCAGCCAAAACCCTGACAAACTTTTACAGATGCATCAATTGAGAGCATCCTGTTGGGCTGTATGACCGCCTGGTATGGCAACTGCTCAGCCCACAACCACAAGGCTCTCCAGAGGGTAGTGCGGTCTGCACAACGCATCACCGGGGGAAAACTACCTGCCCTCCAGGGCACCTACAGCTCCCGATGTCACGGGAAGGCCAAAAAGATCACTCCACTACCATCCAGAAGCTGAGGTCAGTACAGGTGCAGCAAAGCTGGGACCGAGAGACTGAAAAACAGCTTCTATCTCAAGGCCGCCAGACTGTTAAACAGCCATCACTAACAGAGAGGCTGCTGCCAACATGCAGACTCAAATCTCTGGCCACTTTAATAAATGTAATAAATGGATTTAATAAATGTATCACTAGCCACTTTAAATAACGGCACTTTAATAATGTCTACATATCCTACATTACTCATCTCATATGTATATACTGTATTCTATAACATCTACTGCATCTTGCCTATGCCACACGGCCATCGCTCATCCATAGATTAACATATACAGTTGAAGTCAGAAGTTTACATACACTTAGGTTGGAGTCATTAAAACTAGTTTTTTAACCACTGCACAAATTTCTTGTTAACAAACTATAGTTTTGGCAAGTCTGTTAGGACATCTACTTTGTGCATGACACCAGTCATTTTTCCAAAAATTGTTTACAGACAGATTATTTCACTTATAATTCACTGTATATCAATTCCAGTGGGTCAGAAGTTTACATACAATAAGTTGACTGTGCCTTTAAACAGCTTGGGAAATCCCAGAAAATGATGTCATGGCTTTAGAAGCTTCTGATAGGCTAATTGACATAATTTGAGTCAATTGGAGGTGTACCTGTGGATGTATTTCAAGGCCTACCTTCAAACTCAGTGCCTCTTTGCTTGACATCATGGGAAAATTAAAAGAAATCAGCCAAGACCTCAGACATTTTTTTGTAGACCTCCACAAGTCTTGTTCATCCTTTGGAGCAATTTCCAAATGCCTGAAGGTACCACGTTCATCTGTACAAACAATAGTATGCAAGTATAAACACCATGGGACCACGCAGCCGTCATACCGCTCAGGAAGGAGACGCGTTCTCTCTCCTAGAGATGAATGTACTTTGGTGCGAAAAGTGCAAATCAATCCCAGAACAACAGCAAAGGACCTTGTGAAGATGCTGGAGAAAACAGGTACAAAAGTATCTATATCCACAGTAAAACGAGTCCTATATCGACATAACCTGCAAGGAAGAAGCCACTGCTCCAAAACCGCCGTAAAAAGCCAGACTACGGTTTGCAACTGCACATGGGGACAAAGATCATACTTTTTGTATAAATGTCCTCTAGCCTGATGAAACAAAAAAATATAACTGTTTGGCAATAATGACCATCGTTATGTTTGGAGGAAAAAGGGGGAAGCTTGCAAGCCGAAGAGCACCATCCCAACCGTGAAGCACGGGGGTGGCAGCATCATGTCGTGGGGGTGTTTTGCTGCAGGAGGGACTGGTGCACTTCACAAAATAGATGGCATGATGAGGAGGGAAAAGTATGTGGATATATTGAAGCAACATCTCAAGACATCAGTCAGGAAGTTAAAGCTTGGTTGCAAATGGGTCATCCAAATGGACAATGACCGCAAGCATACTTCGGAAGTTGTGGCAAAATGGCTTAAGGACAACAAAGTCAAGATATTGGAGTGGCCATCACAAAGCCCGGACCTCAATCCTATCGAAAATGTGTGGGCAGAACTGAAAAAGCGTGTGTGAGCAAGGAGCCCTACAAACCTGACTCAGTTACACCAGCTCTGTCAGGAGGAATGGGCCAAAATTCACCCAACTTATTGTGGGAAGCTTGTGGAAGGCTACCTGAAATGTTTGACCCAAGTTAAACAATTTAAAGGCAATGCTACCAAATACTAATTGAGTGTATGTAAACTTCTGACCCACTGGGAATGTGATGAAAGAAATAAAAGCTGAAATAAATCATTCTCTCTACTATTATTCTGACATTTCACATTCTTAAAATAAAGTGGTGATCCTAACTGACCTAACAGGACATTTTTACTAGAATTAAATGTCAGGAATTGTGAAAAACTGAGTTTAAATGTATTTGGATAAGGTGTATGTAAACTTCCGACTTCAACTGTACATATTCTTATTCATCCTTTGTGTGTATAAGGTACATTGTGTATATAAGGTAGTCGTTGTGAATTTGTTAGATTACTTGTTAGATATTACTGCGCTGTTGGAACTAGAAGCACAAGTATTTCACTGCACTCGCATTAACATCTGCTAACCATTTGTATGTGACCAATACAATTTGATTTGATTTGAATCAGGCTTCACCATCTGGCAGTCCGAGACGGCCCAATCTGGATTTGACGGATGCCGGGAGAACGCTACCGGCCCCAATGCTCTAACTCTACCTGCATGTACATGTTACCTCAATTACCTGGACTAACTGGTGCCCCCTCACATTGACTCTGTACCGGTACCTCCGTATATAGCCCCCTCACATTGACTCTGTACCAGTACCCCCTGTATATAGCCCCCTCACATTGACTCTGTACCAGTACCCCCTGTATATAGCCTCCTCACATTGACTCTCTACCGGTACCCCTTGTATATAGCCTCCTCACATTGACTCTGTACCAGTACCCCCTGTATATAGCCTCCTCACATTGACTCTGTACCAGTACCCCCTGTATATAGCCCCCTCACATTGACTCTGTACCAGTACCCCCTGTATATAGCCCCCTCACATTGACTCTGTACCAGTACCCCCTGTATATAGCCCCCTCACATTGACTCTGTACCAGTACCCCCTGTATATAGCCCCCTCACATTGACTCAATACCAGTACCCCCTGTATATAGCCCCCTCACATTGACTCTATACCGGTACCCCCTGTATATAGCCTCCTCACATTGACTCTGTACCTGTACCCCCTGTATATAGCCCCCTCACATTGACTCTGTACCAGTACCCCCTGTATATAGCCCCCTCACATTGACTCAATACCAGTACCCCTTGTATATAGCCCCCTCACATTGACTCTGTACCAGTACCCCCTGTATATAGCCCCCTCACATTGACTCTGTACCAGTACCCCCTATATATAGCCCCCTCACATTGACTCTGTACCAGTACCCCCTGTATATAGCCCCCTCACATTGACTCTGTACCAGTACCCCCTGTATATAGCCCCCTCACATTGACTCTGTACCGGTACCCCCTGTATATAGCCCCCTCACATTGACTCTCTACCGGTACCCCTTGTATATAGCGTCCTCACATTGACTCTGTACCAGTACCCCCTGTATATAGCCCCCTCACATTGACTCTGTACCAGTACCCCCTGTATATAGCCCCCTCACATTGACTCTGTACCGGTACCCCCTGTATATAGCCCCCTCACATTGACTCTCTACCGGTACCCCTTGTATATAGCGTCCTCACATTGACTCTGTACCAGTACCCCCTGTATATAGCCTCCTCACATTGACTCTGTACCAGTACCCCCTGTATATAGCCTCCTCACATTGACTCTGTACCAGTACCCCCTGTATATAGCCCCCTCACATTGACTCTGTACCAGTACCCCCTGTATATAGCCCCCTCACATTGACTCTGTACCAGTACCCCCTGTATATAGCCCCCTCACATTGACTCTGTACCAGTACCCCCTGTATATAGCCCCCTCACATTGACTCAATACCAGTACCCCCTGTATATAGCCCCCTCACATTGACTCTATACCGGTACCCCCTGTATATAGCCTCCTCACATTGACTCTGTACCTGTACCCCCTGTATATAGCCCCCTCACATTGACTCTGTACCAGTACCCCCTGTATATAGCCCCCTCACATTGACTCAATACCAGTACCCCTTGTATATAGCCCCCTCACATTGACTCTGTACCAGTACCCCCTGTATATAGCCCCCTCACATTGACTCTGTACCAGTACCCCCTATATATAGCCCCCTCACATTGACTCTGTACCAGTACCCCCTGTATATAGCCCCCTCACATTGACTCTGTACCAGTACCCCCTGTATATAGCCCCCTCACATTGACTCTGTACCGGTACCCCCTGTATATAGCCCCCTCACATTGACTCTCTACCGGTACCCCTTGTATATAGCGTCCTCACATTGACTCTGTACCAGTACCCCCTGTATATAGCCTCCTCACATTGACTCTGTACCAGTACCCCCTGTATATAGCCTCCTCACATTGACTCTGTACCAGTACCCCCTGTATATAGCCTCCTCACATTGACTCTGTACCTGTACCCCCTGTATATAGCCTCGCTATTTTTATTTTACTGCTGCTCTTTAATTATTTCTTACTTTTATTTCTTATTCTTTTCAGGTATTTTTCTTAAAACTGCATTGTTGGTTAAAGGCTTATAAGTAAGCATTTCACTGTAAGGTCTACAACTGTTGTATTCGGCGCATGTGACAAATAACATTTTATTTTATTTTATTTGAAGTTTGTTTTTCATGGTTTGGGCTAGACCCCTTAGTTCCAGTAAAGGGAAATCTTAACGCTACAGCATACAATGACATTCTAGACGATTGTGTGCTTCCAACTTTGTGGTAACAGTTTAGGGAAGGCCCTTTCCTGTTTCAGCATGACAATGCCCCCATGCACATAGTTTGGTCCATACAGAAATGGTTTGTCGAGATCGGTGTGGAAGAACTTGACTGGCCTGCACAGAGCCCTGACCTCAACTCCATCGAACACCTTTGGGATGAATTGGAACATCAACTGCGAGCCAGATCTAATAGCCCAACATCAGTGTCCGACCTCACTAATGCTCTTGTGGCTGAATGGAAGCAAGTCCCCGAAGCAATGTTCCAACATCTAGTGGAAAGCCTTCCTTTGCTGTTATAGCAGCAAAGGGGGGACCCAACTCCATATTAATGCCCTTGATTTTGGAATGAGATGTTCGACGGGCAGGTGTCCACATACTTTTGGTAATGTAGTGTATCTGCATAGCCTAACTAATAAAGAAAGAGAAAAAATCATGCTCTCCTGGTGAGGACTTCTCTTGCCCCCCCTCTCTCTTCCCCTCTCTCTCTCTCTTCCTCTCTCTTCCTCTCTCTCTCCTCTCTCTCTCTCTCTTCCTCTCTCTCTCTCTCTTCCTCTCTCTCTCTCTCTCTCTCTCTCTCTCTCTCTCTCTCTCTCTTCCTCTCTCTCGCTCTCTTCCTCTCTCTCTCTCTTCCCCTCTCTCTCTCTCTTCCTCTCTCTCTCTCTTCCTCTCTCTCTCTCTCTCTCTCTCTTCCTCTCTCTCGCTCTCTTCCTCTCTCTCTCTTCCCCTCTCTCTCTCTTCCTCTCTCTCTCTCTCTTCCTCTCTCTCTCTCTCTTCCTCTCTCTCACTCTCTCCATCTCCCTCTCCCCTGCCCTCTCTCTCTGTTTCCCTATCTCTCTCTTTCTCTCCACCTCTCTCTACCCTCCCACTTTCTCTCTCTCTCTCTTCCTCTCTCTCTCTCTCTCTCTCTCTCTCTCTTTCTCTCTCTCTCTCTCTCCATTTCCCTCTCACCCACCCTCTCTCTCTGTTTCCCTATCTCTCTCTTTCTCTCCAATTCTCTCGCTCTCTCCCTCTCCCCCTCCTCTCTCTCTCTCCCTCTCTCTCTCTCTCTATCCCTCTCTCCCTCCCTCTCTTGCTCTCTCTCAATTCAATTTAAGGGGCTTTATTGGCATGGGAAACATATGTTTACATTGCCAAAGCAAGTGAAATAGATAATAAACAAAAGAAATAAACAATAAAAAATAAACAATAAAAATGAACAGTTAACATTACACTCACATGTTTCAAATGTCATATTTTATATATATATATATATATATATACACAGTTTTGTAATGATGTGCAAATAGTTAAAGTACAAAAGGGAGAATAAATGAACATAAATATGGGTTGTATTTACAATGGTGTTTGTTCTTCACTGGTTGCCCTTTTCTTGTGGCAACAGGTCACAATTCTTGCTGCTGTGATGGCACACTGTGGTATGTCACCCAGTAGATATGGGAGTTTATCAAAATTGGATTTGTTTTCAAATTCTTTGTGGGTCTGTAATCTGAGGGAAATATGTCTCTAATATGGTCATACATTTGGCAGGAGGTTTGGAAGTGCAGCTCAGTTTCCACCGCTACCTCTATCTCTCTTTATCTCGCTCTCTCTCTCTTTCTACCTCTCTCTCTCTCCCCCCCCCTCCCTCCCTCCCTCCCTCCCTCCCTCCCTCCCTCCCTCCCTCTATTGTCAATGTTTATAGTGGAAACGGGGACATCGGGTCTTGATAACATTACTACTGTTCAGAATGGAGTGACTGTATGTATAGTGTGATGTGTGATGTGTGTATAGTGTGATGTGTGATGTGTGTATAGTGTGATGTGTATATAGTGTGATGTGTATATAGTGTGATGTGTGATGTGTGTATAGTGTGATGTGTGTATAGTGTGATGTGTATATAGTGTGATGTGTGATGTGTATAGTGTGATGTGTATATAGTGTGATCTGTGATGTGTGTATAGTGTGATGTGTGTATAGTGTGATGTGTGATGTGTGTATAGTGTGATGTGTGTATAGTGTGATGTGTGTATAGTGTGATGTGTATATAGTGTGATGTGTGTATAGGGTGATGTGTGATGTGTGTATAGTGTGATGTGTGATGTGTGTATAGTGTGATGTGTATATAGTGTGATGTGTGATGTGTGTGTAGTGTGATGTGTGTATAGTGTGTGTGTATAGTGTGTGTGTATAGTGTGATGTGTATATAGTGTGATGTGTGGTGTGTGTATAGTGTGATGTGTGATGTGTGATGTGTGTATAGTGTGATGTGTATATAGTGTGATGTGTGGTGTGTGTATAGTGTGATGTGTGTATAGTGTGATGTGTGATGTGTGTATAGTGTGATGTGTGTATAGTGTGATGTATGATGTGTGTATAATGTGATGTGTGTATAGTGTGATGTGTGTATAGTGTGATGTGTGATGTGTGTATAGTGTGATGTGTGTATAGTGTGATGTGTGTATAGTGTGATGTGTGATGTGTGTATAGTGTGATGTGTGATGTGTGTATAGTGTGATGTGTGTATAGTGTGGTGTGTGATGTGTGTATTGTGTGATGTGTGTATAGTGTGATGTGTGTATAGTGTGATGTGTGTATAGTGTGATGTGTGTATAGTGTGGTGTGTGTCACGTTCTGACCAGTAAAGGGGTTATTTGTTATTGTAGTTTGGTCAGGACGTGGCAGGGGGTGTTTGTTTTATGTGGTTCGGGGTTTGTTGGGTTATGTTATTATGTAAGAGGGGTGTTTGTTTAGAGTGTTCTGGGGTTTTGGTTAATGTTCTTGTTAGTTTATTTCTATGTTAGTTCTAGTCTTTCTATGTTTAGTTAATGGGGTTGACCTTCAATTGGAAGCAGCTGCTCCTCGTTGCTTCTAACTGAAGGTCTTATTTAAGAGGGGTGTTTTTTGTATGGTATTTGTGGGTAGTTGTCTCCTGTTTAGTGTCTGAGCACCTGATAGGATTGTTAGTGTCGTTTGTTTGTTTTGTATACGTGATTTGTTTGTTTTTCCTTCTTCACATTAAAAAGAAGATGAGTATACACGTTCCCGCTGCGTTTTGGTCTGATCCTTACGACACCCGTTACAGAACTACCCACCACCAAAGGACCAAGCAGTGGAGGAAGGAGCAGCAGGTGGACTACAGGGAGTCGTGGACATGGGAGGAAATTCTGGACAGGGCTGGACCATGGCACCAGGCTGGTGAACACCGAGAGAGGCTGAAGAGGACCGGGAACGCTACAGGGGAACACGGCTGGCAAGGAAGCTGGAGAGGCAGCCTCAATAAAGTTTTGGGGGGGGGCACACGGGGAGTGTGGCTAAGTCAGGTCGTAGACCTAAGCCAACTCCCTGTGCTTATTATGGGGAGCGTATGGAGTGGAGAGCGCCGGAGTATGCGGAAGTGCGCACGATCTCGCCCATGCGCACGCACAGTCCGGTACGAGCGATCCCAGCCCCTCGCAAGTGCCGTGCTAGAGTGGGCATCCAGCCTGGGAGGAGGATGCCTGCGCAGCACATCTGGCCACCAGTGCGCCTCCTAGGCCCAGGCTACCCTACGCCTGCTCTACGCACGGCAGCCATCAGGCCTCTGCACAGCCCAGTTCGCCCTGTGCCAGCACTCCGCTCGTACAGGGATACTATTACCATCCAGCCAGGACGGGTTGTGCAGGAGGTGCGCTCGAGACTGCCAGTGCGCCTCCACGGACCAGTGTATCCTGTTCCCGCTTCCCGCACTAGCCCTGAGGTGCGTGTCTCCAGTCTGGCGCCTCCACTACCAGCCCCACGCACCAGGCCTCCAGTCCATCAGCCCAGTCCTGCTCCTGCTCCTCGCACTAGCCCTGTGGTGCATGTCCTTAGTCTGGCGCGTCCTAAGCCAGCCCCACGCATCAGGCCTTCAGTGCGCAGTCCCCGTCCAGAGCTTCTGACGACAGTGCCTCGTCCAGAACTTCCGGCAACAGTGCCTCATCCAGAGCTTCCGGCAACAGTGCCTCGTCCAGAGCTTCCGGCAACAGTGCCTCGTCCAGAGCTTCCGGCGACAGTGCCCCGTAGAGAGACGGCCCACAGTCCAGAGCCAGCAGAGACAGCCCACAGTCCGGAGCCAGCAGAGACGGCCCACAGTCCAGAGCCAGCAGAGACAGCCCACAGTCCGGAGCCAGCAGAGACGGCCCACAGTCCGGAGCCAGCAGAGACGGCCCACAGTCCGGAGCCAGCAGAGACGGCCCACAGTCCGGAGCCGAGAGAGACGGCCCACAGTCCGGAGCCAAGAGAGACGGCCCACAGTCCGGAGCCGAGAGAGACGGCCCACAGTCCGGAGCCGAGAGAGACGGCCCACAGTCCGGAACCAAGAGAGACGGCCCACAGTCCGGAGCCGAGAGAGACGGCCCACAGTCCGGAGCCGAGAGAGACGGCCCACAGTCCGGAGCCGAGAGAGACGGCCCACAGTCCGGAGCCAAGAGAGACGGCCCACAGTCCGGAGCCAAGAGAGACGGCCCACAGTCCGGAACCAAGAGAGACGGCCCACAGTCCGGAGCCAAGAGAGACGGCCCACAGTCCGGAACCAGCGCAGCGAGAGTCGCCCTACATTCCGGAACCAGCGCAGCGAGAGTCGCCCTACATTCCGGAACCAGCGCAGCGAGAGTCGCCCTTCAGCCTGAGGTCTCCAGCAACGCACATCAGCCCGAGGTCTTCAGCGATGCGCCATAGCCCAGAGACTTTGGGAAGGGTAACATTTAATAAGTATTTAGCGGGGGTGGACAGGTTAGGTTGGGGAGTAAGGCCAGAGCCTGAACCACCTCCATAGTAGGTGGGTTGGGGAGGTGGGGGGTGTAGCACAAGAACCGTTGGTGATGGTGGCCACCCTCCCTTCCCTCCCTTTAGTTGGAGATAGTTTTTTTTGTTTATGTTTAGAATTATTGGATTAGGTTTTGTTTTGTGTTTTAGGTGCATCCAGGGTCTGCACCTTTGGGGGGGGGTGGGGGGGGGGGGGGGGGGTACTGTCACGTTCTGACCAGTAAAGGGGTTATTTGTTATTGAAGTTTGGTCAGGATGTGGCAGGGGGTGTTTGTTTTATGTGGTTCGGGGTTTGTTGGGTTATGTTATTATGTAAGAGGGGTGTTTGTTTAGAGTGTTCTGGGGTTTTTGGGCTATGTTCTTGTTAGTTTATTTCTATGTTAGTTCTAGTCGTTCTATGTCTATGTTTAGTTAATGGGGTTGACCTTCAATTGGAAGCAGCTGCTCCTCGTTGCTTCTAATTGAAGGTCTTATTTAAGAGGGGTTTTTTGTATGGTATTTGTGGGTAGTTGTCTCCTGTTTAGTGTCTGAGCACCTGATAGGATTGTTAGTGTCGTTTGTTTGTTTTGTATACGTGATTTGTTTGTTTTTCCTTCTTCACATTAAAAAGAAGATGAGTATACACGTTCCCGCTGCGTTTTGGTCTGATCCTTACGACACCCGTTACAGTGTGTGATGTGTGATGTGTGTATAGTGTGATGTGTGATGTGTGTATAGTGTGATGTGTGTATAGTGTGATGTGTGTATAGTGTGATGTGTGTGATGTGTGTATAGTGTGATGTGTGACGTGTGTATAATGTGATGTGTGATGTGTGTATAGTGTGATGTGTGTATAGTGTGATGTGTGTATAGTGTTATGTGTGTATAGTGTGATGTGTGATGTGTGTATAGTGTGATGTGTGATGTGTGTGATGTTTGATGTGTGTATAGTGTGATGTGTATAGTGTGATGTGTGTATAGTGTGATGTGATGTGTGTATAGTGTGATGTGTGTATAGTGTGATGTGTGATGTGTGTATAGTGTGATGTGTGTATAGTGTGATGTGTGTATAGTGTGATGTGTGATGTGTGTATAATGTGATGTGTGTATAGTGTGATGTGTGATGTGTGTATAATGTGATGTGTGTATAGTGTGATGTGTGATGTGTGTATAGTGTGATGTGTGATGTGTGTATAATGTGTATAGTGTGATGTGTGTATAGTGTGATGTGTGTATAGTGTGATGTGTGTACAGTGCGATGTGTGTATAGTGTGATGTGTGATGTGTGTATAGTGTGATGTGTGATGTGTGTATAGTGTGTATAGTGTGTATAATGTGATGTGTGTATAGTGTGATGTGTGATGTGTGTATAATGTGTATAGTGTGATGTGTGATGTGTGTATAGTGTGATGTGTGTATAGTGTGATGTGTGTATAGTGCGATGTGTGTATAGTGTGATGTGTGATGTGTGTATAGTGTGATGTGTGATGTGTGTATAGTGTGATGTGTGTATAGTGTGATGTGTGTATAGTGTGATGTGTGATGTGTGTATAGTGTGATGTGTGTATAGTGTTATGTGTGATGTGTTATGTGTATATAGTGTGATGTGTGATGTGTGTATAGTGTGATGTGTGATGTGTGTGATGTTTGATGTGTGTATAGTGTGATGTGTGTATAGTGTGATGTGTGATGTGTGTATAGTGTGATGTGTGATGTGTGTGATGTTTGATGTGTGTATAGTGTGATGTGTATAGTGTGTATAGTGTGATGTGTGTATATAGTGTGATGTGTGATGTGTGTATAGTGTGATGTGTGTATATAGTGTGATGTGTGATGTGTGTATATAGTGTGATGTGTGTATAGTGTGATGTGTGATGTGTGTATATAGTGATGTGTGTATATAGTGATGTGTGTATAGTGTGATGTGTGTATAGTGTGATGTGTGATGTGTGTATATAGTGTGATGTGTGTATATTGTGTGATGTGTGTATATTGTGTGACGTGTGTATATAGTGTGATGTGTGTATAGTGTGATGTATGATGTTTACTGTAATTACATGTGACTACTTCCTGTAAGGCAGAGGGGTAAAGGATGTAGTGAATCTTCACTTTACTGTATTTACATGTGACTACTTCCTGTAAGGCAGAGGGGTAAAGGATGTAGTGAATCTTCACTTTACTGTAATTACATGTGACTACTTCCTGTAAGGCAGAGGGGTAAAGGATGTAGTGAATTTTCACTTTACTGTATTTACAGGTGACTACTTCCTGTAAGGCAGAGGGGTAAAGGATGTAGTGAATCTTCACTTTACTGTAATTACATGTGACTACTTCCTGTAAGGCAGAGGGGTAAAGGATGTAGTGAATCTTCACTTTACTGTATTTACAGGTGACTACTTCCTGTAAGGCAGAGGGGTAAAGGATTTAGTGAATCTTCACTTTAGTGTAATTACATGTGGCTACTGTACCTGTACACAGCCCATCTGTAAATAGCCCACCCAACTAGCTCATCCCCATATTGTTATTTATCTTTTTGCTCTTTTGCACCCCAGTATTCTCTACTTGCACATCATCATCTGCACATCTATCACTCCAGTGTTGATACTAAATTCTAATTATTTTGCCTCTATGGCCTATTTATTGACTTACCTCCCTAATCTTCTACATTTGCACACACTGTACATAGATCTTTCTATTGTGTTATTGACTGTACATTTGTTTATGTGTAACTCTGTGTTGTTGTTTTTGTTGCACTGCTTTGCTTTATCTTGGCCAGGTCGCAGTTGTAAATGAGAACTTGTTCTCAACTGGCCTACCTGGTTAAACAAAGGTGAAATAAAAAAAATAAAAAATAAAGAGGGGTAAAGGGTGTAGTGAATCTTCACTTTACTGTAATTACATGTGACTACTTCCTGTAAGGCAGAGGGGTAAAGGGTGTAGTGAATCTTCACTGTACTGTAATTACATGTGACTACTTCCTGTAAGGCAGAGGGGTAAAGGGTGTAGTGAATATTCACTGTACTGTAATTACATGTGACCACCTTGACAGATTACAGGAGGACACAGAAGCGGTCGAGTGTTAGTGTTTAGAATTCCAGGCTTTCAGCTATCTTGATCAATCAATCAATCAAATATATTTCTAAAGCACTTTTTACATCAGCCGATGTTACAAAGTGTCACAAAGTGCTATACAGAAACCCAGCCTAAAACCCCAAACAGCAAGCAATGCAGATGTAGAAGCTCTGTCTATGCTGATGTTTTTCCATCAGTAAAAAGGTGAGTAAAATGGCTCCAGAGACTACGGCCCAGACAGTGATATAGACACCAGGAGATCCAGAGACTACGGCCCAGACAGTGATATAGACACCAGGAGATCCAGAGACTACGGCCCAGACAGTGATATAGACACCAGGAGATCCAGAGACTACGGCCCAGACAGTGATATAGACACCAGGAGATCCAGAGACTACGGCCCAGACAGTGATTTAGACACCAGGAGATCCAGAGACTACGGCCCAGACAGTGACATAGACACCAGGAGATCCAGAGACTACGGCCCAGACAGTGATTTAGACACCAGGAGATCCAGAGACTACGGCCCAGACAGTGATATATACACCAGGAGATCCAGAGACTATGGCCCAGACAGTGATATAGACACCAGGAGATCCAGAGACTACGGCCCAGACAGTGATATAGACACCAGGAGATCCAGAGACTACGGCCCAGACAGTGATATAGACACCAGGAGATCCAGAGACTACGGCCCAGACAGTGATATAGACACCAGGAGATCCAGAGACTACGGCCCAGACAGTGATATAGACACCAGGAGATCCAGAGACTACGGCCCGACAGTGATATAGACACCAGGAGATCCAGAGACTACGGCCCAGACAGTGATATAGACACCAGGAGATCCAGAGACTACAGCCCAGACAGTGATATAGACACCAGGAGATCCAGAGACTACGGCCCAGACAGTGATATAGACACCAGGAGATCCAGAGACTACGGCCCAGACAGTGATTTAGACACCAGGAGATCCAAAGACTACGGCCCAGACAGTGATATATACACCAGGAGATCCAGAGACTACGGCCCAGACAGTGATTTAGACACCAGCAGATCCAGAGACTACGGCCCAGACAGTGATTTAGACACCAGGAGATCCAGAGACTACGGCCCAGACAGTGATATAGACACCAGGAGATCCAGAGACTACGGCCCAGACAGTGATATAGACACCAGGAGATCCAGAGACTACGGCCCAGACAGTGATTTAGACACCAGGAGATCCAGAGACTACGGCCCAGACAGTGATATAGACACCAGGAGATCCAGAGACTACGGCCCAGACAGTGATATAGACACCAGGAGATCCAGAGACTACGGCCCAGACAGTGATATAGACACCAGGAGATCCAGAGACTATGGCCCGACAGTGATATAGACACCAGGAGATCCAGAGACTACGGTCCCGACAGTGATATAGACACCAGGAGATCCAGAGACTACGGCCCAGACAGTGATATAGACACCAGGAGATCCAGAGACTACGGCCCAGACAGTGATTTAGACACCAGGAGATCCAGAGACTACGGCCCAGACAGTGATATATACACCAGGAGATCCAGAGACTACGGCCCAGACAGTGATATAGACACCAGGAGATCCAGAGACTACGGCCCAGACAGT